>NC_088177.1:32886598-33580275 GCF_028769735.1 Zonotrichia leucophrys gambelii | reverse complement strand
TGAGCATCTTCTTGAGCTGGGTCCAACGATGGGCATGTCATTGCTGGGACAGAAGGGACTCCAGAGACCAGGTCTTTGACATAAACATGGAGAGCAAAATGAGCTTCACTCTCCTCCACTTCCCTGCTGACTTTCATCCCTCTTCTCTGCAGGACTAATTCTTCCTCAGTTTTTCCCAACTAATATTTCCTATCCCTGACTTGATTTCTGTAAAGGAATGAACCCATTTTCATTGAGAAATAGTGCTAGGTTTTTTCCAAATGCAGAGACAGATGAAAATAGCAAGTAACAGCCATTTCCATCTTCATGCTGCTTTCTTGCTCCCTGGGGCTTTCCCCTCAGCACAGAAGAGAGGATCAATATGCTTTATCCTGAAGCGCTCAGCCTGTGGGAATTGCTTCACTGACCTGCTTCTCGCCTGCTCTTCACAGGTCTCTCGCACCAGTTTTAAAGAGCAGGACCCCAGTCTCTGACTGTCAGAAGGGCTGCCCCATTTACAGAGAGGCACCCTAGGTGCTGCTTGATGGTTTGACTGCAAGCTTTTTGGGGGTATTAACTCTTTTCCTGTTGATTAGCAAACCTTGAACTGTCTCACCTTCTCATGATAAGCACTGAACATATCACGCATGTTAGTACAAAATTTACATACCTGACCCCTCTCAGTTTCTGACAAAGATGCATAAAAGCTATTTCTTACTTGATGATAAGTATGCTTGTTGGTACAATTTCTCTCTGGCCCAAGGGAGGCAAGTCAAAGAATAGGCAATAGAGCATTTAAAGAACAGAAGCAATATCCAGGTTCATGACTCAGAAAGGACCAACTCTTTGTTCAGAAAAACTACAGACAAGTACTATAGGATAACTGTGTACTAACCCTCTTCCACAGTGAAAGCCAGTATGAAAGTAAGGGAAGGACATGCCAACCTTCACTCCCATGTGCTTGCCATGACAAGTTGTCTGCAGCAGCCATGCAAGATGTGCAGGGTGACTGCACCAGCAGAAACAGATTAGCTTCTGACTTCTACCTCTACTGCTGACCAAAGATTTTCCACATCCTGATCTCCCTGACTGCAGAGAAATACATGCTGGGCATGGTCATAACTTCTGAAAACTGTGATGAAAGAAAATATAAAATTACTCTGAACAGCCCCTGGGACTCTCCTCAGTGCACCTGAGAATGTCAGGACCATCACTGCATAAACCCCACAAATACAGGTAGCCAAAATGTCCCTGTTCTATTCATATGTGCTAAATTCAGAACAAGTTTGAAACTTTGAATTGAATTTCTAGTCTTTGGAAAGTTTACCCTTTACACAGAGATGAAGAACTAATAAAACTGGAAGGAAACAATACATTTTTAAAGCTGACAGACTCAGAACATCGGGTAAGGACTGTTCAAAATGCGCTCACTGCCACATCATTTTGACAGTACAGCAGTGTCTCAGCAGGTTGTAATGCAACTCCTTGGTATTTCTAAGTGCACTGGGCCTCTAGGATCACTCTCTGGGAAGAGACGTCAAGGTTGTTATTAGAAAGTTGTTTACATTTAATTAAAACGCTCAACTTATCTGAGCTTCCATAAGGTTAATAAACCCATCAAATTTCTAGAGGGATTATAATCAGAACATATATGTTCCAGTAACTTTCCTCTGTTTCCGCAAGATTTCTATAAAATATTTAAGTCCATCAAATATTGAACATGCACACTTAATCATCTAAACTTTTATTTTAGAATGAGCTTTTTGAGTTTGAGAAGTTATCTGTAAATACTTAAACTAAAAAGAAAACTTGGCAGAAGCACTCTTTAGCTAGAGGAGCTTGTGAAAATGTGACGACCTTTCATTCAGCCTGACTACTTCATAGAGCAACTCTGCAGCCTTTACAGGTTTAACCTCGTAATACTTTCAGGTTTTTGAATCCTGCACTTTCATTGCCTAAAGCTGTACTTGTTTGTGATCCTGCACAATTTCTAGGTGATTTATTAGCCTCTATTCCAGTAAGAACAGCAGTAGTATTTCTATACTCGTGGGCCACCTTCCCTGCTGTTGTCATTGTGGACCCACTACCCAGAGCCCACCTAGGGTCGTTAGGATGCCTTTCTGAAATGCTGCCCTATACTGACAAGCCAGTCATGCTGTCCAGAGGCATCCTTCCTCAAGGTTTAGCATGGAGATGCCCTGATCCTCCGGCTGAGAGCTGCTGTGAGAAGGACTCAGAGGTAACTAAGCTGGAGCAGGGCTGGGAGCAGGCAGAATCCAAGTGGATCAGGTCCCTGGGGCACGGCAGGGAGTGCACTGCCTTCTTGGCCCCGAGACAACCTGTGCTATTTTCCACCAAGTAGCACTTGCTGATGATATCGGCAAGGCAAGGCCCACAGCCAACTCATGCATTATGTTGCTGATGTTACAGAATCAAATTTTATAGGAGAAGGCAGCTGGAAGAGGCCTCCAGAGAAATCTAGCTCACCTCTGTCCAAAAACAAGATCAGCAATGCTTGCGTCATTTTGACAGATGCTCACCCAACTTGTTTGCAAAGCCTTCCGATACCAAAGGCTCCCTAATCTTCCCAGCAAGTCTCGACTATTCTTGCCATTATAAAGTCAGGGTTTTTCTAATGACTAATCTCTCTTTACAATCCGAGTGTATTACTTTCTCTTATTCTCAAGATAAACAGTTTATTTGCACCCTTTTATGCTTTTAAAGATTACTTTGCCTTTCCTCAATCCTCTCTTTCACAGACAAAACTTCCATTCATTCTTCTCTTCCGTACTGAGTTTTCTGTATCTGTGACCATTCTGCCTGGTCTACTTTGGTCCCTCCAACCTGCAGTTACAGTTTTCCAGTCAAAGTGGCACCCTGTTTGCAGTGGTTTCATCAGAAATATACTTCTCTAGTTTACTTATAAGAAAACACTGTGAAACAGCATCAAACCCACAAATCAGCAGACACAATGAATGTAATTTCCCTCCTGTTAAAAAGGCATATTGTTCTGTTGCAGAAGGAAGTTGGACATATATTATTTGCTATTGGTATGTTTGTGGCCTTTGCTTGCTTCCATTACCTCCCAATGTCTAGTTCCAGTATTTTCTGAAGAAATTAAGCTGCACTGTCTCAATTATTTTTTTCTTCCTTCAATGTATACAGTAGGTTCCCTTTTTCCAGCAGTCTAGTATGTAGACCCCTTGTAAGTATTCTCCAGATTTTATTTATTGAAAAATGAGGTGTTGCCCTTGTGTCCCTGGATTACTTATGCCAAAGTGGACCAAGTTGGCTCTTTTAGTGAAGATGTGGCTTTCTGCCAGAGAGCAGTAAGCACTCTAATCTCTGCAACTTCATCTGCTAATAATTTGCCTCTGTTATGTAACAGGGCAGCAATTGTTGGCCATCTTCTTATTGTTTTGGTCATTTGAGGCCCATTAAGTCACTGTCACTGTTCATCATGAGAAGCTTTCAATTTTTTAATCTTTGCATGTAATGGGTTTTTCCCTTACCTTGTGTTTAAAAACTGCTCCCCTGTATTTTCCACTGTACTTGCCATATGGGCCTGATACCTCAGGGGCAGAAATTGCCCAAAATGCCTCCTTAAAAATCAAAGATTTTAAATAAAAGAAATCAACTTAAATTTGTCTCTTTTTTTTTCTTCTGAATATCTTCATAATTGTGGCACTTGGGTTGAAAGATGTGGGATTACATTTGGTTGTCAGGATTCATAAATTAAAAACAGTTTTCCTAAAGAAAAACTGAATTTCTGCTCCTGCCCAGCAATGACAATATAAACTGAGTGTTCTATCAGATATGTATATCAGCTGCACCTGGCCACTTCATATATGTTTCAGTGCTTTTTGAGATAAATAGAAATCCATCAAAACAAGAAATAGCCTGTCTCATTGGCTCTCCATTTGGAACATGGGACTTGCCTTACCACAGAGGACAGCCAGTAGCATAAAAGCCAGAGCCCTGCAGAGCCTGCCCATTTCTGCAGCAATCCTGGTAGGGCAACATGGGGAGGCATGGACCCTTCTGCTGTGTGGGCCACACCACAGGTACAGTAGGAGACTGCTGGGGTCAGAGACCTCTCAGCTGAAATTCCATTTACCCTGCATTTTGGGGTATCAGAAAACCTCTGTAACACTTCTTGAAAATATCTCCTGTGTAAGTCTTCTAAGTCTCTGAAATTTTATCTTTGGGTTTCCTTTTTTTCAAGCTCTAAGAAGATGTTAAAGGCATTTTTTTCCCTCCTCAGTATATTTTCAGGCCACACTGAAGGATAAACCTATCATGTTTCTGACCCACTAGAAAAGCTGCTTTAGTGTTGCAGGAAATGTAATCTGTATGACCGACATGAAAGTGTTATAAGATGTGAGCTGCAGAGATTTTGGAAGGTTGTGTCTGAGCCACAACATCCATTCTTCATTGCTAGGCTTTGCAAGCTAATATCCTCTTAGCCTAATTTAAAATCATTAATTAAAACTGAGTTGAAACTGATGTGTAATGTAATAAGGACAAGAGGTCCCATGCCAAAAAAGAAGAGGAAGTTTTAAGAGATGTCCATGTATTCGTATTTGCTCTGCTTTTCTTGAATCAGATTTTGCTGTACAACATGCCACTAATTTAGTAAAGTCCTCAGATTCGTGAAGTTTACACACACATTTTGATGAAAGATTAGTAATTACTATGATGAAACTAGGAACCAGGCAGGCGGCTAGCAGGTTTTTTTTGAGGAAATTATAAACACAATCCCTCTATTTCTTGGTCCTTCAAGGCACTGGGTATATCACATCAACGCAGTAAGGAAAATCTGTTGAAATCAGTTGGAAATCCTGACTAGCACAATATGAGCTGTTGCTGCAGTGTAAGAAGTTCTTCATCTCAGCAAGTGATATGCTACAACAGGTTTTGTGAAGCGAATTCATTTTCTCTCCCGTGCATGCTGTGGTGGAGGCGGGGAGGAGGATGGGGAGCGGGAAGTAGAAAAGATGGTAGAATGGCAGGGTAAAGAAGTTAGCATTTTTTTTATTAAACCTTTGCTGGTTTTCAGTGGGTGTAAAAAATAGTTAAATTCTGTAATTAAATTATAATTCCAATCTTAAACAATAAAAAGAAATCCTGTAATAATCTATGTGCAGTGCCTGACAGCTGGGCCGTCTGATCCTTGCAGTCTGCTTACAAATTGGTATTAGTGGCACTAATAAAGCTGATTAATGTTGTGACTAGAGACCCACTAACCTGACACTGCCAGCTGGGCACACAAAGGCTGTCAATCTACATGGCAGCTGTTAAACTATGAGCGCCGTAGCCTTTAATTTACATTTCAGCAACCTCCTCACTGTAATGCATTTTAATGGGCATGAATAAAAACCGCTGGTGACGTGCAGGAATTTCACAGGATATCGGTGTGTACACATTATATTAGTAAAATGCCACTTATCAAAAGACCAGAGATAAAGCCAATTCTTTCCTCAGTTACTTTTCTTGAGACCTGTAGCAGCTCTGTCATAAGCAATGCACTTACTGCAAATTGCCACTGGTATAGCAGAGGGCACATTTGCAGTCAGTTTACCCATCCTGAAGAATTATGATAGCTCACTAATTTCCATTATACAAACAGCCAGGAAGATACTATCTGCATCTTAATGGCATTTTCCCACAACTGCTTTGCTTACAAGTACTTTGGAGGGTCCCAGAACAGGTCCTGTCCATCACTCAGTGGTCTTTAGCAAATCACCCTTCTGACACTTTTTGGAGAGCCCGTGGCTGGACTAGGAACCCAAGCAACTCATTCCCTTCACCATGTTATGTGCTGGTGAGAGGATTGCTGCATTGCCTGTGCTCCAACAGTACTATGTGTAAACTATATGTAAACAGAGGTTTATAAGCTTTTAAGACTATCAATCCAGGACCTTCCATAAATATTCAGTCCAACTGATCCACTTACTACTTAAAAGCAAAGAATTTAAAGTAATGATATATGAGTTGCTTTAATAAAACAAAAAATGGAAGATGAACAAATGTTCCAAGGCTAGTCCATAGGAAATATGGTCTACTTTCTTTGACCCTAATAAAAGCATGGTTTCTTATAGTAAATACTTTCCTGCTTTGCAAACTATATCATATATGCAGAAATTCTGGTCAGGATTTCCTTAAGGTAGATATCCTGGTAGATTTAAAAAAAAATACTATTTTTAACTCTCTAATCTTTGACTGTTTTGTTGCCAAAATGCCCAAGAAATGTCCGTTCACTGTTCCATGGTGTTGTCCTGGCAACATCCAAAAGCTAGTAATTTTTCAAATTTTGTTTTTTTTTTGGAGGGAGGGAGTTATATAGGAGGTAAGTGGCAGAGAAGAATATGATGTGAAAAAAAGAAAATAATACACTTTCAGAGTGTTTATGTTACTCATTCCAAATCTGAGGACATCACAAATGCTCAAATATATATTAAAACCTGAAATAGGCTATTGGCTATCTGAGAAATGCAATCTATTGTTGCTTAGTCTTTGGTATCAAGAATAGATTTCCTTCTCTCTCAGTTCCCAGAGTACAGGTGGCATGTACATATTTCTGAAAAAAAAATTAAGCAGTTTGTATAAAGGCCTCATGCTGCAATTCATTGAGTGAGATAGAATTTAAACCCAAGTCGATTAGCTCTTGTTCCTGTGGTTTTTTAATAACTTGACAAATCTTCTGTTCTCAGAGAATGACAGTATTATTTCTTTAATGCAGCCTTTTGAGGACAGGGACTAAGAGGAGAGAATTAAGGACATGGTGAGAGTTGGGTTAACATTTGTCTGCATAGGCCAGGTCATGCATCTTGGTTTGCTGTTACTTCTGACTCACACAGTATCAAGGTCAAAGGCAAGTAAAGAGGCCATGAAAGGAACAGTGCTTGTACACTACTCTGAATACAAAAATGAAGGTACCCTCTTGTCACATCACCAGTCAGCTCTTATGCCTTTTGTCTTTTCTGACATTTCACAGAAAACACTGTGGTGGGGGAATCTGATGACTTTCTAACCCTTGAATCTTGCTGATGTAAAAATACTTCCTTATCTAGTATAATATCAATAAAAATTGGGAAGAAAAAAGCCACTAGAAACTGTACTGTAGAGTCAGCAAAATAAGGCAAATTGTACCCAGCTAGCAGAGTGAGCTTCATGAATACACAGGTTGCAAGGTCTTGTGGTTCATTTGGGTTTCCATTCAATTTGGGGAATCTACTGCACCTCATCCTCTCAGGAATCATCTCTCAACGATTTTGTCCGAAATGCTGCAACACTGAGCTGCCCTCAGCTGCATCCCCACAGGGCTAACAGACCTCCCTCCACAAGCCAAAGAATTCTTTCATCATGAGACTCTCATTAAAACCAAGGCAGAACTCTGTGCTCTGGACAGATGCAAGGTGTGATGCATTTGCAATACTGGTTCATTGTCACTGCTCAGTATCATGAGACCATTCCAACCCCAGGAATGATCAAACCTTTCTATCAGCCCAACTCTGATTCCCATGACAGTATCATGTGGAAAAATAGAGCAAGTGTCTAAGTCCAGGAATCCCCTCTCCCTTTTCCTTCTGCAAATTAAAACAGGAGTAAGATGACAAATAACATATGTTATAACTATCTCAGTGTCAGTAAGTCCCATGATTTTTTACGTCCACTGGAGAGGGGGAAGGGAGGACATACACAATAAAATCTGTTAACACAGCTGAAGTGCAAGGCCAGAAGAAGAAAATCCAATCCTAACATCTCAAACAGGATCTATTAGAAGTGGAGAGAACCATGAAATCACCCACTTATTTTTCTAACTTGCATCAGATAACAGGATTCAAAGGATTGTATAAATGCCAAGATAGATTAGATACAATAGATAGAACCAATTGTTTGTTCAGGCCGTGCTACAAATATGCCAGTCAAATGCATATGTAGTCTTTTAGGTCTACATGAGGAGATGTAAATGTTTCACTTCAATAGATTGGGGCTGATGACATCCTTAGCCTGCAATCTTTACATGACATTTCCTTTCTCTTTTCCCTATTTCATAACATAAGTTAGAATTAGTAAGGAACAATCTCTCTCTGGATTTTTTTAGTATAGTAAGAACAAAAGTAAAGTTCTGCTTTTTAATACCAAACTAAATGTAGTAACTTTTCATCATCTCTAACAATTAAAAGAAGCATTAGCTATTTAAATGAATAGCTGCAATTTGGTCTAGAAAACTTCTTTAACAAGTGTCTTCTTCAGGTGAAAGGAAACTTTTAAGTGGGGACTGACTCTTGCAGTTGAAGTTAAAGCAGTGATCTTCACCTTATCAAATCAAACTCTGCTCTGCTTTTAATGGAAACATCTTGTCTTCACATACCCACTCAAAGGTTTCACTGAGAGAAAAGCTTACATACAATATTTCTCCTTCCCCAGTTTAATTTTCATGAGTTCCTACTGATAGGGGTCAAGTGAAATAACATTTCATAAGCAGAAGTTTATGACTAGGTTTTCTTGCCAGAACAGAATGGCATCTGTTCCCATGCATGTTTAATTTAAATATTTTTCATGAATGTGGGATGATGGTATAAATATTTGAAATCATCAATATAGTAGACTGCACTATAGCATGGAAAGGCTGCTGCACAGCTGCTGTTAAATTATAGATTTCTTATGCAATGAATACATTTAACTTGTCTTTTGAAGAATTAAAAAATTATGTCTTCTGTCTAAAATACTTTGTCAGATCTTTAAGAGATGTTCTTCATATGACCTACAGTTTACAGACAACTGAAAGCATAACTCTGTGACCCCATCATGAGTGACACTTACATAGGCTGAACTGATGGAGCCAGGGCAAGAGCACACTGCTCTTGGGTGATGAGTGAGTTTCTTTGCCATCTTTAATCTCTCCATCATCCAGTCATGAACCTGTTCTTAGTAAAAATAGCCCCCATTCCCATACCTTGGTCGGCAGTGATTTTCCAGTTTACATTCTAGAGAACACTCATCTCCCCCGTGCTGACTTGAAAAAAAAATTAAAAAACCAAACACCCCTACAACAAAAAACTATTTTTGTCTTTATCTCCATCCTAGGAACATGATGATGTGCCAGTTTGCATCATCTGTAAAAATTCTGACAACCAAGTCTCAGAGGCAGATGAGGCTCTCCCTTATGTACAAGTCACTTACAACAGCCTGGAAAAGTTTTTGTTAAAGGCAGCCAAATCTAGGATGTGAGGGAAAGGAGGTACTGTAATGTTTCATAGGATTGTTTATGCTGATATCTGGAACCGAGGGTGATTTATGGTGAAACAAACATTGGCAATTTTCACAACTTAACAGACAGAAAAATGACCATTTTGTTATGGTCCAACTCACCAGCTACACTTTTTTAAAAAGAAAAAAATGACCTTATTTTTATAACATTTCTTGCAGAAAAACATCTACCCATTGTAGGGTATGTTTACATGCTATTACTGTGATCTAAAAATCAATTTCTTGACAAAATGTCTTGGCATTACAAGGTCTGCTTTTAGACTTTTTAATTGTTAAAGCTAATTACAAGTTATATAATTTTGCTGTGCTATTCATTTTGGTGATTATCTGTCAATGTAAACCACATAAGTGCCATAGCAATGGAGAAGGCAAGACATGTAGTGAAATATTATATGTGTGATGGCATAAAGCTTTATTGGCATGAGCTAGGAATGGATGCATTACTCATGAATGGTGAAGCCAGCAGTAAATTAAGAAGGTGGCCCCAAGTGAGTATTAGTCACCTAAATACAACCATATGCCACCAGATTTTGCGTTACGTTTTCACAGAAATGTTATTTCTAAGATTTGCAGAGAATTTCTAAATGGACTCCAACTTCAAAGCCTCCCAAACGAAGACCTAAGAACCAACATGTGTGCAGCCCACCTCACCCCTTCCAAACTTTAAATCATTAATGAACCCACCTATAAATCAAGACATTTATCGCAAGTGGGACTTTTTTACCAACCATTTCTGGGGAGTAGAAACAGCCTGCATTGAATGCCATGAAGTCACCCTGCTTGTTTCTCTTCGCAAAGCTTAGATCACAAACCACTTCCCACCTACTGAGGGGAGGCTTGTGTGGCAGGAGCATCTAAAAAACAGTATGAAAACTGCTGATCTTGATACAGTGCATCATGCCTGCAAACTAAATGCTACATCTCTGACAAAGTTGCAGAATTGAGGGAGTAACTATGAATATTACCCATCTTGCAGAAGATAAGCTTGTAAGAGGCTGTTATGGCCCATATATAGCATAATATAGGAGTTGTCAGTTACTACCATTTGCTCAGAGCAGCTTTTGAGCCACAACAGCAATATAGAGCGAGCTCTATGTTGCTTAGCTGTGTTATTTAAACAGTAATTCAATTTGCTGGGTACAGCAGGTCACAGTTTGGTTGCTTGTGAGTGATCTGCAAGCAAGCAAGCAAACACAGCAGCACCATCAAGGCAAGGGCTGTACAGAGCACAGCCAGAGGCACTGAGGACTGCACTGGGCACTGTGCTGCTGCTTTGGCTGCCTTCTGCTGTGTCTCATGCTGCCATGGCTTAACTCAGAGCTCTGTGGGAATTTTCACATTCACTGACAGCTTCTACAGTCCTTCATGTGAAAAGGGGATTGCAACACAGGTCCTGAGCATGTAGCCACATGTCTCTGAGCTGTCTTGTGCCCAGAGGGCAGGAAGCTTGAAGTCAGTTCAAGGAAGCTTGAAACAACTGGGCAAAGCAGGTACTTAATGCACAAGCACAGCCTGGGAGAGCCTAAGAAACAACATAAACCACGAGCTGAGCTTTGGTTTATTTTACACTTTACTTGTTCAGATCTTATAAATTGTCAAGCTATCAATTACACCCATGTTTGGCTAATACATGCACACAGAGTAAGAACTGTTTACAGATTAAAAGAAAACAACAGATCACCTTCCAATAGAGTTCTTTTTCAACTAAAATAGAGGAGGATTGCAATCCAGCTCTTCCTTTCCCCCTCCTTCATGGCTATTTCTGTACATACTTCAACAATCCCAAACTAAACCATTCTCAAACAGGGAGGAAACAAAAAAACAAAAAAACCAAGGGAAAAGAAAGAAAGGATGGAGCCCTCAGAAAACTGGCAAAGAGCTATTTTGTAAGGAGGGAACCAACGAAAACATTGGCATAAGGCACAGTTGGAGGGTGTCAAATCCGATGTGGCAGCCCTTTCTTGTGCTGCTATGTGGAATTTGCTTCAAAAGATCAGCAAAATGAAACTCTTCATACCTGAACTAATACAGATCCATGTAAATTGAAGCTCTGATCTTATGGAGCCAGTCACATCGCTAGAGGCTCAAAAGGACTTGTCTTTGTTTGTTTTTGAAGTCTATGTGAAACCGGATTTCACATACTAATATCTTGATCCAAACAATATAATAGAATAGTTTTCTGTTCTCCTCCCCCTCTCAACAGAGCTTTCCTCCAGCTAGGTTTCATTTCTGTCTCCTTCCAAAGAAAGACAAAAAGAGTGAAATAGTTTTCCTTTTCCACAAAACACACAGGAGTAAGATGAAGTGTGGCATAGGGATAAATAAATAAATAAATATTTAAGGTTGAATTAAATGTCTCTTGCCATATTGCAGAACTGCAAATTAAGCTTTGCAAACAATGGCAGCATCTGTATCACTGCAAACCAAAGCAGCAGCACTGTTTAAACATGCAAGACCACAGGTAATATGAATAACAAGTTAAAGGCCCAACTTCTTCCACATCTTTTATTGAAAATGAACCTATTTGTCTTTCAGAGGACACAGAAATTCATCCTGTACATGACTTTTAATTGTTTTGCCACACGTAATCTAGGCAATAACTACTCTGGAAAGAGGGCACAAATCCCACTTGTTAATTCTTTCCTACCTGATTCTGCAGTGAAATATACCTAGGTAATGCTCCACTGTTCAAATCAGTCAAATGCATTGATTTTCCTTAAATTAGTTAAGGTATTTAACTTATTCCAGAATAAGATGCTTTGTATGTTTTGTGCACATTGTTCACATGCAAATACAACTAGAACAGACTTGCAGTTTCATCATGACACTGGAAGTCTCTAGTCAGCCAACAGATTTAATAAATCAAACAAAATTAAAACCAAATTCCAAAGATTTAGGTAATTATTAATCAAGACTTAGAATTATCCACATTAAAAAAAATATATTTCTTTCATTATGACCAAATAAACCAAAATGTTTAGGAGGTTTGTTAGGAGGATTTCCTATGAAGCACTTATCAATTTCAGCTGAATTTATGAATCAAATCCCATTCATAATAAAGCTGAATTAAACCATTTATTCCTATTATTCTACTAACAGGATCAAACACACAAAAGGGCAGTCCAAAAGGAGAAAACTATTCTGTTCAACACAATAGTTACGGTTAAAGCATGTGTTTTTTACAAACCTGACCAGCAGCAAAATCCACCTATAACTGCCTTGTAAAATAAACAGCTATGACTACAACTGAACTTTTGTTGCATTTAAGCAAGTAAGAGTTTAAGAGCACTAAAATCTTTGTAAGGATGGCTGTAAAAGCAATTATCTTCAGATCACTTCTACTGTAAAGTTTGACTTGAGCAGACCTTTATACAGACCAAACTGTTATCATCCTTATAAATCAGTGCTAACCCCACACACCAGGACTCAGCAGGTGCTCACCCCCATTATTGGTAAAGTTTCCAGTGTGTTCAAGAATGCAGGACCTGAAGGTTTGAATGGCCCTAAAATGCTACATTCAGCACCCACAGTACTTTCAAGGAGGAAAGAGGCTAAAGATCAACAAATGGGGCAGAGCCCAGTCAAAGATATGAGTGGAGCCCCTGGTGAATCAGTTCCCCATGGTGTGACTGCAGAGGTCATCAGACAGCATCGCCTGGAGTTCAGGCTGCCTCCTGTCAGGCACTGCTCCACCGTGCTCAGGCACACACTCAGTCCACTTCTCCACATCAGGCCTCAAGCCAAAATCTTGTGAAGTCAGCTGGAGAATTTCCATGTTCCATGAGTGATATTGGAAAAGACCCAGTTGAATATAAGTAATGATGTTTTAAATATACAGTGCTACAGGAAGTGGAAAGATTAAGTATTTGTTCTAGTTCAGATTTGAGCTTTTTTGTTATTTGCTTGGTTTTGGTTTGTTGGGATTTTTTTTCCTTCTCTTTATAAATCAATTTAAAGAAAAATGATCTATCACCATGTCTTATAGGTTTGCCCTAAGATATGCAAAATATCATCACCTTAAACAGCTCAGGTAGCATAGATTGGAATAACAGTTGCCTTTGTCTGGAAAAAACTGGAACTTGGCACATTTATTTCAATTTTTTTCCAGCTACCAAACTTAAAATTCTTAAAAGCTACTGTTATAATGTTCAAAATTCCTAGGAGAAACTTTGAGGTGTTCACAAGACCTACCTTAGTAACAAGCAAGAACATGACAATAATATGCAAGAACTACTCTTTAAACAGAATTTGAGGTCTTTTGGGAAGACAGATATTTTCTATTATAAAGCATCATGCAACACTGAACCATAGAACATGTGGTGAGAAGGTTGTTTAAAGGATGACTCATGTCTCTGGTCAAGCACAGAATAAACTCCAGTGGGTTTTGGGGATTTTTAAAAATCTTTATGATTTTCTGATCCCTATGTAGCAAACATAAGCCTATTGATTATTAACTTGCTTTACTCCAGGATTTTCAACACCCCTATGAGCTAGTCCACAGATTGCTGTGGAGCATTGTGGTCTGCCACTGAATTTATGCCGTTCTCATTCTAATCTGGCAAATTTGCATTTTGGCAATTATTTCTACATGTGTTGAGAGACTCAGGGCTAAAAATTCTAGATTTAAAAACAACAACAACAAAGAATTAGATTGAAAGGAAAAGCAAAATATTGTTATATTTCTGTTTTCTTATTAAGTTATATTTTGGCAATCCTTGAGGAAATTTGGAAACATTCCATGTGGCAACACATTTTCCAAGAGTGAAGAATTGCAGGGAATACACAGACATCATTTCATGATTAACAGGCAATGATCTCGTGTGTAGGAATGAGGAACAGAAGGAAAAATCTATAGATTAAGATCAAATGGAATGGAAATTGGAGTCAGCGGACAGCCTTCCCTGGAGTGAGCATCTAGTCACTGTGACCAATATGGTTCCTAACAGGTTACCACATCCCTTAGCAAGGCTTCTCATCTGTTGTCTTCTTGTCTCTGGTCATGGGATAGATTCAAGGTAACAAGAAGCAACTATTTCCATCCCACATAAAGAGCTTGGAACGTAGCCAATTGCTCCTTGGTGCACCGGTTGTAATATTAAATCAATGCTCAGAAAACATGGTACACCTCTCTCTCTCCCCTTTGTAATGTCTTAGGGAGAAGTAGAAAATATGGTCACTGTAAGCTCCATATTTTAGAGCTGAGCCCACATCTGAGAGGCTTTCAAAGGCAGGTCATGGTGTATGAACTCGTAGGCTATTACAAGAACCATAAGCAGGTTGTTACATCTGTCATAAATTCTCCTTATGTCACAAGTGGCCATTATGCTTCCACTACAATCACTGGTCCCAGAGAGACCCACTTCATTAAAATCAAGTAACCACAGGCATAAAACTCACAAATCCCTCTGCAGCAAAGCAAGCATTACCATGTACTGTTCCTAGAGAGCTGCCCATTTCTCATTCAGCATCAGACCTTGAGAAAAGGCCAGGGAACAAAAATAACTTTATTAAGCACATTTTAGAAATACTTGTATTTAAAAGAGAAAATGCTTCTAACTCTAGATGAGGAGACGAAGAAATAGAGTTCATAACTGTTCTAAATTTATGGCCACATTGATTGAGCTCTTTGCTACCCTGGCCTGTTAATGCAAGGTCTAGAAATCAACATCTAACACCTCTGAGAAGGTTTGCACAGAAGCTTACAGCATCCATTGGTAGGAAACTTCATTTTTAGATATATAGAAAAGAACAATTTGAGTCTAGCAACTTGAGAATGGGGGAGGTAGGAGAGAAAACCCAAATAGAAATATGTGAATTTCCTATTGAAATGTTTTGGCTTGGGATTTTTCCAATGAAGTTAACAGGCTTTCCAGGAAAGTAGCAGCTCTCTGAATTTTTTCCTTTTAGTTAAGAAAAGGAAAAATAAAATCTATCAAAGCTTTTGAAGAGACTTTCTTTTTTTTACTCATCAACCCTAGAATGAATACAGTTTTTGGTCTATGCTGATCTACTAGAAGCTGAAGAAGATTAATAACCTTAGTTCAGTAGTTCAGTTAGTAGTTCAGTTACCCACATCACATTTCTTAAATGGACAGGGAAATAGAATTTGTGAAATACACAGGAGAGAAAAATGCTATAGTTATTAGAAAAAGAGGTTACTCTATCACACCTTAGGCAATCTAACATTTCACACTTGATTTTTGAGTAAGAGCCAAGAGTTTAGCTTCAGCATAGGAGCTTGCTCAAGACCCCTTACCCTGTCAAGCTGGTTTTGCTCCACCAGACTTTCCTCATAAATGGAACCAGGCCAGAGTAAAAGTCTCAATAATAATAATCATAAGAAAAGTATTCTACAAGCAGAACCTGTTTATCTGTTTCACAGCAAAACAAAGGTCAACAAACAACCAAGTTTATCCAGAGAAGAAGGATAACTGTAAAGAAACAGCCATGATCTACTGCTCCATTGATCAATTTTGTGTTACTCTGCTTCAAGTGGAGATTAGATAACAGCTAGTCAGCTTCCACTTGTAAGAACTTCTGATATCCAAGACTTTACCACTATAGAACTCTTTCCTTCTACAATAGTTTAAGAAATAGTTCAATGTGCTCTTCTTCAGTGCTTTGATATTTGAGGAGATAGTTCCTGGCCAACTGGGAATTGTGCAGAGCAGCCCAAGGACCCCAGCCCTCTTCTATTTCATAGCTGGAGATTAAGGGACTGGGCAGCCTGAGAGCCATCCAGGCCCAGAGCAATGGTTTCAGCCCCATCACTTGAGGTACACAATTGCCACAGACCTTTAATTATGCTGGCCCAAATACGTGCTGGGACACTGGCATATCACAGGCAGAGTCAGATCTGTAGTGTGATATTGAGAGTAGCAGATTGGGCTCACTTTTTCAGATCTACCTTAAATTTCCCAAGATTTGGGCAAATCACTTCATCTTTATACCTCAGAGACATAGGTAAAGATAATCCTTCCTTTTTCTAACTTCAGATTTATTTAGACCATGTAATTTTGTGTGCAGACTATCATGGAAATTATTTGTGCGGCATCTTCAGAGCTTCTGGGCCTGTGTGGCACCATACAACTGGGACTAAGTCAAACATTTTTGCCTTAAGAAATTTTGTCCCAGAGGGAACATTTTCTGAGGAGGGCTTTGACAGAGCTTTGGGCAGAGACAGGGGAAGGTTCAGTGCTCTCTGGACATTGCATGACAAAGGTGACCCAATTCAAGTCCTTGTCCTGATCTGCTCAGGTGGGCACCTGAACACCTGTGCAACATCTTACCCTTGTCCTGCAATCTGTGAAAGAAACTGCTCTAGCCTCTTTCACAACTCATCAATTTCTTAATCAAATGCAGTTTTCCTTTTGTATTTTGAAAGGCTATAACCCTGAAGGTTCAAATTTTGCCACAGGACTGTCTTCTAGGAGCTTTATGAAGAAGTAGCTATTAGGCTTTCCCATGCAATCCAGTGGATACATATGCAAATACAACTACTCTAGATAGAATTTTTAACACCACTTGAAAAGTATGAAAACTAAAGGGATGCAATGCACATGGTAATACTTGTGCAGTCACTGCACTGAACTTCTTACTAAAGGTGCTCTGTAAACTTAATATGACATCCCTTGGTGCAGAGACAGACAGACAGACACTGAAAATTTCACTTGGGACCACCTCCAACAGTCAACGCTTTGTCTCAAGCAATCATTTCACCCCTAACACATTCCCCTCTGGTTTTCAACATAATTTGGTTCAATCCTTAAGACCACCAGAAAGATTTTCACAGGTCTAATTGGCAGACACTTAATTCCCATTTATTTTAGTAGGAGTTAGGTGTTTGACATTTTTGTCTTTGAAAAATTCCCATCATCTCAGTTCTAGTAAGGGAAACATTTTTTCTAATCCTTTATAAAAATAATGAAGCAACAGTGACTGTACTCATTTCTCACACAAGCATGCACATAACGCAGGCTGAGGCCTCTAAGTGTAAAACAGATTTTTACATGATGGTGCACAAAGAAAAGCAGTAGAGATGGTGTAGTATGGAATGATTGCAAAAGCAAATGCTCCTGAAAGGGTGGGAAGTGGGAGGTATCTGTTTCAGCAACCAGCTTCTGACACAGATGTCAGAAATGGAAGCATGACATACCTATGGAGCAATTTGACACTCATTTTTTTCCCATGCATCCTTTCCACTGAAATATTTACATTTCCCAATTGCCTTACTTATCTGAAGTAAATCACTCGATTGGATATTTCTTTTGGGTTGAGTTAATTACATGAAAGAGCACAACTTGGATCCAGTTCCTACAATAAATACAAACCCAGGTTTGAGAGAACTGCCAGCAAGCCCAACCCCATATGTGTGACACCATGTGGGCAGAAAACTCCCAAAAAGAGCAACACATATCAGAGATTAGGGTCCATCTCTGAGCCAACATCCCCTCCTCACCCTGCACAGGATGTTCACCATGAAGGCATCCCACAGGTGGGTTTGCTCACAGGGCCATGTATTTATGGCCATCTTGCAAATGGCGTGTGAAACATCCTTCCCTTTCTTCAATCTTCATGCATTTAAACCAAATTCCATAAAACTAAATGAAAGCATGTTTGCTTTCCCTGTCCCCTTAAACTATTCTGCCTTGGAGGCCCTTAACCTTGATGCTGATGGAAAGCTAGATGCTGACTCCTTCAGTCCCAAACTGCAGGCAGCAAATGTGCATGGCTGATGTTGAGGTGATAAGTGAGGTATATTTTTAAAAGGGAAGTGCAGCTGTCCCTCTCTGCCGCAAGGTATTTTTCAATTTATGTGGCAAATCCAATATAAAGGTTTATTGTACGGAAGGCAAAAGATCTTAATCAGGAATTAGCCTCTTCTAATGAGGAGAAATAAGCACCAAGGCTGCACGAATTATTTCTAAGAGATAAGAATGTAATTGCCTAATGTGACTAATAATCTGATAAGAGCCCGTTTTATCTGATTTAACCCACGGAACTGCTGCTAATGTACAGAATTTAAAGTAATCCCCAAGGAATTCCTCTTATCACAAATGGGATTGCAGAATGATAAAAAGATTCATTGTTACAGTATTTGCTCTGGACACTTCTGTTCAAAGGAAGCAGAGTTTCAACAGCTTGAAGTAATTGCAACATTTGCTCAAAGATGGGATCATTTCTACAATGCTTGAATTTTTGACGACAGAGTGCATATTCTTATTATGAGCAGACAGTAAATTATACAATCCTATTTCATTTATAGCCTGGATATCATCTGAATATTATTACCAGGAAACAAACACATGTCCCAGTCACTGTGAAAATGTTTTCTGGTGTGAAAAGATTTTCTAATGTATTTTTGCATATTGACAGAAATTAATATAATTTGAAATCTATAGTGACACTAACACTGTTATTATCCAAATTCATGCTCCATTCTAATCCTACTGTATAATGACTTTAATCCTAATGGGCATAATCATTTCTGATGTAAAACTAGATACATGACAATCACAGAATTGAGTGATATTATTATACCAAAGAATAGCAGCTGTTGATTTGCCAATATTAACAAGTAGCAATCTTGTGATAACTCATTGTTCCAACAACTAATCAGAAGAGGAATGAAAATTTGGCATTTTGGTCCTGTAATTACATCTTTATGATGCTGCAGTTGGTAATTTGCATGATTTTGACTGTTGCACTTCCCAGGAATTTTCTCTGTGTTCAGTACAAAGGCTCATGGATGGCTTTATGGACTAGTGTTGTTATTGCCTGTGTATACCTAACAGAACATAGCAAAATATTGAGAAGCAAAAAAATGTAAATATACAGATTAATAGGTAGGATATAAACCAATGGTAAGCCTGAAAAAAAAAATTTAAATTACAGGTGCTTACCTCACGGCTGTGTGCCCACACAACTATGAAAGAAAACCAGAAACAAACAACTGTCCTACCCCAAATCCATGGAGACTCCTCCTGCCTGTGTTTTCATGACCATAAAGCATGTGAAAGAAGAGAGAAGGGAGAATAGGAGTCTGTGAGGTCCATGGATGGGATAAAAACACATGCTTTCTATTTTATAAATTAAATACATTTATTTTTATATAGATATCTTTATACATCTCTGTGTGTACATATATATATATGTGTATATATATATTGTGGAGGGGTCTTTGGAAAGGAGTCTGGGTTGTTTCATTTTTCTCTTCTTTATACAGGAGTCTGAGGAAAAGTTTTTGAAAGGTACTTTTGTTGAGCACAAACACAATCACAAAGGAAAGCAGGGCCAAACTGGCACCCCTCACTCCTCTCTCAGAGCAGGTGCCGGTGGGAGGGGGCTGCATCACAGTCCCCATCACTTCCAGGCATGTTTGCTCCCCTGTACAGGACCAAGGCAGGAATAAGGCAAGTGGATTTACTCTCTGGGTCCATGACAGCTTCACCCCTAGTCCATATTTCTCTGCTTTCTCTGAACTTTGTACCCTTTTCTTCACTCAGCTATGGATATGAGCTGTTGCAAAGTTATCAGAGCAGTGCCAGTGCAGGAGGGAATGCAAGCAGCAAGACACCAACTGAAAATCCCAGAACTCCAGCAAAAGCTTGTTCACACACAGTGCAAAAGTATGAACCCGGCCGAGTCTCTCCCTCACGAAGAATGTAAATATCAAACAGATGAAAGGGTAACTTTCCATGATTCAGTACTATTATTGTTTATATTCCTGGTGTCCTCAGAGTTCTCAGCAAGCAGAATTTCCACTACAGCAAGCATGGTAACACAAAGTAATAAACAAGCCATTCCCTGAAAAGTTTTCATTTTAATTTAGATCTGTATACACTAAGTGGGTGTAAAAACTAGAGACAATGTTGAGGAACAATGATAGGAGAGATCAGAGTAATGCCTGTTTTAGGAATGGGTTTTATGCTGCTTGGCCAAGAACCACAGGGCCCCAACCTTGGCAAATCCTCAAATATTACTGTAGAAGATAAGTCGGTTTTGTATGTGCACAATTAGCTGATCTCCAGTCATTTAAATTTAATCACAATATTAAGATAAGAAACACATCAACAATTTCTGTTACCGCTCTGCATACCACCATAGAAAGAGTACACAGAATAAACCACACAAACCATTGGGCCGGGCAAGACACCACAACCTCACCCAAAGCTGCAATGTCCGTGACCACAGAGCACCTTCTCCACATCGGGCACAAGGCTGTCATAGTTGTTAAATTGATAATAAATAGACCTCTCCATAGATATACACTTCTGCACAGAGAAGCTACCCCAAAAAACTGCAAGTGTATGGAGCATTAAAGGATATTTTCTTTAAACCAATCATATATCCAAGATTTCCTTTATAGCCAGGATAAAAAAACTTCTGGACATTTCTTCCCTTTCCTACCTTCATCACTTTTAAAGTCTATAGAATCCTTACCATTCAGTCAAAGAGCAGGCAAAGATAAGGTTACCATCATGTTAACCTGCAAAGATTGCATTAATAAGAACAGCAGACCCTACCTACTGCAAGGGACTTAACACAGTTTATAGTGCCTCATTCAAGAGCTCACATCAATACCATTGGATCCACTTCCTGACAACTGCTAGAAAACATGGTACCCTAATTTCTCATTCTCATCCCCCAAACTTGTTACATGGCCATAAGGATGCATAACTAAGGAATGTCTGGAGACCTACAGGTATCTATGATATCCTTGCTAAGAGGGTAGCAAAATTCACAGAAACATCCTACAGCCTTACATAGAGCTGTAGGTGACTTCATCCTCTATCTACCTGCCTGTGACAGCAGACTCCTGAGCATTTAGAAAGCAACACCCAACCATCAGATTTCAAACCCAAATATATTAACAAATTTACATTTTAACTTCCCAAACTGACTTTGTCTGACCCTAGGAAACCAGCACTGAAATGATCATGTAACCTCAACTCTTTCATATCCCATGACAAAGAACAGGTTCTAGGTAACTGCAGCAACCATAGGTTGACACTAACACACACTGGGGTAAAAGTTTTGTTCTTTTCTTTTCTTTGTTCCCATCATAAATTCAGTAAGAACTATTTCTTCATCAAAGTATATCTGGAATTAGTCCCATAAAATTACAATTCACAAAAATCTACTTTCTAAAGAGTATCAGACCCATAATATCATTGTAGTTCTACAATCAGATCAGCATAAGAAATGGCAGCCTACAAACTACTATTAGTAAAAATCTCTAGACCTACATCATGGAGTCAGAAATCATCCAGAATACATATTAAGAAGGCAAAATAGACACCTAAACCCTGAGGCACCATCATACTTGCAATGAGAAGAACATGACACCTAATCTCACCAAGCTACACCTGGTCTTTATTCCCTAGGAATACTCTCTGGGGAACAGATCATCTCCCTGAATGAGCAGTGTTAATATTATTCTAACTCATTACAGTACAAAGTGAATACCCTATATATAGCTAATCCTACCCTACCCTAGAAGTTATTGAACAGTCATAGCCCATCTTCCCAGTAGTAAAAATAAATGCTCACAAGCAAAAGAAACACCAGTTCAGCATTCTATACACATTCACCTCAGAACAGGGTATATCCATCCATAAAGCTGCACAGCAGCTACAGGGGTGAGGACAGTCAACCTACACTGGAAGAGGCTTGATAATGATCAGACATATTCAGTTACCAGCAGGGAAGTGTCTGTCATAAAGCAATGGCTCCACCTAAAATTTCTCAACCCTGATTATCCAGGAAGGCCCACAATTACATGGAAATGAGGCAAGACAAGTTGGTAGTTAGAAGCAATGTCCCTTGTTAGACCAACTGGTGCAGTTAGAGAGAACACAAGCTTTTGGGCATACGAGTCCTCTTCTATTTCTTGTCTGAAATAGAAGCAACAGACTTCAAAGCTAAAAACGAGTTGAGAACAGTTGCTTAGAGTGTAATTAAGACGAGTATTTATAAGACCATTTCTGAAATAAAAGGTAGTTAGCACCAGTGAAACAGAGAGGATGTTTGCAAAGAGAGGGGGGGAAAGAAAGAGAAAGGACAAGAGAAATAGTAATGTGGTTCTCCCTGAGCAGAAGAAAATAAGCAGGTAGTTTATAGCCCATGAAATGCAGAATTAGGTTAACGAAGGAAGTTACAGCATGCCATAAATCAAGTGTATCTATTGAGCCCATGCTTGGTATTCAGTCATGTCAGGAATTTTAGTTTCTATCCTCATCTTCAAAGACTGTGTTGTAGTTTAACTGATGGTCACAATACACATTGTGTATTTTCATTCAGAATGTTAATTCTCACTGCTTCAGAGAGCTGGACTGTAGCTACCTGTAGATTAGGAGGTGTGCTGCCTGGGTCCATCACTGCTGCAGCACCATCCTGAAGCCCTGGGAGTATGTACTAGCCAGAAGAATGGATACATTCAATACAAGCACTCATATCATGATTTTGCACTTTGCTGTTCCACAGGTGCTGGCCTCCTCTGTCACAGATCACTGAGGATATTGCATCTCCCTCAGCAATACTACAGCTCTGCTCCACAGGTGCTAACTTTGCCTACAAGTTTTCTTATAGAGGAACATGAAATTAAATTAAAAACAACTGTTTCCAAAGTGTTCTTTGGCAGAAGTTTTCTGTTTCTCTTTAAGACTGTCCTTTTTATTCTGCCAGCTATTTTCCCTGTTCTAATAAAAGATACTTCCTACAAACCTTGCTATACAAAGCTAACACATACATATTTGCTAAAGCAATTTGGATAAAAGTACACCATTCTACCTTCAGTTTCAGGGTGATTGATATAATATTTCGCTCGCAAATTTCTGAAGGCTAAAAATGGTTTGGTGAAAAAAAAATAAAACTAGCAAAAACCACATCCCAAGAGAAAGTATTACCTAAGCTATACTTAATGTTAAAAGAGATTACATGCTATAGCATCCTTTGAATTCAGGTGCATCTATATTAAGAAGTTATTACGTTAGTACATGGATTTCTACACGCAGGCTGATGCAAGTTTTCATGAAAAAACTTCTTTAATCAGAAATTATCTTCTTAAAAGCTCTGCTTCCAATTACATGCTGATATTTGCAGAGAATGGGCAAATTTTAAAGGCATTAAAAAAATCCTAGCAGCAGAGAGTAATAAAAGTAGAACCCCTAAAATCCAAGAGCAAATTTAGAACTGGCATAAATTAAATATATATGTAATATATCTTAATAATCTCCTCTGGAATCAATCTGAACTCCATTGATATATGCCATGGTTCATAGTTCAGCTATAAACCAATACATTCTGTTTATATTTGCAATTTTAACTTTGTGATAAACCAAGAAGAGATTTTTCTGGTACCCATAAAAATCATGACAGTGCATCATTATCTGAGTTATTCATGCATCAACAAAGGAAAAATATGGCATAAAGCAAAAAATTACCAAGAAAAACCCTTCTTTAATTTCAGCAGAAAGCACAGGAGTTAACAATGTAAATTAGAGCTCTTCACAGCACAGGCACACTCACTTGCTTACAGTAACCTGCACTATATGCAACAGAAAGTGCTCAACTCTTAGGAATTATTTCTTTATGAGTAAGTTATGGCTCTTTTTCCCCCCAAAGCTTTTGAAAATTAACAACTATCATTAAATCAAGCCACTGATTTGTCTTCCTCTGCTGAAAACTGACCCCCACTGAAGTCATATTGTTTCTAGAATAAACTCCATTCATTCAATGAGTGTGCTAAAAATGACACAAAAAGCAGTACCTTTACAAAAGTTAAAAAAATAAAATAAAAAAGGAAACCAGCAGGATTTCTGTGATTTTCTAATTACCTGTGCTTTTGTAATATTGTCACAAATCCTTCACTCATTCCTAGGAGAGATCAGTAACAGATTTTACAGTGGGAAGAGCACAAAACACAATATTTAAGAAGGATATGCAAGAGATTAAGTTTTGACGGGTTTTAGTGTATCTCTCCTCTGTGAAAGTGCAGGACTAAGGAGCAGCAGGGAATGCAGAGTTAGAAAGTTTGTCTATTTACTCTACCCTTCCAAAGCAGTTAGTTTTTTCCTGGATAAAACCAGAGAAAAGTTCTCAGAAGACTACTGCACATGAATTAGAATTAGATATGTATATATTTAATTGAGCTTTCATGTTGCTTAAATACAAATGTCTTAGCAAGAGTTACAGGGAAGCTCAGAAATCATGTAGGATTTATTATTATCATTATTATTATTTCACTCATTAAGGATGGTTTATTAGAGTGGACTGGATAAGTCAAATCCACATGTTAATTACACAGTAAAAAAACCACAAGAGACCACATTACATAATGTAGCAATAATCCAGACAGGACTGACGGGTAGACGGAATCTGGATTGCAACATAAGTACCAGCTTTTAAATGCTATAGCAGCTTAGAAAGACATTATCCCTATATAATGTTATTAATGTGCGAATCCTTTGACTATGGTAGGTAATTGTCCCCCATAATTAAACCCCAGCATCAGTAGGCAAGATATAATGTGTGTTTATCATTTGTATTCTTTCTAGCTTTTATTTATTTATTTTGAAGCACAGACGGTCATCATGTCACCTGAGGATTATCTCATGGTGGTTGAACACATTAACTAACAAGTGTACATTATTTCACACTCAAACAATAAGGTCTCTATAGCACTTGCTTGAGAGAAGTGGAAAAACTCACATTGATTGGAAAGCAGTGACATATCCCATGCAATTCTCAAGATGAAAGGTTTTTCCCAAAGATGTTTAACCTTCAACAAAAGTTTATCTTTCACCACTAATCAAATAAATATTTTTGTGCTTGGATTCGATAGCTCCAAAAAATGCCAAAACTATTGCACTTATCACCTGTGTCAGGAATATAGATTCTTCATTTTATAGCTCTGGAGGAATCTGAACACAATGTCAAAAGACCATCATAAATTTCATCAGAGATTCTGTCTGGCATCATTTATAAAGCCATAGGATGGGAAAGTCCCTCATGAAATAACTAAGATGCACCCTATGCTTCAGCACCCCAGAGATCCTCCCACCCCAAAACCAGTAGCAAATCAAATAAGTGGGAAAAAAATTGTTTGAATTCTCATATGCCAAAGAAATAATATGCCTGAGCAGCCATTGCAGCTGTCTTCAAAAAAGTGTATTTGCCGGGTTCTCATGCATCTCAGCTGGTTGAGAATATGAAGAACTTTGGTAATATAATTATTTATAATAAAAATATTTACAGTTTGTATTTTTGTAAATCCTAAAAATCAACACACACACACACACACTTTAAACCAGTTCTCAGAATGGCCTAGACTCATCCTAGCAAACTTTTATTAGATGTTTATTAAATAGCCAAGCTGAGAGCTTTGTCAGCCAGAGCTTGTCCCTTGTCATAGCACCCACAGATTCTAATAAACAGAGAGAGAGGGAAGATATATAGATATGTTCCTTTCACTGTATTTGAATATCAGCTCTGCAGCTCTCAGTAATCTGCAATTCATTGAGCTAAACACTGCAGAAAACATACCTCAGAGACAGACCCTGCACTAAGTAATGTACAACTTAAGGCCCCAATTCTACAAATACTTCATTTTTTTGCTCATAAGAACAATTCCAATTCATTACTAGAACAACATCACTGCAGTGAAGCATATGTGACTGTTTTATGCGATTAAGTGCAAAAAAACCTGAACATGATTAAGGCCAAAGTATATTAGAAAAATATACTCTTAAATTAAGAACTGTAATACAATTTAGGCAAAATAAAAGTCTGCAGAAAAAAAATTACAGAAGTGCTTTTCCTTTACTTCCTTTTTTTTTTTTTTTCCTACTTGTTTACTTTGCAGTAATAAGAAAACTGAAATGCACAAAGTTTCCATGAAGTTTCGGTCCCGATACCAGGTGCAGCCTCTGTTCTGGACCATTTAACATACACAGATCTTCTACCACAGCTGATACAAACAGAATGGGGAGATGATCAAGTCTCTTGTGTTCCTAAACTTCAAGGTTATTCACTGCTGCTGAGGCTGCGTGGCCATTCCTGTTCTCCCAACTAATTTTCATTCAGCTAAGAGTGCTGAGTTACATGCAGACTCACCAGCAAGGGATTTTTATAATTTTATACAATTCAGGTCTTTGCACATTTTTAAGTAGTTCTAGCATGCACTGGCTGAAAACTAAACCCCAACATCTTGGAAGTCTTCCCTAGTATACCAAGCAAAAGTTGGTATCTTTGTGTAGGTTAGCAACTGAGATCTACAAACCAAAAATAGCCCAGCAAGAAGGTAAGACTTCTGAGCCAACTGCAATATAGCGCTAATGTTGCCAGAAGCCGAATGAAACAATAATTAGATTTGAAGAGAATTTCAATCAAATCTGTACATAATTTACCACAGGTCAAGATATTTCAACATTCCCCTTGAAAGGACCAGGAAGTAGCTGGTGGGAAGATGAATGCGCAGCCCTTACCTTTTAACAATGATCAGGGTCACATGGCTAATTAAAATACCTTTGTTTACATCGGGTAAGAGTCCTGCTGTTAGACCATCTGCACCTGCAGTCTGTTCCATCAAAACCCCTTCCACAAATTGCATGCTCCTAATAGGTATTGCTGTGCCAATGACAATTACCTAATTAGACATTAGAATGTCAATGCCGATTTTAAAATCCATGTTAATTATTTTACTGTTTGACAGAATATTTCCCAATGAGGGAAGGAGTCTGGATAGCATAATTATGTCACGAGGAACACTTCTGTATATGATTAAAAGGTTTGGCTAGCTCTGATTGGAAGGGCTCCAGTTATTTATGTATTTAACAAAGTTGCAATCAGCACATACGGTTTTCAGCCGAAAAAACCCATTCTGAACCCTGCTTATTCACTTGCCTGCTATGGCACAGCGTTTAATGAAGCTTGTGATTAGGTTCCTCTTCCATAAGTTTGCCTTTGAGTAAGGTGAGTTTGGAAACAGAGGGGAGACATGTCTAGAAGGCAGATGATGTGAAGAGTCCCTTATCTGGTTACAGTTTGAAGGCATAACCCGGCTTCTGTTGTTTTGCATCTTCAGCCATACAAGAGTAAATATCTCTGCACCTAATGCTGAGCAATTCTGGGAGAAATTGCTGCATTTACTGCCCACAAGTTGGTCCTTATACTTGGCATCACTACACGGGTTTGGAAAGATCAGTAGCATTTTCCTAGGCCACAAGGCTTTGGCATTTGAAACAAAACAGCTTCAACCATAACCATGATAATAAAAAAAATGCATTTAGAATTTCAAAGTGTTCAATTCAGCTTTCATTGGCTGCAAGTGAAAAAATCTTAAAATAAAGCACAATCAAAGAACCTAACTGCTGTCAACTCATCACATAGGACACAAATTCAGTAAATCAAGAAAACACTGCAAAAGAAAAGCATACCCCACAAGAGGGGAAATGCTTACAAGGCTTTCTAAACAAACTTCGTCATTTCTCTATTTGTCTCACACAGAAAGAACACTGCAAAGAATCCTGGCTAAAGCTGCAACACAAGTAATAACACTACATAGCTTATAAGTTCAAAGATATCTGGTTTTTAGTTGAGAAACTACAACCAGGAAAAGAATCTATATTTTTGTTTTAAAAAATGCTGTGGTGATAGCAGCAAAGACAAATTATTTATTATTAATGTTATAATTTTCACAGAAGAGATGACATTAAAATAACACTAATCACTCAGCTAAACCCAAGTATCTGTACAGCTACATGCAGTGTTCACAGAGCTCTTGCCTCACTGTGGGGATTTAGTGGCATATCCAACATATAATAATCTCATTTAAATTCATGTCAATAGATTACTACTGACCAGCATAAATATCAAGTTACACTGTATAATACATATGTATACAACAAAACCATAGTTATATCTATATTCAAAACCATAGTCATGCCTCTGGTTTAAAAAAAAAATCTAATCTGAACCTCTTGTGAGCACAGTGCTAGAAGTCACAGGTCAACTGTCAGTAATTGAAAATTTGACCAACCAGTGGCCAAATGTTTCAAATCCGTCTTTAAATCTTCCCCCAAATCCCTTCTCAAGACTTATTTCTGCTACAGACACTGTAGAAAATTAGCTGGTTGATGAGCAGGTTAAAGGATAAATCAGGATGTCTGATCTTTGCTTGAGTAGTGTATAAGAAAAACACACACATGCAAGAACTGCACTGAATGCTTCTGTCCCTCCTTTATCGTGCTTTCAGCAGCAGCTTTCTCAGCATACATATCTTACATTTCTGAGAGTCTGTCTGCAAGCACTTTATAATGCCTAATAAAATAGGGCTGTAATTCTCATTTTGCAAATCATTCTGATACACTAAACAAATACCAAATAATACCTCTGACAGAGAGTGCCTCTGACAGAGAGTATTGTGGCCTGAAGGTCTTTTTCTATATTTATATTTAAATGTGTTTGGTTTATGTTCTGAATGCTCCCGGGTGCATTTACAGCTTCTTTAATGACTTAAATTTGAGGATTACATGTCTCAGTGCTACTCACCATTGCAGTAATTGGAATTCTGTAGCTGTCCCATGCAACACACACTGAACTGCTTAGCTGTGAGTTTTGGGAAAGTTTCAGCTCCAGCAGAGCAGTAGCCAAAAAGACACATCCTTTAATGCCTGAAGAAGACAGAACAGAAACACACACTAGAGGTTTGTACTAGGTTTACATCTTACATTTTACTAGGCACTGTATCTTCAGAACATATAAATTAGCATTAGTGTATCATAAAGACTTAGATAGCAAGTCATCAAAAGTAAAGACATTAGAGAAGTTAAGTAATAAAATCCTGACCCCATGTCAATCAGTGGCAAAACTCCAATTGACTTTCTGAGCACTAAGATTTCACTCACAAGTTTCCCCTTAAAGCCACTGTGGTTTCACTCTGTATCTTACATATTTCCCAGTGCTCACTGACCAAGCACAATCAAGCCTTTCTAAAAATCACAGCTAACCAGAAGGACAAAAACAAGTTTGGGATGCAATGCTCAGCTGGGGTAAGAGAGTTAACTCTCAAAGAAATTAATCTTAGTATTCCAGGTGGAGATGAGGCCCAAAATATGCAGACTTCACATGGAAATTTAATTTCAAACAGCTATTTCAGGGCCATATTTTCCAGGTGGGGCATATGTTATGGATTTAACTATCAGCTGAGTATCTTAAGGCTTGTTATAAATACTCAGACACTATTTTAAGACTATATATGATATGCAATGACTTAAATATATAGTTAGGCATTTAACAAATTAATTTGAAAACACTGTTAGTTTTAAATTATTTATGTTAAAGCTTTGGTGCCATAAGCTCTTTGTAAGACGCAAAAGACATATTCCTTACCATAAAGAGGTTTAAGATTTCTTTTTTTTTTTTCAAATTCCATTACTCTTAAGGGAAGTATCAGACTTATTTGAAAAATCCCATTCTTAGAATAATATGTATCTGTCGGGGTATATCAGAAATGTAGTGAAAGTATGCATTTGTCAATTTAGAGCATGAATTCAGAAGCTTTCTCCATCAGAGTAATTTTCTTTCTACTGACACAAGGCATAAAACTTCCACTGACTTTGAAGAGCTCAGAGTTAGGTCAGCATTAAGTGCTTTTGAAAATTGCGAGCTTAAGTTAACTTTAAACTCTAAATTTATGTTTACTCAGTCACAATTTTCATTGTTCTCACTGGAATCATTACAGGAATATGTAAGTCTGTTAATAAATACCTCATTCCTTTAAGAATAGCATACCCCAGACTAGCTTTAAATAACTCATCCCTCTAAGAATGACATATCCCATCCATCTCTATATATTTCCCTAGACTCAACAGTTTCGACAACTGCTTGGAAAGAATTTATTTCTTTCAAAATCTGTAGTCCCATTGTGTGTTGTATTAGCCGGAAATGGGACACGGACCTGGATCTGCTGCAGGAAAGCATCTCCTGACGGATATGATTTTACTGAATGTCATATAAAGCCCTGAAAGATTCTTGGTCTAGGGGTTCTTTTCTGACAGGTAATATTCCACCAAAGCATGATCTTCTCTCCAATGGCCACAAATGATCTCCAAGTGAATGCTGCTGCATTTTTTTTGTGTCCAAGATTAATCCAAGTTTCTCAGAAAAGTAATTGTCATTTATCAAGGTAGCATCTACACCCTCAGTTCAGAGCTGGGGCCCCACTCTGATAGGTGTGTCCATACACATAATGAAAACACATTTCCTGTTTCAAGAAGTTCATCATTTGAGCGCAGTCAAATGTAATGAAAAATAGGTACTAAAGCATTTTTCATGGATTTGAGACACTTTTGACATACTAAGGATCAAACTTTGCAGCAGATCCCATCTCCACCTGGAAACTCCAGCAGTTTTCCTTGTCCAGGCTTTACTGGCTACACTTCATTTCTCCCAAGCACTAAGTCTCCCCATAAAGATAGGAAAAATTTATGAAGGGGAAAAAGGAGCAGGCCATTACTTTCCAAACAAGTTACTGCCATTCACCACAGCAATTCATGTCATAAACCTTTGCTTCAGTTTCCTGAAGCAGTGCAATATCCTACAAACAAATGCCTCTTTGAGATCTCTTTCATTGTCGCATCAGAGGTTAGTGAGGCATTGAGGTGCAAAAGCACAGAGCTCTTTTCAGCTGCCAAGAGCTTTTGAGAGGATATACTTTACCACCCAAAAATATGTTGTTCTCTTATCTAGTCCTGTTGTACCCCTTCTCTGCAGTCCCCATATAAGTAATCAGGGATGCAGCTCTCACCAGTCTGGACCTTCAGGCCAAAATGCCACTGCAGAGTCTTCAGCCTCCTCCCACAAAACAGGCTTTACTGCCCTGACATTAACAATTTTAGACACATCACAGCTACATGCCCTGTTGGTCATCCTGTTCTCTCCCCAGATGCTGATAGGCAGCACTGTCACTGGGCTGCAGAAGCAATGCTGTAGAGTGGAGGATCACCAAGATCTCCCTGTAGGAAAAAGGATCCTTTTTGCCTTTGCTTTCAGGGGTAGGTGCCAGCTGCACTGCCTCTCTCTTCAAGGCTGGCATTTTGAATAGTGTGTGTCTTCACTAACCCAGTTGCACTAGGCAAACTGCAGTTCTTCAGCAAAGAAAATGTTTTATTATCCTCCACCTACAGCCAATGACATCAGAGGGTCAGGCAAACAAAATCTGCTCCTTGCCCTTGCATTCCTCTTTCTCCAGTTTCAGTAAATGACAGCACAGAGGCTGTATTCCCACCCAAACTCCCTTTAAGTGATGCTCAGCCTACATGGCTTCATTCCTGCATGCAAAGGTTTTCCAAAGGCTTGCCACAGATCTACAGCTCTGCCACAGGCATCCCTGGAAAGTTATTTATTCCTCTTCCATAGAAAATGGCAGTAGTCTGCAACTTCTTTTTTCTCACTCCTTGTCATCTACCTAGTCTATATATGCAAAATTTTTGGTCAAACATCAACTAGTAAATGAAAGCATGATGTGATCAGATCCTCTCTTATCATTTATATCACTCTAAGTATCCATAGGTGGATAAAACAGATGGGAAAGAACTGTGAGAAGACTGTGATTAGCATAATTGCTAGTGATCACATCAGACAATCTGCGTAACCACAGTCAAGCATTTTTGTAAGTATTGCTAGGGAGATTAATAAGAAAATCAGTGTTGGGAGAGCCACTAAAGCAGAAGCTATATTTTTATGGGGGTTACTTTAGGGCTCCATACAGGACTGAAATGTAACAAAATTCTCAAGGCTATTTGTTTGAAAGATCTTTGTATAAGAGAAGAAGCAAGTCCAGACACCTTCATTGTTCCCTCACATTTTACAGTGGTCTGTGACTACTTTACAGGCGATGTTTCCAGCATTTTCCTGGATAAGTATCCAGTCTAGACCCAAAGACACGCAGCAAGGGAAATCAGAGAAAATAAGAAAGAGAAGGAGGAATTCTATAAATGACACTGCAATATTTAGGGGTTTTCCTTTGAGGAAAAAGAAAAGAAAAAGAAAAATACCCCATAAACAAAACACTGAAGAAAATAGGAGTAAATTGCATCCTAAGAAAGTATTTTGGGCAACTAAGCCAGCATGGTGAAGCAGTCTGTGAAGGGCTGCTGAGCAGGAGGAAGCTGTTGGGATAGACCATGGGGTGGCCCTCACCAAGTGGAACAGGCTAAGCTTGTCATGACTTTCCTCTGTCTTAGGATATGTAGAGGTATACAACAGGGCACCAGCAGCAGACTGGGGGAAATACACATGTTAGGGTCCATAGATGTGCTTAAAACCCTAAGAGATACAAACAGAAAATCCCCATAATCAGGTGTGCTCTAAGTCCCTGGAATTCCACTGGCTTGCTCTTTGAACTGGGACACGCCAGCAGCACACTTGTTCATTCCATGCTGTGTGCAATGTATCAGGAGAAGCTTTTGTTTCTCACCCTGTGTGACAAGTGCCAAGAGCAACAGGGTCCCAATATGAGCTGGGCTACTGGGTGTGTTAGAGCATTACGAGTACTTATGATGCTGGCTTTAGAGTAGAGCTCAGTGACAATTCCAGTAAACAAAACTGAGTCTTTTTTTGTGAGAAGCTATCATACTTGCACTTATACACAACCCTTGAAATTCAGCTGGAACAAAGCCCCAGCCTTGCACATCTGTCTTTTTACTTGGTCCACGAAATTCCTTCTTGAGTTTGATAAGATATAAATTGTGGCTTTTGTACTATCCAGCTGTACCCAAAACTTTTCCAGTTTATGCTCCCAAGGAAAATTTGGCAGAAAAATTTCACACTAAAAAAATAAAGTATACAAATGACTCTTCGGTATGAGTTTTTTATAGCAGGGTCTTGCAGAGCAGAGGCAGATACTACAGGAAATGCAGCTGGACTGGGTCAAGTTCCCCTTCAAATGTTTTGCTCCTTGAAGTTCACTTCTCAGGCCCTAACCAGAACAGAAACCCTATGGACAGGACACAGGCATGGCTGCTCCCTAAGTCTGCACAGAGCATCCCCAAGTCACTGCCCATGCTTGGGGCATTAGGATTTTTTACTTCCATAGACCAACTGGTTCCATTCTGTACTCACATGGCTGTGGTGGTCAAGCATCTGAAGTCAAGCAGCATTCGTTTAGCATGCAAATGCTGAGGGCTCTGGCTTCAGGTTTTGCCAGTAATCCACAATAGGGGAATTATCACAGTAGTTCCCAGCAGCATCTGTATTATCCTCTTTACTTCCTCTACACCTTGTCATTTCTTAATCTCAGGCAGAAATACAAATCACCGCCCTTTTGATGCAGGTTGCTTAATATCCACTTCAACCTATGGCAAATTCTCTATTTCTGTTTTGATTCAACATCCACCAAGAACTTTCTAAGGGTCTTTTCTTCATACCTTGCTAGACTGTGTCAGCTTTTTCTTTACATTTCCCCACCAGCTCCCTTTTCTTCAGATTACCAAGCATGTCATGTCTCATCACATCTGTTTGCTTTTTTAACCTTTTCATACCAGAACTGCCCTCTTGCAACCACTGCACTTCAGTTAGCATACAGTGACTTACCTCAGCATCTTCCTGCTGTTAGATTTGCAAACACATACCCTCATAGCCTCCCCATGCTGCCCATAATCTTGTCTTCTTCAAAATTATTAGGCTTCAGGTCATACCCACAAAAAATATTTTACAAACTAATACAAACCTAACTGTAACTACCAGTGAAGCTTGTATGTGTACTCACTGCACACATCTAAAGTACTTGAGGGAAGACATTTTATTTCACCACCTTTTCCCAGGACCTAGCTCTCTGCCACCACGTAACTAAGCTGAAGAATTAAGTCGGAAAATTAAATATTTACACTTCTGCAGCTAGAAATGACCCCACTTGTCAGTGGAGTCACTTGTTAGGTGATCTTAATTATAAGTTCACATACTAGGTTTTTTTCTCTTCAGAAGAATGTTTCCCTATGGAGTGCACAGCGCTGATGCACAAAGAGAAAGACATGGCAGCTTAGAAAGTGTCATTAGTACACATGCCCTGACTTTTCAGCTCAGCAAAGTTATGAGCAAATGGAAGTATGCCTTTTCTAGTGGGAACACCAGGCAGCTAGCTACTCCAAGGTCTATATGCCCTCTAATTAATAGAAGTGCACCCCATAAGACCTTCTTTAAGCTATCTCCCATTATTCTTCAGGCACCCTTGAGGGACAACACACAGACCTCCAAAGTCCCACAGAGGTGGGACATCTGGTCCTGACTTTCCTGCGGTGCTCTCCCACACCAGCCTGGCCCCTGGCCCCTCTGCCACCACGCCAGCTCTGGTCCAACAACCACCTGCGCCTGAGGGGTGGGAATCACAGAGCAGAAGAGAGGCAGCTCCGATGAGATTCCCAAACTCAAAAAAGCCCTGCTAAGCGGCACACTCCCACTCTCCCTATGTGCATCTTAGCACTGCAACCTCTTCACATCTCACGAGCTAGCGTGGAACAGATGCGTCCCCCCGTCAGGAGGCAGCGACACCCCTCCCTCCTCACATGATTCATATGATGTCAGAGTTGTCCTTGTCACCGACCCCAATTCAGGCTCACACGTCAAGGACACGCTTGCTTGGTGGATCCTCAGCGTGATGGATAATCCATCCCCTCTCATTTGGGTTTCCTACATCCCACCTAGCCACAGAAAAGAGAGGACTTGTTCTAGTTGAGGAAACTTGGCTCCTCTGGCAGTTCCAGTGGCACAGCCGTGCTGAGAAATGCTGGCAGAGGCTACAAGGTTTTGACTCTTTGAAAGCTAGGTCAGCATCTCCCTGAACAACACCAATGCCACCCTCAATCAATGTCCAATACAGAGAGGCAAACGATTTTTATAGAACAGTCATGTACTTTCATGTGATCTAATATTAGCTGTGCTGTATGTAATTATTTTATGTAGTACTCTGCGTTCTGCTTGCACTCCCATCGATATGTCTAGTAGATATTTGTAGTTCCTAGTAATTTAATAGCTAGTTTGTGCCCTAAAGCATAAAAACATTTCTACCCTATCTAAAGTAACCGTGGGTGGTGTTATCCATATAAAATCTTTGAGTCCTAATGAGCTTTTGTTCTCAAGTTATAACCCAAAAATATATCACCCGGCTGTTCCGTTCCCTGCTGAAGATCCTCACTATGATGTGAAAGGAAAAGAAATTAAAACCTTAGATAAATGTGTTTGATCTGCCACAAAGAGGGAAAAGACATCCCCTCTGTATTGTATCTTGTCGGGATTTTTTCACAGATCCATTTTCTGCTCATTGCTAAATGTTTAAAGGCTGAAGATGAGCTGCATTTTTGCAAACCCTGATCTGGAGACAGCTGTGGTCTGAGCTGTGCAGGAAGGAGTGGCAAACTGGTCCTGCTGCCCTGGGCTGAGGTGGCAGTAGCTGCTAGAGCCTGGGCATGATGCTAGAAAGCAGCACAGTGTTTGGGGCTCCAAAGGGGTAAAAGGCAGCAAGTTCCTGTGTCCTTGAAGAAATGTTGTTAGGAGACCTCCCACCCTTCTGCCTGGGGAAGAGGAGGCTCTGAGATGTGCAGGGAGACACTGGAGAGAGCAGGTCTCCCTGGCTTTCCACTCTGTGGCAAGAAAAGCCCGTCCCTTGCCCGCAGCGAGGCTTTGTTTCACCCTCACAACAATCTCGTTACTGTGAGTAACGGGGAGTACGGCGATGCCAGCATGCTCCCTTCGCCTCTTCCTTAACTTGTCTTTATTCACAGCCATGGAGGCAGGCCAGAGCCAGGCACTCACCAGGAGCCAGGCTCAAGCCTTCCTTGGCGTGCCCACCTCTGCTCTTTAGGAGAGGGTACAGGCTGTACAATACATCATCTGTTATGCAATGATACCCGGCGCATGGTTCCGCTTTGCTTCCCGGCGGCAGGAATATATCACTGCCCCTTCCCTTCCCCTCCCATCCCATCCCCCAGCCCCATTCATCCCCAGCACTCACTGTTTACTAGCAAAGCCCTGCCCGGTCCCTCAGGAGCACCCCAGTTCACAACCAAGCAGCCACATGGGTTGTGGAATTTTGGCCAGGGGAGGAGGCGTGCCAGGGAGCCAACTTGTAAGAGAGAATCTTTTGGGGCCCACTTCAGTTCTGCCACTGCTCTCCAGTAAATAGCTGCACTCTACCCCTTACATCAGGTCTGAATGTGCCTGGCCCTACTTACTCCCCATCACAGTTGGTTATCTTATATTTTAAATAAAATTAAAAGTATGAGAAATAACACTGAGAGAGTTTATTATCCCAAAGGAAACAAAAAGTGTTCTGTCAGCTAGGTTGCAAAAAAGCCCAAGATAAAATCTCTGAATGAACATCTTCTGAAACACCAAAGAAATTTGTACACAGTTTTGACTTTAGAGGTAACATCCATTTCCAAACACACAAGGGAAAGTGCCTCTGATGGTAAAACCTGTCTGCTTTACTAAGAGTGAACATTAAGTCAAAGATATTCAGCTAGGAAGAAAATAACTCCCTGTCCCATCAAAGCAACAGGTAAAAAGTGCCAGGCCAGCAAATCCTGTCTGCTCTGTTCTAAAGAGATTTCTTAGTATCTCTGCTTTGAAACAAAGAAATCTAGATACAGTGTTAACTGTCACTAGAAAGTAAATGAAGACAGTGGAAATTAATTCTTTCACTCACAGTTAAGAAAGATTCTGGCATTCAGCATTATCAGTAAATCCCAGAAGCAGCAATCAGCAGGTAGTCTGCTCAGTGTAACTAGATAGTGCCATCACATACAAGGATTTAAGAAATGCATCACCCTAGAGAGATACCAATTACAAGATAATCAACTTCTGCTTTCTGTGATTTCGGGGGAAATGGTAATCAAATTGTAATCCCATCCGTGCCATGCCACACCTAATAGCACCTTTCCTTATTGCTTGAGCCAAACAGAGATATGGGAATTAGGAACTGGTGAGGAAACAACAGGTTTACAAAATAAACAAAACAAAATAAATAGCACAAATATTTGATTGTGCAAACTCTGGCCATTTCACTGTTTTTGTAGCAAAAAACCCCAAGATACTGTATCACAGAATAGTCAAGTGACTATCACTCTCCTTTGATTAGCTCAAAGAATAAGGCTTAGGATTTTGTGAGTTTAGAGGAACACTGTCTTAAACCATCTCAAGCATCTCAGGTGAAAGCTGCTGACAACCAAAGGAAAAAGAACCCCATTCTCCCAGAAAAAGCTATTCTAACCACTGAATCTTACAGCAAAAATTCACAATTCAAAATTGTTGAGATTACAGAAGAAAATTCTCATCTCAGCAAAGTGTACTTTTCCATCATTAGTATTGTGCAGCCTGCTTTAACAGTGTGTTTTCAGCACAGGCTTTGCTGTGTTTGTGAGAGCACAGAGGCTGCTGAGCTGTTTGGGAAAGTTCTTTGAGGAAACAGTTCAGCTGCAGACATCTGCACCAGCAAAGAGGCTCTACCCTCTCAGCATGGTTAACGTTAATCCAAGGTATACAAAAAAAAAACTCAACAAAACCAACCCCCCCCAAAAAGCACTGGGATACTCAGGGGCAGCAAAAGGTTGAATATTCATCTCAAATATAAAAACAAAAATTAAGAACAGAGTAAGAGTGACTAATACAATTGTGCATGACTACAACACAACTGTACCTACAGAACCCTCCTCTGAGGGTGCTGGGGAAAAGACCCTGCAGCCCCTCTTTCCAGTATCAGCCAGTCAGCTCTTTCTAATGAGCTGTCAGATATTTGCCAGAGCCCCTCTCAGCCCCAGGGCCTGTACTTCAAGCCTGCCCTCCAACGCCCAAGTATGCACACCTAGCTCCATTAATAAGGAGAAGAACCAAAAAAATTACCTTTCCCTCACCTCCCACCTTTCCCCCCCAGCCCAGTTCTCTCCTTTCCTATATTTTAGCTGGGGAGTTGAAGAAAGCATAGCAGCTGAGCCACTGACAGCTTGTGACATACAAGCACAGCCCCATAATGATAAAGGGAGTGAATAAACAAGTTGTATTCATCCTATGTATCCTGCAACTTCACTGTCTGCTACACTTGGGCCTTTTAAATTTCTTGCTATCTCACTCACCCCCTTTTTTCTCTTGCTGCTTCTTTCTCTCTTCCTTTGGCTTTGCATCTTTAGTGTCTTTCATATTTGGGGGAATGCATTCTTTCTTCTTTCCCAAATGCACTCTACTCCTTTCTCAAATCTCTTCCAAACACCCGCCCTCTACAAATATAAGCATTATCTCTCCTCATTCTTATTACAATGAACTGCTCTGCTTTGTTGTGCCTTGCTCACACTGCATATCTCTATTTTATAGAGCATTTATGCCACTGTGCACATAATACATAACTGTGAATTTCAGCATGGAAGCAATTGCCTCTTACACTGAAGTAAATCTGGAATTGACAGTTCTAAAATGCTTATAACTGCAGGACTGTCTTTCATAGACTCACAGATTTTAAGGCCAGATGGGACCATTAGATCATCTAGTCTGAGCTCATCTGAAAACCTGCTCTGGTTCTTCCCTAATAATGGGTGTCCATGCGATGCCATCAGGACCTAGCAGCACAGCATCCCAGGATTCGTGTTTCAGTTGTCACTATGCACAGTGCAGCCAGCGTATCAGCTGCATGGAGCATCCTTCCAACCCCAAAGCGCCCAGGCACTCACAGCTACCACCTTCCCCCAGCAATCCTGCTTGCACAAAGGAAGCAGGTAGGTAAGAAGGGAGATAAAAGGGAAATCGGCCTTTTGTAGGGGAAAAAAAAGCCTCCAAAGCAGTTCTCAGAAAAATCACATACACCATTTTTGCCATTCCTGTTGCAACACGGCCGAAATTTCAGGCATAAAAGCCTAAATCAAAACCATAAACAGTTCCTGCACAAAGAAGTGAAACACAACAAAATAAAAGTGCACATGCAGTATCATCCATGTTCACACTCCTTAATCCTGGCTGATTTTTTGTCCTATTTTTACATTTCCTAAAAATCCACATCCTATTTTTATTTTTCACCTTTTAATATTTACTGGCATTATGTTTTTCTATTATCATATGACTCTGAAAACTGAAAGAATTTATTTACATTAAGTTCTCTAGTTATATTTTAGAAGCTAGGAGATTCTTGCATTTGGATTCCTCTGGTATATGAGCAGGGCTTTGCCTTCAATAAATCCATGTATCTTGCATGTACAAAATAAAACACACAGAAAAAATCTAAGATAAGTCAAAACCCTGGAATTTACATTGACTTAAAGAATTTAAGTAAATTATCTAATTTGGCTGCACGTAATGGGAACTTACCAGTAATTTATCTGTATGTCCCCATAATTTCAATATCTCCCAAGGAGATAGTAATTTTCTTGTTTGCTTCCAATCCACGTTTTTTTTGTGTGTAGGTGTGTTTTAATGCCTTTTCCCCATTTCTGGTGTGTGTATCTGCATGAGAATATGCACAATTATCATCTTTAAAAGGCTAACTTAAGCATCCAAGTTTTAAAAGGAGTTCTCAAAGGAAAAGCTAATTTATACTTCATTCCTTGACTATTAACTGCATTGAGAAAGTAGAAGTAGAATCAAATTATTTTTGCCAACTGATTGCTTTCAGAAATTTTTTACACTAGCCAATATGCAAATTTCTTAATGAAAACCATCCTGGGAATTTATTAAACTGTTCATACTGAAGAAAATTACTTTCATTTACATTGAAAAGTGAAATAATCTATCCTGACCTATATATGTGCTTGCCAAGATTCTATCTCCACTGTACTTGGGGTCTTTACCATGCTATCACCGTGAAGAAGAGCAATTTCTCCTCTTTGTTTTGTTTTGTTGTTTTTTTTTTTTAATAAAAAGGCAAATAATAGGCACTGCCAATAGCCATTGTTGACCCAAGTCAAAAGTGTTTGAAATTAATTTATCCGCTTTGGATGGTGTATAAATTTCTCATTACGAGTGTCAGTGATGGACAAGAAACCATTCCAAAAAATGTATTGGGTATCATGCCAAACTCTGTAATCAAGGTCTCTTGCAGAGACTCTGGAGTATACAAAGGGTTTCACACAGTCAGGAGCGTTAGCTATGCATGCTTTCCTGTTGCCCGGGCTCAGCCAAATACTCTGTGAGAACAACACGTATATACACTTTGTTTTATTATGCCTCGCAGATGCTTTTTTTGTTTTATATTTCAAGCTTTGTCAGGTCTAATGTTTGTTCCTTCATCCTTCAGCCCTCACTCTTCCCCCTGCATCCCCCCCCACCCCCCAAATTTCAGAACTGCTTCCTAGACAGACCCAGTATCGATTACATAAACTGTCTTTCTTGGAAAGTAAAAGGGGGGTGAGTGGGTGGGGGTTTGTATTTGGGATTTCTTCTACTTGCAACTGAAAATGGCAGCCATTGAACAGATCTGGTCAATGACAGTAAGAGAATAAGCCCAGCAGAAAGTGGTAATATATTGTGTTACACTTATGCCAACTTGCCAAGTCAAGTTCTTTTTCTCAAGCGCATGTACAGTTTGTTCTTGCTATCCTCAGTTAACTCTGCTTTCTGAATAGAGGAGATGGGAACTGCTCAAAGGCCACAATAGCATGTTCTACTTAAGGTTTCCTCTCCACACTAACCATTGTGGATAGCACTCTTTACAGTCAAGCGCTCTTGAATAAGAAAGCTCTCATTAAGGAGATGAAGCTATGTTTTCTTTACCTTGCAAGAATTCTGTAAAATGAGATTTTCCTCATTACAAGCAAAGTACCTGCTGCTAAAAAGCAGCACAAAGTTGGCTCTATTTCCTTCAATGGATTTGAAGCTGCCTTCAAAACTAGCAGCAAAAGAGCATCAAAATGACAATATTGTACAAGAAATGCATCAGGAATGAGCGATTAATCTAAGTTTCTATGGGAACATGAAAAATGACATATTGGATCAGATGAGTGGCCTGCTTAGTCCAAGATATTCTGTCAGCTAATACTGTGTACCGCGGCAAGCAAAGGCTTAGTGCCCCATAGCGAACACCTCTCCCCAAAAACCCAGAAAACACAGGTAGGATGGCTTAGCTTGAGAGCAAAGATCAGCTGGTGGTCTGAGGCAGGAGGGCTGAGATGCATTTTGTAGCTGGTGTACACAAATCAAGATTACAGCCAACGTTGCTAAAGCAAATACCACTTTATTATGATTTTTCTCTGTCACTCAACCTTGGTAGCACTCCCTGTCTCAAGCTGAGTTTTTCAGGCAGGGGAGCCTGCCAAAGGGTGGGTGGCTTAAATCACATTGGAGCCAAATTTTAACAGGGCTTTGGGGTTGAATTTTTGTTCAATAAGGAATATAAAACCCACACACTCTTCAATATTGTGCATTAGAACTGTCATGATGAAGCCTGATGTAGCAGGTATTTTTTTTTTTTTTTTTTGCATTACAAAATACTGCTTAAAAAGAAGACGCATGTAAAAGAATTTTTCCAGTTCAAGGAAGGACAAGGATGGATCTTTGATTCAAAGCTATTCAAAGAGAAGAGCAATAAATTCTGCCAGTGCAGGGTGTTTACTGCTCAGCAATCGTCAAATCTAATCAAATCTAAAACCTGCAATAAAATGCAGGTAACAAAATATTATGGAGCACAGTAAAATATAATAATATGAGGTAAAACAGTTGTAATAACAATGTCCATGGATAAAAGGTGGCTGAGTCATTACCGGCTTCATCCATTGCAACTGCATAAGAAAAAAGTCACAATTTGCATGTTTCCCTACCAAATTTTAGTTTTTCCCTTGTGATTCTTCTCCCCAAAGGAGCTTATTCCTAAAAACTGCCACTGCAAGAGTCCACTCCCATGTTTAGCTGTACCAGAAAGTAGGGAAATTATTTGATCCCATTTTAATCTCCAGGCTTGAGTGTTTACCCACTGTTTCAAGGCAAATTTATTTTGCTTGTAAAAATTACAGAAATTAATTGTAATATCTATAAATTTATGACAAAAGTTGAACAGGGAAAAACTCTTCCCCTAGAAAAATACAGATTATTTTACCATAAGATATCTGTGGTCAATTCCTACTGCTACATATATTTCTGGCAGTTCTTCTGCTTTTGTTCTTTTTCTTCCATAGAAGTGAAAAAGAAGCTAAAAAATTCTATTAGAAGTTCTTTTAAAAGCCCCACATATAAAGACATGTAAAACTGAGAGTGGAAGTTATTTTCAGTAGCAACCTTAACTGCTACAGAGACAATCTTTTAATTCCACCACCATATACCATAAGAACATATTAAACAGCACTAAGCATTAGGAATAACATAGAATAATGATAATGAAGTGGCTGGCACAGTTTGCCCATCCACATTTGCAATTAAATTAACTTTCTAGTTAAGCTAATTGTTTCTGGCATGACAATATGGAGCAGTCAGTTAAGACACAATTTTTTAATCACGCTCTGTTTTCCTGTGTCAAACAAGAAATTGGTAGAATTAAAGGCTGTATTCTGTGCAATGTGGCATTTTGTGCTGGCACAAAGACTGCAGAGCTTGCTTTGGTTCTCCACTGAGTCCAGAAGCTCTGATTACCCTGGTTTGAGCCCCTCTGCTCTCCACCCAGAAACACAGAGAAACAGGATGATTTCATGGAGTGCCCTTGGTAAGGTTCCCTTTTGGCAAGCATGAAAGCTGGGGAAGATGGACAAGACATAGGAAGCCAAGAATTTACAACTCAACATTTTCACCTATCAAACTTGCACTTTTAGAACACTGGCTGCTGGCACCTGGACACAGCCATTTCTATCCTCTACTGCATGCCTGGAGATTGTGAAAAAGCTAAAAACAGCATCCTTGTCCTCATCCCACATGCCTGGTTATCCCTGCATTCCCAGACTCCATGCCAAATACTCATCTCACTTTATTGTGATTATTATAGCTCCATGCAATGTAACTTGGTGGATCAGTCACTTCTAACCCCAGGGACTCTGAGTCTCCACAGGGTGAATTTGATCAGATATTAAAACACAAGTGCATGAGTAGATTAACTCAGTTAGGTATTATGATGAGAACATCAAAGTTTGCCTTTAGTCAGTAGCAAACTGGCATCTCTGCAAACCTGCAGTGATCACTCACCATGCAGCATTGCTGAACTTTATCACAGAGAGCAAGTCCCAGTCTCCTGTGGTCTGTGTGAGGGACTGTTGTGTTACACAATGTCCAAATCCCACGGGGAAACACCAGCACTGAACCATGCCATGCCTCATGTCTTGTGCAACTTTTTCCATAAGCATCCTTGGGAGATTTAAATTTTAATCTCCTTGGGAGATTCAGATTTTAGCAATTTTGCTAGGAGTAAAATATCCACACATTTTTGCTGAGAGTGAATTTGGAGTTTGACTTCAGAGTGGACCTAAGACATGGGAACAATGGTCTGATGCAAAATCTTCAAAGTGAACATTTTCTCCAAAACCCTTTTTGCATAAATTGTTTATCAAATGAAATCAACTTTATTCCTCTTTTCCATACTTATTCAGTACCAAAGAAAATGAAATAAAGGATCTTGAACTTTTCCTAAAATAATGCCTTTTACTAAAAACATCAAAAAGCCAAAGATTTTTTCACTCCTGCAGTCCACAAAGCATTTTCAGAGAGGAAAATAAAAATCTTTAAATTATTCATTTGAGAAAAATAATGTTCTCCAACCAAATCTCTCTATCAGTCCTTTTGGACACAGCCGAAGGGACAGCCAGCAGCTAAGAGGCCACTTGAGGAGGTCAGACAAGAATTCATACTAAGCACCATGCAGCTGCCCTCCTCTCTCTGCAGTGTGCCTATGTACCTCTGTGGCCTTTATCCAAAGAGCAATAAGAAAGCATCACAGCAGGATTGACCAAAACTTGCTGAAATCATTGAGTGGAAGAACTGTTTTTCATTTGTACTAAATACAAATAAACATTAAGCTCATTTGCGGAGCAAAATAATCAAAACAATGGGAGAACAACCAAAGCATAAACATATGGGAAGTCTGGAATGAAAATAAGCCCTGGAGTCTAGATGTTTAGGACTTTGGTAGCAGAATGCTTGTTTTGGATGGTTGTGGGAGAATCTCCAATCAAAAGCCAAAAGGAAGCATCAAAAAGAGCCACAAAAGCATCAACAGCATGACTTCAAGATAAACCTTAAGAAAGCTATTGAGGCAAGTGCTGACTGAAAGAGATTGGGAATTTCAAGCAAAGGAATTATCTTTTGTTTGATTCTACCTGCAGAAACAGAAATCAGGACCTTGTAAATAAACAGGATTGCATCAAAGATAAGTGGCTCAATCATCAATTGCACTTCTTAACATTCAGACTTCAGGCTTCCTACAAGAGGGTTAAAGAGAGAAAACCCCCATGTTCTGGTTTCCAAGAACAAAGCCTGTGAGCTGGTATCTCTCCTGTATCAGGGCAGAACAAAAGGCAGTACACAGTTCAAACATGTAAAGTACTGGAGGAGTTAAAACAGCACCTGAAAACTTACTGGTAAAGATGAACCCTTTTTAGAAAGTCAATGGCAAAATGCCCAAAGAAACTAAGAGTTGCAGCTGCAACAGTTGTGGCTTGAAATAAGGCTGGAAAGGGCTACAAAAGCTTTGACCAGCCTGCAAGTTGCTATCTGATAAACTGCAGAAAGGGCTCAGGGAATTGAAAAGTGTCCCAGAGAATGAAAATGAACCAGTATCAACAACCATGACATGCTGAAAGGAAGGGAAAGGAAAAAAACCCCAAAACTTCATTTGAATTAGGTGGGAACAAACCTTTTCCCTGATATACTCAAATATCAGTAAGGACCTCAAGGGCAAATTGGCTATACACCAGTTTGCAGACACTCAGGTAAGAGCCGGAAATAAAGATCAGCAAAAGACAAAAAGATATTGTACTGACTGCACAATTTACTACAGATCCTGAACTTTTTTCACAGCTGCATACCACAAAAGGAAACAGCTGCTGCAAACAGAAGAAGATGCCAGGAATTTGCCAAGATCTCTACAGTGCTGTTTCTCTATCTCAAATTCAGTTCAGCAACTTTAATATGGCTCATACCATCATTATGCTTTGTGGAAGGAGTGATGACCAATCTGAGTTTACAAAGCAAAAGAAATTGGCAACAATGGCAAAAATGAAGGAATGCAGATGAGGTCATTATTGATCCTGGAGGAAAAAATGCCTTTCAAGGAGAATAGTTATAAACACAGGCCTAGTGAGAATAGAGCATGGCATGTTCCAAAACAGACTTCCAACACCAAGATGAAGAACAGGCTGGAGGGGAGCATGAAGCTGAAGCAATCAAGAGTTCAAATACCAGTCACATACCAGTTTGTAGTTTCTGTAGGGAGCTTAACAGTTACTTTTATTAAAAGTAGAAATAAACAGAGAAGGCTATTTAGTATGTAATAAGTAACTATCTGAAATACACAAGAATCACCGAGTCAGACTTAGGTTGTGACACCAGGAATAGAAGGTAAGGGAATGGGTCATTCAACCTACAGATCTCTTTTGCAGTGCCCAAACCCCGCCTTTAGGGGCAGAAATACCATTAGGAATTACAGGCAGTGGCCTCTTTCCAGCAAATGAAAGATGAGGAGGCCTTGAAACTTGCTTTGAGATCCCAGATCCCTGGTGATCTTTAGCTGCTGAAGTTCTCCTGGATCTGAAACAAGAGCAAATCTCTATATATTTAAAGAATGCTTCTGACAATAGTCAGAAGGAGATGGGGAAAGGCAGACTGTGATGGCAAAAAATTGATCTTGTAAATTAATATGAACTATAGGATGTTTGGGTGTGAACATGTCAACACTCAGAAAATGTATTAACTTTTAATCTGGCACCCTACAAAGAACTCAGAGAAGCAAAAAACATTTTTGAGACTGTTTTGTTAGAAATTATTCTCTCTCTGACAAACACCTAAGTTACATTTGCTTCCACACAAGAGTGATCCTGGATACCTAAACAGCATCCTTCTTTTCAGCAGGGAAGAAGTAAAGAAGACTCATAAGCCCATGGAAGAAGCGTGTCAGGAAGCTAGAACAGACCCTTCAGCCAAATGTCAGGCCAAGTCCAGTTAAGGAAAAAAGGTGACAGCATCAGATTACAGAAAACAACATAAAGTCATTTAGTGTGTGCTCCTTTATTACTGTAAATAGTACCCTAGATACTGGTGAAACCTTGGTCTGGTTCACTAGTCTGAATCTTAAAAGCAGCTATTGGCAAGTAGAAGTAGATCCAGAGGGAGAGGGGAAAAAAGAACCCAAGACATTCACAGCAGGACGAGAACTGTGGCAATTTAAAATGATGGGTTTTGGCTGGTGCAATACATCAGCTACATTCAAAAGTCTAACCAAGAGGGTGTTATGTGGCATGCCTCTCTTAGCCTGTTTGTTATACCTAGATGATATCCTGGTGCATGGTAAAATGTTGGAACAGGAACCGATACATTAATAAATGGAGTGTAATTAGCTTAAAGCTGCTAGTCTTAGACTGTCTAAATAGAAAAGCTAGGAGCTTGTTTCAAAAAGAGGTAAATTACCTTGGGCAAATCAAACAAGGAAGGGAGCAAGACTTCCCTGGACAATGAGAAGCTGCCCAGATCTTGCAGCTGCCCCCACAGAGGGATAGGCACCATCTCTGGGAGCCTCTGTTTCTTGTTTTCAAGACTATCAGCATATTTTTCAGCATTACAAAACCATCAGACTGATTAGGGAAACCATCCCAGTAAGTCAGTGTAAAGTTAATGTCTCCAGACTTGAAAAGGGCTTTTGCAATTGTTCCTGTCTTAGCTACCTGCACCCTGAGGCTTCTTCATCCTGTCCACTCATTAGTGCTTGGGGACAAGTGCAACTACACACAAAACTTGGAAAATGGATTACTGAATAGAAGTTCAAATTTTCTGAAAGGATTTATTCCCCCCACAACAAGAAGATGCCCCAACAAAACAGTTTTCCCATGCTGAATCTGCAAGGAAGTTCACAGTCAGCATAGAACAAGCTTTTGCAGAAATGGTTCACTGTGGGAATTCTAAAATGACTGAACCAGTAATGTATGTTTGCATAGCCACACTGGTTATGAAACTATGCCTGGTCCAGTAGCTCATTACAGTTAATAATCTCTGGGGAAACACAGTCATCTTCCCATGATTCCCAGAAGCATACATATTCCTGCTTCATCCAGTGAAAGAAGATTTGTCATCTTCCCAAGAAGAGATCCCAGTACTTATGGTGCAACATATGACATAAAAGTAATTTGGTAAGTGTAGCCCTTGGGAGAGAAATCCCTCAAAAATACCCCTCTGAGTCAGATGAGCTGCAGTGCAGGCAAAGGCAAACTAATCAGGGAAAAATGCCCAGGACAAAATTCATGTATCAGGAGTGCTTTTGTCTGCTGTGGTGGCCATAATCAGATGCTGGAGATGAGGAAGGACAGAGCAATCCTATTTCCGACTCACAGCCTCTCAGCTTCCAACTATTTTCAGCTCTGAGACTTCCTGACCCGTGTATAGTTTACATGCCATTAGTAATTCTCCCTGATTTTGTCTTTCATGAACTTAAACATGTAAACCTGTCACATTCACAATGTCTTTTGGCAGTGAGCTCCACTGGTCTACCACCCACTTTGTAAGCCATTCAATGCTTTGGAACATCCTTGTCTTCCTTTGAAGTTTTTTTCCCTATCCACAAAAGCATTCAAAAATGAAAGGTCCAAAACACGAGTGCATTCAAGGTGAACCTTGATATTCTTTGTGTTGTCTTCAGTGATTTCCCTGGTAACTATTAACTTTTTTTTTTCCTTCATCATTGTGGAGCACACAAGAATTCACAGAGCTGTCAACATCCCTGGCACCTTGCTCCTTCATTGTAACAGTCAGTGTAGATCCGGGGAATCGGGGTGGTTTGCAAGCCTTCTACATAACCTGCACTGGTGACAAAGGTGCTGAATAGCATGCAGATGTACGACAATGTGCTGGCAGAGAGCACTGATCTCGTATCCTTAAGCAAAGATAAAGCTGCTAACAGTATTTGCAGCTGATTATCACTCTGGTTTTTATTTAATCTTTTTTGTTTTCCCCTCATCAAATTGGTATCAGTGCAACCACTTGTCTCCCAGGTATTTCTTCATTTTGGAGTTCCCCCTATACAATTCATTTCTTATTTGCTGCTTTCTAAGCCACCCTGCTCAATCTCTAGTCCTACTCTATTTCTAACTTCATTTCTAACACCCTTTCAGTGTGATTTTCTCCAAACGTCTGCCAGCCAAGCATCTGCATTGGGAGTTCTCCTTCAGCAACACATTGAAAGAAAAGCCACAACTCCCTCTTGGCTTAAGCATTTGGTACCACTCTCTTCAGACCAGCTGTGATTAGACCAGATCAGTGTGGTTTTACTTCTGCAAATTTGGTTTTGGACACCCCATTGTGAGGCAGCAGAAGACAACAATTCAAGAGCTTACAAAGAAGGGCAGATGTTCAGATGTTCATTGGAATAAAAATGAGGTCAGAACAGGGGAGCTCCTTCCCACCTCTTTTTGGGAAAAAGATAATTACCAGCCTAAACTCAAACCCAATCTCAACAGGTATTGGTAACACAGACCTATCTAGAGAAAGTGGTATTTTTTTTCTATGCAAGAAAACATTTACTTTTCTCAAGCTTAAAACAACCTCTCTTTCTCTGTTGCAAATCTTGGGGCATATTTGGCAACTTCAGTGCTTTTCAGGTTGGCTGTTATTTATAAAGGAAAAAACCCCAAGAACTGTTTATCATAGATGGCAAAACTGAGCCAAAGCTTGGGAAGAGGCATGACCACTGCCACAGCAAAACTTGTCAACAGCAATGAGAACAGAATATGTGCTTTCCAAATTTCAACCAACAGGCACAGTACAGTCCAAAACAGTGGCATTGCCTATACACATGCAACACTGAACAATGAGTGATGCTGAATACTCAGTGCACCTGCCAGTGTGTGCAAGTCTTGAACCACAAAATGAGTGAATTGATACAGTGAGAGTTTCAAACATAACGAGAGAGTGGGACGGGTCAAGGGAAGTGGATTCTACTTCACCCAGCTGATAAACTGGAACACAGTAACAGGGTATACATGTGAGAACTCTTTTACAAGAAAAGAGCATATAGAGCATAAAATTAATGCTCAGCTTTCTCCCAACAGGAAAAAAACCACCATCCTCCCGAAATCCAGCTACTTGAGTTTTCTCTTTCAAGTGTGATCATGCTTCTTTTGATAAACTCTGACCATAAGTAGCACTGCATGCAGCAAACAAGAAAGCTTTTCAAAATCCAGGCTGTGCCTGAAAGTTGTGCTTCAGTCAGAGGTGTAAAAACACCCAAGGACATAATTTAACTAATGTAAGCACTTCAGGAGTCCTAGTGAAACTGCTTGGAGTGGTGTATTCAGTTGTTTAAAGCTTTTTTTTTTTTTTTTTTTTTGTCACAGGCAAGATATATGTTTACATGGCAGACTTAATTGCTGTTTTCAGAGGACTAATGCTGTGTAAAATCATAGTCATCAATACAGCCATTTATTTTGACTATAATTAACAAATCAAGTCACAGCACGTTTTACTTATTTGCCAATCTGTTGAATATTCACACTGGCCCCAAGTCGCCTATTCATTTAGCAGTAAACATGTAGCCTAGCAACTGACTGTCAATATCAACAGTGGCTGATGAAGTTGTTAATCTCTGGAAGACTGACAGGTTAAGCCAAATTCTCCTATGCAAAACTCTCATTGTCCAAGCCTTACATTAGCCCACAAGGATATTTATGTTCAAAAGATACCACATCTCCTTCTACTATTAAAATTAAATGAAGTGTGCTAGAGGCAGGAAAAGGCTATGTGCTCTGCCTGCCATGCATGTTTTGCATGCACCACGGCATCCAGCATTGTGTTTGCAGGATGTATTGACCATTGCTAATTTCCAGAGACAATTGAAGACACTTTTGCATCTGTTCATCATCCCGGAATAAACTATCATATAAGTGCACGCTGCGCACCAGAATATAGATGAGGTCAGGAGAAACACAAATATCTCCTTTACTATGCAAATCTGCACTGGAACTGCAAAAGAGAAAGCATGAAGTTATGGATAAAGAGCTTTAATCTGGGGTATTGAGAATCAAAATCAGAGTGAAGGAATTTAAAAGGAGTACGAGCAGTTTGACTGGGATAACAAGAAAAAAAATTTAGCCTGATTTAAAACTCGATACACCAGCACTGAACTAAACGATTTTCTGATCATTTAGTTGTACTGCTCAGAAGTTCCATCAACACAGTACATGAAAGACAGAGACAGATTAATTATCTGCAAATATACAGCGAGGAGTTTCAGAACAGCAGGAAAAACCTATTGCTTTGTGCTGTCTGTTACAGGCCTGAGCTGGATAAAACTGCCTGCCCAAAGTACTTTGTATCTCACTTGGATATTGACAGCCATGCCTGTTGTAGCAGACATTGTCAAGGGTAAAGTCCTAGAACAACAGCAATTCCAAGTACTTACAGAAGATGGATGGTTATCATTAGCAGTGAAACTGTGGAATTGAGGAAAGTAGAACTGGGGAGACTGTCTGCAGGACTTCTTGCTCCAAGACAGAATCAGCTCTACATTTTGTCATTCCTCTTCTTAACAGCCTCCAGCCACAAAGGGACAGTCTGTTCCAGAACTGCCCTGCATGAATTATCAGAAAACTGGGGTTTTTTTTTTACTTATCCTAACATCCAATTCTTCCTAACAATGATTTCATCCCATTTCCTCTTATGCAAAATGAAACCTGTCTCTTCCTCTCTGCACCACACTTTCGCATGTTTGATTACTGGCAGGACCCCACAGGAATTTTCCCTGACCTAGAGTAAACAGCATCCATTCACACATCTCCATAATAGGACGTGGTGACCATGCCCATCGCTCTTGTCTGGGTTGTCTCCAAGTGGTCAACATCTTTCTAGAAGGACAAAGGTATCCTCAAAGTGGTCAACATCTTTTGGGAAGACATTGCCTGTGCTAAGCATGGCAGAGGAGTTACTTAACACACCCTTCAGATTATATTCAATTTATGAATTCCCAGATGATGTTTGCCATTTTCGCAACAGCGTGACATTGTTGGTTTGTAATTTTTCCAAAGAACTGCTGTCAAAACAGGTGCTCCCCTTCTCGTATTCCTGCAGTTTATTGTTTCTGCTGAACTACCATTCTTCTGTACTCAGTTTACAAAGCCTCAACCTATTCTTACAGACCCTTTTCCCCATTCTCAAGGTCATTTTCTATTCATAAAGCTTTCCACTCAGTTTTCTGTAAATTTAACATGTATAATGTGTATTGCATCTCTCAGGTCATGGCCTAATGAGAGCTGGGCGCAGCTCTGTAGAGCACTCCTCAATATATACCTCTGCTTTGATACTACTTCATCCTCCTAAAATTCATTCTCCAAAGCAATTTCTCTAGCTGGTTTCGTTTTTACCTAACATTTTCATCCAGCCCAGGTTTCTCTTGCTTCAGAGAATGTCTTGCAAGCCAACTTTAAAGATCTCACAATACTCAAGAAACTATGTCAATTGTTTCTTCTCTTTCCATGAAGTCTGTTACTCTGCTGCACAAGGAAATCTAAGTGGTTTGACAATTCATTCTTGACAAATCTGTGCTGGCAGCTTTTTACTTTCTTGTTACCCTTCAGCTGCTTTGAAATGTTTGATTTTTGGTTTTGATTTTTTTTCCCCTCCCTCGAATTTTTCTGTGGACTGGAGCTGGAGCTAGCACTGGTTGGTCTGAAATCCTCTGGCTCCTCTTTCTCCCTCTCTTTTTGAAAATGAAAGCCTTTATGTTTTCTCTTTTCCCAGCCTCTGGTACATCATTGATCTCAGATGAACTCTCAAAGAAAACACAAATTGCTCTGAGATTCCTTTAGACAAACCCTGCAACAAAGTCCATCACAACCAGTCTATTTGAAAACATCTGAATCATCTGTAAATCCCTAACTGGGTCTTTTCTATTTTTGTCTAGGATTGTATCCCTTTCCTATTAATTTGAATAGTATCAATAATATGAAAGCAAAAACCTTTCTTAATGAGGTGTCAATTAAAAAGAAGAAAAGGAAAGGACTAAAAAAAGACTCTTCAGTTTCCATTATCAGGTTGCTTTCTGCTGTAAGCAAAGCAGCAATCCTTGACTAGATTACCTTATTATTACTGCATGCTGAGGATGATTCCTCCTCATCTCAACATCTCTAACTAGCTAGTTAGCATTGCAACCTAGTGCCTGGATCTTCCTTTCATCCCTTCATACTTGTGCCATTTTGGGTACCATTTCTTTCCCTTTGATGTATTTCTCTCTTTCTCCCTGTGCAGAACCCAGCTCTTTGGCCAAGTTAATCTCTATGTTGGCTTTTTTTTTTTGTGCTGGTACCATAATGTCACATCTTTGAGGATCTGGCAGATAATTCACCTTTGCTTTCAACTATTAAATTTGCCTCTGGAGAAATCTTAGCTATCACTCTCTCAAGTCCATTTTTGTTACATTGTTGTTCCTCCTCATCTCTTCACAAAGATTGTGAAATCTCATTTCATGCTCAATTTCACCCAACTTGCCTATTGCCTTTGTACTCACAGCTACTTCATCTTCATTGTCTAAAATATAAAAAAGCCTTTCCTCCTGACACATTTCTCCATTCTGCAAAACAAACAAATATTTTTTAAAAAATCAAGACTAAGCCCCACTACTTCTTTAAAACTTGTTCAATCATCCATTTCCCACTATGAGTTTTCCCTCAGGAGATGTCTGCAAGCATTTAAAATTCCAGATGAATGTAAAATTCCCATTAATTTCACAAAAATTCTTATCCATCTGACCTTCCTGGATTGGTGTTTTGCAATAGATCACAGCCCCTTTTATCTCTACACATAATTTTCATGAGATCTCTTCCTCATCCCTACAGTCTGGGCCTCAGGATATTTCCTCACCTTTCTGCTATCTATTTAACACTCTTCATCAATCCCCCTTCTCCTTCATATCCCCCTGTCAGGCTACAGTATCAAATTCAAGACACTTGGTCAAAACTCTGTGAGCTTTCAATTTTCAGTCCTTGCACAGAGGGTGCCTCCCCACTGACCTTCCCCATCAACTGCAAAAGTGACAAAGCAGGTTCCCAGGCAGAGCTCAGCAAGTCCCCAGCCTGCACACAGGGAACACAACGTGATCCTGCTCAAGGCAGGCTTAAGCATTCCTTGTCCCTTTGGCCTGAGCCTAAGGTTCAATTCATTTTGTTGTGTGAAGTTCCTGCCAACACCTTCAGTTTTATGCTCCAAACATCCCCCAAGACCTAACTGGAGCATCTGAGCTAGGTGGTGGAGGAAACGTAAAGGTTGGTGTAATTTTTGCACCTAGCGCATCCCACACTGTGTTCCTCAGTAATCCCGTGCCAACACAATGTGTGTCAGTGGAGCAGCCTGAAACCTTGCAGGACCCCAGGCAAGTCAAGCTCTGGGAAGGAAAGTGGTTGCCTAACATGACCCTGGATATTTCCTCAAAGAGATTTAGTCCAAAACCACCAAAGAACATTCCATTCCCCCTGCTAGAGGACGCAGCTCACCCCGTGGCTCCTCCCTGGCACTGCCTGATCCATCCTGGGCTCTGTACACAACAGGGCAGTGTTTACATCTGCCTTTTATTGCTTCCCATCACAGGTGAACCAATCAGCTGCAATAAAAAGTCTAAGCTAGAGAAACATGCACAAGTTCCTACTTTTCTTTCTATTTCAACTTAAGTTTATGTATATTTTCCCTGTTTTGGAAGTTTTCAATTGAATAGCCAACAAAACACCGGTCTATCAGACTTTCATTCATACAAGGATTTAGTGCTTTTATTAGATGTTCATTTACTCATTTAAAACCTGTTCCATCTAAAAACAATATCCTACCAATATCATTGCTGCCTGTGTTTATTCCTTTTATACAGGTCATTCTTGTATGAAATATTCATTCAAGTGGGTACTGCTATATTTAGAATGCAGAGAAGTGTTTTTTGCACATAGTTGCTTTTGTATTCTTGCTATGCAGACAATATTAAAAAAACCCAACTGTACACCCATTTGTACTTCAATTTTAAGTCACTTATAGGTTCAGGCAAGACTGGACTTTTTGCTTCAGGCTAAATGGTTTCTACAGAAGTCACTGTTAAAGTTTAGATGGCAAGCTATTGATTGGTAGGTTCTGGATTGCATGGATATGTGTTTTTCAATTTCTTTTTTCATTTTAAATTTGGTGTTTAAATTGTTTAACTACTTAACTGAGGAGAAAAAAAAGGCCTACAATTTCTTCTGTATAAGCCTCACCCTCTTCAGTTGAGTCTTTGGTAACCTTACACAATTTTACTCTTCCCATAGTTCTTCTTATGGTACACAAATCATATCAGCTTCAAGTACATGTTATCTTTCTAACAGAATCACTTTAAGCTGCTAATAAATTCTTAAAATAACTTTTTAGCCATGTGAAGCTTTAACAGCTTGACTCACATGGTAGATGATTAAAAAAACTTCATGGGAGCAGTATGGACGGTAAAAAGCTTAAGTAAACATGAGATCAATATTTTATTTAATAAATTATTTGAGGATGACTGATTGTCTTGAAGTGGTAAAGTTTTGTTCTATTTGTGTCTGCTTCAAAGAACTGCAAATATAAACTTCCTGAAGTCTTTTGTTACTTCAAATCGTGTTACCCTTTTAAATAGTATCTAAGAAAAGATTACCACAATAAAGAAAAAAAAGGAAAAAAGAAAAGCAGCAGCATACCATATTCCCATGCATGCAGCTGGTGGAGAAATAAAATTTAGGAGCAACTGTCATTTCCATGAAATGGTAACTTCCTCCCACTCTCCATACTACCAAGTCCCCTCCAAGACCAGGAAACTAAACATGGCAATAAAGATGCAGCACCTGAGAACTGGAAACCATAAGAGCTACATGAAAGACATCTTGTTCACCACCTCCATCTTAGCTAAGGAATTATCTTCTGAACTTCTTATTCAGCATTCTCACCAACCAGCTCAGTGCATTGGAACAGCCCTCTGAGTTTTCTGTTTCCAAAAGATGTTGTTATGAAAAATAGTGCAGTTGTTTTTTACTTTAGTATTATGATAAGGAAATCCACTTAAAGTACAAATTCATGTCAGCACAAAACCTATAATAGGCCTGATTTTTATCCTCAAATTACAAAAACTCTAGTTAAACTGGTGAGGTTGGAGTAAAGGCAGAAGATCATTAATGGCATGACAGAAAGAACCATTAATAGGTGCTCCATGGTCTAATCCCTCTGGAAAATGAGTTCATTAAAATGATCAAAAAGAATTTAAAAAGTTTTTACTTACTGTTTTCAAAAATTATGATCATTAGCCCAGAAAGAAAAGGAAGAAATAAAAACATTTATGAACTACTATACTCATGGCTTTCCTTTGAGAGCTCAGAAAATGAAGCTGCCAAGCTCACGACAGTGAAAGGTCCTTTGCATTCTGGATGCGCTTTCCTTCTAGAGTTGATTCTAAACACATGAACACTAAAAATCTTCCAGGAGATGAAAATAAGAGTGCCATTTGACTCAGCCAGTGCAGTCCCCTAATTTATTGAGGCAGACCCAAGAGGACCCAGCACAGAGCACTTTAAAGATGCTGAATTTTGTGCTAGCTATCTAAACACTGATATTCATAAAGCAAATTTTGTCAGAGTATTCTGTGCACCTTGAAACTAAGCAAGAACAAAACTGATGTGGTAATATCAGAGCTTTTCCTTTGACTTACAAAAACAAACACAAGTCTTACATGGAAAGCTGATTTTAAAATTAGAAAATTGATTATACAGTATGAAATGTAAGCACACACATGGTTGTGTCTGTAATATCTGCTGTTCGGCACTCTCAGGTTAAGAGCCCAAGGCCAGCTCAGGAAAGTGAATACCTGCTCTCCAAGTTTCCCTCCACTTGTCTTGGGGAGAATCATTCAAAGTTTTTAGCCCCCCACTCCTCCACCACTACGGCACCGTCATTTTCACTTAACAACTTCCCAGTTCATCTGGGGATTGACTTGATAATCCCCAGACTTTGAAAAAGCATCTGCATTGGATTAGAAAACCTGATATGGAGTCCAATGAAGTCAGCTGAGTCTCCCTGCAGATGATGAGAAATCATAGTTATTGTAAACAACAGTAACCTCAAAATGTACATGGTAGCCTGTAATCTAAAGTGCATATGAGTATCACAGATTATCTAGGGGTTTTTTTTTCAATACATAGACAAATATAATATGCATTTGGCTAATGTTATTCATAACTGCTGAAAATCAGTGCCAGATACTGTGTCACCTCTACAGTTTTGTACATAGTGATAATAGCAAGTTTACAAGGGATCTTGAAAGAGGCTAATAAAAAGTCAGCTTGAAACAGAATCATGTCTCATTCAGCAAAACCAAAGCAATTCAAGAGTAATTGTATTAGAACACAAACTCAGACAAAGCTTTCCAAGAAGATTAAACCATACCAACCAATGCAAGAGGATTTAACAAACAGGCAAAGAGCATCAAAGACCTTGGAGAGAAGAAATCTCCAGTGCTGGAAAGGAAATTAAATACTTCTAGTACATTTTCAAGTGTATATCCCATCTGTTTTAGCATTCGAAGTGACAAGACTCTACAACATCTGTTATAAGACAAATTGCAGCCTAATGGCCTTGCTGCCATAAGGGTTTGGTCTTTTGGAATTGATACTCAAGTTCACCTTTTTTTAAAGGAAAAGCCATTATATATCATAAAGATCATCTCTTTCCAAACGCAGGAGAACCTCTGTTGGTTTAAAATTTTTGAACAATGAATAAATGCCGAGCCAAGACAATCTTGCACATTTGTTTAATGGGCTGTCTCTCTTTGTGAACTATTGAATCAGACTGTGAGCACGTGAGATTTTTTTCCTAAGTTTGGACTGTCTTTGGATATAAGCCCTCTAGGAAAAAAAAAAAAAAAAAAAAAAGGCATCAGATTGTTATAGAGGTAATTTGGTCAGAACAAATTTTTCTTCCTGAGTGAACATTGAGCCATTACCCAGGAAGGTGTCAGGATGAGCATTATCTCATTATGTGCTGTCTTTCAGGCAATGGTCATTTAAGGAGGCAATGGTCATTTGAGGTAAGTGATATCACAAGAAAAATCTATAACTGTAATATAAACTGCATAAGGTGCTCCCAGCATGAACGACGAGGTTTGGCCAAATCCTGCTTCCGGCAATTACTCTGTGTCAGTCTAATAACTCTTCTGCTCCTCCTGCCCAGCCCCCGCAGCTTCAAAGAAACACAGTTTTCCTCTTTGTGTCAGTTGGCATCGGACCGACCCTTACTACAGGTTTGCTACCTGAAACTGCAAAGGGATCCCGTGGCAGAAAGGGCAGCAGCTGCTGCCCTGGTCCAAGGGCACCTGCAGGGCTGTGGCCCCTCAGGTGACATGCAGACCTTGCTCACCACACAGGCAGGCTTACAGGGGAGGAAACACAACCCTCGAGCACCCACGTGAACTCATGCCTGGATACCAAGGGAAAAGGGAGTTGCAACATAAATGAGAATATCCCATAGTCACTGTTCTGCAATACTTTCCAAGAAATAATTTGCATTATCTGCTTGCACAAATGATTTTTTTTCCCTTTAAATGGCGTAAGGAGGGCTGTACTCACCAGACAAGGTAACGCACATGCTTCATGTCTAAAGTGCAAAAAAGGTCAAAGCATTGCTCACCACCCCATGAATAAGAACACAAAAGGGCATTGTAAATTCCAAGGCAGAGAACAAAAAAGGAAGGGAGGCAGGTGAAACTGTAGAAATATTACACGTATTAAGTTTAATACCCAGATGAGAATTAAGTTACTACAGTGCCTTTCACAAACTGCTACTTTTTATGTTGCAAATAACTTCTCCATGATAGATGCAAATAAATTAATGCTGTCATTAATCTTTCCATTTATATCTTTCTCACTCCTTATGTCTGCTTTCATCGTTGCACTTACCATACTTAAGTATATGTTAAAGAGACTGTCATTTTCCCTTCTGTAACTACTATTTCTTCAAACAAGCACTACTGGATTTTAAAGCAGAAAATGTTGATTTCTGTAGATCATCTTTTGTTCCTCATTGAAGTTGAGGAATATTCTGGGTGAAGACATCCTATTGAAATTCTTATCTAAGTTAAAAACATTGAATAAATATGTAATTAGGCCCTCCTTAAGTATGCTTTTATTTAGATAATTAAGCAAAAGGGTATGAGCAAGCTAAGTAAAATACATCTCAACAAATTTTTTTTTTCATTAAAGGGTCCATAATGAAATCTTAGAACTCCAATTAGTTACACTGACAAATTTTATTCCTGAGACTAAGGACAACTCAGATGTTGCCTGCAAAGGTTACAGATCTGAGACATTTTCCTATTGAGAAAGGCTGCACTGAAGAAATAAGTGGTATCATTTCAAGGAATAATTTTTTCATCCAAACTTGTGAGGACACAAAAGCACAAGGCAGGGGATATCCCAGATGCTCTGTGGCCCTCAGCATAGTGCAAATTGTGATGAAAAGGAATTCTCACATCACCTTTCATGCTTTCCTGCATGCAATGCCACTGGACACCGCAGCTCTGTACTACTGTCAAGTCAGTAGTGCACAAACAGGCTACAGCTCAGCATGCCACAAAAAAAACCAGACCAAAACCACTAAGAAAAGAGAATTTAAAAAAAACCCAACTTTTTTTAAAAGGCAGGGTTGCACCTCAAATGCAGAATAATTGTTCAAGTGTGGAATTGCCCAGCTTCCTATACCACGTATCTGATATAATTACTTATCTTGCACAAACAGTCTAAGCAGTAAAAGAAGTGGAATTAGGATTGTTTCCAGAATTATCGTTCAATCACTGTTCAACCCTATTTTAACCTCTTTGGCTAAAGCTTTTCAAAAACTACTGGAGAGGAAGTGTGCCTCCAACACATGCCTGTAACATTACTGGTCGTCATCATTCAAAACTCCCACAGTCTTGTCAGATGCCAAAGGAAGTTAAATGTCCTCAAAGTCTCACAAGATCAGCAAGTACCTCCTTCACCTCCTTCCAAAGCCCCCAGTCTTGCGAAAAATGATGAGTACCCAGCATTTCCTATTGGAAGAATTATAATGATAACCCAAGATGATGCTGGGGTCTTCATCTCTTTGTGCCTTTCACTCCCAGTGCCTACAGCTCCTGTGCAGCACTTGAGCACTGAAGATGCATAAACATCTTCACTTACCTAGAACAACTTGTGACTCACAACTGCATTTCCCAGGGTAAAACCTACACTGTTACCTAAACCCCAACTCCAAATAGCTGATGCCATATGAAAAGGTAGAGAAGCAAATTATGTAAAACAATATCTCTCAGAAGAACCCTTACATGCAAAGTGCTTGGGATCCCCTCGACTCCATGCTCTACTCGGGATTATGCTGCCTTTCAGTTTACTCATTTCAGAAGCACTGGAGTAAGTTTTAGTACCCTCAAATTGATTTACAATATTTTTGTACTCAACAGATTGCAAAGGTTCTTGATTTTTAACAAATTTGTAACTACTTAAAGTTTAGAAACTACTGCAAGCTTATTTAACAAACTTTTACCAGAGCCCAATTTAACTGGGTTCCCACTCTTGGACAATAAGGGAAGAGCATTATAATGAATGTTGCAGGCAGAAGGCAAATGCTCACCACAGTCTTCCACACCAAGCATCAGGCAAAGAATCCTGTAAGACCCTTCTGATTAACTGTTGTGGGGAACCTGCAGTACCACTGTTGCTTCACTCTTCTGGTAGTACACAAAGTGAGGTTAGTCATGCTGCATACATCAGATATCTAAATTGCTCTGCAAGACTGATTTACTGTTTCCTTCGCTGAAGTGTATTTATTTACACAGGCAGAAGGGTATTTTTCCTCCCAGCCTCCAGTGCACTGATTTCTTGCCCTGTCACCCCCTATGAACAAGATAAATTTCAGCTCTTCTCAAAATAATCTTTTGGTAGACAAACTGAGGTGGCACAAACTTAGAAAGGAAGGAAGGAAGGATTAGTTGCAGAAAAAGCAAGACAAAAAGTTAATTGCCCTTTCATGTCAATACCCATATTGGCAAAACAAAGTCTCATTTTATATTTGAACACCACGTGCAAGCGAGTCTTCAGACACACACAGTAGCAAGCTCCCTAAAGCAAAGGATAAAGATGAGGCTTATGCAGACAAGTTTACCAGCTCTGGGGGAAAGGAACTAAAACTTTCAGTGTATGGTCATTAAAATTTTTGAAATCTAGGTCCATATTTTCAGCTGCAGCCTGTGGTTGTATGCTGACAGAGGGAAAAAACAACACATTCATATGCACAAATGCAAATTCGGCACGAACACAGCTGGGCCCATGAATAAAATTTACATGCACAAATTTAGAAGCGAGTTTGAGTCCAGATGAATGATTTGATCGTAAGAGCTTTAAATAAGCGTTTATGTAAGCAAAGATTGGAGCCGGCAGCTATTAGAGAAGTGTATTAGCTGAAATAAATTACCAGAGAAAACAGAGCTCTCTTGGATAGCACCAGCAGCTCTTCTTCCCTTCTCCTTTCTCTGCCAGTTTTTGCAAACACATTTGAAGGGTTGGTAGGGGGTTTGCAAGGATGCCTTGCACAAAGCCAGAGCCTGAGTGAGGCAGTGGTCCTGGGGAAGAGGCAGCAGGGTACTCAGAGCACTGGTGCTGCTCGGGGTTCGTAAACTTTCCAACACCTCAGCCCGGACAGAGGGACGGGTGCTCTCTTCTGCTCTACACTTTGCCAAAGCAAGCAGCTCAACTCTCTGCGCTGACATTTTTTCACAAGAACAAATTTGCATCCCAGCAGTGTGCGGCGGGGTGAGAAGCGGGCTTGCTCCGCACCCATAGGTACGCGCCTCCCAACACGAAGCTGCGGCAAAGCGCCTCACTGGCATCGCACAGGCACCATAAGGGCGCGCAGCATTTGCATTCAAGCATATTTCAGCCATCAACCTGCAACTCTAGGGGCAACTGAAACCTGTAGAAGCAACAAATACAAGGCTGGCTCCCTTGCCTGCTCCTTACGTGGCATATTAGGAATTCCTAGGGTTAGGTTAAACACTCAGTTTCTTTGAAAACATGTCACATTGAAAGCATGGAGTTTTTGAGGCTGTGGAGGGACACTGACTTTGTTCTGCAGTATCCCAAGTGGCTGGATAAAACACAATTTTCAGGAATTGTTTTCTTTTTCCTTTTGACTAATAAAGAGATGTACCAATTAAATTCCCCTACACACCCCATAGTTTATGAAAAAAACATTTGGCTACAACATCAGTGTCAAGCTGGGTCACTGTCATCCTCACCAAGGAGGATGCCAAATCCATGGAAACCCTGGGGAAAAAATCCCAGTAAAGGAGCAACCTGGAACATCCTAGATAAGAGAGGCTCCCCTGCATCAACCCCACAGTATTGGGCAAGTCATACCTATCACTTGCAGCAAGCTGAAGTGCTTTAAGGCAGCTTCCTGCAGTGCCTTTTCCACATGTACAGCCTGGCCAGGGCAAGAATAACTGGGAATCCCAGCAGGCAGGCTCTGCTCAGGTGGGAATAGTGGTGGCTGTGGCCACCGTGACTGCAAAGGTTGACCATAACATTCTGCCAGAGCCGTGCATCAGCTGTAAAAGCACCAATAGCCCTGAGAGGAACACATCCTACCACCTGGTAGCCACATCGAGACTGCGCATCCCACTTGGCGGGTCGGGTGCGCTCCTCGCCAGCCGTCGCCTCTCCTCCCAGCACCTCCGCTCGGAGTTACACCCAGACACTTGTCCTGCTCCAGCGTGAATATTTCTCTTCTCCCCTAGGAGCAAAGCTCCTTCAACATGTGCCGTCTGCTGTGCCAGCAAGACCTGGCATAGCAGCAGGGTACAAAAGAACATCCCTGACACTCTATGAATATTCATGATTTATGAATATTCATTAAATTAGCATCTTTATGACTGGGCCACCAGATTCACAACTGGCGTCTCTGGAAAGGGGTTATTGTATTTTAATTAAATACCAGACAATTACCAAACAGTTATATTCGCTGGGATTTAACTGATATGAAAGGGATAGGTACCGAGCTACAAACGTTTAAGAGCAACTCTTCCTCCACACATATTTAATGCTAATGAAAGTCATGTGTAAGCATTGAAAAGGGGAAAAAAAAATCCTCTATATGAGAAACCAAAATAGCTTCAGATTATCTTTTTAATAGATTCATACTGTGTGGGAACCTTCAGCATTTCCCTGGTGCCTAAGCAGACCAGAATAGCAAAGTAGTTATTATATCTGTCTTCAGTGAAGAGACCACATGTTCACAGATATTTGTACAGCACCTAGCGCAACAGGGCTCTGATCCCTGCATCTGGCATTGCTGTAGTATTTAAATAGCAATAATAATGATATAAAGCAATCTTTGTCGATATCATGAGAGAACAATCTAATCTAGTTATCAGATTATAGCTCATTAAATGCCACACAGAAAAGGCTATCAACACTTCTACACATTTACTGGCCTAAAAAGAATTTTAAGCCATTAATTGCTTCCATAACGTGGGGTGAATTTTCAGCATGGTGCCTGGAAAATTAGGCACGCAGGCTGTGTAATTGTTAATGGGAATTGTGACCCAATTTTCACGCCTGGCACTGAAAGTTTGCCCCTTGCAAAATATTTACATAATTTGCTAGTAGATTTGCCATATCTTTTGCATGTTAATTTTACTTCAGTGACAATTCCATGAAAAAGTACCACCACCAGTGTATAGTACCACCACCAGTATATTAAGAGTAGCTTGACATTTATATAGTACTTCCTCTGAGTTATCTCAGGCTACAACTTGCAAATCATTACAGCTGAATCTTCAAGGATATGTCTTTAACCAGAATATTCATTGCAGGGCACAGCCCTTGCCTGTCAGGGAAGGGAATTGATGACCACTTGGTCAGGCTCTCTTCCATTTAAGCTCTCATTCTGCAGCACAGTGGATGCTTTGTAACCCTCACACCTGATCCCAGAGCTTTTAACATTACCAGATTCACTCACAATTGCCACATTTGATGTTTCAGTGCAAAATCTACCATATTTTCTTCCCTATAACAGATACAAAAGTCAGGATTTTACATTTCTAGACCCTCAGCACTTCTCCAAGCTGCCACGAACTGTCTGTGTCAGGGAGGTGGGATCACGTTAAAGGTTCACAATTTCACACAGCTGCGTCTCTGCCTGGGAGCGCGATGATATTTTGCAGGCAGCTTAAGATTTTGAGTACCAGCATCTGTCCTCTTAGCAGCACTTGCTGGTTGTTTGGGTGGCCAGGAGGGTACCCATGCTGTGGGGAAGATAGGGACATTTTGTTTCATCCTCCCTTTCCAGACAGACATCCTTTCTTTTGCTCCAGAGGGAAAGTAGCAGCATGCAGAAGCACATCAAGCCATTCTCAGCTGCTCTGTAGCACTGACACCAGAGTGACTATGAAACAGCAATGAGCTGAAAAAGCATTCTGGGTATAGAGATGCAAATGAGCACACTAAGCCCTTTCCCAAAGGACACTACACAAGGACCTTTCATAACATAAGGTTTCACTCAAACACTTAGGGCCTGGTTTCAAAGGGCTCACTCAGGTAGAGCTCCCATATGTCCAAATGCAAGAGATGCACAGGCGTCCCAAATCTCACCTGCAGATCATGTGGCTCCTTCTCTGGCCACAGGCAGCAGGGCATGCAATGCATTTTCCTAACTGAATGTACCCAATTCCCACTTCAAAACCACAGTTGTATGAGTGAAGTTGCAACCAAATGATACTTCTGATTCAGCAAAGTAAAGGCAGGAATGAATGCAGGGCTGCAGATTAGACTGTGCTTTCCCTGAGCTTTAGCTAAAACCAGCAGTGGTGCTCATGCAAGCACAGGCCAGAGATCTTCCCTCTGCTAAACTCCTTCTACTGCAGCTTCTTCTCCTGCATCACTGTACTTTGTCCCAGGGAAAAGTAAACCCTGCAGGAACTTGGGGCAGGGCATGGTCACCTGAGAGTGAATCATTTAGGCAATCTTTCTGCTCAAACAGGTAGAAGCTTTCTCCAAACAACTTATCCTGCATACTGCTTGCAGCTCCTCCAAGTTTCAGCTTATCCATACAGTGGTTTTAAGCGAATTTGTTTACATATTGGATGTATTGCCAAACAGCAGGTGATTCAGAGCATATTCTTCAAAATAGCTAGAAGCAGATATTTATTAGATATTACCAGGACTCCACCTGAACAAAATGGGAGTGTGCATCATACAACAGAAATGCAGTTCATGCACAGGCTTGGGTGTGCACATGACTAAGTTGGAAAGTGATATATATCCTTGGGAAAAGATTCTGTTTCCCTAAACAGAGTATCTACAGTTAACAATCATTTTTTCCTAGTGTTACCCACACAAGAGGAAGATGGTGCCAACTAGAACCTGATTTCCAAACTGATGGATAGAGGAGGAAAAAAAGGAAGTGCTACTATATACTAAGACAAGCCTGGGTATTGTGGCTCCTAAGAGAAAGGAGTAAAGCAGGACACTTGATAGAGCTGATTGCCAAGCTCGGAATTAATTGGGATTTTTTTTTCCAGCAAGTTGTAGCAGATCAGATCTGCTTGACTTCAGCAGAGCACAATCCAGCCCAGCTACATCTATGGTATAAAGTGTCTATAATTTCCTATCAAATACTCTTTTCAGATATCAGATCATCTTTTCCAGTATCTTTAGGAGTCTAAAATTCCCTCTTAAACCTGATCTAGCCTTTCAGGAATAGCATTGCCTTCCAATGACACAAACTCCTAGGTGTGCCTCGATCACTTAAAAATGAGAGTGTAGCACCTCTGTAAATATTGCCCTCTGTTCAGAGATAAATTAGTGGTTCAGCCCAGGCCTGGGAAAGATAATTTTTTTTTTTAATTATGATGTTCCTTCTGTGGCCTTGGGAAAATCATTAGTCTCCCTGCCTCGGTTTCTTCATCAGTGAAACAATTATGTATGAATTCCACAAGCTGTTCTCAGGATTTGACAGTATTCATTAGACTGAATAAAAATGAATGCCCTGAAGTGTCAACCAGTTTTATTTAGTCAACAGATAAAACCAAGAGACTGCACCAGGCCCGCTACTCTGCTACATCCCATCTCCTCAGAGAGCCTCCTCTCCTCCAGCCATTGCCTTGTCCTCCCACGAGGTCTCCCTGCCACCCTTGAGCTCTCCCTCTTGCTGCCCTTGACCCACAACACAAAAAAACCCCATCTTTTTCTCCTCCCTCTTTAAAAATCCCTCCAAGCAGGGTTTTTCCCCCTGGATTGTTTCCCTGTTCAAGACTCCTACTTGCACACGATTGCTCTGGGTCTTGTCTCACTTCACTTGCAAGCTGCTCAGGGCAGGAAATGGGCCTTACCTCCAGTCCGTATCACACACGATATTCCCTTTGGAGTCAGCGTAAAGCTAAACATACGCCATATAAGCCTTTGTTGGACCAGGGCCTACGCTTATAAACTGCTGCGTAAGCCTGTGTTGCCACAGCGTAGAACTGTTGAGCAAATAAAATATTATAAAATATTTTTTGTTTTAAAAATGGACCTGCCGCTCCATTCACACTGCTCCTCCGAGTTTCAGGCAAGAGCAATATTAGATACAAAGCTTCCAGATAGAAGGACTGCAATGGGAAAAACGCTAGCAATTATTCAAAGCAAATGTAATTTTCACACTGCCGCTATTTAAAACACTTAGAGGAGAAAACAGTTCATCACACTTGGAAAAAAAAAGAAAAAAAGCGCAATATCTTTTTTCCGCCTCCTCCCCCGCACCTCACACCCCCCCTTTTAACTTTTACTTGAAGTGTTTGAGGATCAAGAGATCTTCCCTGTTCATCGTGAAATAAATCTGACATCACACTCAGAGCTTTTCAGCACTTATCCTGATTAGCCAGATAGTAAGATGTTCTGCAATGGGATCTGGCTGGGATTAGCTGCCTTCCTGTTCTCCCTGTGTGCTACATGCTGCCCTGTGGTGTCTTGTGTTGGTCAGGGAATCAAAAGTCCTGTTCTCCCATCTCCAAAGTGAAGTTTTACCATATGAAGTTATCATGGTCGCTTTCCATGACAGAGAATGGAGGGACCCATTCACTAGCTATTAAAATTTTAATTTCCATAAGAAAACCGAACACCCAACAGGGTAAGGTTGAATACAAAATATGTTTCAGTAGTAGCAAGTGATTTCCTGGGGACATTAGTGACCTGCTATACGATAAACCTGTCTAGCTGGTGGGGACATATAAGGTGTGAAAAATACCTGGATTGTTTAATCAGATTCAGCCAGATTGCTAGGTGGGAGCCAGCTCGGCCATGTGGCACTGACTCTAAATGTAGATATGGCCCACAGACCTACAATGCATGCTGGCTTTAAACAGCCCTGTAGTCCAATGACATACACCCACACATGGCCACAACTCAAAGCATTCCGAAATAAAAACTAAGGGGGGGGGAAAAAGCAAAAGACAAGAAAAGAAACCCCTACTTGCACAGCTAATTCCACTCATCCCTGGAGCATAACATCACATGCATTTAGCCTTATTTGAAAGTTTTCAGGGTCTTATGTATTTGTTCAAGCCAGGTCCCAAAGGAAGTGCAAACAGAAGAAAAGCACCATGCCAAGGCTCTGTCTGTACATAATGCTCCTTTCAAATCTACCCCAGAACCTGGGATTTACCTTCCCTGTCACACACACCTGCACCTGGCACATCCAAAACTCAGGAAAACTATTTTAAAATCACACCCCTTTTTTACGTCAAGCACAATTATTCTTATTTCGTCTTTCCTTAAATAACAAATAAAGCACAGTACCTACAAACAGATTAAATGTATGCTTTGGAAGTTGCATTGTCTTCCTTCTAGAGGGAAAAAGAAAAAGTAAAATTGTACAAACTAACAGTTGCACTTCCCAGTGAGTGTCTGCAAGTGTTCTGGATGCTGCACTGACAAGGGGAAATGAGGATTGAATCTAAAGACAAAGAGGAGAAAAAGGACTGAAACATCTGAAACAGCTTTCAGACACACATTTATAACAAATGCCAAGTGGATGGGAAGACTTTGTGCATACAGAAACACTCACATTCCCTTGTCAGGGCATTGTCTCCCCACATCAGCTCTTCCAGGGGCAGAGGACCCTCCCCTGGCTCAGTCTGCAGCAATGCCAAGCTTTCTCCTTCCTTGTGCAAGACTTCAAACAGATATTATCCCAAAATGTCAGTGTAGAGCACATCTCCTTGCTTTCAATAACAAGACCAGGTTTAAGCATTTTTCCAAAATGGATGTTCTAATTCATCCAGTTATTGAACTAGATGCCATCCCACAGACCTGGCATACAAAGAGTCAGATCACACTGCAACAGTGATCTTTTGCAGTCTTAAAAATCTCTGAACATTAAACCTTAGGCTATCACCTGCTACACATTCACGGCAACCTTTGAGCCACAGACAGTGGGAAAAGAATTTTAAGATTGTAGTAAGATACCTCAGCTGAGACACTTACTTAAGGGAGGAGTAACCACCTCCCAATGAAGCATCCTAGAAATCTGACATTTCTAATTCAGCAACTTCTAGATTGAGCTGCAGCTATTCTGCTAACAGACATTAAGGTTTTCTACATACATGTAAAAATAGGCACCTAGCATCACAGTCACATGTGTGGTCAAACTATCAAATTAGCTGGTTGATTTATTCATGTTCAATTGCTATTCCTACAGCCTTCAGAAAAGGGTCCAAATGCAATTTTTTTCTCTTGCTGAAAGATGGGCAGGGGGTTCTGGGGTGCAGTAGATAAGACAACAGAGTATAAAGTCAAAGGATGAAAGACCCAGCTTTTTGGAAGGTTTAGAAACATTGACAAGTAGAGGACTGCATATCATTCTTCATGAAGGCACAAAATTACCAAAATAAGATGCATAAAGTACTAAAAAAGAATATGCAAGGGTAAAATAAATCAGAAATTGAAGAAAACCTGAGGAGCTACAAAATTGTGCTACTGCTGCCACTGTTGAGAGACAGCATTTCTAAAAGAAGTTTATTCAATCTCTCCACTGACTTGTCTCCAGGGTTTAAGAGTTTGCTTAGTGCTAGGTCGATGCTTGGTCAGGCTATAACGCTTCATGGTTCTTGACACAGCTCTGAAATAGAAGCTTTTACTCTGGAGACAGCAAACAGCATAGAACAGAAGTGGCAGGAATTCATATTTCTGTACCATAGGCATTCATTTCTCTATAGTGCTCTGTTTTGCAAATAGTTCAAGATTTTGAAGCTTCAATAAGCAAGTGCCTGGGGTAAGGAAAGAGATGCACATAGGTAGATTCTAATTCTGAGGCTAATTTGATCTCTAATGTTTTAATCTCCTCTTATTTGCACCAACCTGAAGTTCTGTTTCCAGAATGTGTATTAAAATACAAGTTTAACCTGAAACCAAAATGCATTACTTCCCCAAAACCTTCCTCTGCTTGCATACACACTACAGCTGAATATTCCAGGAAAGTTTCAGAAAAATATTGTTTGGCCTTTTTTGAGTCATACCAGATGACAAGCACTCTTTTAGGTGCATTTACTTTTTTGGGTATTTTTGTGTTTGTATATTGCTTGTAAAATTGTGTGGTGCAACCACAACAGGCAGCATTGCAGGAAGAAGGGACTGAGCCTCACGTGCCTTATGTGGGCATCATTGCAAGCAGGGAAAGGGAGAGAGACAGCTGATGCCCATGATAGCATCAAAAAAGGAAGGAAAGATAGGATGGAAATGTAGGTTTTGGAAATTCTTCCAATTCTTTGAGCAAGAGACATCAAAAAATAACCCTGAACAATTACCCATGCCAGGAGATCATGGAAAGATCTGGGAAACACATGAGAGAGATGGACCTGACTGCCAAATGCTACAGAAGGTTCCTGCAGCCTCCATCTCCATCACCTGAGCGACAGACTAGCAGGGATAGCCAGGACTATTTTTAGCTAACAAGAAACGGGAAGCTGATAATGTGTTAATCACAGCACAAATCACGGATGCATGCACCAGTTCCAAGGTGTCATGCATATGACGAATGCAAGCACAGGGGGAAGTGGAAGGAATCCGTACACTGCTGTGAGGAGCCTCAATAATAAATGAGAGGAATTGGAAGTGCCTGTGGATGCCAGTTTGGAAATATCAGTGTATAAGTGCTATGTAAGTACCTTGCTTAATTACAGCAGTACTTGTCCCTTTTACTTCTGGGGTGCAAACTGAGGCCCTTCTCTTCCACTGGTGCTGCTGCTCATCGCACACCAGCCATGAGCTCTCTCGTAGGCACCCAGAAATATTGCACTGCTTGCTGTGCAAATATTGGGGTCTTCTCCGGCTACCATCAGGCTGTGAATAGCAGGAGAGCCACCAATTTAATTGAGATCAGGTGTATACATCACAGACTAAAGAAAGGATATCTTCCATTGCAACGTGCTTTTAACAGTCTTACCCAGAGATGGGGGTGGGGGGAAGCGCCAGATGCGTTATTCTGTACAACAGATAAAAGATTGAGCCTGTAGAGATGGACTTATTAAAAACTGCACCCTTCACCTAGGAATCCAATAGGATTGATTATACAATCACAATGACTGTCCAGTTACAGTGGAATTATCCGTACATAATACCTGAGGGAAAAACTTATCTTTCACACTTCCTGTCTCCAGTGTCCCAGCTTTAATATACCACTGAAATTTGTCAAGATTCTCCTTCAGCATACTGCATCCCCTGTGACAGAGTGTTTGATTTGGATTTTCTTAAGGTCTTTGTTCTACAGAAGGCAAGATATATTTGAGATGAGCATCACTTATATTTACTAAGTATTAAATAACTATTTCTTTCTCTTTTTTAATTTTATGGTCATCATTTTGGAAAGATGCTTCTACGCAAAAATGAACTTTTTCCTAACTTGTAGAACACTCACCTTTATTCGCTCTGGGATGGAGTAGCTGAAAGAGAATTTCCTCTCTGGACACAGAAATGTTGCCTCTTTCCAAGTTCCATTTTCTCAGTTGTTGAGTGATTATCAATTATGTAACAGTGACATTTTGTAAAGTGTCATCTGTGGGTGGTAGTGAATTGGAAGTAAGAGAATGTCTTCCACAGAAATGAACTTGTCAAGACTGGTCATTAGTTGGGTTTTGGGGCCATGGGAAATGCAGAAGCAGTGATAACAATACTTCCTTTTTCTGCCCACCTCTAGAAAATAAAACAATGATGATTATATAAAAGCCTCTGAACCTATTAGCGAAATATTCTAGAGCACAGTATAAAAACATTTTTGTTGCTAATATATCATCAAGTTACTCAGCAATTAGTTTTATTGTTTTTCTCAAATACACAGTGAATAGTTCACTAATAGTTCAATAGTGGAGTGTCTCACGTAGCCAGAAAGTTTCAAATTCCTATTCTAATTCTTGCCCAGCAAAGATACTGCACCAGAGTATCTTAAGCCCTGGGTTTATGCCTTAGTCACCGGGATGTCAAGTCTTCACAGACATAGGGGACAACAAATAAAGATGTGATCTCTGTCCTTGTTTCATTCCTTCCCCAATTCCTTCTTCCATAAATTCCTGAAAATTAGTATTTTTAGCTTTTCATTGGCATAAAAAGCTATTTCGAAAAGCTCCACAGCTCACAAATGTTTGACACTCAGCCCTGTAAGTGTCAGACAACTTCAGTCTAGAAAAGCAGTGCCACTTTTAAACCATTGGAACAACTTACACCTGCAACGGTTGACATTTCTCTGAAAGATGTGCTCCAACGTCACCACAACTCCTCAACTGGTACCGGTAGCATACTAGACTAATGCAGAACATAATTATTACAGTGACACCCGACAGCTTGTGCCATGCAGAAATTCAGATTAGCTGATCACCCTTTCCCAAGAAAGACTTTGCATATGTGCTGTTCATGACTGAATGAGCAGAATACTTTCCGTTGTATGAAGCAATTACATAGATTTAGCTGAATGCTCAACCATATGATGGTGGCATATGCAAAACATCTACTGCATGAACCTGTTGCTGGAATGAATCAGGCCTTCAGGAGGTAAAGCACCTTAGGATTGTACTCTGATAGGACAGCACACAGTACATCTAACAATAGCTGTTATGTTTCAGTTCTGCATCTATTCAAATTACTTGACCGTAAGCTCTAAGCGAGGCCAAAATTTATTTCTTCAGTTAAAACTTCCTTTATGCTTTGCAAGACTTGGCACATTCAAAAAGAAGAGAAAAAAAAAATAGTAGCAATCAACACCACCTCCACCCCCACCCCCCAGTTCACACTGTAATGCCAAATTGAGCTGTGGATTCACAAAAAAAAAAAAAAAAAAAAAAAAAAAAAAAAAAAAAAAGTCCTGGCTGTTTTGTCTTTAAGTAACAAGCTGCTGTCTCTCTATTGTAGCCAAGATTGACACTTTACCATTCCCCACAACAGTCTCTCTTGTCTCATTATTTTACCTGTTGTAATTGCTCACCCATTTCTTCTTTATATCATCCTGGCTCTACAGAATATTCCAGCTACCCACAATTCATTATTCTCAAGAAATCTTTCCTTATGAAGAGTTTGCATAAGAAATTCCTACATGGCATTTCATGCACCTTGATAAGGTCTATTCACATTTCTGACACCAGAGATTGCTCTTCAGTTAAAATCTATTATTGTCACATTATAAGCCTCTCCCATTTGAGAGCTCAGAATACTCTAAAACGAATTCCCTAGCTACATAAGGAAGTATTATGATTTTTCTTCCATCTGTGCAGAAAGGGTATCTTCACCATCACCCTACTCCTCCAACGAGCTCCATTTGAATAGAAGCCTCTGTTAGAGTCAGAAAGGCACAGAAGCAGTGTTTGTTCAGAGGATTACCCATAAAGCACCTATTCCAGGATCAAGGCCAGTGTCTTTTTCAAAAACTTTCCCATGGTGATATATCAAATCAGAGGCAGGATAAGGAACAGAACTAGCATCTCCTGACCCCTGCTGCTGGGCTCTAAATGCAGGAGGCTACCTTTCCTCTTTTGAAGCAATTCATCACTTCTGCAATGCAATGCCTGTGTAAGGCTGGTGTTACATAACAAACTCCCATCATAAAGTTAAATTGTCATTGTGTAAAACTTACAGAAGATTTTCATTTTGAGCTCATGCTTAAAAATAATATCAATTATCTTGCCTCAAGCTCTCTCTATTTTCTGATAAATAAGTTTGGCAATCATGATAGAACTGCCAAACAGAAATAAAGAATTCATTCCTTAAGCTGATTACTTTTCTGGGAAAGCATGTGTGCCAGACAGTTTAAGAACTTGAGTGTTTCGTTTATACAACATTGGCTCATCTCTATCATCTTTGTCAAAGACATCTACAATTTATAGCTTACCACAGGTTACCCAGCTGGTTCAAGTTGTTTTGTCTTTTATAAAAAAAAAAAATTACAAAAAAAAAACCTCAAACAAAAACCAAAAAAACACCACCTCTGAACTTTTACACTCCTGTGTGTTTTAGCTGTGAGTCCTAAATGGAGTCTCCCATGAATAATTCAAGTTCCTCAGTTTCTTATTTTAGCATCAAAACTGTAGCAATACGTGACTAAAGGAAGTCTAGCCAAGATACTATGGAGCTCTAAATCAATGCAAAAATGAGATTAAAGATAGATATTTCCATTATAACAATGAATGAAAATATTGTTACATAGCTTGTTGAAACAACCTTTTAAACAGTAGTGCTTTATTTAAAAGCAGAAGAAAAAAAAATAAAAGAAAAATAAGCCAGTTTAACCTATAATTAAGTAGGTAAACTGTGAAGAAGGCTACAGTCAATTTTGGAATGCTACTTATTTGGAAAGGTTCCAATATCAGCAATGGTGAAAGGATATAAAAGGTGATGACTATATTTGTATTACGTAGCAATTATTTTTTTCAGGAACGGTATCAAGAGACAAACAACAGGTTTTTTCCTCATTACATCATTCTCCAGATTGTACCAGTTTAGCAAGTTTAGTCTGAGGAGGAAATGATTCAGATTTCATCACTGCAGCCTAATTCAGCTTTTGTTACTTGTTTGAAAGAAGAAGAAAAAGCATACATGCAATTTCTAACCACATCAATTGAGTTAAAAGATGACTAATAAAAGGTCCTGAACCTGTTGCTGTTATGATTGAAGGAAATTTTGCCTCAACTTCATTGGTGCAAGATTAAGTCCCTATACAACTTAGATTTCCTATAAATTTTTAACCTACTTGGGGCCTCCTGTTACAGTAGAATATTAAAATATTTTAAGCAATACTTTCTAGCCTAATAAAATTAATGGGATTTTAGACAATAAATATAACCTATCCAGCACCAATGCAAATCAAGACAAGCCTTCCACGGGTAAGCCTTGTGCTTCACCATGGTAGGAGAAAACCCAGTGTTGTTCTGCAGAAGCTCCTGTGTAAGGCCTAGGTGCAAAGCAGAAATACTGCAGAGAGATCCATGTGTAAACATTGCTGCCCACCTTCCCCACCTCACTCCTTTAAAGAAAGCACTCACCACATTTGCGTCAGCTGGGAAGTTCGGCTGCCTCCCCCTTTCCCCACACATTCTGCAGACCACTAGCATGTTAAGTAACACAGGAGCTAAATCAAACTTGTTACTTTCTTCTGATGAAATGAGCCCTCAAATTCAATTCTTTGCTTTCTCTCACATGACCTTGGAGCCAAGAAAACAATACATATCTTTTGAAACATTTTTCATGCTACCTTTATTTTAAGACAGAGTTTTGTTCTCAACTACTTCATTTAACTGATAATGTTTTTCCTTAATTTTTGCATTACTCTGTCACTCTCTACTTTGCCTTTATGCACTGAAGGTAGAAGAGTTCTGATACTTCTTGTTCAGTTATCATCACTCTGTGACTGAAATGCTTCATTTCTCATAACATTGAGTGAACCCTGTCGATTCATTAAAATGTGCTGCTTTAAAACACATATATAAAATAATCAAGAAACTGCTTCCATAAACTAGATCCTCTTGCAGTTTCAATTACTCTGTATGGGAAGAGATAAAATAACCTTTTGTTTAACTGTCTTGGACCAACTTTTTGTAGCCCTCTTTAACCTAGTAGTGCCCAGTACATCAGAAAGCAGGTTTATATGCAGGTTCCAGTTATGATTAGGTCCATATACAATCCAATATTTTATGCTCCTTCTAAACCTTTCCTCTTATTAAGGTTTGTAGAAGACCATCAAGCACAATTTTGCTTTCCAACCTCTCTGGTCATGCCTAGTTTTCACTTACTTTAACTTGACTTAACATATTGCCACATCCTTTTTCCCCCTTAATTTGATTAAAATTTGTGTCCCACCCTCTATTGTAATTCTTTGTTTCACCCACATCTTTGGCAGATGTCTCCCATTTGCAAGTTCTTCATTTTCCATCAGTTTCTCGAGATTAGTTATTATCCTGATTTATTTCCTGTAAGCCCTGAAGTAGGTTCTATTTTGATTGGTGCTTCACCCAGCTTTCCTGCACACTCTTCTCTTCCTCAAATTTCTACTAACACCTAACCAAGCTTAACTTCTCTCTACTCTGCCACACCTGCTTAGCAACACTTTGCAGAACCTGAGATTACCTTGCCCTCCCTGCACCACGTAGCACTGGGAAACATCCAGAGAAAACTATCAGAGAGAGAACTTGTGTTGAAGCATTCAGAAATTAACTCTCTAAAACTCTTTCCTGCACCAATGTCAACATACACCATGACCAAAGGTTTCTTCTCAGATATTATCAATTACTTTGCACCCAGCCAAAAGTCACCAAGCTGTTTTGAGGTCATCCCATATCCGACTGTAATAACCTAGCTGATGATCAAATCTCCCATTCCTTTGTAATTACAGTGTCTGTGATGACCTTAATACCACATGACAGTTCTTCTAACCAGACAAGTCCCTTCACTCCACCTTACAGCCACCCAGGATTGAGGTGACGAGCAGCAAAGCGTTCCCTTTTACCATGTCTCAGTCTCAGATTACTGGAAAAGCTTTAAAGAACAGCCCTATGAATGGCTGTGCAGGACTCAAACAGTGTGGTATGGCAAGCCTACCAAAACATTGGCTAGAAAGGTTATGACTGCCCTTTATAGATGGATCACAGAGACAAGCATCATGGAGGAAGAAGAGCTATTTAGTCAAACAAAAAACTGGGACATGAGAACTGGGTATGAACTTGTCATGAGTTAATGCACACTGTGAGTTGAAGGTAACTACCCAGCACGTGTGATAGTCCATCACTAAAAAGCAGGAGGAAAGGATTAATTTTTTTTCTTACAGTGTGATAGATAGATGTGGTTATCTCTAAAACAGGAAATTAAATTCAGAGATGCAATAGATATTTCTTCCAGTCCTTCAGTCATATTCTTTGAAAGACAAAAGAAGGGACCTTCAGTATATTACAGAATGTCCCTTGCTGTATGTACATCCAACTCTCCACTGATCACTCAGCCTATATACTGAATATACTTTCTCCCCATTAGTCTTTCTGGAATGCTTACTCCCTCTGGCACAGCTACTGCCCCCTTCTTTGCACGTGAGAGCATTAAGTGGCTAAGAGTTTAATTTAGCCACATCCAAATTTATTTTATTTGACCCCTCTAGCCAGCATAGTTCAGATGGCTTCGTTCAAGTAACATCCTCTGAAGTCAATCAGGGAACTCCAATGCAAGGAGCAATTTTGAGGTCAATGTTTCCCAACAGGCAAGAAAGAAATATCTAGACTGTGAAGTCAATAAAACAATGGAAACACTTAAGTAAAGCCTGTATTTAAATGCTTTTCATTTTTGAAGCCATAACTACTGGAACCCACATAGAAATTTCTGCTTTGTTTGGTTGTGCATTTTTAAAAGAAACAAAGCTTTTCTTCCTTTAAGAGGTCAGGCCAGGATCAAGCTTAATAGGCCACAGACCATATATCAAAGATTTCAGTATACTTTTGAAGTGGAATTAAATCATATTTCTTAGGTTAAATGTAGCTCATCACAAGAGTTGAAGTCATCTCAGACATCAGAGATCTGCAGGCTATTGAGCTTCTGTTATTAAATATTTTTTCCATTTCAGCTGACTAGTGCCTAAAGGCTGATTGCACAGAATAGTTATAACTTGTTGGGGAAAGAAGGGGCAAACATTGTCTTCTCCCCAGTTGGATTAATGAACTCATTATATATTACATATTTATGGGCATTATCTAAGGACAGACAACATGAATCTAAAAAATGGCCAGTATAAAACTCTAAGAGATTTCAAGGAAGCTTACATGAGTCAAAAAATAAAAAAATCATTATTATTTTAGACTTCAAATATTTATTGCCTATATTTGTACAGAAAGTACTATCAGCTTTTCCTTTATACAAATCTATTCTTAATAGGTGCTGACCCCCACAAAAAAATCAGTAAGACAGGACAGTACATGCAAAAAAATCAGCCTTCCTTCAATAAAAAATAATTACAATTGTAGTATTTGGCTTTCTAATGTAATTAAAAGCTAATTTAATTTAAAGGAGGATACTTTGATTTCCCTTGTTGCATTTTTATACTGCATCCTGAATCTCACATAATTAATTTTAAAGGGACAATTAAAGTCTAACTAGCTTGCAATATTTTTTCTTTTATAGACTACAAGTGCAAATCTAACAGTTAAACTGATAATTGGGGATAGCAACTGATCACTTGAACTATGCAGAAATCAGCAAGTGTAATTTTATGCATCTGGGTGAAGAGTTGCCCAACTGTCAAACACAAATAAAAGGTAGAAAACATAAAATCATATTTAAAAGGGACTGTATAGTTACTTCTCTATTAGACTGGCAAGACACAGAGTAAAACAAAGTGACTGTGTTTTCATTCAGTCTTTAAATGATGCCCCACTAGAAGCATTACATAACCAGTCACAAAGTTTTTGCCTTTAGATCACACACTTAAAGTGTCTCATCAAAATTGCATCTTGAAGGAAAGAAAATCACGACTTATTAAATATAAATATATGATGTTAAAAACTGCTTTTAGTGTGGTTATGTAATATTTATTGTTCTGTGGCTAAGGTCATATAAAGATCACATGTGACAGGTGATGTATTTTTATTGCTCTCTTTATGTTAAATGCCTTTCTACTAAGCTAATTTAAATGTTCTTGTCTCCTTGTTCTGGAAAGTATTTAAATCATGAAGTTCATAGGCACTGTTATACTCCAAATAATTCAGAAGCCAAACCAGAACTATTTCAGAAGTTACCTTTTAGAGATACCATAGTTTGGGTTCAGGTAGCAGAATTATGTTCTTGTTTCATGTACCAGACTATTATGAAACTGTTACATTTCTCAGTTCTAGCAGGTCCTGACAGGATTTCACACTTGCATTGGGACTCACCAAAACTGCTATTTCCAAGGCTGGATTTACCCACGTTGGAAAGCCACTACCCAGTGTGGTACGATAGCCAGATTATTGCTCAAGAGAGTAGGGCAGCGCAGTAGGTCAGTACAGGGTACAACTCCTCCTTGCCTGCTCCTCGTTCTACCTGGCCACGCATGACCCTCTCTTTCAAAGCCATGACATTCATCAGCAGGTTTAATTACCCCAGCTGACACCCAAGGAGAGCTCTGCTCATTCACAGAGCAGGTAGGACAGAAACATGCTGTGAAAGCACAACAAACTCCCCACCCCTGCACCGCTAATGAGCTTCAACCCTGACCTAAAAGCAGCAGCAAATATTGAACTCCAGGACCGTCCAGCCACGGCCTCTCGGGCTGCAGAGGAGAACAGCCGTTTGTGACAGGGATTTATAATTACCATTTCTGACCATTGTAGTAGAGGACTCTGTAGGATAACAAAAGCTACTTGCTTCGTTCTCTGCCAGGAATATTTTCTTGCATCACTAGAGAACAAGTACCAGCTTTTACAAAAGAGAGGATACCTTTGTTCATATCCGACCAAGTGATTTCTATTTTCAGGGCAGACAAGCCACTCCTTTGATAACACCTTCGCGTGGCCAGTACAAATGACTGTGCACCTATATTTGCAAAGTGCTGCCTCTGTTTTGATAAATTAAACATAGTCCAGAGTACTTTTATGTATTCTAAATGAAGAGAGGAACAGATCTTCCTTCCTTTGAAGTTGTGGCTAGCTTCCAAGTTACTTCAAAAGGGAAAAAGTTTGGGTACTTGTTCAGAGTTAACAAAGGTGTAACAGTGGAATTTAGCTTAAGGTATAGGAAAACATTCCCATTAATTAGCAAGATAAGAATATGCCATGTACAACCCCAAACCACTCCACTGCTTTTGAAAGAAGACAAAACTAGGCTGGCCCCATTGATGCATTTGCTGCAGTAGTTTTGTGGTCCTACATCAAAGTTTGGGACTGTGATTCAATGAGGTCAAAGCTTTTTTCAACAAGACAGACCAATATGACTTTCATAAGTGTCCAAAGTACAAGTTACATATACGCATCAGTAATTACTGTATTGTACAGTATCACACTCTGAAAACTCAGTCAAAAAATGTAAATAGGCTGTAAGTGTCAATGCAAATTCTCCCGTTCTGAGAATGTGCAATATGCAAGCATGGGTTATTTATTAATTTTTGTCACCACTGATTGATATCTTGATTAATTGCCAGAAGGCATTGGACCAGGTGTTAACTATGTGCAGATTGGATGCAGTGTTCTGTGAACTTCACGCTGTATTAAAGGCACAGACATGCCCAGTTGGAGCAATAAGCCTTTGTTTGCTTTGGCAGGGCTTGCAGCTCCCCGGGGCCAATGCCATAAAGAGGTTTCTGTTAGAAGCCGCAGTGCTCATTGTAGAAAAATTGCCCCTCAAAAAATTAGCATGGTACAATGAAGGATGCATAATGTTACGCAAATGACAGCTGCTTAGCTGAAACAATAGCTAGGAGATGGCATTTGCCAGGGTGCACATCTCATGTAAATTAACTTACTAACTGTTTCAGGAAAAATAAAAGAAGTGAAGCCTGAACCTGTACGACCACTTCATGGATCCATCCTGAGGGCACAGAAGAACTGCAAACTCCCACTAATATCAAAGAAAGTTGGACGGGGCCCTCAGCCTCTGCCCCTCAGATGCTGCCAGGAGCTGCACAGGCACGGGCTGCCAGAAGCAAAGTTTGCCTTGTCAGGGCAGAACAAAGCCCTGGAATCTGCTTTACAGGTGGAAATCCAGAGTCATTCCCCCCCAAAGCAGCAAATCCACAGCTGCTGAGCCAACACCAAAGGGAGACCACCAGAGCCCCTGTCCACAGCAAAGAGCAGAGCTCAGGCTGGAGGTGCACGTGAGCTTCCCTGCTTTGCCCACCTTGGGGAACCAGAGCTCCCCTATGGTTGCAGCTTTAATCTCCAACCCCAGGGATGGGTGGAATTTTCCCTGATTTACGGCAAAGGGGGAAAAGGCCCAGTGGAGCCAAAATGCTTCAAGGGGGAGCAGAATCAGTGCCTGGGCCTTTGTATCCTCTGCGCAGCAGAAGGGACATTGTCCTTGTTCAACCGATTAGAAATACTAATCATTGACATCAAAATCTAGCCTCAGAGTGCAGGCTAAACCAGAAAAGGCTATGCAGCACAAAAAACAGAAACAGCATTAGGGGAAAGGGGAAAAAAAAGGAGAAAAAAAAGAAAAAATATAGTTGCAATCTGCTCCAGGTTGAGTTGCATTAGTTTTTGCATCTTTAAATCAAGGAAAGGCCTTGGTTTATTCTGAGCATGTTGGTGGAAAATAAATTCACATGAATGTATGGCATAATATAAGGGAATAGAAACAGAACAGAAAGAAGCATGATTTAACCCCAGAATTCTGGGCCGTAAAGAAAATATGTTGAAAGCCAAGAGTAAAGCAACCAATCATTTGTCATTTCTAAGGGAGGAGAACAATCACTTAATATATGGGAGCTGGAAGGGGGAAGGAGGAGAGCACTGAGCACTGGTTTGATTTACATAGGAGTTTCCCTTCATAGCGTAAGGATTAACACAGCCCCTACTGAAAAGGCGGGAGGGCTCTAAAAGCAAACAAGGTGGTGTTTGGGATTTTTTTTTCTTTTTTTTTCTTCTCCTTCAGAGAGGGCCCCGTGATACTGCAACTGTTGCTCATCACATTAGCAGTGTGGGAACAGGAAAAAACCAATGCCAGGGAAGGGGGAGAGGGGAGGAGGGCTCCAGGCATGGGGGAGGGGGACATCAGTTGACAGCAAAGCAAAGCAATTAAAACCTAAAATAAGAGGTGGTTGTGAAATGGTCTTTGCATTAGGACTCAGCCAACAAAAATGTTTACTTTGTAACAGAACTACTATGATCTGAATGATAAATCAAGACCAAGTAATTACTCATCACCTATTTGGGGATGGAAAAAAGCGATGACGCCAGGGAGGCAGGGCTCAGCCCGGCTGAGCCCCAACAGCCACGCTGGGAATTAATGCCACTGCTACTGCTGGAACTGGGGAACTGCACTTGCATCATGGAGATCCCCAGGTGCCACCCCAACCCTCCAAAGCACTTCCAGGTGGGAACAACGCGAAGCCAGCATGGCTGGATCAGGGTAATGAAGCCTATTTCAAAGGCCACATCTGGCATTATGAGCTCCAAATGTTAAGGTGAGTCTTCAAACAATACTGATGTTGAAGGACAACACATTTTCTGTGGAACTGCTCTTAAACAGCCCATAGACCACACTTGGTGCAATATAAAAAGCAAAATTCAACTTGCTGAACTAACACAGAAGCTATGACACAGAAGCTATGATTAAGCACAAAAGCAGATGCTTTAAGTTCTTAAAAAGAAGATGCCCTTGTAAAAATGTTACACTTTGAGGACGAAAAGATTTTAAAACAAACCAGAACAACCACAAACCCCTCAAACTTGTTGACACAGTGAAAATTAGCAGCAAGCATTTACAGATATGGAGACAAAGAGACACGTGCTAAGAAAGCTCCTTTTGGACAATTTCAGCCATAGGTTGCCATACCAACAAGCTTAAAACAAAGGATCTGATCTAAATCCATTATGGATTTAAGTCTGCTAATATGTACCAGCCTATAACCTGGTCTTGTATCACCAAAAAAGCCAACTAATTTTATGTAATTTAGACAATTATTCTTGTCAATGGACTAGATTATTTTTTATAGTAATAAAACATTGGTATAGGATATGTTTCTACATTCATGGCTGCAACCAAAAATTCCTTTAGAGTGTGCTGAGGCTACATATAATAGCAGACCAGCTTCATGGTAGAGCCACAACATGAGCATTGGGCATAGGAATACCAGAATCATCCAACAAAACCCTTCACAACTGGACAAGCATGACATAATCTTGCTCATAGTCTTCTTTTACTGCATCTTAAAAGTTGTGTTTGTTGCACTTTTAGAAAGGTTTTCCAGCACTTCACAGTTTTGTCGATGAATAGAAATCTTTCATTTAATCTTAACCATATTGATGACCAACTTAATGTTTTGCTTTGCTACCAACACTGTTCTTTGGATTAACTTTCCCCCCTCCCTTTATTATTTACCCATGTGATTTGCTTATAGACAGCAATTATTTCCCTTCTGTGCTTTCTTTTTACTGAAAGAGCCAAGCATTTTTCAGCTCTACTCATAACACAGACTCTCTCTCCATTTTCCCAGTCCTCTATACTAATCTTTCTTTGAAGCTGCTCCAGTAAACCACTCTCTGCTGAATATGGGTGACTAAAAGTTACATCTTATTTTGTGTATACAAAGCCTTATTTACAAGCATTAAGAGCTCATACCCCCACTATAAATAGTTGCCTGCACTCTGTTTGCCTTTTTCATGGTTGGATCACAAGGTAGTTCATAATGATCCTCTGTACAACTGCTGTGCCCTCCAGTAGTTGTTGTACACTCTGAATGTGTAACTATTACTACTTCGATACTCAGTTTCTGGCTGATAAACTCACATTTTACAAAAAGAACTAATGCTGGTGTTCTCAAAGTCACAACAACCATACAACATGAAATTCCTGGTCATTCAAAACCTAAGCTATCTCAGACAAGACAATGCTTCATGCAGCTTTGATTCCAACATGCAGCTCACTGGAATCATTCCAATGCAGCTCACTGGCACTTTGCTTTTTTTTTTTCTCTTTTATGTCCCACAATCCTTCGAGTATTATTCATCTGTCTGGAACCAATAATAAAGTTTTCTTCCCATTACAACTTTCACAATACCTGTCTCACAATACCAAATCCTACTTTCTCCTCAACTAATACTTTCCTATGGAACACCTCACTAAATGCTTCATTAAAAAACAAATACATGAGACTTAGCTAGCACAGCTGGCTTGCCTGTAAGACCAGCAATAACATCAAAGAATACTATAGGATTAGTCTGGCATTATTGTCTTTTGTTAAAAATACACTACATTTTTATCACATTCTCCACTATCTTGTCTGATAATACTTCCCCCTCAGAATTTGTTCCAAAAAGTTGCATGCTTCTCAGGCCAGACTAACAGGTTTGTAGTTGCCTGGATAATTTTTCCACATTTCCTTAACGTCTATGGATAATACATTTGCTATTCCACAGTCACAACATCAACTTGACAAATGCATTAAAAATCCTCACTGGTGGAATTCCACTGCACACTGCCAGAATTTTCAAAAATTTTTTTTTGGAATGCAGACTGTCTCCTGCCTGCACCTTGAGTGCATTAAGTTCTTCAGTCATAATTCCACCTGAATGTGCCGGTTTTCACTATATATACTCATTCTCACTGGAAGGTTTGATTTTACCTTTACACTTCAAATGATCATATTTATTTAAAAACTAGAGGCAGAGTATCAACTTACTTATTGGGAAACTACTACATTTTTGTTTGCATCATTGCTGAGTAACATCACTTCCTCGTTCCTTGTTCTCTTTTATTTGTATGACTAAAGAAAGTTTTACTATTTAACTTCCTTTATAAGGATACAGGTCAGCTTGACCTCTGGCAATTCTGAAAGTAGTACAGAGGCTCAAGAAAGTTTTTAGCAATCTGTTTTATTCATCTATATGTTGACTGATCCGCAGGACTTTCAGGTTTGGCAGGACATGTGGAAGAAAAAGTGATTTATAATACACTGAAAAATCAGAAAGATACTTCTAGCTCCCTCAAATTGCACATGTATTCTGTAGAATAAAGATGACAATTTTGGCATCTAAAAGGGCATTAAAAAATCTAATATAAATTGAGTATAAAAAGGATTCACTACTGCAATAATCTGAGTAGAGCCAAGACCTAAATTATCATTATAACCTTATTTTCTCTCTTGAAATCATGCTTTGACAGCATGCACATATGCTCCCAAGCACTGTGATCTTGCAGGAAGGAAAGTAATCAGTGAGGGAGGTAGCTTAAGGTCAGCTCCCTTAATGTACATACCCATGATTATAGCATTGCTCAGGGAATACAAGGCAAATTTATATCCAGGACTGCAGGTCATTTTTGCTTGTGAAACTTAAAGAGGGTAAGGGTGATAGGGGTTACTCCATCCCACCCACTTCTTCTCTCACTTTCAGCAACACTTATTTGGAACAATCAAACTTCCACTTTATCGTATCACTGAACCAATGTCTTGAATGAGAGGGGAAATTATTTTGGAGAATTTGGAGTAATACAAGTTGACTGTTAAAACTAATTGTACCATTTTCATTTGTACTAATTATACCTTATGCAACCCACTATCAAGTTCCCAATGTACTGCAACATCTGATGTCTTCTGGTAAAGTGCTGGATGGGTAACTTACTCTGCCTTAGCTTAACCAGAGTCAAGTCTCGGAGAAAAGACACTTCAAAAGGATTTGACTTTGGATTTGGACAAGGATTTCTGAAATAAGTTTTATCTGTGTGCTCTCTATTAGCAAATTTGTTCCATGCTACCTGAACAGGGTACAAGCAAATGCAGGACTATAAAACAGTACAATCTGGTAGGAGCTTCAACACACGGCCCAGCTGATATGACTGACACACCTAATATGTGATGACAGAAGAAGCACACTTGCCCATTTCAGGGAAACAGGAGTGCTTGATTCCGGTTTTGTTAACAACAGCAAGCATGTGGGTTGTGTGTCTTTCTGAAAGCACCCAGAATTGCTGAGAGTGTGTAGATTTCAGCAGAGGAGAAGGGAAGAGCAAAGCAGCTGTTCCCCCTACCTTCCCATTACCCAAGCGGAAAAGTGAATTGCTGTACTCCAGCCTCAAGGATCATAATTATGAATCAAGGACTTTGATGGTGATATTCCAAAATAAGAACCAGCCATTTTCAGTCTCAACACTTATCAGCAGCTTGGACAAAGTCCAATTCTTCTAATTGAAGAAGGCAACATCTGTGGTCACAACATGCAGGTCATTCCTAGCATGGCCATCAGCACAGATGCATTAACACATGTACCAGACTGCCCCTCACATTTCTTACTCTCAGCTTCTCTCTCACACTGGGTGGAGTCCTCAGTTTGAGAGCCCTGACTGAGACAGCCTTCCTGCAGGCTTGGGATTGTGCCACAGTGCTGCCAAACTACTAAGTGAAGAGTAAGGGAAGCCTTGCAAGGAGTCTTTCAAATGAATGACACCATGGTCATCTCGGTGAACACGCAGCTTCTGGAGGCTTTCCTCACCCTCCAGCATCCTGGCTGCACCTCTCAGCCTGGCATGACAAATCTGAACACGTTCGTCTGAACATGTTAAAGGATATGTGACAGCCTCAGTCAAATCACAACATTACTGGAGAATGAGGTACATCAACTCAAAAATACTATGAGGGTGAGATCACCTTCTCCTCAGTCACTTCAGCATGAGTCCTGCCAAATTCTGTGCCAGGCAGCTGCAAGAAACCCAGAAGCCTTGTGTAAAAAGTGGCTACTGTACATGCCCACATGCTGCCAGTATTTTAGGTGTTGCCTACCTCCAATTACAAAAGCATCAGATTGTGCTAGCTACAGAAGGACTATGCCAAGGTACCCAGCCACAGAATCAATGACCTGCCTCATCTTTGTGGAGTTGCTTGTACAGACAGGCCCCAAGTTCAATATAACCAGCACTAGCAATCAAACGGAAGTTGTGAGAAGAAAACATAACAATAGCTGCTCTTGCCTTGAACAGCAGCTGCTCTTGCCTTGATGTGATCACACAAACAGCTACATTCCCACCACACTGGAAAGTAAAACCAAGATACCAGCTAAGTGTGTAAGTGTCTCACTGCACCCAAATGCCTCTAACACAGCCACAGTTACACTTCAAACAACACTAACTTAAAGCATCAGCCTGGACAGATTTTATTATATTTAAAATATTTTATGTCAGTTCTCTCTAAGAAAATCCTGCAGAACAGACAGTAACATTTTTGTATCAGTACATTATGATTTCTAGCTCAGGTGATTGCTGTGTAGCATGGTCAGACATGGCAATCCTATTTTCTCACTTCATACAGAAATATTGAAACTGCTTTCTTGGTTTTATCCACAAGGTAAATTGATCTGGAAAGTCTGAAGAAGGTCTGTTTAATTGTTTTGAGATTATGAGAGAACAAGGAAAACATTTTTCAATGAAAAAAATTTTAAAAATATCAGAATAGAGGGGTGAAGCCTCCAAATTCAGCACAACCCTCAACTCCTGAAGAGAAAAATCACAGGGTGGGGGAGAAGGAAAAAAAGAAAGGGTTTAAGCAGTTGCAGTGGAAAAGACACTTGAACCTGAGGAAATCATATCCTGAGCACCACAGCTATTGAGAGAGCTGCCTGTCCTTCTTTTCTAGGCTTAGAGCAATGTTGAGGGAATATGTGTGAAAAAGGTTGCAATAGCTTTGAAATATGCAGAGTTTTAACCTGAAAACTGCAGAATCAGAACCATTTTGTCCTAATATCAGCAACACAGAAGCACTGCTAAAGTTCTCAAAAAACAAAAAAAAAAAAGTAGATTCCATCATTGGCAGTTCTGAGCATTTGTTTTGTATCTGTACACTGCAATTGTCCAATAGCCCACAACACCTCAACAGCACAAGTGCAGTCATTGCTACCGTACAGGTAAGAGTTGCAAAACCAGGAGTTGAGAGAAGAAAATATATTTATGGCATTAAGGAAAAAATTATATATGCTATGCTAAAAGGGCTGTTCACTAAGCATTAGACAGACACTTCATTCACTGTCAAAGAATTTGAAATACAAAGAATTGATGTATATGAAATGTAAAATACTGGAGGGGAGGAGGGAGGGTGAAGGATTTTATCCACATATCTTTCTAAGTAGGAATAGTACCTTAGCCTCAAATTTCTGAGCTCAGGGTTTATGAACAGAGGTCATTAGAGGGCTTTAAATTAGCCTCACTGCTCCCTTCAAAGTGTGAAAATTAAAATGAGCTATATTGCAAATAACCAACCCTTTTCAATAATTACTACCATGCTACTGCATCTGGAGATATCTGAATGACATATCTCTCCATTACCAAAAGGTAACTGCATTTTCATTTTGACTAATATAATTTTTAAAACCATCATACCAGGTGCCTTATATTTGGAAAATCTTGAAAGCTTTTAGATGTACAAACACCCTTCCCACCGCTCTTGGCTTATCTTTTATTTACCCTACTGGGTATACAACAATTGATGCTTCTTCAAAGCAAGGACTTCCCAGCTGATTAGCTGTGCTGAGCTGGCTAAGCTTATTAAAGGTGATTAATGCATTCAAGTATTTTTCCCCTCGCTTGTTAGTTCAATTTCTTGCTCATTATGCTACTGGTCTTTTTATATTAAAACAGACCACCTGGATAGCAAAGAACTTCATAATCTTGGTCCAACAAGATCAACACCTGTTGTACATGTAATTAATCATAAGGCAGTGCATGGCTGTATTCAGTTAAAAAGCTAAGATTATCTAACAACAGAAGCAATACACCACGTTGGCAATCAGCATTTGAATCCTTAAAATGGAGCTTAAAAAAAAATCAGAGAAGTGAGTCAGTACAAAGGGGCTCATAATTATTCTCTCTCCATATTTAGGAGTCCATATGGGATTTGTGACGTATAAAAGTCAGCATACAATTTTCTGATGAAAAATTCAGTTCTAAAAAAATTCATATTCTTCTCAAGGCTGAGAAAAATCAAATGGTCTTTCTGTCAATGACATTTTCACTCTACACAAAGAAATCACAGAGGGTTGGGATATTGTATTACAGAAAGAACCCAGAGGTTCAATATAGTTTACTAGTCTGAACATGGATTGAGAACCACAAAGTCCAATCATATCTCAGTCTTTAACTCACTGTGTGGTTTGGCAAGTAGCTTAACTACTTTGACTGCATTTCTTCATCTGTACAATGTGGGAAAAAATACTTACTAAGTTGATTAGAATTTTACAGGATTTAATGTATGTAGCATGCTTCCAAATGCTAAAGCCTCATTGAGTATTATTAACTTAGCTATGGTGCATTAAATTGGAAAATACATGTCCTCTTTAACAGTGAAAAATCCACAAGGAGGAGATTCACTTTAAAAGATAAGACCATAAAAATTACAATTGTTTGATTTTTTTTTAAAGAATTACAACGGCACAATACACCCAGGAAAAATATAAGCCATACAAACACCCAGCAAATGAATAAAGCATCTTATACAATTACACAGAGAGAAAAAAAAAAAGTGCATCCTAATCCTAAAGCTCAGGCTATCAGCCTAATACATCGTATCTGCATTTGATTGAATTTTCATACTGGAAGATTCAACACACTGTTAAGGCAGAGTGAATGAACAGGAACAAAAGGTAAATTAGATCTTATTAGCACTGTAAAGGTGGTTAAGACTCACCAAAACCAATTGTACAATCTACAGCTAGGAGTGGGAACTGAATGGTGAATTAAGCTGAACACAGAGAAAATGCACCTATTAACAGTAGCAGTTAGGTCTTTTTCAGGGTCCTCAGGGGTCAGCAGCATTGTGGGGTTTATCACACCCTGACCTTCAAGCAGGTGCTGAGGGACCCATACCAAGGTTGCCGGCTCCTTTATCACTAACGGCACACAGGTCTGCCACCTGCATGAGTTAAGTTCTTAAATCCCTCCTCATAAATGTGCAGCCCACATTGCCAAGTTTAATAACCCAACCGAAAATTCATTCAAACTTGGTCACACAATACAATATTTAGTGCAAATCAGAAAAGTCCCAAGACAAAATTCTCTTCATCTTCCTGTTTGCTTGTTCTCATCCATCCTCTATCCTGCAAATTTTCTGATCTCAAAATTCTTCATTCCTTCCAATTGCTTTCCTCAAGATTTTATTTGCCATCAGTAGATCAGAAGAAATGGATACAGATTATCTTTTTTAAAAATCATAGTATACGTATGGATCTGCTGTGAACTTTTTTCTCCCTTCTCTTTTACTTCGTGTATTTTCTGTTTAAGAAAGCTAAAGATGCACAAATACATACTTGTCTAAAAGCAAGTAGCTGATTTCAAATGGTTTGATTTCTCTCTTCCAGACTGAGAGAAAGCCTTTGGGTCATATAATAGTATAGGACATATATCATACAAGCTGAGGCAGGCAGAAGGTCCCACCCATTCTTCCTGAACAATCCTCATTGTTATCACCTGCTCAGCACAGAACTGCAACCAGCTCATTACCACCTCTGCCAAGAGCTAAGGAAGCAAAGGAACCACTGAACACAGGTCCAATGAGAAGACAATTAGAGATACAAGTATACAAGTATCAACCAAGCTTCAGTGATACTGCAACCCACATAATTTTCATAACCTTCCATCTTGGATGCAGGGAAGGGACTGAGGAACTTACAATCAGTTTTCAGAATTTACACACAGCAAGAGTAAACTCCATCCTTTCCACATTGTCCTGTTAAAACAGAAAAAAAAAAAATCTCGTCCTAATGACTGACATCAGCAGAGACCCTATAGTGCAGATGTAATGAAGATGGCTTCTGATGATCATGTTGTGCCAGACACTCATAGCAAAGATCACATGTGCAGACAGACACACTCCCAAAATCTGACTGATGCAAAAAGTGTCTGGGAATCTAGACAATTCACATCAGTTTCTGCAGATGTCTCACTTGTTATCTTAAACAAAACCATATCAAAAACCTTGGTGTGTTTAATTTGCAGTTGCCAATTTCAGCTTTTTCACTCTCAGCAAGTTATGGCTATGCTGCCAGTGCTGTCTGCTTAATTCAATCCACTACCCGTTCAGTACAAGCTCACCCTTCTGTGTTTGTGAGAAATAAGCAATGTACATAACATGACAGTGCCTTGACAGTGCCTGCATTTCCTTATTCCTCTGGTCTTCTGAGGGAAAAAGAATAACACTGCCGTTCAACTCCCCTCCACCTCCAACATTTTTTTATTTTTTAAAACACACACTGTCACTCAATGGTTACTTTTCTGCCCTTCCTGGATATTGTCTCGCTCACCTACGCAGTGTTTCTATCTCAAAGGGACTTGGGCCCTGCAGTCACCTTTGCCTGTAAGCATTGCCAAGCGTGCCAGGAAGCGTGGGTGGACCATGCGCAGATAACACTCAGATCTGGAACGGGACACACGAGCAATTCACACACAGCAATGAATCAACTGCACACCAAACTCCTCCTGGTAAAACCAAACAAGAGATTTGTGATATATTACATTAATATATGATCTTTTTAAAACACTTCCGTAACATTACATATAGTAAGTGTAATGATACAAGAGAGCGATACGCCATTTGAAGTTTTTCAAAGAGATATGGTTTCCTTTTACAGATGGAACAAGAGTTGTTTAGATTTTCTCTGCATCTTTTCCCAGACAGATTTTTCACTGTTACTGATAAACAAGGGCACAGACAAGGCAAAAAGATGAAAGATTTGTAAGAGTTTTTTGTATTTTCTGCAGAAGTTTAATTTAGAAAATTTCCAGCAGATAGACTGTATAGCATTAATACAGATCTAATAAGTAATAATAAAAAACCCCTTTACTTTTAAAGAAGAACTTTTGGAATAATAGCTGTTAATTCTACTGTCCATGCCAGCCTCCTTGTATTTACACTCTGCCTCTGGATAGCTCATTCCCACCTTTGATTTCAAATTTGATACGGTATTTCCCCTTATTTCCTAAACTGCTCTAAACCAGAAAATAAAATCTACACAAATTTTCCTGCCCTGTTAACTAGCCTGAAGACTCTCAATTACCATCTCATCTAACCTTCTCACTGAACAACTCCCACCTGCTGCTCACAAAACACGCCAGCTCCTACTTTCATGCACCTGAAGCTACAAGAATCTTCTCCCAAGCTGCAGCCTGAATGCCAGACAAAATGATGTGGTTGTAATGATGCAATTGCCTGCACGGATGGATGTCAGAGGGGAATGATGAAGAGGTAGAACACCTTACAGCTGGGGAGCACCGCTCCAAAGCAGACCAGCCTTGCAGTGCCTGTAATTCTGCCATGTATGGGATGATTGCTCGGGGTGGGTCGGAGGAGAACGCAGAGCTGCCAGCGCAGCCAACTCGGGCATGGCTCCACAAGCCACCAGCCGCCACAGTTGCCATTATGGCCTGGGGATTCAGCAGAGGCATCGAGGACTGAGCTGCTCCTTCATTTTACAGATGGTTCATTAACTGGGTGGAAGCACATGAGAGCACTTGGAGAGCAATAGGAAGAGGCAAGGGGCAGGAGAATTAGACAAAAGTTGTTTGGCAGCAGCTTCCAGATGAACTAAAAATCACACACAGCAAAAATAGCAAGGGTGTATTTGCCAGCTGAGAGTGGCCACATGCCAAGTTTGAGGTCTTAAAAATTAACTGCTTTTGAACTATACAAGAACAACAACAACAAAGATCTCTTATTTAAGCTCAAAAGATTTTTCATGCCTATCTAAGCTACTAATGAGGAAAAAGGAGGAAAGAAAGCTGAGGCTGAGAATCAGAAGAGTCAACCCCTAAGCAATATGTTTGATTATATATTAATATTAGGGTCTTAATTACACAAAACAAAAATGAAGCATCCATTTCAACTTCCCTGATAAATAATTCACACATATAAATACAGAAACCTAAGGAGGTCTCACATATCCCCATTCAGACAACACCTCAAAGCCAGTTTTAAGGCAGATCCTCTCAGGTCCAAGAATGCCAAGGATCAATGAGAGCATTCCCCAACAACTTAGTGTCTGAAAACTGGCTTGGAAATCAGCCCTCATGAAACTTCATATTTGCCAACTTTTTTTATACTGCTTATTACAGTTTTACTTAAACACAAAAAAAGTACCTGTACAACATTCAGTGCCTTACCTCCAAAGACCAGGGGTGGTGTCTAAAGCTGATACCTTTCCAATGTACGGCCTTGTACTGAGCCATAGAGTCTGCTCCTTCTCCCTTCCCCCTCAACCCCATTTTTTCTTCTTTTATAACTAAAAATTACTTATGTATATTTTCACATTTATATCATAGAATTATGACATTAGGTTTATACATGTACCATTCAGAAAGCCTAAACTTCAGATAATGGATATCATAAATGCTTGGATTGAGGCAGAAGTATGGCTTAAAATACGGAAAGCTACTGAAAATTTTCATTGTGAATTTTTTTTCCCTTATAAGCAAACACACAATTTATCTATCATATATAAATAAAAATTGTAGCATCTTGAATTGCTGACCCAATATGAGAATTCCTAGCAGCTTCTCTTACAAAGAATGTTGCAGAGCCCTTTCCATTTCTACTTTTGGTAAATTTTTCAAGCATTCAAGACAACATTTTGGATGCTCAGCTGTGATTACTTTGCTAAAATGTAATGCTACATACATTAACGAGTTTAATTCTTGGAATGCAAAAATGGTTTCTCTTTCTTTTTAGCCATAATTTGACAGTGAAAATTGCGAATTTACCTCTCTGCCAAAATAAGTTTACCTTCCAACCAAACAGGGCGTTTCTTCCACAGAAAACCATGAATGACTAAACTAAGAAAAATGGAAGTTGGCAGGTAGCCTTTCTAAACTTATGTGCTTCCTGACCCTGCCAGAGAGAGTTAAGCTAGGTCAATATGCAAGTGGGAGAGGAAGGAAAGGAAAGGATGGGGTGGTTCCAGAAGTGCAGTCTCCTTTCTCCACAGCCAGCAGCAAAGCAGTGCTCCTACAACACATTTTTGAAGATCACTGTGTTGGAGCTGTTTGCGATAGTCAAATATTTCATTTTTCACTTTCATGAGCCCAGAGATGCAAGCACGGGTGCCCAAGCCAGCTTCTACTCTGCCTGGATTTCTCTAGCACTTAGCTGATATTCTGCTCAAAAATGATGTGCATGTTGCAACTGCACGACCTACCCCAGCACTGGCTGCATTTCAAAACTAAGCAACAGGAGACATCTCAAAAACCCAGTAATATGAAGCTTCAGCAGTCCTTGACAGCTTCTGTCTTTTGGACAGCTTTCAAATGCAAGGTTCCTGGTCATACCCTGGAAAAGAGAATGGATGAACTCTGGAAGTAAAATTCTTCCCTTTCTATAACCTTCTCACCTTGTTACAGCATATAGAGGGTGTCTTCTTTCTTCCTATCTAAATTGAGATTTCTATCCCTTAAATATCTACTTCACAAACACACATGACTTTTCAGCACATCCCTGCCTCCTCCAGCTCTGACACCCACTTCATCGCAAGCATGACACAGACGTTTAAGGCAAGAGTATACGGGTGCAGTGGGGACAAGAGGCACACCCTAAATCTCACAAGCAGGATGGAGACCTGCTCCTGAGATCCTTTTTCCCCTAACTGTGAAGGACTACATCCCAGAAAGCTTTCAGAGTCTTCCAGAAATGCCATAGTGCTGCCCACCACTCAGAAGTCAAAGGAATGTTTTGATTTCCCACATAATTGACTTGACCCATGTTGCCCACAATCACAGACTTTGTCAGCTGATTTGGTTGTTGCTTTCAATTATGTATTTGCTGTGGAAAAGGAAAACAAGACTTTGTTCTCACATATCTCTGGTCCTATCATATGAGAGCACTTATCTCTTACCCTGTGCTTACCTAGGCTGCAAGCTAAATATTCAGAAGCATGTTTTCTTCAGGGTTGTACCTCCTCAAGAGCTCAATATCTCCTAGCAGCATAAACTTCTAATGAAATTAATGAGATGGTTTGGAAGTTGCCTGTGAGAAAGCAAGAATCTCACCAATTAAAACTTGCTGAACTGGGACTGTGGTGAGTTACGACCGATGTGGAAACTGCCACTACTTGCAATGCAACCTTCTTTCATTAATGTAAATGCATACATTTGAACCATAGGTTTTATTACCAGGAACAATTGCATAAGCAGAACATTTCACTCTTATTGCACCGCCTCAACTGAAACTACATGAAGAAGTAAGAAATTTCTTACAGCAGGTCAGCATCTAGAGAAGCTGCATACCCACGTCATGCAACTTAATAAATGTTAGGGAAGATACAATTTATAGAAGAGGATTATAGTCTTCTCTCAAAGAGTGTTTCCATGTATCTAGGAGCCAAAGCACTGTAGTAACTTGCAGGTCAACATCTCCAAGGCTTGGCCACCTCAGACAGAAGTTTAACCTTCTAAAAAAGCACCACAACTCTTGTTTCATGTTTAGCAAGTCCCCGGAAAGCCATCCTTGTAATAAAATGGAATACCCATGGCTAAACATGGTTTTCAGATTAATGTTTCCCAATGTTTTGCCCCAACTCCACCCCTGAGTATTGTGAAAGAGATGGATGTATATTATCCTCAGCTTGGTTGTGCAGATATGGTCACTCTTCCCTCCTCTACAGCTCCTAGAATAAGTTTGAAATATAAGAAATTCGGAGTTTTCCCTTTCGCCACAGTCACTTTCTGCACAAATATTCTAAGACCTACCACTGGGACAAAGGATCAGCCACGCAAAAGGGACACATGGCAAGTAGCATTGCCTGGGCGAGGGGAGAGCAAGATGGGCTAAAGCCCAGCTTCATGGACACCTTGCATGACAGCAAGGGAATCCCCTAGATGCACACTATTTTAAACAGTGTCAATCTCTGAAAACATCTCAGCAACGACCTGATGCAGAAATGTTCACATCATAAGAATGTGGCTGCTCTCTGCCACCACTGAAATGCACTTGTCCAAGCATTAACCTGGTGACCAATTCCCTTCTTGCAAGGAAAGGAAACTAACAAACATGCTTCCCAGGTATGGAAGAAGTTTTCTGGTATACCCTCAAGATTTTCTAGCTTCTTTTTTACAGGTTTCTTTCTCTTATCTTAATTGTGTCGCATCCATTAGTTGGAGACTCTTTTCTTGCTAAAGTGAAACACATAATTTACTGAGGAAGTTTCAGTCCATTGCAAGTTGTCCACAGTAATGTTTGTGGTTTTCTTAGCAAATTCTTTACGTGAAAAATAATCACACGCATAGGCAGTTTTTGCGCAGATTGTTCAGCAACTGATACTTAAGTCTTGTTGGTCAGTTTGAGCCGACCGATTTTGCCTTTTATTTTGGAAAGGAAATGTTTCTTAGAAAAAAAAAAAAACCAAACCAGATTAAAGGGGAATCATGCATATTCACAAGTTCACAGTTTGTTCATAATGAATATTTTATACCAAAAGATTCCACTCCAACCATTCATCTAAACTTAATGATAAAATGAGCCCTTCTTTGAACACCAGACAAGGGCATTCTCCAAGAGCAGGTGAGAATTAAAGCAGCAGGTCAATTACATGGCAAAGGTAAATTTATTTGCCAAACAACAAGAAGCCAAGCTTTCAGAGGAACTTCAGTTTCCTCTGAACAACCTCATTTTATTTGCTATCACCTTGCAGATACAATGTTAGGCCAAAGAGATGCACTTAGATTTTGCGATCCCTTTGAAAGCTTGTTTTATTTTCCTAGCCCCACTTTTCATCTTAGTTCCAACCTCAAATATGTGAGTGCTCTCCCATATCCTCTGCATTCCACTTCTATAAAGCAGGTATTTCAGTTGTGGATTAAATGTTAATACTACATGATCATTCATGTAGAGTATGCACATATAAAAAATATGTTGTTGTTCATTTATCAGCAGTCAGTTAAGTCTGTAAAATATGAGGCAATCCCTTAAGGCTCCAGGAAAGTTCTCCTGTGCTCTGATATGGCAACAGAATGTTTTTGTTGTATCCTAGTAGACAGGGAAGATGTTTCATTGACAGCAAAAGGTTGGTAGTGGTTACACCTTTCAGCCGAAGGCTGATCAGAACAGAGTATCTGCTCTTATCTGGAATCATCAGTTGTAAAGATTTCAAGCATACATGTAATTTTTATGCAATTTGAGCCTTAGCTTGTAGCTATTTTAGCATTGGAAAAATATCCTTTTAAGTGGATTATTTGCAAGGTGGCAGCTGATCAGAAAGCTAGATGCATCCCACAAAAAAAAAACCAAAAAAAACAAAAAAAACCAAAAAACAGGGACAAATAGTTCCCAGCAAAGGTCAGCTTCCTGACCACATGAATGAGATACCCCACCACAGAGCAATTCCTATTGCATAAGTCAGTTTTAAGAAGATTGCCTTGCTGTTGTCAGGGGATGTGCGACAGATTCACGATTTTCTGCGCTTGACAGCCAGAGTACTTGTCACTTAGTTCCATCTGGTAGAGAGATAACATTTCATTAATGTTCATGCTTAACCTTATAGCTCAGAGCTTTGACTCTGCAAAGTCCTGAGCACTGCTGAAAAGGTGCTGAATACTCAGCACCCAACTAATTTGGCAAGTTTCAGCTGCCTGCAGGATCAAACCTTGACTTTTCTTGGCAAAGATATGGTATTTCCTCCCCCTACCTCACTCCTGGATTCTTTCCATTTTAAAACTCTCTCACAGAAGAGAGTTAAAATCCATTGTAATTGGCCAGGTTGCCATTTTCAATACAGATGGTGCAAAATAACTTTACAAAAATATGACTTGCTGAGCCAACTGGACAGGAGATGTCAGTGAATATTAAATAAATGCTTACAGGTCTCTTGGGCATCAAGTTATATATTTTTGTGGCTTCAGCAAATCAAATCCTTCAGTCTTGTCACCGCATTTAGTATGGATTATCCTAGGCCTGGACATTTGGAAACAAATTAAGAAAACAGAGCCAGGACTCCCTGGTTCCCTCCCCATTCTGCCATGGCTTTGGCTCTGCCTCCATGCACAGACCCCAGGTTGTCACAGAAACCCGATGCAGGACTAGCTGATCCACCCACATACAAACTATCCCCCAAACAGGCATCCCTCACAGGAATATGGTCTGATCCTGACCTTGGTCAAGTCACTTAACCTCTGCTAATCCACCTGTGAAATGGAACTAATGAAATACAGGGGTATTGTCAGGCTTAATTATTTAATACTCTTTCAGGTACCTAGAGATCCTTGTGGGAGAGACAGTGTACAGCTGCACAGCATTATTATTTTATTAAATGAAGTACCTATCAGTATTTCACCCTCAGCAGAATGACTGCTGAGACTGAATTGCCTCTTCACATTAGTAGTACGCCTTGATGAACAAAAATGCATTAAGAAGTGGTGCCGAGGGAAATGAACTTATGCTTCACCCAGCACTTCTGCAAAATGATGTCACCAAATCTTTGAAATGAAGCTTATTTGAGTTTCTGGGGAAGGGGCTGCAGTTAACCCCCAATTTGGGAGACATCCTGGGTAGGAGAGGCTCACTGTTTCCTGTAAGCAAAGAGCAGAGGAGCAGGCAAGATTTTCTGGTACTGTCTTGGCTGTGCTCAGGTTTTCCAATCTGATAGTGGTCCAAATAAACTCCTGATCCATTAAAGGGAAGAATACACACAGTCTAAAACTCAAACGTCATTAATGCACAGCATCTGAGAAAACAAAGACTTCTTGGACAATAAGTTACCCAAATTACAGCCACACATGCTGCAGGGGGAAGGACAGATGGTACAAGAACTGGAGATACAAGAAACAGATTTGTGACCACAAGGAAAAAGAATCAGGAGACATTTTTACCCAGCTAGAAATATCCAATATTTAGCAAAGCAAATACCAAGGAATCCTTCTTGAGGGGAACAAGAAAGAAAGATTGAAGGGTCAGAGAGAAAAAAAAAATCTTTATGATAGGAATTAAGCAGCTATGAAAGGAGGCCTTTCAGCTTTCCTAAAAGGGCAAGTAATCCTCAAGGACTCCACAGGAGGAAATACAGAAAGAAAATTTAGCGACGTGCACAAGGACAACAAGCTGGTATGCTCCCTCCCCGAAACACGACCATGAGACAGAGGCAAAACTGAGTGGGAGGATGAAGTCACCTGGCAAATCTCCACTGGTGATGATACCTTTGGAATAAGTGACACAGCATCCCGTTGTATTACATGGCTTATATAAGACTTCAGGGAAATGTAAAGCCCAGATGGGGGAATCTTAGTCCACGTTGTTTTAGACCACCAAAGCATATCAGGGAGCAGAATGATTTAATCCTTGAACACTTGTTAAACGTTCAGAATTAAAAACTGCAGTTTGCTGGAAGCTGTCACAGATTGTAGTGAGACATTTCTGAAAATCACAGGTAATATTTAACACAACATTCATGCATGAAAACCTTTACACACAGACTTTCTATTTTTTATTTGCTCTAAAATTAAGGGTTCAAAATAAACTAGTTGCCAAACCACATACCAGCAGTTCCCAAAAGGACTATTTGGACCCAAACTCATTCAGCATCAGCGCAGGCAGCCCACAGCCAGTAGTACTAATAAAATTTTGTTTCAAAAGACAGGGATAATGCTTAGTAGATGCAAGAGATACAAAGGAAAATGTGTGGTTTTTTTAATGAGGAGCTAATCAGATGGCCATAAAGCCAATACTGCTTCCTCAAAGAATTCAAAACTGAATTGCCCCTTCTATTTCTCTGTTTCTGCAGTGTTACTGACAATCACTGCCTCTACTATTTCTGCTGTTTCTGCAGTGTTACTGACAATTCAACCACCTCCCTGTAGCAACCAGCCTTCAATGTTCTTGCAGTTTATTCTTATGTATGTGAACTACAAAGATTAAGTACTTCCTATTAGAAATTAAAACTTCCAACTTTTTCTATTGATGAGGAAGAATATGCATTATTAAAAACTGTTAAACAATGTTTGTTAGTGAAGAGGTCCAATAATTCATAACTAAAAATTACTAAAGATAGTCAGCTGAAAAATATCTTACTGATGTTATTATTATTTTTTAGAGTGGAACATCAAACCAGTTCCAAAAGCTCCCAAAGATAAGGGTAAGTAAGTACATGAAGTGATAAATATTCGAGTGGTCAAAAAACCTGTACATTTTTCAGAGTAATGTAGCCAAGTGGAAACAAACAAAAAGCCCAACAGACCTGCTAATAAGAAATACAGACTGTTTTAATCAACACCTGTCAATGTTATTTTAGTGAAAATAATTATATATAACACACAAATATAAAATCTTACGCATACATACACACATATATATAAAATATATAAATTCTTTGCAGAAGGGACAAGATCAATATAGCTACTTGCAGAGAAATGCAGGGATTGCAGCATTTGGTCCAGTGTGACATTTTGACATTAGAATGTTGCAACAGTATGAGTAGCACACATTTCCCAACTAATGTATAATTAGCTACGGTACAGAAAGCAATCACAGAGGGGAGTTCTGAGCAGCTCTCCACATCTGAATGCACATCTAGCTTTGAAACTTTCACTGACATAAAATTATCATGTACAAGACAAACCATCATAAAATGCATGAGACACCCCCCTAGGATTGACAGATAGTAAATAACTGTAAATGCAGGGCTGCTGTACAAAATAATTCACATCAGTTGCTAACTTGGACTCACTCAAACAGTATATTTCAGTACAGATATATAAAACTACAAGAACAAGAAAAATCTGATAGAATAGAGAATCAGGTACTTCTGCAGTTCTAAAAGCTGATGTTAGAGAAGTCATCCATGGGTAAATCATGCTGCTCTTGAGTTTGCGGGGGACTAGTTTTGCATCTGTAATATTATGATATGTCAAGTCAAAAAATACAGACAAAAATGGAAGTGAGATAGGATCAGATTTTCAGATGGTGTCAGCATAGCACTGCTATACCAGCTGAAGACAGGCCTTGAAGTCTGTAAGGGCCTTTGAGCCACTTGGACGGACAATACCATACAAATGCAAAGTGAGGTATCCCTGCACATTGGTGATGAATCACTCCTTTGTTCCTCCTAAGAACAAAGATAAACAAAGTGAGGGACCTAAGTTAATACAAAAGCAAGAAAAAATACATGCAGATACAGTAATGTCCCACTGAAATATACTTAAATGATCATTTTTCCTCTTCTCTTGCTTCTGAACAAAGTTTCTCCCTCAGTCCAAAAGTCTGCAATACTGATGTTGATCTCTCTTGCAGTGGTAGGGAAGTCACGCACTTAGACATATTTTTGCACAAGGCGGCAAAAATCAGTCATCAGTTATTTGCTGGGTTGTTCCTTTCAGCAAATCAACAGTGCCATAAATGCAGAAACATTTTCAAGCTTTATCAAGTATAATCTGACAACCCCCTCTGGTAAAACCACAGATATAAATAAGCATGTTCTTCACACGCATTAGCCTGCTCCTCATGACAAGACAGGGGTGACCTACAGGCTAAGAGATCCTATATATCCTTTCTCCTTGGGCCATCTCAAGGTTTTCACTACTGCAGAAGTTGCACTTTCCTTCCCTTTTATATCCATAGCTAACCTCTATTTTCAGTGTAACATTAGGTATCCTGAAGGTTTCCCTTAGTGCATATATTTCTGGTCCTAATTGCTTTTGCCCATTAAAAAATGAAAAAAGCCTATTATTAAACAAACTGCCACATAATATTCTCCCATCCCCTAGTAATGCTTCTCCAAGATAGGAGAGAATTGGTTCCTAAACTGTTTGTCAAGGATAAATCATGTAGGTCCTGACACCTACAGTGTTAAAGGAGGCCAAGGACCCAGCTCAAGCACAAGAATCCCAGTTGTTCACTGCAGTCTGCTGTTAGTTCAGTCGGTTTCAGGCCACCTCCACTCCTTCCAAGACAAGCCTGCACAGAGAGGACCATCTCTACAGCTGGAGGGGATCAGCCAGTGCTGCGTGAGCAGTACAGTCAGTGAGGCAGTGACCAACCCATATCTGTATAGGAAACCAGGACAAAGGTCAGCCACCACACCTAGACACACTGCACCTCACTAAGAACAAGAACCACAAGTGGAAATATTTTTTTTTCATCAAGTTGAATGATACAATGAACTTGGGAAGGGGGAAGGGAAAGTCAATGAAATCTGGCTGCTGCTACCAGTCCAGTCATACTCCCTTTATGGATTGCCTATATCACTGCCTATGAAAGCAGTCCCAAACTCAAAGATTTCATGACTTTAATATAAATCATCAAATTACGCAGTTTAAGTGTGTATGGCTCCATTATTCCTCTGTGCTCAAAAGGTTTAAGCCATTTACTCAGAAAGAATGAGAGTGCAGCCAGTCAAGCACATCATGAACAAATACCAGCTAGTTACAGAGCAGAGCTCTCATGAGCAACTCATCAGCTGAAAAATGTTCAGAAGCAATTTGGCAGACACTAAGAAGCTGAAAATAGAAGAGAGGACCGGATTATGAAGGATTTAAAAATGGAAAAAAACAAAGATAGGTTTTGCCATTAGTTATTTGATCATCTTCAGCAATATGTGAAAAGATTTATCCATTTTGATGTCTGTTTATTCTTCTATTGTTCCAGAAAAGACATCTACGTGTTGCTACATGGTTTTCAGTAATAGCATTACTCCTGTCTTAATGCATGTTTTTCAGCCAAACTGTACCTTAATTAAGTTATGTTATCTAATCCCAACAGCTGATGAATTATCTGACATATTTTATACCCTCTGGTATTGAATCTGACAGGACAGGATCTATTACTCTACAAACTCCTGAACTCACATTTAAACTTTCCATTGTCCTGAAAACAAGTTCCCTGCATTTATTGCTTGAAACTCCATGAAGAAATGGTAACACAGAGCAGTGTTCATTTCAGGTCAGGAACTACCAGGAAAGGATTACATACAGCTCAGCATGCACTAACCCATACACATCCCAGCAGTCAGTATAGCAATCAGTAGAAGAAACAGGTTCCTTCAAGGATGCAAGAATCTGAAATTATTTCTACCTCCATGACTTCAAGGGCAACAGAATATATATTCCTGGTCAAACGTTGAGTTTTGATCTATATGGGTCCAGGGCTTCTGTATGCGAGATTCTTCCAGTAAGTACTAAACATACATTATTTGGGAAACTCCTTCTGTAGAGCAGAGTTATCCGCAATATCTGAAGTGCCCAGGTGCTATGATGAAAAGAAAGCTGGGGGAGGGGGGTGCAATCTACGTAGCTGCCATTACAAATGGATCTTGAAGTGTACAGATAGCATATCTTCCCTTTTCCCAAAGGGCTGTAAGACACTCCACTACTCATGATAACACATTTTCACAGGCTACTTTAACCCCTCAAGAAGGTACTTAATGAAGTAGAATAACACAATAACTGGTCTTCTGCTGGGATTTTGGCCTCCAGATGCTGACAGAAAGGCTGGTCTCTCACAGCCCCTTGACTTTGGCAGGATTTCTAAAAGCATCAAAAAGAATGAACGGCACAAACCCAAACGCACATCCAGATCCAGGCTTAGCTGTGTTTACTCTGGACATCTCTGTTATCAACTGTGAGTTACCACAGGAGCCAAGGATATTGCATTACCATCCCCACTTTACAGCAGTAAAGCTTAAGCACAGAGCAGTTAATGGATTTGCCCACGGTCCTGCATGTGACCCGACCCACCCCCCAGCGAGTCCTGCAGCACTGACCTTGCATTCCCCTTCATTCCCTCATCACAGAGGCATTTCTGCACCATCTCCCACACCTTCTCTCATGCTTGGAACAGCTTTCTAAGCTCCAGTCAGCACACATCAGCCCCTCACCTCATTCAAACTGCTCCTGAGAAATCCCTTTGCCTACAAACATCAAAGAGCAGGCCCTGCACTGAGCTCGTCGTTCACACGGCATGAGAATCTGGCCTCCCGTGTTGGTATAAACAGAGGACCCAATAAAATATAGGTGCATCTAAACTCCAACCACAAATCCACAAGCTGCAGTATGCTGCTCCCTCCTCCTCTGATATCTGTTATATTGGCATTTGTCACATCTATCATTTAGACCAGTAATTCATGATAGAGACCCCAGACTCTGGCTATTTCCTAAATTATACCTAGAGCAAACATGGAGATTATACAGCAAGACAGAGTCCTGAGTCTCGTGATGTAACAGCACAGTTACAGTTTCAGACAGCCTGACCAAAATGCCATGAATGCATGAACAAAATGGAAACTTTCTTTTGAAAATGTGATGTCTGGGCACTTTCTCCTGGTTGAACTTATTTTTACTGCGTGTTGAGAGAGAAGCTAAGCCTGCTGAACTTTCTCCAAGACTAAAGAAAGCTTATTAGTCCAGACATGAGTTGTCCCACTGAACAATTTTTCTCACTCTGTCCCTGGGCTTTCTGACCTCTTCCCTCAACCAGCAGGGCCATGCTGGGCTGAAGCTGTTCCAGCACCCCAGTCTGTAGAAGTTAGGGGTATCACAGGATCAAAGCTGCTATCACAAACACCTCCCTGGGATTACAGCATGCCAAGCAGGCAGGGCAACATCCCTGGTACTCTCGGAGCTGCTACCTATGCAAGGAATAACACAAAGTGTCTCTTTCATTACTCCTGGAATGTACCACAACAGGCAGGAATCCTTCATTTCCAGCTCCCGTGGATGTTCTCAGAGCTCCTGCTTGCTTTACACAAAGACGAGTCAAGCCAACAGCACAGGTTAATCCCAGGTGTAATTCACTGGGATGACTAACAGGTTGGAGAACTGTTTTATCAACGGGAAGGGAGAAAAAGGAAGCAGCAGCTCCCTGTTTGCTGTGGCTTCAGTGCAAAAGGCATTAGTTACTGACACACAAATCACCCAATTTGCAACTCTCTAAAGTGTAGCTGTAAATATACTTCAGAGAATTATCATGGGGCAAAAGGAACCATTTTGGCAGTGCTGATGAAAAATGTGATCTCTTTACCTAGAGGCACCTTTGCTGCCAGGCCATCTCAGCCCAACCCTGACCTGCAGGGCTAAATTTCCCACAGGAGATGAGAGCAGAAGTTGGTATCTGCAGCCTTGATCTCTTCTGAGTTGCTCAGCTCACAGCAGTGAGTTTTGTTAGCAGTGCTGAAGCCACAACAGAGGCTCCTGCAGTGAGCAGTCATCAGGCACACATTAGTTTAATTTACTTTCTTCCAGCTGCTGTAAACTGGGCTGGATTCACACATTAAAAAAAAAAAATAAATAAAAAGGCAGCTTAATGCCATCCCATCAGATACCCAGGCCAAAAAATCATTGGGTTTTGGAGAGAGATTTGTCTTTGGAAGGACATGCCAGTATCAAGAAAACTCCAGTATTTTGGAGCTCATTTGAGTTTGCAATGCTGCTCTTGCTGGACTCCCATGTCTCCTCAGCCAACATCTCCACCTCCCTCCACTTTCAGAGGTGGATTTAATTAACTATAGTAATTAATCAGGTATCTCAACTCCACCCAGCCTCAAATGTCACCTTGCAGCACATGCTTCACTCTAAAATGATCTTCATAATAGCAATTATTTCAGGACCTTACAGGACTTTTGGCACACATGCCCCCAAGTGGACCATTCCATAGAAAATACTAAGTCATCACATCCACTGAATAAGTCTCCCCCACTGCAGCTCATGAAAGGCATGTATCTCCAGGTTCATCAGCCAACACTTGCAGACCACAGAAATCCAGTTATTTGGAAATGATTACACTACCACTGAATGCCAAATAACCCCTCAACTGCCTTTTTCTTGGTACACAGAATAATCTGCTGTCCAAGGAGGATAGCCAGGTAGGATAAAGCTCCATTGCTATTGCCTTCAGGGATCACATTAAGAGGGTCTCCCAAATACTGGAAGCACTGTCCATAGCAAAAGGGTTGTTGTTGCCTGTTTGTCAATAAGAATATATTAAACATTTTCCTGTGGTTAAATCATCACAGACACTTTGCTTCCTGAAAGCAATGTGGAAAAGTGGTAAACCTATATTTTTGTCATAGCAGACACTTGGATGCCCAGCCCCAGCCAGTGCTCCCTTCCCAATCTCATATCTGCTGTGATTATATGCAGAAGGATTAGTCGGAAAAGTCTTGAAGTGCACAGAAAGGTTATGAACAGTCAGTAAGGGAGCAGAGATTAGATCCCATGGGTTGTTAGGCACTAGTAGAGTGCATTTGCCTAAGGCTATTCTGTGTAGGAAAGGCTGTGTTGTGCATGACATTTTGCTAGTTGGGCAGGAACACAACAGGATATCTGACAAGAATATGACAGCAGGGTCTTTATATGGCTCAGCAATCTTCACACGGATCAATGAAGAAGCACTGGTCCAACTCAGACTGAAAAAGATGCCAAAAAATTTTAATTACAAAGGTGAGGGGGAGTGTCCCCCTTTTTCTTTCTAAGATTCTGAAACCCACAAAGAGCTACTGCCCTATTTTCAAACTATTCCATGGCCCTTGAGGCTGATATTGCAGACAGGCTTAAAAGCTGTCCGTAGTGTTTTGCTTCCTACCCAGCAGGAAGGATAAGCACAACCTGAACCCATGGCCAAACAGCTCAGGGATTCTCAGAAAACGATGATCTGGTGGGTGAAGAAGATAAACAGAACATAAACCCTCAGCTGGCTGCCCCACAGATCAGCTCTGCTGCAGCCAACCGTGAGCAGCTTCCCTCAGCATCCACAGCAGAGGGCTGACATAACTAGACTGTAGCAGCAGCTCCCCTCTGAGCTCTCTGCAGCAGAAGAGACTGTGCTGGAAAAATATTCTTCATTCTGTGGGTGGCTACAGGTGCCAGCTTCCAAAGACAAACACACTTGCTTAATCAAGGTCAGAGTTCCAGAAACAATCCATATTACATATTCAGTCAATGCTTTTCTGTTAAAATTAGTCAAACACTGCCACTGGTACTTCCTTTTGCACTGTTTAACTTTTCACCTGAGCCCATAAGGCATAGCTTGCATGGTCTGATCAGAAGGTGGCATGGGGCAAGTCTTGAAGGTAAAACACACAGAGATCCAAAAGATTCTGCCACTCTCTCAAGTATTTCTTCAAATAGAGGCAAGCAGGGCCCAAAGACACCAAAACTGAAAGCACAGCTCCTGGGTCTTTGCTCTGGCTGCAAAACCAGAGCATTGCTCCAACCTGGTCCCCTTGGAGAATACTGTGAATGTGCAAGTGGCACCACCATGACCAGCCCCTGCTATAAAGGAAGATGATCTACCTACCATGAGCTCCAAACACAGTGTAAGTTTCAGTTGGTAAGGTGAACTGCAATAGCTTAGAAGTCAAATGCTGCCAATTAAGTAAAATTCTGGCGGCCCACTTAACCTCTCATTACAAAAAGCAGAGCATCCTTGAAAATTTGGTTTGCTTAAATTAATTCCAGAACTTTTATTATTCAAACACAGGAAAATGTATTGTTATATAAGTCAGAGATGTTGCAACTCCTGTTTTTTGGCTTAAGTTTACAAGAGATGATATTGGTCTTCAAGATGTCAGTCCTTATTTTGGGGACTTAAACCTGTGACAATACGGAGAAATCCTAAAAATAAGAACCAAATGCAGCTGACACACAGAAGCCTACATGAGAAAGGCTTGGCAACATTCTTGACAACTATTTTATTTATCAATTTATTTAAAATTAACAGGGTTTGATATTGCATGTCAAACTTGGATCTGCCTATTGAAAGAATTGAGAACAACTTCTACAAGTCAAAATGCTGCCTTCGGGCTTTTAAATGAGTTCTGGGTTTGGGGGGAAGAGTTAAAATCCAAAATGGGGCTTAATTTGATTTTTTTTAATAAAACTTAATGAAGGTTCAGATAAAAAGAAATTAAAGACACTGGTTTGGCCAGAAGCAACTTTTGCTTGTGATGAATTTTCACTCAGAAGAATTATGTCCATTTCAACTTCAACAATTAAGTCCAAAGCAAACTCTTACAAGAAGACACTAAATGGAGGAGTCAGGAGATCTTTGCTGCATTTAAATTGTCAGCATTTCTATGTATTTCATCTTCCAAATTAAAAAGGGAAAAGGAAAAAAGCAATTAAAACAACTAAGTGACTGAGCAAAACTGGACAGTCCCCAAGGACATCAACAGTGACTGGCTGGGCACAGACTGAGGCCAATCCCCACTACAGCACATGGAGAGTGCTGGACCCCACAGCAACCAAAGCCTGTCCTTGCTCCGTTCCTGCACCATCTTGGGCACCCATGGCTGTACCAAGCCACTGCTGCAGGCAAAGGCTGGAGTCCACTGCTCACCAGTCCCTCTGCTTTTCCCTGCCAGGGGCCCATGGGAATAACAGTGTCACGAGAAACCAGCCAGCCCAGAGAACCTGTGGAGCGAGCACAGCCACGTCCCACAGCTTCTCCCCAGGAAGGCACGAGAGCAGGGCACACAGCCCTTCACTTATTTAAAGACCACGCACTTTGCGCAACAGAAACCACCCCACTGCAGCACTGCCCCCCGGCGCGGAGCCCGATTTCCGCATCTGCAGCTACACCCCTGATCTTGCCCAAGAGCAGCTGCTCCGTTTCTCCGCTACAGAGAGTGGTGGTTTACTTTGGCATGTCGTTCTTATTTTGTAAGAAGTATTTTGTATTTGTATAACCGTATAATTTTGTAGCTGGAACTTTCCCTTCCTTACTTAGCAGGTGATGCCGTACAAGGGCAAATGGCAGTCGTTGGTCTGACATGTTGAGGCTCATCAGTTCTCTGCTGGGAACAGTCTGTTTCCAAGGTCTACACCAGAGAAAGACCCCCATGGCAGGGTTAACTCCAGCCTCACTAAACCACAACTCAGAAAAAAACCCTATCTTCTGTGGGTTAAAACTGTATCTCAGGTCCCTGCTTAGTCTCTGGGCTCTTTGGAGCTGAGAGGCATGGAGCTAAGTCTTGTGGTTCCCTCTGCTCTAAATTAAAAAAAAAAAAAATTAAAAAGCCATATTCACAGACAGCCTGCAGCCCACAGTGATGCTGAGGCTACTTCAGCTGATAAAAAGTTCTTAAGTGCATCCACATAGAGGCAGGAAAGAAGGTGGCAGACATCTATGGAGAAAGTAAAAAGACAAGGAAACAAACCATACCCAGTTTTGAGAGCTAAAGCCATGTCAAACTCAATCCAGGAACAAGCCAAAAGTGTCCTGCAGTCCCAGTGGAACAACCACCAGCAAGAGATGTCTGTTCAGATAAATCAGGAGAAAATGTTCTCTTCACAGAGAACTGCTCTATTCACCCAAGGACATGGTTCAGGCTCTTCTTAGCAGAGGCCATAGTTACAGGTCTCTGATTTTGCAGGCAACAGAAAGGCACATGAACTTGGGGCTGTGACTCAGCCCATGCCAGAAGGAGCCCTGAGTCACTCTCACCCACACCTGACCTTCCCAAGGAGACAACAGTTCCAGAGCCAGTTATGGCACCACAGGCTCACTCTACTTTTAGTTTCTTCAAGCAAGAGGACAGTTTCAATAAAATCAAATAAGCCTGCACCTGACACTAGTTTCTTTCATCACAGCTTTCAAACAATGCCCAGTTCAAAACAGTCCCATTTGTACTTGTTGCATAAAGCCATATATTTTACCTACATGTCACTATGCTACGGTGCAGATACAGTTGCACCCAAGGCTCATCAAGGAATCTCAGTTTCTGTCCAGCACACAGATGTTGGAGACTAAGCAGACATTATCGCTGCAAAAACACATTAGATCGCTTGACAAAGGAATGACTTAAATCACTCAAAGACCAAGGGGGAGAGTGACAGTCTTTCTAAATTTACATTTTTTACTCTTTAGCAGGAAACGCAACAAAATCTACATTAAGGACGCGATTGAGATTTACAAAGTGTAAGCACTTGGAGTTACAAACTGCCAGAATTTCAGATGTCAGTGTAATCTCAGTTCAACACTCTTGTGAATGCGCACTACGAGACAGGTTTTACTTATTCGTATCACCCACCAATGAATGCAGGCACCTCATGAGTGGAAAGCCGAGCTGCATTACCATAACACATTGACAGAAGTTTAGGAAGGGGAGAGAGGAGAAGAAAAAAAAAACACCACTGAAAATAAACTGGGTAGCATAATACTGGAAAGAAACAAACTGAAAATGCATGAGGAGTTACTAGCACAATAGCCCATACCAGACAGACACAGTTAGAAGTCACGCTTCTGCAGCACACTAAGAGTGATCTTTAGTAGTCAAAAGTAGAGTGGACCTTGGATATTTTTACCAGGGTATTTTTGTGCCTAATATAAATTAAAAAAAAAACCAAAAAACCCCAGCCAACAATATTTTCAGCATCATTGCCCCCTAAATCTCAAGGAGCATTTCTGTCTGAGCACATACTTCAAACTAAATTACTTTACAGATAAAGAACCATATTCAAAGCCGAACAAAAATGTACGTAGCCCACAAGTATCTCCTATACAACTGCTTATCTTCAGTTTGATCATCTCCATTGATGCAGATATGTCTGGAAGTAAAAAGGACACATTGTGTATTTCTGAAGCTTCAGACAAAAAATTCTTCAATTATTTAATATATTATCCATCTAGTATGCCATTGCTTTTTACCTCTAGACTGAGAAAAAACTTTTTCCCTAATTAGAACTGCAGCTTGGTTTAATTTTTAGGGCCACTCCTGGACATCCTTCTAAAACATATTCAAGAAAATGCCTGGTCTCAGGCACGATCAACTACAGGCATGGCTTAAGGAAAAGTCCTGAACAGACCAAAAATACAGAGTGTATCTCTAAGGAATAACTGTGTATTCTTGGAACAGACATATTAAACACAAATGTGAAAATGCCATTTCAGGCTTTTTTATTACATACTTTCTCTGTAACTGAAAAGAAAAACCCGACAAGATGCAGAGGTAAAACAGATTCTGTGGAGTTGCCCAGAAATGCACCCTCATTAAATGTCATTTTAAGTAGTGCTAGCTCTGCCAGCTCAAAGCATTTAAGCACCATCATGACTTTTCAAGCCCTGAGAATCTTGTTATTTGCCTTATGGCTTTTTCACACATTAAGTGCAATCAGATCACAATTTAAGCCTGACTTCATAACCATCTCGGTAATATTGAGACGCAATAACATTTCAGCAGAAACTAAAGAGACAAAAATACAGAAAAGGAGAGGATTTTAATGTCACCATGATTTGATGGACCAGAGGGTGTGAATACAAAATATTGTAGGAAAATAATTAAAATCACAGGAGCTGAAAGTGCTTAGGCAACCTTGTGAAATTTATTGCATTTTCTAATATGGATTGAATCAAGCTCACATACCTTCAAGAGCAAGGGTATCACAGTTTTCATCAAGGTGTTGCTGTCACCTTATCATCAAGATTTTGGTTTAGGCCTATTTCTTCCCCACAATTCTAGCTCACACATCTTTTTGTTTACTTCCCTCCTCCAGCACTGCAGCCATTCAGATATTAAAAGAGGGGCTTCCTAACTCGCACTCCCTCTGCTGACTCTCCAGTGGTGCAGTGTATTTCCTTTTTTCTCTTTTTTTTTTTTTAATTTTATTTTTAACCATCTATACACAACACTCTTGCCTGTAAAACCATACTGGCACTAACACATGTTTTTCAAGCTGAAAACAAGAATACAACATACTGATCTTTAAGAGTTTCCAGTCAGGTAGGTCTGTGGATTTTTTTGGTGACTTGATGCAACTGGACCGTGTCACTGATTTGTCTCTGTGTTTAATTATGTGTTCTGAGCAAACCAGAGACCATTCACAGTTCCTGTAGTATCAGCATAATGTTTAAAAGCAGACAGCTGCTTGTTCTTCCCAGAGACCTTGATATCATCAGTAGCCCTGGATTGCACACACACCACAGCCTTGTTATATATACATGGTGTTGCATAGTGCTTGACCTAATATTATAGTGATGAGCTCACTCTGTATCTAAAGGATGCTGTAGAGAAGGAGAGGATGAGAGGATTTTTGCCTAATGTGCTTGCAAGGTTGTGGGCTTTGTGGACCTCAAATTCAGGTATGGAAGAGGACCAGGAGGTCTCCTGCTCCATCTTTCTTCACATCATATATGTGCATATATATAACCAAGTATAGACAGAAATGCATGCATATAGACAGCTAACCTTCAGCAAGATCCTTTGTTTTTACCCACTTTGCCATCACATATCCCACCTTCTTAGATGGCTGTACTGAGGTCATAAAAGAAGCAGCTGGAGTTTTTTTCTTGTTCTTTCACCACTTTATGGTGCAACACCTCTCCTTGCTGCATTCCTCTTATACCACACTGGTCACAGCTTCTCCACTTGGTCACCAGGCTTGTGCCACTCCTGTTTACTTGTGGCCACAGTCTAACCTCTCCTGATAACTTCCATCCATTCTGAATTTAACCTTTTCCAATTACTAAACCTTTTTGTTTTCAACCTCCTCTGCCCTCCCCCCCCCAAGTTAATTTACAATTAAAATCATAATTTGGCATTGCACCATAAATTCAGCAATTCAGTGAACAAAGGAATCACCCAGTACCTTACAAAACATGCACAGGCCCATTCCTTAGTACAACACAATTCTGATTCAGTAAGTGCTATCAAGAGGATTTTACAAGAAGCTGAGCCAATATCAGGGAAAGAAAAGAGATTTTTTTTTTCTTAGTAACATACCATGAACATTTGTTAAAATTGAAAGGCAAATTTCTGATTAACCAGATTTATGACCTCTTTAACGTTCAAGCATTTGCAAAAAGTGAGTGCAAAGTTCTGTGCTCATGAATATTCTCCTACATCACATGAGCAAACTGTCGCCCAAGGTAAATTCCAAATTGTTTGTGTTTGTAAAATCGGGAATGCTAATTAGTTATATAAGTCATAATGTATTGTTTCTGTTCCTTAACTTGATGACAAAACTACTTAACACGTCTTAAATTGCTAAGTGTGAAAATTACCGATATACAATTTATCACTCATTTTGGATTGGTTAATTACACAAGTTCCCACACAGATTGCCTATGGCATATTTGTCTAATGATCTAATTATTCCCTGAAGAAATTAGTGAATAACTTTACATGACAAACCTGACAATTTCACAATCTGCTCCTGGACAATTTGTAAATAGATAAGTTTGATGATATTTTGATTTTTATCTATTGGTGAACTAGTCAATCAGAATTGCGGGTCTTCATCACCTCCAGAAAAATCAGACTGTTTTTATTTAAAATAACTATTTCTCCCACAGGCGAACTGGGTCTGCCCCAAGCATTACACATTTGTCTGTTTGTTAAATGGGTTGAGAATATGATTAAAGTAAATGGAAAATAACCTACATCAAGTATGCTTTAGAGAGCCAATGTCTATGGCTTCTCTTTGCAGAAAGCTAAGCAGTGTGTACAAAAATAACGTATCTAGAGACTCACGAGGACTGTTCAGAGGTCAGCTGGAGTCTGTCTGCCTAGAAACTCTGTCCCCTACAACTTCTACAAATGGGATCTTTAGGTCCCAGACCAGCAAAGAATTGAGCATCAGTGTAATTTGCAAACTAAAAAAAAAACCCAAATACTTGTGCTCTCAGAGCTCAGCTGTACCAAGGTTGATGCCTGGTATCAGGGGCCGTATTCAGCAATGATGCTCACAAGGTCTTTATGGGTGGAGCACTGTGATGCTCACTGTGGCTCTGCAAAGCAAGAAGTTGTACAAAGGGGTCCTGTGAAACCTTCCAAAATCTGATCCCTTCCCCTTGGATGGACTGGGCTGAGACAGCCAGTGTTAGTGCCACCAGGTCAACTTGTAGCTACCAGCACAGCACAGTCTTGCTGTTACAGCCAGCTTACCAAGAAACTGTCAAGACTTTTAAAGACACTGAGGCTGCACTTCTTACAGTGTCACAAACATCTTAAGAGGGACTTATGAGAGTCAGTCACAATTCGAAAGTCTTCAGGGAAGGACAAGAGCTATTTTGTACTGGTCACAAAAAAAAACCCCAAAAATCAAAACAACCCCTGTGAGAGAACCACTGAGGCTTCTTTGTAGCACAAACAAACCTAAGACCACATCAACTGCGAAAGGACATGAAAAACTGGCCTTTTGGAGCAAAATTCTCCTGGTTTGCTTACTACAGCTAGAAAGAGATTGGTTTTCCCTGAGTTAGCACTGGGGCACTGACTTTGCATATAAAACCTATTTTTACCAAATATCATGCACTTTTTTACATAACAAAGTCTGACAACAGTCCATTTCAGTGGCTAGAGGCATAAACAGCTGGCAATGGAATACACTTCTAGACACGTAATCTCTAGTCTACATTATCTTCACTCTGCTAAATATATGAAAAACGGTGTCAGAATACTAAAGGTCACCCTGAAATAAATCAGGGAAAGCATCTTCTACCCATATGTAGCCCTGCTCAGTCACAGCACAGATCCTGGCAGTCACCACCACTGCATGGAAGTTGTGCATCTTGGGAGTGGAAAAGAAGGATCTCATCTGTGATCCCTTACCTGTTGCTTCCTGGGAGCTTGTGAGAAGGGGATCATTAAACTACAAGGAAAAGAAATTGGTGATGATCTTACTAGAGAAAGACCTCAGAAAAGCCACGGTGAAAACAGGGTGACCTCATGGTGCTCTTGGATGCAAAGAGAAGAGAAGTAGCTATGCTGCTTTCTCACTGCAATAGTGCTGTTAACCATGAAATAGCAGAAAGTAACTCACAGGCTAATTCCATCTTGGCAGTAAGGTTAAATATTTTGCTGTGTGTAAGTGCTTGTCAATTTTTTAACTAAATTTTGGATTAGAAAGAAAAACATGCTATCAGAACCTGCATCTTTAAGGACTGAAACCCCGGGGGAGGAGAAGGCTGGAAAGCCTTGTTGTTATGCACTGCCAGTTGGAACCAGACCCAGATTAAAGCAGATTTCTCACAAGAATGTGAAGCATTGAGTGATGGCTGAATACCACATGTATCGCACCTTCACCACCAGATCCTTGCTTCTGTCAGTACCTCCACGGGCTACCACGCTGCAGTCCCCACTGCAACCAGCGCCATTAGAAACCGAAAAATCACTCGAACGCACCAGACAAGTCACTCATCTGCACTTACCACGTGGTTATGCAAAGGCCCTCTCTCCCTTCCAATTTCAACACTTCATCTTTCATACTGAAAACAGAGTCCAAGCCCTAACGTTCCTGTGTGTACAACACCTACTTTTTTCCGCGCTATCAAACCCGCCTGGCAGATCAATCACAAAAGACATATTCTATTCTTCAGCTCAGCACTCCCCTCCAATCACAGGAACAGGTAGCACTCAGGCAGCAGATTTCTCAAAAGCGCATCCAGCTGTGCATGACATAGCTCTGTTTTTCTAAGGAGGATCAGATAAAACAGGAGACAAAAAGAGGCACAGAATATTCTTAGCTGGAAGGGACCCACAAGGATCATCAAGTCCAATTCTTAAGTAGATGGCCCATACAGGGATTGAACTCATAGTCTCAGTGATATTAGCACCATGCTATAACCAACTGAGCCAATCTCAGGGTCACGACAATAAAAGCACAAGCAAACTAGCAAAGGGATGTGCTCAGTCACATCAGCAAAAGCTGAGGATAAGGTGCTAACAGAACCTAACAGGAAACAGTTTGGATAGCATGAAGTCCAATTCCAATGCACAAGAGGAAAACACAGCCTCTGCTACCAGTCCTTTGTCTGATGCAGTTATCCACAGTGATGAGCCAGGGGCTTAAGGGAGAAGTGACACTTCTTTCAAGGACCAGATTTTTAATATCTGCATCTGCAGCTTTGCTCTAATGAAAACCTTCATGGCTCTGGTAGGCAGAGCATGCTGCTTGCACCATGCACAGGTGTACTGTGAAAAACAGAGTCACCTTCACCCAAAAAGTACTGTACCACAGGAGATCAGGCAGACAGCTGTTTCTAGTACTGATATATAGGTCTTGGAAAGATAGCAAATTATATGAGGTTAGGGCACATACCCATCCTAAGGGAGTTTGTTGACTTTGACTGATTTAAGTGAGATGAATCAACAGTATCTGAGACTTATATGGAAACTATGTGCATTCAAAACTGCAGATAATAAAACAATATCCAGAATGCTCCCAGATGCAGAAAAACCAAGCTACCACTTTACCTTCTCATATAATATCACGTGAAACATGTCTGCAAGCCAGAAAACAGGAAAATAGTTAATGCTTTCTGCATTAATGGCTAACCAGTGGAACTCTCTGACACAAGACATCATCTTTCAAATGCTTGACTATCATTGGATGAAAGATTTTTAAATGGAAACTAATTGTTGGGGCTACAAAGACCCAACTGGTTTGTGTCTTTTGTCTCCTCAAAGGCCGTTTTTAACTGGATCTTGCTGCAAATGGGAAGCTGCAACAAGCAAACCTCTAGTTTTAGTCATCACAGCAGTTGCATTTGTGCAGTTTGTGCTACTCTACATTGAAATAGTATCTTTGGAAAAAAAGCCAAAGTGCATTAAAAAAAGATATCTTGGAATAAGATCTCAATGCAAACATCTTAGCCTCTTTCTCACTAATTCAACAGTTACCTATAGCATATACGAGTACTTCTAACCACATGGTTATTTTCATAATTGCAAAGGTTGGAAGTTTAATTAGACAATCAGAAGGAAGCCCTCAAGCCAGCCCATTTTCTTAAACAGCTTTACCTAGGCAATGGGAGCAGCATTGTGTAATGCGGCGATTTACTCTGAATAGCATAATGCTTCCTTATCTTTTTTTGCCCGATTAATTTCCTGACTGAAGTAGCACATAAAACCAAGCTGGTTAGACAACATGTGTCAGGAGCCACGTGTCCTGTTAAAATTGAAATGGGGAGACAGAACTGAGAGCCCAGGTCTCTTACCTTTTCCTTTCACATCTGTTCCAGGTACACTGCTCTTCCACCATGACACCATCAAGACCATCACCAGACCAGAGCTCTGGCAATCACTGACTATGCCTGACTTTTTTTTTTTTTGTTTTTTCCTGAGGGGGGTGTGTTAAAAGTTTATGGTCCTCAGGGGCATGGACTGTGTCTGAAAAAGCCCAATGAAGTGGAACTGGGTTTTGTGATGCAACTCCACAAAGCTTTGATGGCCTCACAAGAACCACCGGGGCAAGCAGGAGACCATCGCAGGAGACCCTGGGCTGCCTCCCTTCACCACTTGGTTCTCAGCTTTATTGCCTCCCTCCCTAAACAGACCTGCATGCAGGTACATGCTCGCCCCTTTTCAGGAATTTCACTATTGTTTTCAAGATGGAAAAGAGAAAAAAGCGATCCTGAACTCTGCCAGGGCCTCCGGAGCAGAGCAAAGAGGGATGAGGGCAGCACCGCTGCGGAGGAGCGGCGAGTCCCAAGTGACACAATCCCCCAGCCCAGCACCACGGCCTTACCACGGCCTGGGGAGAGCGGGCGGGTCCGGCCCGAGGGCTGCGGACCGCTGCCGGTCCTCGCCGGCCTCCCCACGGCCAGCAGCCCACGGCTGCCTCGCCACAGCCGCGCTGTGTGTGCCTCCGTGCTGCGGAGCATAAACAGAAGCAGCTGGGCCCCGCTCGGCTCCGGCCCACACCTCGCCTCGCCTCGCCACGGGCACCCACGCGCCGCGCGGGCCCGGTGCTCCGGCGGTGCTCGCCACGCACGTGAGCGAGGTGCCAACGACAGCCCGGGCGCTGCCACAGCCCCCGCCCGCCGCGCCGGCCCCCTCAGCCCGCCGCCCCCGACCCCCTTCACCCCGTCGCCTCCGACCCCCTTCAGCCCGTCGCCCCCGGGCCCTCTCCCCCGCAGGCTTCTGCTTCTCTCCCGCCTGGCCCCACGCAGGAACACGGCCTCCCTTGCAGGGGGCTTGTTTCCTCCTCCGTACCCCCTTCCCCTCTCACAGCAGCTCGGGGGCAAAGCTCTCTTTCCACCCTCGTTACCTGTTCTGCTCCCGCTGGAGTCCCCCCCACAATTTCCCAGGGAATTTCCAGCAACAGTGTTTAAGCTCAGCCTTTAAAATCCCCGGTGGCAGAGCCTGACAGCACACAGACATTCGCCCGACCTCAGCCCTGTGCACCAAGCTGCCCAGCATCCCTGACTCGTTGTACCCATGAGGGTCTCTGCCCCAGACGGTCCCAGCAAAAGCAGCTTCAAGGCTGAATTCAGTAGGGTTTCACATCTTTTTCTTTTGCGGAGGTGATACTACATTGCCAGCTACGCTTTTTTACCATATGCAACACCAACACACTGGCAGTTAACAAGCTACAACACAGAACCACTTGGCAACACAGAGAAAATGGGCAGAAAATCCCCAAGCAAGAGGGAAGGGGAAAAAAATGAAATGAATTGACAGCATTAAACATGCAAGAGAGAACTGTAAAGGAGAGGCTGCCAGGGAGCAAAGGTGCCCTCCCAGGCTTGTGCACAGCACCAAGTGCAGAACCTCAGCAGGGGAAGAAGCCACTGCTTAACTATCAGAGAGGTGAAGCAGCTGAATACTTCCTGGAGAGCAACAGAGGTGAGAAGCCAAACCCATCCTAGTGTCAGTTTCCCTCTTGAAATCAACTGATGTGGTAGCCTGCCATAGCTAGGGATCCAGAAACACACGAGATGCCGCCCAGCCCCACAGGAGGATCCAGAAACACACGAGATGCCACCCAGCCCCACAGGACCTCTGAATTTCACTGTCCCATATATATGTTAGAGTACAAGCAACACTTATTTGTAAAAATTGTGGTGTGACTGTACCAAAAGCATCTGTGCTGGGCAGCAGTGCCCTGGAAGGCCGGGGCTCAGGCAGTCTGGCTCCACGTTGGAGAGCACGTTGGGCCAATGAAGATGAGCTCAGGCAGTGGTGGAGTCAAGGTGGGGGAATGGAGTTTTGCTCCTGCTGCAGGAATGAAGTTTGGAGCTGTCTTCACTTGTAACACCACATAATTCTAGGTGGCTGCAGATTTATTACTGTATTTTCCCAAATTTGGAAGGCTTCCACTTTTTGACCACATAAAAGAAACATTTTCCTTTTCTCAGTATGACCTCCATTTTCTATTCTGAGACAAAATCCATTATAGCAATGCCTGGAAAAGCTACACATCTAATCATTTTCTCTGCAAATTCCTCAGAATTTTGAGATGCGTTTAGCTTGGCCAGAGCTTTTCCACCCCCCAGCAAGAGAAACTGCTTGTGTGATCTTCAATTTTTAAGAGATAATGATGGCTGTGTTCACTGCAGGATTTTTCGTGTTACCAGCTTGATTTGCAATCACAGCTGAAGGTCCTTGCCATGAATTATTTGCCAATTAAGCAGTGCTTGCGTGGAGGCTGTGTATTTTACACCTTGACAGCTATTACAGGCAGAAGGTGACAGGAGCTTTGACTTAAATGCAAATTATCAAACACCGAACAGTCTGAAGCAGAGACCCAAGCTGACTTGGACAGAAGACACAACAGAGATAAATTTGCTGCTGACATTTTATCTTGGGCGAGAGTAACAAAGGTAAAGACAAAATCAAAATGTCCATATCTTCCTTGCTCTTTAACAGCAGACTTTTTAATCCTTCCTGAAGACATCCAGAAAAATTATTTATGTTGTGGAACAAGTATTGGAAAAGATAGCTACCCTCTGTTACAACTAATATGATTAATATCCTTACATAATCTTTTTTCTTAGGGAGAAGAGAGAGTGATCTTATTACTCCAATCACATTGCATTATTATGTACCTTGGAAACAGAAAAGCAGGTATTAAAAAAATTAAAATTAGATTTTATTATTTATTATAGATATGTTCCTCAAATTCAGTTCAGGATTCTCAAAGTATTCCGTGGGTACTGTCCATAAGCACATTTAGGACCCAAGATGTTCTTCTCTATCCCAGCAGAGACAGAGCAGTTGGACTATTTGTTTTTCTGCAGTTAAACCCTTATAAAAGGGGTTTAACTGCACTCAGCTAAGCACTGGGAAATGTTTCATTTTGCACTTGTTTCCAAAAGTGAAGTAGAAAAGGTCTTTAAGCTGTTTAGTAGATTCCCTTTGCTTGTTTCAGTTACTTCAGATATAATATATGCAGATTTAGGTATTTCATCAGCAACATAAAGCCTATTATCTATTGGATTTCAAGTCTGAGGTAACTCCCAGCAACCAAATACATGATTTAATAATAATTCTGTCATCAAGTGAAATCTTTCCCTGAGATAGATACTGAAAGCAGCCTGCCCACATAGCAAGATATTTATTTTTTCTCAGAGGCTTTCAGCAGGGTCAGACCTGAAAATGGTTAATAGCATTCTTTTTATTTCACCTAAAGTTTTGAGCAAGATTGATTATAGCAGAGGACTCTGTCCAGCTTCCTATTTTGTTTGTGCTCTTGCCTGTGCAGGATCACAGAGCAGTGTTTCTGTAATCCCCACCTAGAGAACAACATGAAAATATCAGATTTTCTCAAAATGTGTAGCAGGAGTTGTTGACCAGATGATAAAGATTTTAATATTCATAAAACTAGAATGTCAAAGAAGAACATCTTGTATGAGAATTAATGTTTCCAAGTCATAATCGTCATTCTCCAAATGCATGCAATGCTGCTAGGAAAAGTCTTGCTCTCTCTCCTTCTGACATGTGGAGGTTTAGGCACCCACTAAAGACTGGGAATTACCTGCTAAAATTATTCACCCTTTTTTTTTTATTCTTGTCTCTGTTGGCCAGCAAGCCAAACCAGTTTTGATTTCCGTATCTATTATTTGTACATTGTTCAATGAGGCATGGGCCGATTATGCATAAAAAAAAATTATATATATACTTTGCCACCATCACAGACTGCACTGGCCAAAACCATAACATTCTGCTGATTAAGGCTGTGCAAATACAGCATCCCCTAAAGCAAGAAGAATGGGCACCTGTGCTCATGGGAACACAGGGAGCAGCCAAAGTCTGACAACTCAGCAGCTCTGATGACCCTGCAGAGGATTATCAGCTCTTCCCTTTGCGGTGGAAAGTTCTGAGCCTCCACAGCCTGCAAGGGAGGGGGGGAAAGCATTTCACATATCCAGGTGATGTTTCTAGCCATGGTTTTCCACACTGTGGGGAGAGGAAAGGAAAGAATGACAGAGAAATTTATCAATTTGTAGACTAACAGTCTCTGAGGGGAGGTGACAGAGGATGGATCCAAACTCTTCTTGGTGCCAAGCAATAGGACAAGGGGCAATGGGTGCAAACGGATGCACAGGAAGTTGCACCTGAATAAAAGGAAGAGCTTTTTTACTGCACCGTGACCGAGCACTGGAACAGGTTGCCCAGAGATACTTTGGAGTTCCCTTCGCTGGAGATATTCCAGAGCTGTCTGGACCCAGTCCTGTGGCATGTGTTCTGGGATGGTCCAGGTGACCCACTGAGCTCCCTTCCACCCTCTCCCATTCTGTGAAACCTCAGTTCCCCAGCACTACAATATGAATACTTCACCCTGACCTTCTGCTCTCCAAGGGCTAGAGAGAGCCCTCTCTTGGCTCCCCTCATCTGCAGTTCTTAGAGAAGGATATTGCATGACAAAGACCAAAACATTACCATCCTGTGCTGCTGTGTTCTGCATCTGCCCCTCTTGCTCTGATTTTCATACCATAAGCAGTGGGCTTATGGTGAATGTGCTGAATTAGAAGAGCAGAAATCAGAGTTCAGTTTCCACTCTAACATACATATTTTGTTTATAACTAAAAGCTGCACTAATTTAAGTTGAAATTATTCTTTTAAACTCTGGCAAGAGGTTTTGTACAGATTCGTATTTCTATTTAGGCTAAGCTTTTTCAGGTGCAGATCAAGCTTGGCATAAAAACTTGAAATAAACCCTATTTACACTACAGTAGATTGCATTTGCAGATTTCACATCTGAATCCATTTGATTCATATTGAATCTATTTAATCTGCATTTTTATGCCTTCTTTCTATGCCTCTAAGTGTTAAGCTCTGTCCTATTCATACAAGGAATTTCACATATTCATGCTAAAACAAGAAATGCAGGTTGAGGATTTACAACTCTTTCCCAAATTCTACCATAAAACAAATAGTTAAAATCATCACCAAATACATTGATATTGAAATTACTACTTTTTCCAACAACACATTTCAAAATACTTTACAGTCCTTACAAAAGCTGTGTGTAAAATCTGGGAGAGAAAAAAAAAAAGCAAGATACAAAATATTTGTTTTAATTTAGTCACAAGCTGTGCGTTCTACTTTAACTCAATTTCTTTTGTCTGGTTATACCTCCATTGCATTCCTTTCCTTAGGTGCTGGCTACCTGCACCACATGTTCTCCAAAGGCCTCCTGTTCACATTATTGTGACTTGGATTTTCATTTTTGTCCCCATACGTGCTCTCTTGCTTTGCCATTTTTTCTAGGGCCAGCTTTGCTCCTCCAAGGCAAATGAGCCTTGCTTCGTGCACTTTCATTGCTTTTCCATTAGTTTTGATACTTCTTCAACCTTGCCTCCATGAATTTCTTTCCATGCCATTGCATCTCTTCCCCTCCAAGAAAGCAAGCAAAGATGCAGTATGGTTTCATCATCTTGCAACACTCTCCTACACTCTGCTGGTCTAAAAGGTAGAAGTTTGAGGCTTGCAGCACCTTCCCTAGGGAAACATGAGTTTAAGTCTTTCCATCCTCAGCCTTGAGCAGTCATCAACACCTGCACAACAACAGATGTGTGTTTTCTTCTGAAAGCCTTGTCCTCCCACCTCTTTAACAACTTCAAATTCATTATCCCCTTCTTTCCACCCTGCCTCTCCATAGTACCAGTTTCTAAGCAGCTTTGTCTGGGCTTCAGTGCCTCTCCTCATGTGCCACAGGGTGATGGCACAACAGGTACGCCCAGACCTTCTCCAGCAGCCTCTGCCTGGTTCAACAGAGAAGTGTCAGCCTCTGGCTGGCTTGTCTTTGTGTATAAAAAATCTTAGCATGGGTAGAAATACCCATTTAGCCTTCTCTGAAGGGATTCTTGCAAAGTCCCATTTTCAGCCATCCCTTCTGTCTGATCCATGGGCCTTTAGCTAGGCCTTACTTCATCATTCTAACTCCTCCTATTCACACAAAGTAGTGCTTGCAGGTTCTTCCCAAGGAATCTGACATACAGCCTGCCCTGAGCCTCTGCACAAGCGTAGCATGTCAGTCAGACAAACATGCCATTGTGTGTGTGTCACTGCTTTATGCAGCTTTCATCCACTGGGGTTCTACAGGGTTCTGCTGTGAAGATCAATTGATCATTAACCACATTTTGTTCATAAGCTCTTTGGGGAGGCACCATATTTTGTTGTCTGTCTGTGTAATGCCAGGAGCATTAAGGTCCCTTCACACCACAGCAATGTCGATAATATATACTCCCAACTGTGCTAGGTGCTATACATAAATAGTGACACCTCATAGATTGGCACTACCATTTTTTTCTTTGTTGTCTGCTAGGCTAGGTAACAGATGATCACAAGACAGGAGAATAAATGACCCTGCATTTCATAGTTTCATGTCCTAAACACAGTTAAAATCAAGGAGAAAGGACAAGGCACTACTAAAGGAGGTAATCTGAATCACAATAGAAAGTACAGTCATGATATCAGCAAATTAATATCTACAGTAATTTTAAATATTTCCTAATAAAACAAAGAACTAGTTAACCTATAGACTCTAGGCATCAAGATATGGTAAGACACCCAAGATACAGGGTCAAAAGAAATGCTTTTCATTAGGGCATATAGGAGCAACAGTAGCAGTTATGCAATACGAAAAAAATTGACCTTCAGTTTAGCATCACTGGGAGATCACTCATCAGGGCTGGAGTATCTACTCCTACCTAGTTTCTCTTCTTGGGCCTCTCCACAATGGACTAAGAAAATAATGTAGATACATCTCTTTGCCTTATTACAGGACAGTGGTTCAGCTTCTTTGGGTTTTGCTGTGGAATAAACATTAATGAAGTGTGCAACCTGAGGTGCCGTCTGAGCAGCACACAGGGGTACCCACAAATTAATATTACCTTCTTAGCAATAGCATACTGTTTAGGGGTCAAACACCATCAAACCTCAGCCCTATTTCGGGTTCCTCTAGCACAGCCTATGCAGACCAGGCTGCAGAGAGGCTCGGAGCTGTGCTCACTGCTGCACACACAGTCTGAGAGAGACCGGGAGCACTCCCAGTGTGCCCAGCATCACCTGCTGGAGGAACTGGCCAGCTGTGCCTGAAGCACAGCCAAGTGGCATATACTAGCTGTTCCCAAGCTCCTCCCAAGCATGAGATCAACTTTTTAGTCTTACCCAATGAATAGATGTTTGCCAGAGGTTAAAATAAACATTTGCTGGGGTTTCTGTTAGCATCAGATCAGGAGAATTGTCAGGGGCTACTGGCAAGTGTGGAAGCCTCTCTGCAAGGATACCTTTCTTCCCATCTAATCCTCATTTCAGGGTATTCTTCTTAGGGCCCTTCCTATTTTTGCACTGCTTTATTCTGTGGTGCCTCTCACCCAAAAGCATTACACTGCAGATACCAAACCCCCCTCAATTCCATAGTTCCTGTACTTTGGGGCAGAGGTTAAAAGCAAACTCTCCTGGTACCCCAGCCTTTCTTAGCTGGCTGCATGACACCTTCCAAGCTGTGCAGCAGGCACATACCTGGGATTAACTGTGTCACCAGAGCTACCACAGGTTTATTACACCAGCCCCCCCCATCTGGGCAGCAGGTACATGACAGGTCACACACCAGCAAATCCAGCTGCCCATCTACAGCAGCCTGAGGTAAAGGGTGTAACAGCACGCCTCTGCCTTGGGAGCATCCCCATGAGAAAGGCACCTGAGAAAATGCAATTCTCTATTTGATATCCTGATCACAGAAACAAAGCTTTCCTTTTTCTGCACACCCCACTGGCCTTTCACTGTATGAGGGAGGAAAAAAAACCTTATCTGAACTGAAGCAAATGCCAATTCCAGGATGCTGCTTTCCTCAAAATACCCTCATAACACACCTCTTTTAGGCAGACAAAGATGTTTCACAAACATACAGAGGTCTTCTTCTAAACATATTACATCATTACAGAGGAATTACTCCAGCAGAGGGAAAACCAATGTAAAACAAGCAGAAGTGGAATAAGAATCACACCCTTCATTTTATTCTGTGTAGCTTTTCCCCCCCTTACATAAGCTTCAACACTCCAAGTTCAAGGCAAATGCTTGCAATATTTCTACATTATCCTCAGTAATGTGACAAGAGCAATTACAGAGTCCAGGGAAGCTAAGTAACACTGCTAAAACAGTGGGTGGTCTGAAGGCTTGAATAGCTCCTGTGCACTAACACTGCACTGGAGTCCCCCAGACCCCCACTTGTACCCTGGGCAATTCAACCATGCTCTGCAACACTGGCCTTTTTGTCCAGGACATTCTGGCACCAGCATTGCTTAGCTGACTTGAGACATACCCAAGTTCTTTCAGGTGGTCTGCAAAGTTAACTCACCCTTAAAAAGTTTGTCCTTGGTACCCACCACACCTCCTTCATTCTCCATTTCTGTTGAAAGCTCTAGGCAGAAGCAGGCTGAACATTTTGCAAGGAAAATCTGCTCAGAGACAGCTATTCCAGGTGCACAGGCCTTTGCTGAGTACAGCATTATTTGGGGTATTCTCTAAAAAAATTAAAATCTACTTTTACAGTAAAAGAGCCATTTGCCATGTGCAATGTGCTGAAATACTTTGCCACAGCAAAGTCTGGTCTAAACATGTTGTTGGCCAATAAAAGGGGGGAAACATGCTGCCAGTAAACATTTGCGTGGTATGTCTTTGAAGGCTTCAAGGCAGACTAAGTGGAATAATTGTGAAGATGTATTATTTATAATACAACAAATCTTCCCCACAAGATATAGGTCTCCATTAACCTAGTACCCAACTGCTTTTAAGTGCATTTTTTAATGTGTTTACCCTGCTAAGGGAGTTATGTTTTATTATCTCCATTTTGCATTTGGGGAATTGAGGTACTGGGAGATTAATAGATTTGCTCGAGGTTACATAGCAAATCTCCAGCAAAGCACAAATGCAGACCAAGTGTCCCAAATTGTTCTTCTCCACTGGATGTATCCATCGATATGCCAGGACACATTAAAACATCAAAGGTCTCTTGTGAGGTGACTTTTTCCTTTGTAATAAAAAAGACCGATGTCATGCAAGCAAGCAACATTGTATTGGAGTCAACAGAAGTTCATCTATTTACAGAAAAACTGAAGCAAGGTCTGGAGCTTTTGTTGGAATATTCTCATTTTTCTGGCTGTCCACTGCATTCAACTCAAATTCACAAATACTTTTTCACTGATGAAACCTGATGCATCTGAAAAACTCCTATTCACTCCTCAAGGTTCACTGATAGCCTTTACATTTCACATACTACCATTTAAAGTCAGACACTGCTTCTTGTCTCCCTCAAGCCAAGTGGAGCTGCAAAGGGGTTCAGCTTTTTCAAATCTGCTCACACAGTGAAGATGCTGAATGTGGATATGGGACCCTTGCTGTGGTACAATGGTGTTATGGATTGTTAGGTTGGATTTTCATCTTGACTTATGCGAGGAAGTGGTGGAAGACAGAACCTTAATCTTTTACAGTACCTTACATCAGCAAGCCTTTGGGGGAATGGTCTTATGGGGTTCAGTAAAAGACCACCTTTCTCCCTACATCCTCTCCACTAAGTCAACCTCCCTGAAGATGAAACCTGTGCTGGTCTCTAGCCATGGTAGAGTTTGTGGACCTGGGAATCTCACAGAATCACAGAGTGTTCTGACTTGGATCCTGCAGCCCCCTCTCTCCTTCTCCCCAAACGCCAGCTTAATACCCTCTCCCAATTCTCCTTGGGAAGAAAAGACCCTAATGAGTGTAACAACAATGTTGTATCTTTCAAGTGGATGATATCTTCATTAATTTCAAAGCTCCTGTTTAAATATAAATCTAAATAGCATTTGAATGAATAATAGGGCTGCTAACAATGCAAGCAGAATACTTTGTGCCACACGTGCCCATGTCAGCACACAGATGTCATAAAGCATCCTGGTCCTACCATAAAAATGTAAAAGAACCAAGGGCTTTGCCTAAAATATCTTGGCTAGGGAAGGCAGTTATAGGAGCTTAATCACTTCTAAGACTTAAAAAAAAAATCCCTTCGGTGCAGCAAAGTGAGTTGCACAAAAGGAGTTCTACAGAGAACATGTGAGACTGATGACCTGTTTCTCATCGGGAGAGTGGGCCCACTTTAGCTCACAAAATAGCAGCAGCAACAGAGCCCAGTAAGTTTACTCCACAAGACATCACATCTAAGCCTCATGACTGGAGCAAATGAGATTTAGCCCTCACTGCAAAGCTGCCACCAAAAAACCTGCAAGCCAGTTTCATTCAGTGAATGGGCAGTACCTTCTCCCAGCAGGGACATGTTTTATTTTCTAGTTAGGATCAGGGACACACACAGGTAAACAGCAGTAATTCACCTCCAGGCTGCTCCATGCCTCAGCTCACTTTAAATAAAGCTACCCCAGGGAGGGGAGGTGGTTTTGAGGTGAAATACAAAATTGAGGAACTGGGATATCTTTATCCTTCTTCATGAAGGTAAGCGCGACATGCAGAACATGATACTCCACCTCCAGCACAGTCTGGGCTGCTCAAGACACGTTTGACATCCCCTGACAAAGATTTAAAGATTATTCAGTATCAAATGTTCACCACTGTTTTGAACAGCTAAACAATGAATTTTCCCAGTGCCTCTCCTGCTAATGATGAGCGAATAAAGAATCCCCTAGGGAATTTCCCTTCATCTGCTCACGAGTGCCACTTCGCTAGTCACATTTATCTGACAAATCTTACAGATGGCTTGGCACGAGCTCGCAACAAGCACACCATCTTTGGAGCTGGGATTGGCCGCCCCAGCCACGCGACGCTTTCTGTGGCAAACTGGGCTAGCCCACAGCAGAGCCCCATACCAGCTACTGGAGAAATATCCCAAGGAAATTTACAGCTTCACCCAGCACTGCTCCAGCAGAAGACACTGATGATGACATTTTCAACACTGCAGCTACCCCATGAGGAGTGGAAGCTCTTGGCACAGAAGAATTTGTTCTCTGACCCAGACAGAAAGATATCCTGGAAAATGACTCCCATTGAGCCCTTTTCCTGCTGTTTTTGTGCTGAATGCCTTTCTGTTAAAGATGAATTTTCCCCATTAAAATAATGGGGAAGAGAATATAAAGACCCATCTGCAGACCACATTTTCAGAGAGGTTTTTGTTTGTTATCCAACATTGTCTGTGAAACATTGGTTGAGTCTTTCGAGCTCTTTCCAGATGTGTACTCTCCTCGTGCTATGTACCCAACTCTAATTCTAGTTGGAAAGCTGTTTGACTCAGGCAAATGAATAGCAGGATTTTAAAACAGATACAAATAGTAAAACTAGGGCTTTGTACAATCCCATAGGTACTATAGATGGGACCGTCCAAACACAGATCCTTCTAATCCACCAAGAAAATGCCCTTAAGACCTGTTCAGAGTCAGACTTAAACCCATAAAATCCAGGAAATTCAGAGATAAGCCTGGATATCTGGACTGATATTCTGTCCTCAGTTCACCTTACTGGGTAAATGTTAATGAATGCATTTGTTTATTCCCCACAGTTCTATGCAGGGAATATCAACAATCTGATATTATGGGAGGAGGTGAAATTTTTTCTTCCGTATGTGTGTGTAGGAGTTGCTCAATATAATTTATTCTCTTTCACAATAAAACTATATAGCTCCTCAATCCTTTCAGAACTACACAGGGTCTGTCTTGTAAAGTTTTGGAGAAGAAGCCTCAAAGGAAAATCAGTTATTACAGGAAACAGGACTGATTTTCAGTACTCTACAATCTTGCCATTCCATTCACACTAAGCAGGTATTCCAATATAAAACATCATCCAGGTGCATTTCACAGAGGTTCTGAACCCAGACCTTCACAGACATCATGGGACCAAGTTTACCAATGATAAATGGAGGAGAACTGGAGCACACAACACCTCTAAGAGCACTGACCCACATGTGCCTGCTGCAACAACCTGCAGGGCAGAGCTGTCACATCAAGTACAAACAGAAGAATGGCCATACCAGTCCATCTAGCCCAGCATCAAGTCTCCTATTGCTGGCTCCTGGAGCAAGCCAGAAAGCAGCAGAAGCCAGGGAACCACTTATGCTATTTCCCTCACATTTCTGCTAGCCTCCAGCTATTTTCAGATCAAGGTATTTCCTAAGCCAGATGTGGTTTCTAGCTACTTAGTAATCCTCTGTGCATTTCTTTACACAAACTTGTCCAGTCATCCTTTGAACTCTAATAAGCTTTTAGCCTCCACAACCACCTTTGGCAGTGAATTCCTTGTGTCCACTACCAGTTGCATAGAGAACATCTCTTTTTGTTTGCTTTGAGCCTGGCTGATTCTAGTTTCATGTAATGACTTTAATTGATACACTGCCACAGAACAAACAATCCCTGCCCACCTTCTGACTTGAAGGATTCACTCCTACCCCACCAACATCTCATCTTCAGGCTGACGAGTTTCAGCCTAATCAAATTTTCCTCACGTGGAAGGTTGTGGCAAATACAACTGAAGTACAAGCCAACTATTTTTCTGTGCTTCTGAGCTCCCAATACACCCTTTTTACTTCATACTCAGGAAACACTGTCTTTCCCATGTTAGAAGAATGTAGGTGGCAGGTTTGTCATTACTTTTATAGGTAATCTGCAAAGTGGAAGAGAAGTAGACCAAAATCTTCAGGGCCTGTTCTGACACTGGGGAATGCAGAGCATTGAGCCTTACTCCCAGTGACTTCACCAGATATTGGACAAAGTTTACTTAGGATTTTTTAAAATTGTATGCAGCAGTCACTTTGTCAGTGATGGGTACCATGATTAATACATCATTCAGGTCCTGCTACAGGATGTTTGAGCTCTAGAGGTGCTCTGAGCAACACAAGTCCCAAAGTCTTGATATTCTCAATCCAGAAACTACAACTGTGAATTCAGCTTCCAGCAGAAACATTGAAAGAAACCCACTGTCACATTACCCACCAAAAGAGCATTGCACGTCTTCACTACCATCAGCTGTTCTTCTCTCACAGTCTCCAAAAGACAAAAAAATATGAGAGTTTAGCCCAAGAAAAGATTTCTGCAGGATAAGAAGGCAAATGTGGCAGAGACTTTGTGAAGTCTGCTAAAGGTTTTGCTAGTGCCAGCCAATTTGATGTAAAAGATATGCAGATACTATTGTGATGGGCAGCCCTGGAAGCCCCTAAGATAAAACTCCCATTTATAACAAAATTCATCCCTGGTAAAAATGGCACTATTCCATTGAAATCAATAAGGTTGCACCTGTGAATGCCAGCTGTGAATTGAGTCCATGGTTCTCAAATGATGTAAAGTGCTTCAGGAGGAAAGATGCTATATTTAGGTGCCATATTATTGCTATGTAGACATTTTCATAACCCCTAATTATGGGGCTTTTTTTGCAAGCTCTGTAGTATTAACTGGATTGGATAAATATATAATTAGAGAGTGTTTCAACATGCACACTCTTGATGCTAGAAGCTTTATCAGCTCTTTCTTTTCTTCATGATCTGTTTTGCTTTTCTTTTAAAGCTGTTTCTATCAATTATGGCAAGATTTACTCAGAGCCCCAATAAAGGGTCACTGCAGACATCCCAGCAGAATAGATCTACATTTATGTTCCAGAAAGACACCTCTGACTTGTCATTGTATGACAACATCGCCAGAAGCTAAGCCAATCAGAAGTATAAACCAACCAAAACAACAACAGAACAACAGCAACAAAGAACTTTTCAGAAGTTCCCTGACCCCAAACTGTTTATAGGCTAAGCATTTCTACTCCAACAGCTCCAACAGAAGATCTGCTGCCCAAATATTTGCTGGATCTCACTCCACTCTTACCAGTAGATAGAAAGGAAGGACCCAAGGACGTTCTTCACATTCTGCACAGTGCCAGGGATGCACAAACAGCTTCAAAGATCTATAGATAGGATGTAGATACAGCCCTGTCTCAAAAAGTCACCACCCTAACAAATTAGTAACTTGCCCAACTGGAAAAAGGTAAGCTACCTTTTTTACAGCATCTGCTTTGCCAAATTAAAAGATACCATTAACAATTAAAATCCAACTAGTCCCACAGGACTAAAAAAAACCCCAAAACCAACAAAAAAGTAGCACCTACATTTTCCTTTCTGGGTGCTGAAGAGACCTGCATTACCATTTATTGCAAACCAAAAAGAGGCCTAAACAAATATGCTTGGTTTTCTGATCAGATATGGCCAATGAAGTGTCAGATTCTTTTAGATGTGTTTATGAAAACTTTCCTCTTGCACCAGCTTATATCCAGTGAGAATTTGAAAAGCTAAATTACAAGTATAAACACTTCAAAACAGATGTTAATAATAGAAAGAATTAGGAACATTGCTGGAGTGACACAACACGGATGCTGTATTATTAAACAAATGGCTCACAATGGTGTTATGACATGAGTCATAATGCCTGATGCTGTGAACATACTGCAGAAAAGAACAATAGCTATCACCAGCTACAGAAGTGCACAGAGCACCAGGAGCCTGACTGCTGACTGATCTAAAGCAAGGGGTTTGTCCTCAAGCCAACAGGATAAACTCACACCTGGTGCAAATGGGTGCAACTGAACAGAACTCATGGAGTAATAGCACCTTCAGCTGAGGCTCTGATATTGCACCAAAAGTACTACAGGCTTTGCTCTGTACAGTCTTGCAGTCTGCTTTTGACTGTAATTGACTGGGGAATTCCAATTTGGTAGGATTTTGAACTGAATCTAGCCCTACATTAACATCAACAGATTTTTAAACCCAGCAAATCACAGAGCACATCTAAATGTTGTTTTAACATTCAATATCACCTCGAGAACATCTGCCAGAGACAGCAAACTGGTGACCATCAGCACAACGACTGATTTGCCATTCCTTTTGTTGCTTTTCTGCTAACTATGGATTGCAACTGGTGATGCTGAAAAAAAAAGATTACTCTAAGAGCTGGCACATCCACAAGCTTAACAGACAAAGGATGGAATCAAATCCTGGAGTGCACTTACAGCATGTGCTCCCCATAATTAAAAGTCTATTTGTGGCATGCAAAGTAGAAAAAGCTTTCATTTAGGGTAGAACTTAAACACAGCATTACTTTCCCTGCTTGATGCAGTAACCCCATTCAAGGGGATACAGTCTGGAAGCAATGTTCTCCAAGATGCACATGTCTAAATTGTCAAAAGGAGGGGAGGAGAAAATGAGAACAAAGTGGAACCGACCCATAAAATGAAATATAGGGCTTGATTCATTGTCACGCACTGGTAACATAGTGATTCAACCACTGTGGTGCACAGCTAAGAGGAACAGAGCTGGTTTAAATCCTGCATCTCTGTGCCTATCATGTACTTAATAAGAAACACTCAGCATAGAGACTTAGATGGGTTCCACTCCATCCAAGTGCCACCCAAAATCTCCCAGTATAGGAAGCATGGCCAAATACAAGCCTTGTGGTCAGGGCCCTATGGTATTCCAGCCCCTTCTCAGCTTTTACACTGGGGACCCCTGGCAGCTGTCCTAAAGGCAGCCTCAAGGTTGCTCCAAACTGTGCTAAAGACCAAACCAGTTTCTGAACAATTTCAAAACATGAGTTGAGCAAAAGTGGTTTGCTGCACTCTCTTGGATGTGGAGCAGGCTGGAGCAGAGCCACATCTGAGAACAGGGTGCCTCTCTCCAGCCAGCACAAGGGCACCTACACACCACACACTGAATGCAAACCAAGGATGGGGCACACAAGAGACAAGAAATCTACTCAAAACAGTCAGTAGCTACACTGCCTTACTCCAATCTCTCATCAGGATCCCCAAAATAAATTTTATTACAGGGGCATTAGCATGGCAGAAGACAATTTGCTTAGATAAAGCTTTTTGTTTCTTGTCTGTGTGTTTACTGGTGAAATGGTGCTCACCCATGCAAACATGCCACCCTGCTCAAGCCAAACATACACAATGCACATAAGACATAAATAAATACTTATGAGTCACTGATAACCACCTCATAAATTATATGGTCTTATGAAGTATCACTGCTAAAGATAATGCATACAATTGGATACAAAATACACATACACAACTCTCATTAACACAGATAACATTGTTTGTTTCCTTTCACAAGAGCCCATAGCCTTAATTTATAAAGTCCTGAAGTATATTTGATAACCTTGGAGTCCCAACAGCTGAGGATCAGTTCCAAAACCTGAACCAAAACCAGGCCATACGAGACCAAATGAGATTACAGAGGATATAGGGAATAGGATATGGCACAGGGGGGTCCAAAAGTCCAAGAGCCCAGTCTGCTTCAGCTCACAGGAGCCAGATGCAGTATTATTTATAACTCTTTATCCTCAAATGGATACTGCCTTCAGCATCCAACTCTCCTACCTGGCTCCTGCTGCACTGCCCAGGACGGGCTCCCCCATCAGTGAGTGAGGAGCTCAGCTGTGGCTGCAGGACAGCACGGCTGCTGCAGGACAGACAGCACGGCTGCTGCTGCAGGACAGCACGGCTGCTGCAGGACAGACAGCACGGCTGCTGCAGGACAGACAGCACGGCTGCTGCGGCTCTTCCCAGCTCCTCACCAACTCCTCTGTGGAAATGGGCACGAGCCACTCCAGCCAACAAAGTGAAGAGGGGCGAGATCAGTCCAGCAGCCTCCACTCCACTTGGGCAAAAACCTAAACGCCACTTTGGTACCACTTGACTGACACAGCCCAAACACTGCGTGTTTGTTTTGCTGACACATAGGTTTAAGTTTGCTCCCCAGCCACATCTTCTTTCCCCTTGGATACAATAGTCATCTTCATAGCACTTATTATAACATATTGCAGCAATAATGTGTAATTATCCTCAAAAACAAAGCAAAAGCTCAAGATAAAAATAACAGGCACTGAGCACACTTACCAGCTGGAGGAAGGCAGCGAGGCAGCACGAGCTGCAGCCCTAAAATGGCTGTGCTGTAGCCTGATTTCAAAGGCCAGACTGCAGGAGAGCACACAGAGAGGTGAACCCTCTCCAAAAGCAGGTCCAAAATGAGAAAGAGCAACAAACTCTGTGGAGATGTCCTTAGGTAGAGCAGTGCCTCCCCTGGGGGCTGTGTGCTGGCAGCTGGGTTCAGTGATTGCATTTGGGCCAGGACAGATCTCCAAATGCCCAGCACCTGGGAGGGCTGACCTTTTCTGAGGAGAGGTCCATCAGGTGGTTATCAATCATAGCTCTCACCCTGGGTCTTCCTTGGTCTGACCTAGGGAAATCAAATCAGTTTACTTCTTACCTGTTTTTCCTGTTTTGCTGGATGTGCTTACTTTGACTTTCATAAACTCATAGAATGGTTTGGTTTGGAAGGGACCTTAAAGATCATTTAGTTCCAACCCCCCTGATATGGTAGGGATGTCTTCCCCTAGACCAGATTTCTCAAAGTCCCAGCAACCTGGCCTTGAACACTTCCAGGGATGAGACACCCACAACATCACTGGGCAACCTGTTCTGGTGCCTCACCACCCTCAGAGTAAAGAATTTGTGCCTTACAGCTAAGCTAAGCTTATCCTCATTCAGTTTACAGCCATCACTCCTTGGCTATCACTACATGCCCTTGTAAAGAGTTCCCCTCCAGCTCTCTTGTAGGCCCTTTTAGGCACTGTAAACCTTCTCTTCTGCAGCCTGAACAGCCCCAGTGCTCTCAGTCTGTCTTCACAGGAGATGTGCTCCAGCCCTCTGACCATTTTTGTGACCCTTCTCTGGACTCTTCCAACAAGTCCATGTCCTTCTTATGCTGGGGGCCCCAGAGCTGGATGCAGACTCCAGGAAGGGTCTCACCAGAGTACAGGGGCAGAATAACCTCCCTCTGTCCCCAACAGATACAGCAGTGCCCTCTACTTCCAAGCCCTCGCAGCAAAGTAGCCTGAAAGCAAATTATTGAAGGGGAGGGAAGCAAAACAGTTTCAATGACCAAAAAGTGGGAGTCTATGAATTGAATAAAGTACTAGTTTAAAATTCTCAACAGCAGCTCACAAAGACAGTAAACCTGATCAAGTATAAAAAAGCTGTACACATATCTCAGGGCTCTGATGGCTTCGGGATCTCCCAGGTCATATGGTGTGTGTGTGTAGAAACTTGACATCTCTGCTTTGTACAGGGAGGGCTGGTTAGAGCTGCACACATTCCAGGAGGGCCTCTGTTGAATAGAATTGGCCAAATCAGATTAAAAATGCAATATCTATGGTGAAGGCTGCAAGCTGCCTGCTCAGAGATTCCACTGATGTGAACCAGAAGTTCCTTGCATGTGGTCAGGCCCTAAATTTGATACTGGAATTTAAAAACAAATTAAGATTCCCATGTAATATTGACTGCTTTTTTTTTTGCTTTTTTTTTTTCCCAGAGTAAAAGATTTTACAGCATGGAATGCTATATGCAGTGGTTACATGAGTCCAAGTAATTGTACCAATTATATAATTTGATATAATTGCACTAATTACATAAACACATAATAATGAAATATAAGTTATTCCAAGAGCTAAACTGGAAGAACATTAAAGAACCTAAATCTGCTCCCACTTATTCTAGTACAAATCAGAAACAATTCCCTTGAAATCAATGAAGTTACCCAAATAAAATTGGCCCCTACTGTTACAAGCAGGCATGTAAAACCAGCTTTTAGTTCAAGGTTACTGACTGGGCAAGCAAATGAAAGCTACTGGGACATTTTTTACTGAGGCAGATTGCTAATTCCTGGCCAAATTCCAGTGTATGTAGGGAGATTCATGACAAAGTTAGATGTCTTTTACTCTTGTTCTGATCTGTCACCCAGCATATATGGGTTCTGCTAAAACTTTTAGCTGCTGATTCCAAAGGAAAAAATACATCTTTTAGAAACACTGAGAACTGAGAATGAGCTGGGCCCAATCAGGAGGAATTCCAGAAAACTGGATTCAGGTGTGTCTTCATTCAAATTGGTGCTAGCCTGAATTACATCTGCAGACTTTAGGGGAGTTACTGTGGACTGACATCAGCATTAACTGAAACAGACTCCCCTCTTAGACAGAAATTTGTATTTCTGATCCATTTTGCAAAATGTTCCCCCACCCTTCCCAGTAGATGCCACTCCATACAAAAATTATCCTTAGGAAGGATGCATTCAGCGAGGGGTTTCCCTCTTCTCTGGTGGCAGGGCAAGTGCAGCAATTAATTTTCAGCTGCTGAGTTCATCTCTCACAAGTGACAAAGCAAAGAAGGTGAGAGCTGGCAGTTTTGGAGCAGGTGTCTATTATGTGTGGAAATACGTGATGTATGCAGAGTTAATCCCACAAGTGCTCTGTTGCATCACATTGTGACAGTCACCCTGTTCACACCGTCCTCACTGACAGCAGTGAGAGGTTCAGGATGGGGTTTTGCCTGGGTTAGAATGTTTTAAAGGGTGAAGATTCTCCAGCTCCAGAGATTGATTCTGTCACACTGATGTAGCATTTACAGAATCGAGTTCAAAGCCTATCAAAGACAAGAGAGAGTCACCAGGTCACCTTTGGGTGGGGGGGGTACGGATATGACCCAGCTGTTTTTTGAGGTAGAGTACCTAACCTGGCATAAAGCAAATGAAACTGGATGCTCAGTTTTATAAGGATGGAAATGACAGATGGGAACACCCCAAAATTTTTGAAAAACAGCCATCAGGCTTGGCCGTCTCATTTTTCATTTTGCCTGATTTCAAAAATTCAGGAGGTGGAAGCTGCACAAAGCAGAATTCCTGCACTCCCCTGCAAAAAGCTGGCAAGAGCAGTAGCTTTGTCACATCTCTGAAAAATCAAGGTCAAACTGTCTCAGATTGGTCCCACAAAATTAAACATTATTTAATTTCATTTTAGCCTCAGAAATCTGTGTGACAGGTTACTGTCAGCACCAGGATACAACACCTCAGTGTCTGTAGAATGCCCAGAGCAGCAAGTGACTCCATGCTGCAGAAAACTCCAAGCATGTTCAGTTCACATTGATTTCTAGAGTTTCAAACAAAATAAAAGGACCTGGGAGCCTGGACTATGATCCAGCTCTTCCCACTCCCAGATGATGCCCCTCACACTATCCTAATATTCATGCTCTGTCCCATAAACACTGTGACTCTAGCTACAAATCAGGGAGCAGAGAAGGCAGGGACAGGGGAAGAAAGCTGGGAAATACTTTTATACCTAAAGAAAAGGGTTGCTTTTTGATGGCCTGCGTGAAAGAGTTCAGGATCCCGAGCTCACCTGTGGGCTTGCAGCAGGATGCAGAGCACAGTGCCTGCCCCTCGCTCCTGGCCAGCCCAGGCTCGAGGCATCCTGGCTGCCAGCAGCTCCCTGTGCCCCAGGGCTGCAGGGCCAAACCCCTCACTGAGACACCCTGGAGTCCCACTGTCCCATGCAGGGTTTGGCTTTGACCCCAGGAACCAAACACTTTCAATTAAGAATGAAACCTAACTGGAGCCAGCCTCCAGGGCCTTGCATTTCAATGGGCAAAATTTCTTCATATATCCCATTTTTTAAAGGGCTGCCCAGTCTTCTTTATAATGATGGTGTCATATTAGGGCAAACATGCCTTCAGAGTGAAGGGGAGGGTTTTGGCCACTGATTTCAAGGGGAATTTATTGAACTCATCAGTAGCCCAGTGGATCCACAGAATGAAAACCAGGGAGAAGGCTGCTGAGAGGTGGAGCAGTGAGTGGTTAGTGGCTTTGACAATCAATGTGCAGCTCGAGGTGGTAAGAAAGCTGTGAGATATTAAAAAAATTTGATCTGGAGGACAAAGTTCTGAGAACCAGATTGTTGACACAGTCACAGCAAATAACTCTTCCAGGTCTCCTGTTTAACCCCAGTGCCTGGCTGTGAGGAGAGCTGGGCAGAGCTACACCTGAATGTGAATTGTAACTAGAACCCATCATTAGTTGCATGATCCTGCTTCTTCAACACTTTTCAGGTTTCAGGGTCAGATCTAACATTTGCTAAGTCAACAGAGGTCCTTCTGTCAGCTTCAGCTGGCATTTGCTCAGGTCTCCAGGAGGAAGAATTTATCTGTGAAAATCAGTTAAATCAATATCTGGATATATGTGCAGCTGAGTACTTGAGTATTTCTCACCATTTTTGAGGGCTTATTAGTAAAAGGGAGTTATTTTACTAAAAAGAAAAAAAAAAAACAAAACCCTTTTCTTAGTGTCAGCTAGTTTTGGAAAAAAAAAATTAATTAAACTTACTATTGGTCCTTTATTCCTGGAAGTGCTTTCCACATTTTTTTTTCCTTTTTTTTACTTCTTCTAAGCAGTCAGGGAGTGACCCAGAGAAGAAGTTACATTCTTACACAGCAGGTGAACCAGGAACTCGCTGTAAATGACCTGCAGGTATGCGGAACAGCGCCGTTCCTGCGCCCAGAGCCCCTGCACTGCTGCAGAGAGAAAGAAGCAGATGCTTACATCTATAGACAGCAATAAAACTGGAGTGTAACATTTTTAGGATCGCAGCTGAGCTCTCAGACAAGGCTTTCTGCAATGACTAATACGACTACGGTCTAATGCGACAGTTCACCGTCTGCAGCCTATTCAGTCCCGAAAGTAAGCAAGTTCCTCCAGATGTTACACACTGAAAAAAAAAAAAAAAAAAAGCACATCCAGTTTTCAATCTTTTTTATTTATTTAAACTGTACACAAATGTAAAATACTTCAACAGCAAATCTAAGTGAAAATTGTTTGGTTTAAATTATTATGGAACAGAACCTAAAAGGAACTTTATTAAATAAACATAAAAATTGGATTTAAAGGATGCACATATTGTAATGTATTCTACAATAGTCACTTTTTTTTCACTCTACATTCCATGTGCGTATGGTATAGAAAAGACACTGAATAGAACAAACAGAATCCATTTTGTACCCTGAAACAATTGGTAGGCCTCGTGAGGGATTGCTCAGTATGACTACATGATATATGATGGCTTTGCCATCTCATAAAAATTATAACTAATATGTTGGCCTCTTTGGTTCCAAAATTTCTGTATAATACATTTAACTGTATTCATTTTTTGCTGCTATAAAAATAACATTTTTTTTCAAATGGCAGTTTTTGACTAATCATGCAACTAAATCAGTGCAAACATTAAAAGCAATCATTCGCTTTAAAAAAGAAGCAAAAGATTTAATTTCAAGTATAAAAAAATATAAAAAAGTCATATCATAAGTCCAGTTTTGTCTAGTATGGGTCAACACTTTAAATTGCATAGCTCATGCGGCACCTGTTTACCTAGATAGTGAGCAAAGATAAGTGCACTATCAAGTACCACTTTTCAAGGCATTGAAATTTGCAAGTGCTATTATACGTGCATTCAAGCAGTTTGCAAGTGCTATGCTGTATCATTATTTTCTGATCTTTATGGCCATCCTTGACACCTCCTGGTAAGGAAATTGAAAGCACTCTCCTCTGTCCTCCTTTCCAAGACTTGTAAAAATGTTCCTCGCCTGTTATTAAATGCACTGCATTTCCCAGAACGTCTCCACTCTGTCGCTGTCACTCCTCTTTAGGGTTCATTGGTTTAGCCGCGGTGGCCATTGCTTGTTTGCTCGTCCCCCACGTGACGTAGCCTTGCCGAGTCCCCCACTGAAGAACACAGATTGCAACTTTTGACTTTTTGTTCTTTGCACAGTGAGAGATGCCAACAGTCAACACAGTCCAGATATGGTATCGATTCCCTTTTCCAAGACACGGCGGGTGTAGCCAACCATGGGTTGCTAGTGGGCAGTAAAAGCATCGGATCACGCCAGCCCGGCTTGTGACTCTGCAACGGCCAGGTGTTAGAAATACAGCAGTTTCTTACATGTCTGTCCCCTTTTCTCTCTCTCTCTCTCTCTCTCTCTCTCTCTCTCTCCCCCCGATGGAACCACAGGATTCCTTGCTGGAAGTGCTGTAGCAAGAAGTGGGTATCTGTGATGTTTATGTTTAGATAAATTTAAATTAAGAGGAAGTGATCGCCTCCCAAGGCAGGTGTCCTGCAGCTTCCTGTTAGACCTAAGAGGTGACAGTCGACTTTTTTTTTTCCTTTTTTGTTTTTTTTAATTTTCTAAGTTTGGTCATTTTTGACACCTGCGTGCAAGAATACGTTGTGTTCTCACAGTCTGTGCTTTTGCCTGAGCAAAGGGAGCTCATTTCGGTCTGGCTTTGCCGGCAGGCGGGGAAACAGCTGCTCAGCCGTTCACTCGTACTGGCAGGCATTTAGGTCCATCGTCACTGGTCACTGACTTTCTGTGCTCATGTCCCTTTTCTGAGCTGCCTCGTGTGTGTGTGTGTCTGTGTGTGTCTGTGTGTCTGTGTGTCTGAGCGCGTGTTTGTGTGCGTGCCCACATTTCGTGAGTGTGTGTGTCTTTAAGATATTTCATAGCATTAACTTATAAGTGATAGAATATATAAGTGTCCATGATCCACAAACTGCCACTGTCCTGACACCAAAGTGAAATGATTATTTTTTTCTTTTTTTTTTTTTTGTCAAACTTTTCCACAGTGACTTTCCAACACTGATGCCTGGATACACAGTGAAACTTCCTCCAACACCATCTTGTACGGGAATGTTTCTCTCTCTCTCCCTCTCTCTCTCTCTCCCCCCCCAAAACACACCTTAAATCAAGCACAACCACATTCTTCCACAATCATATTGGGAACGTCCCTTTTCACAATGTTGTATTCATCATCAAAGTACAGCATTGACATTGTGCTAAGTTTGGTTGGAATGCAACAGGAGTTCACGGTGCCCGGGTTCAGCCCCCGCATTCGGTACTGATTCACGACAGCGGTGTGAAAGGAGGAAGCCGACCCCGGGACACCGGCCAAGTAGGCCGGGCAGCTCCCTTCACAGTAATTCCCATAGTAACCTGATGGAGCTATGATCCAGTCATTCCACCCAATGAGTCTAAAGTCAATGTAAAACTGTTGCCTGCAACATAGATTGGTCCTGCCATCGCACTCCAGGCCTCTTTTCCGGATCCTGTGTTTGTTATCAGCGAGGCGGGCTTGCACCACTAAAAAAGGCCGGTGGGATTCCTCCCCGGGGTCCACATAAATTGGCAGCACTGAATACTCTTCACAGCCCTCACATTGAACATCCAAGTTCAGTCTCCTTTCTCCTCTCTCAAACAGAGCCTGGATCGCCTCTGTCATGGGAAAAGTGTGCCAACCACTTCTTTTGAGATCAACTTTCTTTTCAACCACATTCCACTTGTTGCTAGTGTCCGGGTCTTGGAAATAGACTTTGACTCTTACTTTTCGCCTGCTGCCTTTCTCTAAGACATATGGAAGCAGCTTCAAGTAAAGCCACAGGCTGGCTTGAACGACAAACAAGTTCTGGTTCCCTTCATTTGAGATGAAGAAATAGAGGCGGACTCTAGATGAGGCCAGATCGTCTGCAAGATAAGGAGAGATCAGCAAGATTAAGTCAAAAAGGAAATGTTAGCTTGTGTGCCATTCTGGATTCAGGGACAACACTAGAGCACAGCAGATCGAGCGAACAGTGACGGGGCTGTGCCAGTCAGAAGGCATGCACTGCATCAGATATCCCCAATTTGCAATTAGAATTAATTGAAAAGGGGACTTCCCACAGCAGCCTTCAACATCGGGCTGTAGTCGGATGTGTCAGATCCACAGACATCAGTAAAGGTTTTACAGAATATATGTTTTTTCCAGAAAGCAAGAATTAAAGATGCTACAGCAGCACTTTGAAAAAGACCGGCACTAGGACTAGAACTCTGCTATCTCATCAGTTTAAGAATAGTTTTAACTTTCAGCTACCTGCCAATTCTCATGGGGAGAGCTCTTTCAATAACCACTAAAACGCCAATGCCAAACCAGGGATTTTGTTTCGATTTGCACATATTCTCGTTGCGGTTTAAAGGAGAGGATTCACGAGACAGAACGGAAAATATTTCAGTAATGTGCCTGCTTGTCCAACAGATCAAGCTAGCCCCCACTTAGTCTGGTAGAATATCAGCTATTATTAATCATTTCAATCTCTGCCTTTTCTCCCCAGAACGATGAGCTCCCATACGAGGCAAGGCAATGGAGCGGTTGTTCCCGCTGTAACGCCGTTATTGGCTGTTCTCAATACGCTTTTCAGCAACACCAGAATTAAAGGAGAGAAATTGTCACAGAAAACCAAATGTCACCAAATGTCTGACATAACCCCTTATTTGTAAACAGAAGAGCCTGCTGCATGAAACATTTCAGAAATACCAGCGGCCTTCCTGCAATTTTGTAATGAAAGTCCTAACTAAATTTGGCGTAGGTGATAAATGTGCCGGCCTTTATGGCGGAGACCGTAATTCTGGTCCCTGAATCAAAGCATCCCAATCGCTATTTAAAATTATTGCTGGAAAGGCATTTTCTCATCTGCCCTTATCGGTTTTGCTTCCGTCTGTACAGAGCTAAATGTAGATTTTTTTCTGCCTTTTCCTTCCCTAAGAATCTTCAGCATTTTTGTCAATCTCTGAATGGGATTTTTTGCGTAGTCGGTGTCTTCATTTGTTACCCTAGATGCCTTTCAAATGTGCCTCCAGAGCCCATTCAGTACCTTGTAATAGTTCAGTGACAAAAATTTTCACTGTGTTTGTCTACGTTTTACATAAAGTCAATTTTGGAAGTGTTACAAAAGACAGCGATTGACTGAATACCAAATGGAAGTACAAGCCCACCCCCGATCTCCCAACGACATCCTATTAAAAAATAATAACCCCCAAAATGTACAGTAAGAAAGCCTTTCTCGTGTTAGTAAGTACACAACTTTTTCGTAAACTGTGGTGACAGTGACAGAAAAAGAACAGTACGGTGCTGCTGCACCGATCCACATCACTTGTGTTGTGTGAGATTGTGTGCGCTCATAAATTTTGTATGTGAATATAACAAGCATATGTATAATGCAACAGATCCCATAGATACTGTAAATGTATATGCCTTTGGTAAGTGGGAGGGTAGATAAAGAAGATGAGTGGGCAGCATACAGGATAGAAAGAGATTTATTTTGTGGACAAATGATATATAGATGCCACAAGAAGATAGAGAGAGGAAAATGAAACGAGCAATAGAGTGATGAAGGAAAGGAGAGATGGGCAGATAGACAGGAGAGAGGTAATTCACAGAGTGATGGTGTTCCAGCCAGATGTGCAAAGTTCACAGGGACAGTGGTTAAACTACTGGAAAGCTGTGCTGAAGGGATTCGGTGACACGTAACTGCAATGGCTGGACAGGACTGAGATGGCTGGTACCGTGGGGATGGAGGGCAGCTAGTAAACGGACTGACAGACAGACAGGAGACAGACACACTTGGTAGGACACTGCATGCAATGGACAAACAGACAAGGCCAATACTGCAAATGAAAGCTAAATAAAAGGCAAACAAACGGAAAGAGAGGATGGGCAAATGCAAGCCTCAACAGACAGATGCAGGCAGTGAACCAGATGAATGTGCAGGGCAGGCAGACAAGGCAAGGGATGCAAGAGATGGAGCGGGACAGGCAGAGGAGGGACAGTGGGACACGCAGGGACAGAGACAAGCCCCGGTGCAGCTGGAAGGACAGCCGGAGGGGAGCCGGGGGCACAGAGGCCGCGGAGGGATGGAGGGACAAGAGAGGGGAGTTGCAAGGCACAGCCCGGGGAGAATCCCGGGCACAGGGGCACAAGCAGGGAGGACGGGAAAGCGCGGGCAGGGCCGGAGCGAGACGGCGCGGGGCAGAGGGGAGAGCGAACGAGGCGGAGGACAAGCTGGGCGGCCAGGTGCCCGTACCAGGCACAAGGACAGGCGGGAGGACAGGCAGGGTGCGCAGGGGGGCCAGGCGAGGGCAGCCGGGGAACTGCTACGGGTCAGGCAGGCGGAAAGAGAAGGTGGGCAGGAGGACAGGCAGGGCGAGAGGGAAGACTGACAGAGGTCGAGCAAGGGGACTGACAGGGGTCGAGCGGGGGAATGACAGACGGGGCGAGGCAGGACAGCGGGGAGCGCGGCAGGGCAGGGGCCGCGGCGGGTCGGGCAGGGGGCGCGGGCGGCGGGGGCGCGCGGCCGGGCGGCGCCCACCTGTCTCGGCGAAGCTGATGATCTCGGAGACCGGGTCGTGGGCCGGGGGCCCGGCGCTCGCCTGCCCGTCCAGGCTGGGGATCTCCACGCGGCCGTCCTCCCGCACCTTGCCGGCGTGCAGCTTGCGCAGCGCCGTGACCATGGCCGCCTTGGGCACGGCGTGCGTGATGTTGGGCCGGTCCCGCATCTGCAGCCGGCTCAGGATGTGCCTCTTCACCGCCTCCAGGAAATCCCCGTCCACCTTGCCCGGCTCCTCGGGCCGCCGGAAGCCGCAGGAGGTGCATGTGTCCTGCGGGGAGCCGCCGGCGGGGGCCGGCGGGGTCGGGGTGGCCGCGGCGCCCAGCAGGAGCAGCCCGCAGGCCAGCAGCGCGGCCAGCACCCCCCGGCGAGCCGCCCCGTCCATGGCGGAGGAGCGGGGGGCCGAGCTGGGGGCCGCCCCGGAGCGCCGCAGGGAGCCCGTCTGCAGGCAGCGCCGCTCCGAGCGCTCCGCGGCGCGGAGGGGGCGGTGGCAGCCAAGCTGGGGGGCCGCAACCGCTCCGCGCAGGGGGGGAGCCGCGGCGGAGGGAGGGGGCGCCCGGGGAAGCGGCGTGTGCCGCCGGGGAGGCGGAGGGGGGAGGCTGCACGCGCAGGCACCGAGGGCGAAGTTGGCGGCGGGGGGGGAACAGGCTTGGCGTGCACGGAGAGAGCCCGGCTCCACGGGGGAGGGGGACGGCAGCAGGTGAGGGGGTGGCTGCGGAGCCCGGGGAGGAGGGAGGGGGAGCGGGGAGCGAGCCGGAGGTGCGAGGGGATCCGGGGAGCAGGGGAGAGGCGGCGCCGCTCTGCCCCGGTGCCCCGCGTCGCTTCAGAGGGGCATCCCCGGGCGCAGTCGCTCGTGGTCCATCGCTCGCTTAGGCAGGTCCGGGCGGGCCGCGGAGAGGAGCTCTCTAGTCCAGCGTCATTGAGGGGGGTCAGGGAGATAAACGAAGCAGATTTATATACAATCCAATTTATAGTCTGGAAGGAGGGGGGGGGGAGAGAAATACCACTTGTACCCCCCCCGTTCACTCCGCCCCCGCAATCGTGGGTGCAGGTCTCTGAGCAGGTCGGCTCCGCGCCGCTCGCTTGTCCCCCTTCAGCGCCCGCTGCTTCTCAACGTGCCATCAAAGTTGACCCGGAGCATAGCTGGGGAGGGAGCCGGGGGCGGCGGGCAGAGGGTGCGCGGCTGGCAGCTCCACTGTTGCGAGTCTTCTCCCCTCACCGTCCCGCTTATTATTAGCGAAATGCTTTTATTTTCAAAGCAGCGCGGAGGGTCCGGAGTCCGGCGCGGAGGCGGTGGCGGCGCCCGGGGACCCCCGCCGCGGGCAGGGCACCGCACGCTGCGCGACGCGGAGCGGAGAAGCGGCGCGATCCCGGCGATCCCAGGAGAAGCTGCACGGATCCACTCGGTCAGACCAGCTCTTCGGCTCGCTCCCTCGCTTGCTCTTTTAAACAATATCTCCCTTGTTGGTGGTTTGGGTTTTATTATTATTATTGCTATTATTATTTTAAGTGTGATTTTTGTTGTTGTTGCTGCTGCTGCTGCTCCAGTTAATCTGTCTCCCTCTGCGTCTTTTTGATCTTTCGCTCGCCTTGTGCTGGCTTGAACGCTGTGTTTTTGTTTTGTTTGGGGTTTTTTGTTTTGTTTGGCTTTTTGGTTTTTGTTTTTTGTTTTTCTTTTTTTACGCGTCTGATGTTCCCTCTCGGATCCGCAGTGAAAGGTCTCGGGGAAGCTGCTTGCTCCTCGCTTATCTTCTCCGATCTCCTCCTGCTAATTTTTCCCCCCTGCAAAATCACGACATTGTGGCACTTTCTACTGAAACTTTTTATACAGGAGTTAAAACCACGTGGGAACTCCAACCTATAACAGACGCCATGGGCTCCTCACTATTTAGGAGCTTAAGTTAAGTCTTTTGCCCCCTGGGCTATTACAGTAACTTCCTGATGTGGAAATATTAACTATGCTGTTTCTTTAACTCCCCCCGTCCCCTCCCTCCCTCCCTCCCGGTTCCTGCAAACACACCCACCACACCGGCTCGCGTCCCTGTCCCATCGTCCGGCAGGACGGACGGACGGACGGACGGACCCTGAGCGGCTGCAGCTCCGGCCCCCTTCCCGCCCCGGCCGGGAGATGGATGCTCCCTTCTTCCCCTCCCCCGGTGCTCCTTGCCTTTTAAGCTCTTGAAAGAAGAAGTCATTAGAAAGTTTACCGTCGGTTGGCTTTGCGACGGGGCGGGTTTCTGTTTGTTTGTTTGAATGGGCCGGGTAGCCGGGGCGGGTGCCGGGCACTGTGTGTGTTTTCCTTGGGACAGCGGGGACGCGGAGCCTGTCGGAGGCAGCAGGGGGAGGGGGACCGGGGCGGCGGCCGAGGGGAGCCGGGAGGGGAAATAACGGGACCGCTGCACTGCCGCAGGGGAGCCGCCAGCAGCGCCGGCCCTGCCCGCGCTCGGGGACCGGCTTTTCCTGCGCGCCTTCGCGGGGCAGCGCTTTGGGGATGGGGGGAGCGGGCACCTGGGCAGAGGGAATGGAGGGATGGATGGATGGCCGTGACACCCCTCACGGCAGCGCTCAGCAGAGATCCCCGCCGGCTCCCGCCAGAAGCCCTGCCCGGGGACCGGCGGCCAGGGACAGGGGCCGAGGGGGCGGGGGGAGAAGCCGGGCGCACATTGGCGGCCGCGGCGGCACCACCGAGGCGGCGGCAGCACAGACAAGGCTCCACCGAGGCGGCTCCGCGGCCGCTCCGCTCCGGGCCGGGCCGGGCCCCGCGGGGTCGCGCTCACCTGCGCGGGGCCCGCGCGCGCCGCCGCCGCCACAGGGCAAGCCTGGGCCGAGGGCGCCCCCTCTGGGCCGCGCGGGGAAGCGGCGGCGGGGCCGGGCGGGGTCACGGGGACAGCGGCACCGGGACAGCGGCACCCCGGGACTGCGGCATCCCGAGCCAACCCTCCGGTGCACGGGAGCACCCGGCCGTGGGGGGCGCTGGGGAGGTTTCCGCGGGCCGGGCTGGGGTGCCGGGTCCCGCAGAGGCGAGGGGCTGGGGCTGGGCTGCGGGGAGTGCGCACTGGGGCCGGAGCTCTGCGCTGGGCAAAGGAGCACCTTGGGCTGAGCCTCCTGCCCGGCCCTTCTAATCCAATCTACTTTTTTTTTTTCTTTTTCTTTTTTTTTTTTTTTAATAACAAAAAAAAAAAAAATCTACCTTCAGGAATGAAGACAACTCTCAAGACCTTCATCTTTGTCACCGAGGCAGATGGTGCTTTTCAAGGGCAGATGCAGGACACACAAATTTCAAGCATGACAGCAAAGAAGTCCCTTCTGCTCGTTTCATTTTGTAGAAGAAGAAAATAATAAAACTTCTCATCGATCCCTGGACTGCACTCGAGTGAGAGCTGTTAGCTGTCACAAATAGAAACAACTCAGGAGTGTGAAGAGGGTCAAGTGGAGGATCAGCTCATTACTGTGATTTAAGAATGGAGGGGACAAATGCTATTCTCATCATAAATGTTTTCTTTCTTGTTCTATACTGCAAAAGGAAAGACATTCAATGCTGTGCTTCAAAGTCACATTGCAATCCCAATCTAGTTGTTCATGTTGGGTTTAATATAAACAAAGTCTAATTGCATATACAGCTTTGTAAATCCTCAGCATCACTGGAGCTGCCCTGATGAGAGATCAGAATTAGGTACAGTATTTCCTCCCTGCCAGTAACAGGTTTTGAATGGAAAGCCTGGAATGTAAAAAAAGAAATAATGCTAAAAATCCAATCACTCTGACATCCTGTGAGCTAATAAGAGCACGTGAATGCAACAAGCTTAGTACTTCACAGTAATTAATTTGACAGCAAAGAGCTAACAAGAAAACAACAGGCAGAGCAGTGATGACTGGTTCATAGAGGTCACTGTCAAACAAGAAATAGGTGCAAACACAGTTCATCTCCCTTTGGAAAAAACTATTTCGTTGCCCCAGTGAAAATGAAAAGTCCAAAGAGGGAAAATACAATGGGTTCGGTGGGGATAACAAATCTGGCAAGGTATTTCTACAGTAAAACAAGGTAGAGGTTTTCTTTCTTACATATGGGGATTTTTAATCATCCCCTGTTACTCACTGTAGTGGCATGTTTTGGTTTTTGCATTTCCCCCCCTCTCAGTTAGCTAAAGCCATTTTGCATATTCAAATATTGGGAAGACTTATCTTCTCTCACAATTACTAACAAACTAATACTCTAATAACCTCTATTGTTATTTAAAGGGTGTCCAACACAGCATTCTGGAGGCAGTTCTCACACAATGGACTTTCTCTGGCTTCCTCCTAGAGAAGAACTTAATCAAACCTCAGATGCTTTCAGGCAGAAGAGCCTTCGGGGAGAGCAAACAGGGTTAACAGAAAGAAATGTGCCATCTGATTTCTAATCTTGCTCAGGGAGCATGGCCTATTGATTGAGCCATAAAGCTCTGTTAATTTTAATATTTCCTCAGCTTTCAGTTCTTTCCCTTGGGCATAAACTTGTTGCTGACACACAGTGGCTGAGCTATCAGGGAGAGGGTAGCTTCACACTCCCCGACTCGGCTCTCTTCCCCTCCTCCCCTCCATTCTATTTGTTCTGAGCTCATCTGCGTGAGGATACATTTTCACACACACCTTCTCAAACCGGCTGCTATTCATCTGATTCAGGGTCATGCTTTTCCATACATTAAATGCAGGGGAAAACTGGGAAGGAAATGGCTGGGATTTGTGCTTGACGGGCAAGCACACGATTAGCCAGGGAGCCCTGCTGTGAGAAAGTACAGCGTCGGAGGGTATTTTCTGTGGAATCATCCAGTCTCATGACTGGAATCTGATGCCTATAAAAAGCTACTATATAATGAAAACAGGATAAAGTGAGATCCTCAGGCAGTGTAAGTCGGCATGTTCCCGAGACATCCGACTGCTGCACAATCACGGAACAGGTCAGCTTGGAAGGGACCGCCCGTGGGGCCATCTGATCCAACCTCCCTGCCCAAACAGGGTCCTCCTAGACACAACTCTTTCTTCCTTTATAACCTCGGTATTTGCTTATGCACATTTTTCTCAGGGGTAAGGAGGCAGAAGTCACTCTTGGAGAGGCCAGTCAGTGCAGCCCTGAGCTAGAAACGGAGCAGGAGGCGATGGCACAGGGCAGCTCCCTCAGTGCTCTGTGTTTCCACCATGCCTTCAGTGGGACCATGAACAATTTACATTAGCAAAGGATCTAGCCCTTCACCTTTAGCTAAAGCACCTTTTATGCACTTAAACCATTAATAATATCTATTAGGTAACCATGTTAATCCCTTTGAGGTAGGATTTTCTCTACTGTACTGATAGCTGAACTGAATAAAAGCTTCACATATGAGAGGGCCTGGTTTGCACTAGAAATGCTTCTCCTTTGATAACCAGCAAATACAAGTTTTACTAGCACAAGCATCTTTTTCTGCAAGCGTTTCCCAAATAAAATAGGCTATACTGGCAAAAGCATTTTTTTTTTGCTCATATAGCTGCATCTATATGGGGGATTTTTGCACGTAGTGAAACGCAATCTGTTTTAAATGGCACTTCAGAAGAGCATTGCTATCCCACAGAAGTTTCAAGGCTAGACCTTGAAGTATATACTTCTGCCTCATATCTGAAAGAGCTTTTTACAAAGTGGCCATTGTCATCTTGCAGGAAATACAGAGAAACTGAGACACACGGATTGGGAGTGCTGTGCTCTATCTGGAATTTGTGTTCATTACATTCTTTAGCTTCAGATGAAATTATGTATCCATAATCAGACTCATTCCTCACTATGCAAAATTTCTTCTTGAACAACTGTGACAAAGACAGTGGGTGTTTCAAAAGCAGCATAGTTCTGTATGAAAGAAAAGTCCTATTGAAAATCAGGTAGGTAAATGCCATTCTGAATGACCTAGACATTTTCTGAACTGTCAAATGTAGACCAAACTCGTTAAAAAATAAAAACACTAAGAGGCTATTCTGGCTTCTTTGCTCCTACCCATGCTTTTTTAATTGAAAACTGTTTGTTAACAGAGATTTGTTCTCTAAAAGAAAGGGTCCTACTCTGAACAGCACTTGGAAGAAGAGGGGTTTAGCAGACAGAAATGAAAGACCTGACCAAACTGGGAACTCTTCGTCTAAAGCAGGTACAACGAGAATCTGAGTCACAGAGAAATACAGTAGAGCCCTCAATAGGTTTTGAAGAGCACCTATTGAATGCCAGCTTTCAGCACAAGTGTCAGGCAGGATGGGGGCCATGGGGGAGACAGCAGGACAGGGTGGCAGGGATATACTCACAGCCTCAGCCTCCTGCTCCCAGTGCACCTGCTTCAGCACGGCTGCAGTCCCGCTCCCCTCACCTCAGCTACCTGGCTGTGCTTCACGGGCAGTGTGTTGGCTGGTTGGTCCTCTTCAACGAGCCCTCCATGCTCTGGGAGGGTTTGCAGCCGAGCCCCAGGTTCCCTGTGGGAGTGAGCGTGGCTGAGTGCCGTGCCCGTGGTGCAGCGCAGGCCGGTCCCTGCGCACAGCAGCGTCCCTTTGCCAGAAGAGCTGACCTCAGGGATCTGCTCCAGTCCCCAGGGTAAAGGGACCACACGCCATCGGGTGGATATCCCCTGTGATATTCAAGAGCTATCCTCTGATTGTTGATGGCCCAGAGTGTTCTTGCTTTGCTCGCACAGTCTGTCCTCTGCAGTCCAAAGCCGTAGCCTTATAACCAGGCTGTGACTTCCTCTGAAGTTGCTTGTATTGACCTAAATAGGTTGGGGCGGGTGAGGACACACAGAGAACATGAAAAAGCTGTGCTGGTTGCCCAACAAAGAAGTGTCTGCTTTGTGGTGAGCACTTTTAACATATAAGCACTTTTAACATGCTGTAAAGAACATGATTTTCATGTTTGTTTAAGTTCACACCAAAAGGCTTGCAAAGTAGCAAAGTGGGTAAAAATAAAATCTGCATTTAAGTGGTAAACAAAATAGTTAAAACCTGACTTTTTGTAATTTGAACGCTACTTACTGAGGCAGGGCATTCAGAAGTCCATGGGTGTTTTTCTTTTGTCATCCACCCATGATTGATGTATCTGATAGATCCAGAAATGAACTTTAGCGTGGAGCAATGTTAAAATCAGCTCTCCTGAGAAAAGCAGTGGTAATCAGGGAGTGGTGACAAGATAGAGATGTTTCCCTCAGATTTAAAATGAAGCTCAGAGGCAAAAAATGGCTGGTAGCTTTGCAATGCCCTAAGAGAAATGGAGTACCCGGATCATTTCACAGTGGATTATCAGTAGTACTCCATGAGTACCTGAACATAAACTTTATTTTCCCCCACAAGCAAGTAGCAAGTAGAGGAAGTCTCTACACCTACTTCCTGTGGACAGGCTGCAGCCAGAAGTCCTGGGCTTAGGCCTGAGCTTCTCTCTCTTTACCCCATTTTCTCTAGCTGTAAATTAGGATGACAGCATTCAGTCCTCTGTAAGTTGCTTTGAAATTAAGAAAAGAGGCATACAAGAATTCATCTTTTCCATGGAGCTTGACACAAACAGCATGGCCTTTGTGCTGTGTGTCAAAAGTAATTTTCAATCTGTTCATAGTTAAATTGCACAGTTTTGTTTCCATGAATCTTATTATATTAAATGAAAACTGTTGTGCAGTTTGGCTGTTTGCAAAAGAATGTCAGAGTGAGATTTGGAAGATGACTGTGATATGGTTTACTCTCTGCTAGGGCCAGGATCAAGGCACTCCTGTCAGAGCACCAACGTGCCCCAATTCAGGCAGGGAGGGGCAGAGCAGTAGCACTGGCACAGTTAGTGGAGCTCTGCAGATTCAGCCCAGCTGAGAGCTGCCCCACGCGACTCCCGCTCCTCTGCCCGCTGCTATTTGGCCTCTGCAGGCCTCCCGCTAGAACGTTCAGACTGCCTCACCCACCACGTTTGCTGCATGAACACTGGCTCCAAGCAAGGCCCTCTTCTACCACACTAAATCACAGGAGAAGGTCATTAACTAAAATTTCTGAATCACCTTCTGCCCTGCTTAGCATCCATCGGTCATAGGTCAGTGCCTGAGTATGCTGCAGGATTAAAACAAAATGGGTTGCAAACGCTGTATGATTTGGGTGCTAACCTCTGCCATTTCTTCCAAAATATGTGAAAAAGCACTTACACTGTGACAGCTTTTTCACTCTCCAGGCTACAAGCAGGTCTTCTTGTTCTGTTATTTCCCTGCCATGATCTTCCCAGAAGTGGGGGAGCTTATTAACAAAGAATAACCCTCAAACTTCTCCACAGCCCTTTGCCATTTCTGAGTAATAATCGTGCCCCCTCAGTGTTTACAGCTGTGATTGAGATCCTTACCAGGAACATTATTAAGAATAAATTATAATATGTGGAAATATTACTGTGAAATGTACTGATACCATTATATCAGGATAAGAAAATAAACCACCAGTTCAGAGATGGCAAGAGCAGAAGCACAGGGATCATGTTAAGCAGATATTGGGTCTAGCAAACATACACGGGTACTGAAGCCTTAGCAGGGTGCAGAGCTGCAACAGGAAAGTGTGTTGTTCTAGGGTTTTTTGCTTAAAAGATGAGAGAGAGGGCCTAGGGGAGGGGAATGCATGAAAAAGAAAAGGATGAACTTTTTTTTTTTTTTTTTGGCTACTCCACATGGGGTTTTCCTCTGTTTAAATGCTGAAGGACAGAAAGATTTTAAATTAAAATCTTAATAAATATAGCCCTGAGGCTAGTAACATTATTACATCCAAGATGATTACAGCAACCAAGCCACAAAATACATATATATATTTATTTGAAGCATAATAAGCCTCAGTATTTAGTTAGAAGAAGGCTAGGCAGCTAACTGACTTCCAAATTAGTGAATTTTCCATTCCACTCTACCTAAAGTATAAACCAACATGGCACCTGGTTTGCAGAGTTTGTTTCATTTCTATACAAGATAACATTTTTACTACTTACATTTTAGATATATATTTTTCAGATCATATGCATGAGAGTTGGGAGGAAGAAACCCAAGTTTGTAATAGGAAATATGGATAATTATTCAGCTTTGTTGTGAAAGAGGGACCTAGGTCTCCCAGATTTCCTGGGTGAGGCGTGTTTTCCTTGAGACATTTGCCTTTTTCAGTCAATCCTAGTCTCAGTATTAAGATTCTGCACTCTACATGTTTGTGTAAAGCATTGGGGTTTTTTAATTATGGAAATTTTTTAATAAAGGATACAGGGAAAATATGGGATACAAAGGAAAGGATACAAGCTGATAAAGATGATTAAATCATAGAGCGACTGCGGAGTGGGTCATGAAGTGTTATAATCCCCAACTCCCCTCTGCTTTCTGCCTCAATGTGTTAATGCATCACACTTTAGTACAGTGACACTTTCAGCCCTAGGTGGAAATTCACACATGATGAAGAGGTGGAGGAGGATTTCCAGATGGTCAGACCTCAGGGAGTGCGAAAAGGTGGGGGGAGGAAGGGAGAAACTGCTGAAAGGAATCGGACTTTGGTCACATCAGTAATTTCCAGCTGAAAATGGAATATTAAAAAAACCACCCAAACCCCCAAAAACAATCACTAAGGATCCCATACCGGGGCCAGGTGCATTCAGGTTTGGACATTATGTGTGATAAATCCTCACCAATACTGGTTGTGAAAGATCCCTAGGAAATATTGGTTTATTTGTGTGCAACAGAAAGGTGTGAGCTTCATTTCTTTGGCCAAATTTTATCCTTGGTACTAAAGCACCGTGACACAGACCCAATTAGTTGTTTTATTCTCCACATTTCCTCTTTACTAGAGGTTATTGTAAACTGGTACTTGCTCTGAATTGTGCACAAATTTTCACTCTATCAGATGCTGCACTTTGGCTGCTGCACCCTTTGGGACCCTCTTCTGCAGGGCCACCTCTACAAGAACTGTGAAGGCCACTCAGAGACAATGCAAGGCCTGCATCCAGTTGGTCCCAACACACCCCAAAACAGGCCCCACTTTCCCTTTAGGGGAGCATAAGGCAGCAGCTGCTATCACACAGCTGGACTTCTCTAAGATGACCTCATTTACTGTGGTCTTTCAGGGAGAATGGGAAGGTAGTCATGGGCCAGAGTTCAAGGGGTCTGGTCCTTCAGGGTGAAAGGTGCTGGAGCTGCATAAAGAATTAGCAATAGATGGTATTTTGTACAGCCACAGCTTTTTCCAGATGTCAGGGTTAGAGAAAATTTTAAGAGTACCAGTTATTTAGGCATCACAGCACCCCTGTATTTTGTGTGCATGCATGTTAGAGATATTCATAACGACATAAAAGCTGAGCATTAGGTAAGATGGCTTGGACTGCATTTCTAAGGGCTCTTGTTTCCTTCAGCTTCAGGTGTTCCTCAGGTCATAGGCATTTCCCCACCACAAAATGTGCACTCAAGCTGCCAATGGTGTGCAGTCACACTGGAAAGGTGCTTTTGTTTAATATCATCAGTATGATTGCATGCTGTTTACCTGTATTTCCTGGACAGCAGCTAAGTAAATTTACCACAGCCTGGTGAACTACTGGAACAAATATCATGAGAAATGAGGCTGTTGCACAGATTTCACTTTGGGGAAATGTTTGGTGGATGTCCACTCCCTGTCACTCCCAGTACAAATCATGTTGTGCATTCAGGTCAGGACAAAGTTCAAGGAGACAGAAGACACTTATTCAACTTCTGCTAAAGCAACTTGAAATTTGTGAAACGTGTGGTTTTAGCCGCTGCTGAATTTCTATCCCCATTAATTGACTTTCTATGTTAAAATCACTTGTGTCATAGCAAAATGCGAAGAAACCTTGAGCATCTGATGTGGCAGTGACTTCCATGATGATATATTTACGATGCCCAGGTGCCTGTTGCTGGCTTTAGTGGCAAACCAGAGGCCTCCAAGCCTTGTAAAGCCTGCAGCATCCATCTCGGACTAAGTCCCTTGCAATGACTAGATGAACATCTCTGACTTTCTTCCCTAAGGACTCAGTGCAGCAGGTGTTTTCAGTCTGCCCACCTTCCAGATCAGGTGTCCAAAAATGCAGCAATAAATACAATTTTTTTTTCTTCTCTGTTTCTAAAAGAGCCCAAGGTGGGTGGAGGATATGGGCGTAGGCTATTTTTATTCATACCTTAATTTAGTCAGTAGTCCAACAGTTCATGAAGAAGAGCTGGGCTCAGTCTTCTTTTCTGCCTGACAGGAATCCCAGGGAGCATGAGAGGCAGCTCAGGTGTTCTCGGAAGGAGCAGGACGTGGGGTGGTGCTGGGACAGGAGCACTCCCCAAGCCTCCAGCTGAGTCAGTGCGTGACCAAAGGGAGCAGGAACCCACAACTCTGTAAACAGACAGTTCAGAGAGCCACAAGCCCAGGTCTCCCTTCTTCTCACTCTGCTAGCCAAAACATTTGGAACTAGCTAATTCACATGAGACCAGCTTTAAGAGGATGGAGGCAGTGCCCTCCCTGGCAGCAGGCATACCCCGGTAAGCGCACTCTGCTGGGAGAGGAGACATACACATTCCCCAGGGCAGCAGGGAATTGAGCCATGTGAAATTCCCCATGTTCAGCACTAGCCTTTTGAGTGCCGAGCACAGTGTATACAAAACACTGCTGTGCTGCCAACCACCCTGCCTTTCCCTTGCATGAACGGACCCACGCTGTGTTCCTGGAAAAAAGCCAGGAGAAAGCCTAAATTGTGAAGCCCAAGGGATCCTCAGCCCCCAAGCAAGGTAAATTTAAGAGGCTGTGTTGCCCATGGCATGCTCAGGCAGAGGAGCAGCCTCTTGGTTTTGGTGGCTGCCATTTTGAGGTAGAGCGTGGCTCAGGAAACATCACTTCAAAAGGCAAAGATTTGTGGCGGCTGCCAAGAACTGGCATTGCAACACTCCCCAGTGATGCCCAAGACCTTTTCTAAGCCTGCTTCCACCAAACTAAAACATCACTGTTGTTGCCATGCTAGCACTCCACAAAGCAAAAGCAGAGGCAGCTCCCCCAGAGTCCAAACCCCTGCACAATAAATTCTGTACAGACCCAGATCTGCCCACAAAAGAAGGACTACAGGAGAGCAGAGAGATTGTGAGGCACATGTGCCAAGTGACTCTCTTCCCTCTCAAAGTGACAAGGAACAAACTTGCAGGATTAAGCCTGTAGCAAAATTAGTCCTGCTGGAACTTATTTTCTGTCTAGGTAGCAAGGCTGAGCTTGTTTAACAGTAATGGTTAAAGGACAATAAAAGAATACAGGGGTAAGTCATTTAGACAAGGCAAACCATTAACTGCCTGTATTAAGACTTGAAAGTAACCAAGTGGTTGGTAGCTGTCAAGACAGTACTTAGAGCAGAAGTGGAAGAGCTGAATGAATAGAACAATAAATTGGTAGAGTATTTGCCCATAACATGGGACTGCTGCTGTGAACAATTACAGGCATGCACCAAGGCAGGAGTAAACAGCTCCCCAGCCCCACAACTGGGATGCTTTGTTATTTAGCAGAGACCACCGGGTGCACATCAGAGAAAACTTCATCTTCTTACTATGTACTTCCAGCTTTTAGAGGTTATACTCTGTTTTTGGGCTTTTGACACAAATACATGCAAAAGGCCTTCCCAGCAGGAAGTACCCAAATCCTTTAACTGGGAAGCCAAAATTAACAGTCTTGCTAAGACACCTTTCCTACCCTCACCCCTCGGTTACTTCCCAAAACAAGAGGAACCGCAAAGGAGCCTGTGATGACTGAAAGGAAGACTCTGCCAGCAGCAGAGTTTCCTCTGTGCATGCGTCACTTGCTGCAGCCTGTCTGGGGTGATGGTGCTGTCAGCAGGAAGGGGTTACCAGGAGAGGTGGGGCTGCAGAGCTCTTCACCTTTCACTTCCCTAGCTTGTCTGCAGCTAGGAACAGGCTACAAGTCCATTCCAATTTCTGCATTTAGGATATGCGTTCCTCAACTTTTTAAATTTGAAGTCCTGGGAAAGGCTTCTTAGCAAAAGAGAAAGAAAACAAAGTGAAGCACACATCCCTTTGTCATACACTTGCATTTCAAAAACTCCAAATCTATTTAATACTTCTGACTTTACCCAGTTTGTGTCTCATAGGGAAGACTGTTTCCCTGGAATCTATATCCCCATTTCTTTCCAAAAAAGAAGAACAAAAGATAAGTTTTAACTTGGTGTTGATGCAATATTCACCCCACCCAGAATCAACTTTGAAAGCTCATGTAAAAAACATGAAGAGTAATTTTTACTTAGCTCTTGTTATGAACAATTCAGAGATAAGAAACAAGGCAAGACACGTCTCAGCTGCAAGTGCGAACATGATCTCAACACTGCAACATTTTCCTTGCCTGGCTAGAGATGGCTTGGCAGCATGAGGTATATGAAGGTAGGTTACAGGTGACAAGAATGTAAAAGCCTGTTATTAAACTAGGTGTAAGCAGTCTTGGAACTTTATTAGGGCCAGGGAATTCAGCCCTGGACATTGCACCTGCTTGATTATTCACTATTAAACAAATGGCTGTAAACTTAGTTTCAAGTTGGAGAGGATTCAGACACAGCTCTTTCTGCCCTCTGACTGGGCAGTGGATGGAAAGCAGTTTGTGTCATGGATAAAATCCATGTGCTCACCTCTTTCAGGAGAAGAGCTAAGTCTTCATCACAAGTTTTCACCAGGTGCAGCATACAAGTCATTTGCTGTCCCCCAACTGCAACTATAGAAGGGGAGTGAACTGCAGTGTGTTAAAGGTACATTTGGGCACTGACCTATTTTTGTTCATCTGCCATGGGAGAGACATGTGGAAACATTGTGGTTTGATGGATTTGATTAAAAATATGCTAATGAATAAAGAAAATTAAGTGCATCCCTTGGGCTCCTGGCAAGCTGCCAAGACAGACACTGGGACCACCAACAGGGGATCCTTATGTTCCGGCTTTTGCAATCCTTCAGATTCCTACTGGAAAGGATGGTGACCCAGCAGAAATGGGGCTCAAAGTTGAGTGGTTTGCGTGTCCTGCCTCCAGTTCTCTCCAAATGCCACAATATTTTAAAATTTATGCCCCAGGTGCTGGAATCAGCAAGCATAAGAACATCTTTGTTTTCATTGAAAAAAGTACTTCTGCCATCATTGTTGAAGAAAGCAAGCTTGCAAACATGAAGCAAGGGTACTCAAAATGCTTGGAAACAAAAAGACTGTGAAAGAGAACTCCAAGTTCATTTTCTAAAGCATCTCATTATTTCTAAACCAAATGCAGTTTTGGAGGCCTGACTTATGGTTTTTCAAGCTCCTGAGGCAAAGCTGCAAATGTGGCCTTTATTCCCACGCAGGAGCAGCTCTGCCTGCCCTCCTCCCTCCGTACTGTTCAGGGAGGAAAAGGGGGAAAAAAGAAATCAAAACCATTCAAGCAGGCACAGTGTTACCCTCTGCTCCACGAGTGTTTCGTGCACCACTGTCATCATTCAAGCAGATTTACTCAAGGTACCACATTAGAAAGTTCTAACCTGACTGCAGACGTAGGTGAATCACATATTCTGCTGCTGTTCTTCAGGTAGGAAGCAGCTTTCATTAGCAGTCTGAAGCACCCAGCTCTCCTAGTGCTCATAATCCTTCTGTGAGTAGCTGTTCTTCCCATAGTGTGATTCATTCTGTTGTCCTGCAGTCTTCAGAGCCGGAATGAGGCAGCCAACCATAGCTGGGGATGCAAGTACCTGTCACAGAGGGGCACTGCTCAGCACCTAATTGGGGTGCAGTCACCAGAAGTGAAAGGAAAAGAAGGGTTCATATTTTATCAAGCTGCCTGAACCTAAGCAGACTGAGGAAACCCTCTGAACCCCCTCAAGCAGGCTACAGAGAAATGAAAGCAGAGACCCCTTCAGTGAAAGAGGCTCTTCCACACCAATGACCAGGGCACAAACTAGAAAATTAAAACCAAACACCTAGTCCATCCTGCAGGCATTTTTTCAGCAACTTAAAAGGTTTGGGGTTTCATAGCACCAACTTCCAAGCAAGAAACAGTTTAAATTTCTGATTCCTGAAGCCTGTCATTCTGGGAAAAGACACTTCTGTCAGGGAGGTCTGTGTCTGACCAGGACCATGTCTCTCTAGCTCTCAACAGCCTTTTTAAAACTGATGAGCCAAATTTCTAGGAGTAAAACTGCAGGGTATCTTGGGCAATGTTACCATGATGGTTTTCATTTAGAAGCAAGGAAGAATTTGGCTATTTTTTCAGATAATTATTCCTTCCCACAGTCCACAGTTGTTTTCCTTGTTTACAAGTATAGAATTGTAATGCCATCATTTTGTGGGGAGAGTAATCATGTTACAGAGCACTCTTACAGACCACAGGTTGAAACACTCATCCAAACAGCAGGTTCAGTTTGTTGTATGTGTTTTCCTTTCTAGAATAAAAACACAGCACTATTAAACAGTAGGGAGTAACTTTCCTTGTCTCTCAATGCTACATGTGTGCACAAGTTTGTCCTTGAATTCTGGTATTTGGCCTATGAAGCTAACATGCATAAAGCCTCCGATACCCAAATGCTAGGCTTTAAAAACAAACTCCATAAACTCTGATTATATCAAAAACATGATTCTGCCTCAAAGCCAAGTAACAAAGCTCATTGAAGGGAACTTACTGTAAACTCTGGTGATTAATCAACTCTATCAGGAAGGCAAGTACAGAGCATGTGATCCCAGTCTCACCTCAACTTTTTAGTTCCAACTCCCTTTGGAGTTACAATGCTTAAGGAGCCATTTGCTGCTATATCCCTCGTAGATCCTATTCCCATAACAGACACTGAGTAGTTTGGGGGAGGAAAGACCATGGGCCAGGAAAAAAAAAAATAGGATATTCTCTGCCCCGCCTCCAAATTAAGGCTTTATATTTCAAAGAAAGCCCAGCATCTTTAGTCACCCATAGAAACAAAACATTTAGTGAAGTCCTGCACAGTCTCAGGGAACAGTAAGTATTCTTTCAGGCATGCAAATCAGTGCTCAGCAAGCAGAACAAACTTACACTTGCAAGGCAAACTGGTTTAATGCCAGAAAAAACGTAAATCCACCATCCTCATGAGAAATTGGGTGTTCGGCTGCACGGAAGAATGTTTAGGCAAGATTTAACATTAGCATTTGCATGCAAAAGGAAAATTTAATTTTAGAACAAAGTCTCATACCGCATGAGAGAATAATACAGCCAAGCAACGAAACCAGAAGAATCTAGCTAGTGTGGATTTCTACATGTAATTCAGGTGGCAGATAAATAGCAGCAACTTGTCTGCTCGTCTGAGCATGCTGAACAGCCCCTCTCCACAGCAGAGCTTCTAACTCCTAAATCCACAAGATGGAGCCAGCAGTTCTCAGGAAGAGGTGCCTGTGCCATCCCAGGAATTGTCAGCACTTAGCTCACAGAACCACACTAAAATGCTCTGGTTGGGGCACAATACAGGCAAACACAAAGGCAGGAGCCAAGCTATGCACGAGTCATCATCCTCCTGTTTTATCCTGCTGCAACCAAAGGCAAGCCTGCCCCTCACAAGCATCTGCAGACTACCTGAAGGTGCCAATCTGGGCTTTGGGTATAGCAGTGTAACAAAGTGTGCTCAGAACCCTCTCCTGCCTCCTACACGACACTTTCCATGCTACCCTTTCTCTGCCACAGAGGATTTTAAAAGTTACTTCACTGGGAAGGAGAGCAACATAAACCACCGTGGCAATCAGAAACACAGGGCAAACACCAGGCAAGCACCATGTAAACAAGATTATGTAAATTGCTGTAGTCTTTGGCCAGAAGTCATCAGCTAGAGAATGTTCCACTTCCAACTTATACAGCAGTGGTGACAGAAACTGCCTGAAAGTTTACTTTGAATCCCATTGTTCTGCCACTCCAAATTAAGTGGCATTAGAGAGCAGTGAGTCTGTCCTGAGCCATCCTGCCTCAGAAGCATCTCAGCTTCTCTCCTGCAGTTCATTCACCCCAAACCTACACACAGAATGAGTCTGGCACACTCAAAGGACTAAGGACTACTTTTTCCACACAGTGCTGCTTACTCTGTTATTTAAAGGCTCAAGACTGCCTGAAGAAAAGACAAAGCAACTCTGTCGTTCATATAGCTGATCCAAGCTGTCTGATCCAATTAAGTTCTGGAAAATCAACTGTGAATGAACCAAACTACTATGTCAATTCAGTCCTGAAAAACATGCATACCATTTCCAGAAAGCCAATGATGAGTGTCTCAGTCACCTCTTCCTTCCCTCCCATAGCCTGCAATATAATCTTGTTACATATTTGATAGAAAGCTTAGTTACCAACACTGAAAACCAGTGGCTGGCTCATCCAAGAATTTGGGGATTAGGTATGCTTTTAGAATGCTGTAAAAATCAATAACAAACAAATATGAAGCTCATTTTTTCTTTTTATTATCAATAGTAATACAAATCAGTTGTATTAGCATGATAATGAAAAGTGACCAGTTTTACAGACATTAAAAATGTTTGTGCAAGTTAGAGACAAAGCTCTGAAGCTATGTAAGGAAAAAAATAAGAATTTACATTGTATAGTATAGCATACATAGTTTAGAGGCAGTTTCATTAAGTCTTGCAATCACAATCACTTCCTCTACACTAAACTTCTCACTTGGTGTTAGAGATAACACCTTCCCCTCCCAAGAGGAACACCTGCCATTTCCATGAAGTGTGGAGATTACAGTGAAAATCATAGCTTTTTTATTTGTTCCTCTTCCCTCCTTCTCCCAACTATAAAGTCAACAGGAGGTGAACACTGCAACATATGCTTATAGCAATTAAGGAAAGCTTCTGTCTACATAAGCTCTGAGCTGAACTGATAACAGTATCCTCTTTTTGAGCAAGAATTGATAGACCTGTCAGGCCTAAGAACTGGGTTAATGCTTTGAAAAGCTTTTAAAAAAGCTCTGGGTGAGCATTTAGTTAGATGCATATTCCCCCTACACACCTCTTACTGCATTCCAGATTGTAGTTTTGTACCTTTGACCTGAAGTATTCTGGAGCATTATACTTAAACCAGATAGGACTCAACTGGAACTTCAGATGGTGATCAACATCTTACTGAAGTTTAATGCCCAGTAAATATATGCATACATCTTTCTCCTCATCAAGCCAAGTGTTCCCCTGGAAATTGCAGTAGAGGTGTATCAGTCTGTGTAAGAACACATAGGGCACAAGTCATTGAAAACACACTTCATGCTGCATCTGTACTCCCACCTGGAGAGATGCTCCTCTTCAAGAGTCAAGTCTGCCTTTGCAGTCCAGGAGTCCTGTATTTTCTTCATAGAATGACTTAGCCCTTGTTGTAACAGGGGCCTGTTTGCTCTGCTCAAAGCAGAAGGAAAACTGGAGCACTTGAAGCTAAGGAAGATTGCACGTAGCAGTAAACAGTTCCCTGACTTCGTGTTAAGCCATTGCGCAAGAATAATACTTGAATGCTTAAGTGCAAGTGCATAGTCAAGTCTTGCATGGCCTCCAGCTGCAAATATCCAGTTACCTGCCTACAGCCATGCTCCAGAATGATTTAAGAGCAAATTTTACCAACAAAGAGAAGCCGTGGTTTTTAATTACCCAACGTGCAAAGGCTGATAGAGTACATCAGCTTCAATCCAGCCTTCAGTCTCCTCAGCTACACAGCAGGGCCAGCAGGCAGCCACGAACCCCCTGCTGCCCAAGTCATCCCTTATTTGATGTACCTGGCCCCCAGTTACTCAAAGCTCCACTCACACGCTCACAGGATGCTGTGCCATGTTATATTCACTCCACTCAACCCACCTGATGGTGATATCCATTGATGTCCTGTGAAGCACACCTGGAAGCCATTCAAGAACCCCCAAATTATACTGCCCCTATTCAGAAAGGGCATATTCAGGCACTTCCACCATGAGCTGGAGACAGAAGGATTTCAGTCCGGGGGACCAGCTTTACTGCCTTCCTGTACAAGTCAGAAAGCTTGCTGCCCACTGTTCCAAGGTAGCTGCTTTGTTTATTGTCTTTTCAGCTATAACTGGCAAGTTAAACTGAGTTTGTCGCAAGTACAGAAGAGGAAAACTGAAAAGCTGCTTTTTTAGTCTCCAGGCCTAGTCTTTCTGGAGCAGGTGACAAGAGCAGAACACTGAAGAGATGCAGCATGAAGCCATGAAACAGCAAGCACCTTCTTCCAAGGAAGTCCACCTCTGTGGCATAGCTTTATCAGTTGGAGAAAAAAAAATAACCTGAGTGAAAACAGCACATGGTCTGTAAGAACACCAGTGAGAGACTTGCAGTTCTGAGAAGAAATTCATCTGTCCTATCAATACTGTCAGGTACTTTAAGACTATAGAGATCAAAGGTCAAGGCATTCAAGTCTCTTGAGCCAACATAGCTGAGCTGCTCATTGTAAGCTTTGCTGAATTCATTATTCATACAGTAAGGTCAGTTTATTCAATTTTGTTATACACATTTTACAACCTGCCTCAGAGGGGCTTGACCTAGATAAGCTTGTAATGTGAACTCAACTGTTGTTCATCCTTTAGGTTAATTAAGGACTTAAAGGTTAAGTCTCAACTAAAACCAAACCTAACTGAGTTGCTTTCCTCCAGAAGAGGACATTCATTTGCTGCAAGGACAATAAACAGTCAGAAATGGACTTTTATCCATGGAAGTTCAATAGGAAACTTTGTTAGATGTGTTACAGCTCCCAGTGTCCTATTCAATGCTTAGGCTTTAGACACAGGTGACACAGCTCAAGTGACAAGTTCTGTAAGCCAGCAGGCTTCCAGCTTCTGCTTCAAAACACTACTGGGCATTACAAAACCAACTTCACAATTAATTATACTGTTCACAGAGAAGCATTTCCAGAGCTGGTTAACCTTTCTGTCTGCCCATACAAGATAAGAATAACGAAGAAGGAATTTAATTTGACAAGAATGAATATTACAGCACCTTTTATTTAGTACAGTTTCCCCAGTCCAATGAGTTGCCTGACAAGATGAACTAGTGATGGAAGACAATGAGTTTGTGATAAGTCCCTGTGAAACCTCAGGTCAACAGAGGTTCTGATATAGATCACATCTTACTTTTTTTCAATGTTCAGAGACAGAATGCACAAAAGCAATCTAGTACACGCGAAAAAATATTTTTCAACCTCAAATTACAACACTAAGTACTGAACAGTATTCCCTACTCCATCTCAGGAAGAAACACCATTAGTTAATTTAGTGCTGCAATGAGCTTCATTGAACAACCTTTCACCAAGCAACTGTGTTTTAAGCATCCAGTTACCAGCAAGATACTGGTTACTCTTCAAGTTTCTCTATTCCATGGAGGCAGAAGATAGCCACAATTCATTGAGAAACTCCACAACCAGAAGAGACTCCTTTTCCACAGTGACAGAAGAGATTTTTGGCAACTGCACTTCATTTAAACTGCATCAGAAAGTTCATTTCATTCAGCTGTCAACAGAACCTGCTAAGTACTGACTTTTCCACTTCTAGACTGTTTTTGTTCAACAGACATGACCACTACTGCATAACTGACAGCAAAACTCATCATGTGCTAGGTTGCTGTGCATCAGAAACAGTACATATAAAATTAACAGTGAATAACAGATGTGGCAACTGCTTAACTTCATTTGCTTTTTGACACCATACAGCTCACTAGCCAGCTAATCATTGAGAGGTAACATATATGCCTCACCTATTCCAGGCCATGACTGTGTGATGGGACCCACTCTTATTCAGCATTTTCATCTACAGCAAGACAGGAGACAGATGCAGATGTTTTCACTTTCCAACATTATCATCACAAGTGTTCCAATATAAACATAACTGATTATTAAATCAACACCTATTTCCACTATTCCAGTACAAGGTAAGGGAAGGATGACAGATGTGGAGTGTAATTGAGTCAAGACAATACATGGAAGAAACCCAGGACAGCATTTCAGGGAGATGGTGATAATACTATTCCTTTTGAAGAAAGGCTTACAGTCATTTTCTCACCCCATACCACTAATTTAAGGATGAGAAGACAGACCCCAGCAGGGAATGCATCTAGCCTGTATTTAAATATCAATTTTTGCATTTCCTAAATAAGTCTGAATTGAGTCTGTAGGCTTGATTCATGAATGCTGTATTGACTAAACAGAACACAGAATAAAGTTTGTTTTGAGTTGACTCTCAACTGTCAGTTGCTATTTCTTACATGGAGCGTGGGGAGGAAGTCAGCAGATGTCAGTGTAAGAAATATCAGTGACAACTAAGAGAAGATGGAGACTCAAACCCTTTACTAGGTGTCATCTAGCCTTTCTGCAGTTTGCACCATCAAGGAGGGCAGCAACAGCGGGAAAAAGTGTTTGAACCTGAACAGCTGTGCTGGTTAAGGCCAATAGAGGTTCAAGAGAAACACACAGAAACATTAGAAGGAAGTTAATACAAAAGTACATTGTGTAACCAAGCAGAAGGATTGTAGTTCTGAAACTATTTCTATTGAAAGTTGGAAGATGGAGCCCATTTCAGTTTAAGGAGGCAAAGGTTTTGTTGGATACTGGAAATGGTTGCAAAGTTGTTTTCACATTTTGAAGGTGTGATATGCAAAGCAAAAGATAAGGGAGTCAATACAGACTTCCTTTCATGAATCCAGCCCTATATCCTTAGTGGTATTTTATCCGTGCCACCTGTAGATAGATATTTACAGTTCCAAAGCATCACAGTAAGCAACATCTTTCTTTAAAGCTTTTCTTGTTCTTGCCACTTTTCTTGCCATTCTTGTCTTTGTTTTCTGACATTTTCTTTGCTCTTATTTCTCTCATTAAATCAAAGAATACCTAGGAGGGAAAAACAAAGAAAGATTAAACAACATCAGCCACCAGAAAGCAGATAAAAACTACTGTATTCAGCAGCAAATAAAGATGTAGAACCACACTGTACTCAACACAGCAGAAGTAAGTCTAGACTAAGATTCCTGTGACAAACTCAATATCAGAATCATGTAGTGTGTCAAGCAGTGACAAAAAACTGCACAATCTTACCTGGCTAGCAAAACATTCAACAGTCCTGTTTTAAGGGATTTTTATTAAATACGATTCTAGCACAAAAGCAGCATTCAGAGCTCATGAGAACATTTGTCTGTGCCCTAGCAAACTATTCCATTGCTGTTAACATTGGAAAGCAGTGAGTCCAGTCTTTCCCATGCAGTTACTATTCTGCTTGGTCTATAATTACAAAGGTGCAGCATTCAGGTGATAGGGCACAAAAAATTCTCAAAACTATGGTCTAGGAAAAATTCAGAGAAAGTCATGCTTCCTTTCATGTCTCTCTAATTTTTTTGTCCAAAACTTAGGCAATTTCACCCCTGTATTCCTGATGTCTGGGTACATAACACTTAAGATGCATGAGCTGTTTTGCTGTACAGTCATTGAGTATTTATTTTTAGGATTATTTAAAAATAATTATTTTTAAAATTATTTTTATGATTACAGAATAAGAGTTTAGCATCACTGTGTAGAACTAAAGTGTGTTTTTTTCCAAACAGGGAACTCTCAAGCCTTTGATACTTGGAAGCAAGACCATGCTACTGATCAAAAGTAGATTAGTTTGTAATTCAAAACCCTCTTAAGTTTTTTTTTTATTCTGCCACAGTACTAACACACAATCACAACAAAGAGAAATACCTTGTTGTACAATGCACCTAACAGTGCTTACACAGAGGACAACCAGTATGCCACATGAGCTAGCCAGTGAACACCTGTAACAGCAAATCTGGATCACCATGCTAGTACACTCCAGACACACAGCTCCACTGCTGTTAATGCCAGCTGATCAGAAAACTAGTCTAAATATAAAATAAGCTAGCCATTCATTAGTAATATGAGATGCTTATAGGAAAAAGCAAGTCTAAATATTCATGTTTCACTACATCACCCAGTTTATGCAAGTGACTGTGACTTCACCAAACTGAAATTATGCCCCATTCTTTAAATCAAGAGGTCTCAATTCAGGAGTTTCATATACTGCAGTTTTAATGAGGGGAGGAGTTCCCGCCAGTAACTTGTGCACCAACAACATTTCCACTAGTGAACTAATATAGAAGAGCAGGAAGCTGTCTAGAAGAATATAGCTAGCTGCAAGTGTTCTTTAACCAAAGAGAAAACTGCTTAAAATTCGTAATTTTTAAACGGTTGCATATTAGTAAGACACATTTGGAGCCCTTAGGGTGCAAACAGTAATTTCATAAAATGTTCTGTGAATTGGTGAAGTAAAAAGGCATCCTTTTCTTCAAGAACTCCTCACTACAAACAAAATAAAGGGGATGACTGAAATTGATTTGTCCTCTATACAGGACAAACACTCCACAGTCATAATTCCTTTCTTTTCTAGAATATCCCACCACCAATGTTTATGCAAGAAAACATCAGCAGAATAACATGAGAATAACTGTCCTATACCACCAAGGACAAGTCAAAACAGGACAGGGACACAGCAAAAAGTTCTTCTCACACTTCAAACTAGTCTTGGTAGAAAACAAGAATAAAATTTTTAAGATTAACCACATTACATGTAGCTTTATAGGGAAGGGGGAACAATTTCTACTTGTCCATAGCTTGTTATTTATTGGTGTTATAAGAATGACACACCCTACAAACAAAATAACATACTTAGAGAATCCTTAGAACCATTTACCCAAAGGACTACTGAAAAACTATTGGTTCAGGTACAAACAGTTAAGACAAGACAATAGCATTAACTTGTTCCAGATCTCAGGTTCCCTTAAGCTAGGTATGTGCCTAAGTGCACACATTCCAGTAAGTTCATTGGTTTTTGGTATTTTTTTAATAAACTAGGCTTTCAGAAACCAAACAGTGGACTTGCTTTTGTCCAGCAAGAGTCAGGTACCAAACAAGTAGCAATGATCTAATTGAGCAGATGTCACTTCTCTTACCTTATCTACATTGGCCCGAGTTTTGGCAGAGGTTTCTACGTACTGCACCCCCCACTCTTCTGCCTTACTTCGAGCCTCTTCTACAGGCACTTGTCTGCGCTCCTCCAGGTCAGATTTGTTCCCCACTACCAGCAAAGGGATTTTATCCTCTTCAGCCTTCACACGCAGGATCTGTTCCCTAAGGCATGAGGTATTCAAAATAAAAATATCTGTGTTAGCAGTAGCAACAAAACTCTCACACTTTTATGTGGAGTGGATCGAGTGGTCTGCAAAGTATTAGTGCTTGCAACTGGGTATTTCCCAACAGTTGGACACACACTTGAAAATTATTCCAGGATTAGCATAGTAATGCTATGGGCTTTACACTACTGAAAGCCTCACACTTCCAGGAAGGCAGTTTTATTATTTAGTTAGTGAGTAATCAGGCTTTAGGAAAGAAGAAGACTATGGCAGAAGAGCAACTGGCAGCAGGAGTTCACATTTGAATGAGGAAAAGAGTACAAGTGCCATGTTTGCCAAGTTCCACCTTGGCACTCAGTCACCATCTTTAATTCAGTCTGCATCATATCTCTATCTAGGTCTGGGCAACATCAAGTCTTTGCCAAGGCAGTAGGTTGCAAACAGCCCAGTAGCTGGCAGAGATCATTCCTAATGGCTCCCTAAACTTTACCCAAAGGAGAGAGTTACTACACAATTCTGAACTAAAATGCTAGCAACCTTCCTCCTTCACAGACTCCAGGAAGATATTTCACTGCCAGCATTAACCTGTCATGCTACCAGGATGTACCAGCATCCAGGAAAGGAGATGGAGTGAGGTTACATACCAGGCTCAGTCTGTTCTTTACTGGGGTAAAACACAAGCTGAAACCAGACTGACACAAGCTGCTGTCCATCTAGGATGCTGGAAGAACTTTACCACTCTAAACTATTTTTAAATAGTTATGAAGAAGAGCTAAACAAGGCATGAGCACAGTGCTACACCCTCTCATCTCACCGAGTCACCACACTACTTCAGATGCCTGCATTTTCCATCTACAAAATAACAATGTATGGAGAGTACATGAGACTCTAAAATAGCATTAACACTGAAGCAGACAATCTGCTGTTGCATTTAACTGCATCTTCACACATTTTCAGATTAAAGAGGCACTGAAAGCAAACACTGAATGCATAGCATCAGCAGGGGAGCTAGGGTTTAAAGACAACCCTATCGTTTATCCAGTATTCAACTTTTTCACAGCGTTAGGATTCTGGAGCCTTTTGATCTGCAGTAAATAATACCACTCTGCAGTCTGGCCTGGGATGCTGGTGACTCATACTACCCATTCCCCACTCCTTCCTGGACCAAGGAGCTGGTTCTTGCATGTGAGCCTAAATATTCCATTTAACTAATTTCACTATTTGTTTTACTTCTGAACCATTGAAAAGTAGGAGATTCTGCATCACAAAGCTCTTAGGCCCTTCTTGCCCATCTTCAGGGCTAGCATTGCTTTTTCATTGTTTTGCTGTGCTGGAATCTTGAACCAACACACTGTTAACCTAGTTAAAGAAGTCTGACAAAAAAACCAAACTGCCAAGATAAGTACTCCTACTCTCATTCAAAGCGTTAAACTTTGGGTTTAACATTCTATTTCACTTAGGCACATAAGCCAAACCCAATTGTTTCCACTTGTCTCATTTTCTTTGTGTTCTTTGAGTGTTACCTGATCTTTTCCTCCATCTTACATTAGGAAGAGTCCTAGTACTCAGTTTTGCAGTCCTGTAACAGTGGAACTGCTGGCTCCTGTCAGAGCTCCAGTTAGAGCAAACTGAGCTCTGCTTGTGTGTCCCATGACTGTCAGCCTTCTGAAGCAGAACAAAGTCACAGAACTACTATGTGAGGAAGATTTTGTGGTCACCCAGTACTGTTGAAAGGGTATGAGATGTTAAGTTCTGGGGTGCAAGGGGAGTTTGCCTTAGCTTTAAGAAAAACCTAGAAATAAGTGTCCTCAGCTACAGCACTTCCATTACCAGTTAGTATCTGTTAACCTTGTTAGGGAACATAAGGCAGACTGATAAAGAGCTTTTATTCTGACAAGCATAAAGAACTCCTAAACTTTCCCTAGGCTTTGGGAAGTTTCCCTTCAAGTTATATAACTATTCCAGGCAATCTATATAGCTATTCCATCGCATTCTGGTGAGGCAACAGGTATCATCAAAAAGAGTTAGAACATTTGCCCTGAAGAATGTGGCTACATGGATTCTAAAACCAGAGAAGTGGTTTAAATCCTTTTCTATTTACCCCCCACACTACACAAGCAGTTTCTGTGGTCAATCTGGTGCCAATTTTTACATCAGAAGTGCTAATCCCAATAAGAAAAATGGAAGTGCTTACTACTACCCTGTGTCTTTCTAGGAATACGTCTGCCTACAATAGCAATGCTTGGCTGCCAACCCTTGCTTGGCACCAATCCATACCTGAGAGTGGAGGCTAATCCTTCCCTTCCTTAGAGCACCTGCTTCTAGCAGTAAGCAATACTGTGTCTGAAACCTGGCCAAAAGACAGACTTAATTCCAGAAGTACTGCTCTAAGATAATTAAACTTCACATCCATGAAGACTGAAAATTGGCTGGAATATGCCTGTTTTAGGAGTCCAAGAATCTGTTACTTGCCTGAAGTTGCTGCTGGCATAGTGTACTTGTAAGTTGCAGGCACGAAGATGACTAAAGCCAGAGGCTGAATACTGTGGTTTAGGTTATCAGTTATTGAGAGCAAAATGGTCAGGTGTCACTTTTATTGATCAAATGGTAACAGACAAAGAATAAAGAGCTCTAGCTTTTAGGCAGGGTTGTCAGAGCAACAGAGGAACTGGGTAACTTCCCCTGCCTAAGAGAGAAGCTACTCACCGAAACTCTGCTGTTGCTGTGAAGGATTCGTGCTCTGTTATTGAGAAGACAAGAAGAAACCCTTCCCCACTGCGGAAATAGTTATCTCTGATAGCTGCATAATCCTCCTGTCCTGCTGTGTCCAGAATGTCTATCTGAACTTCTTCACCATCCAGAACTACTTTCTTTCTGTAGCTGTCAGCCTTGGTAGGTTCATAGTCTTCTACAAACTGACAAGAAAGGGATCAGTGTTTAGAATTACTGTCATACAGTCTCAGTATTTGTCTATCTTCCTTCTTTCACTTCTGTGACATTTAAATTCCCCAAAACCTTCTCATAATTCAGTCAGCCACTAAGTTCCACCACTTTTTTTTCAGTATTACTATTAAAAGCAAATTATTTAAGCCCTTAATACATCAAAGAGCCAATTTGCCTAGTCAAGTTTTGCTACACAGAACACCGTCAGCAATTTCAGTACAATTTAAGAACAGAGTTGCAGTATAAGTTAAGCAATGTGCTGGCATTATCTAGATCTCCCACTTTAAGAAAATGCATTTGAATATACTTCAGGAACAGGTATTTTAACAGGTGTAGATGAGAGCATCCAGCTGCTGAACATGAAAGCCTGTTCCATAATTACACGGACACATGCTTCAGTCCGTTCAGAATTGATCAGATCCACAAAGCCACTGCCAGTTCAACTTAGTTCAACGGCACACATCCAGCAGAGAAGCAGAGAGGTAAAGAGCCTCTCAGCCTCAGAACACAACAATTAAGCTGGCTGGCTTTCATTAATGACTACATCATGTTCAGATATTTACACTACTATAGCATGTGTGGACAACCTATAGATAAATACTAACTTTTGACCTACAGGATCATGTATTCCTTCACATACTAGTGCAGGCTGCCTAATCTAGCTTCCTGTAAACCAGTATGGAAGAATTCATGCTATGAACATGCCTACTTCATCACCTGGCTCAGAATGAGCTAGAACGTTTACTTCTGACTTCAGCCTTAACTGACCTAAATTACAAAATTAAAGTTCAAGTAGTAATAGCTTCTGTACACAAGCACCCATAGATTTTGCATAACTTCTGAAGACAGTTCTTTCACAAATAAGCATTAATTTTGTCACCTTTAGCCAGAGATGTTCCCAGAGAACACACCTCCCAGCTTTCTACATCCTGCACCTGCCAGTTGGGTCATCAGGTCTTTTGCTCATCCCATTTAGTTCCCCTGTCCCACAGAAAAAAGCTTAGCAAGCCCAATGAATCTGTGCTTTAGAGAAGCTGAACCAAAGTTACTTACCTCATCATACATAAACTGAAGTGTGAGGGCAGATTTACCCACACCTCCACTGCCAACCATAATTACTTTATGGAGGGCCAAGGAACTCTGGTTCTTGCTCTTGCTGGCAGCCATTGTCCTGCTTGCCACAGACGAAGTGCCAGGCAACCAATCAGATCTGCAGAGAGAAGCAGCACAGTCACCCTTCCATGACATTGGTGACATCAGGGTAGCATGCAGGTGAAGTGTCTCACAAGTGCTGAAAGACCAGATTAAAACCCTGCCCTGCAAGCCTAAGGAATGGGCCACTCCAATGCACTGGCATGCAAACCATGCCTAAAGTATGAGTAGGACAAGGTATTAAAACAAACGCCTTCTGTTTGTGACAACAGTATGATGAATAAAAGTGTCAAAGGTTTTTAACAAGCTACTCTTAACTTGTAAACCCAGCCTACAAGACTAGTGTCTAGAGCAGATTCTAAAGAAAAACCCAGTCTTTCTCAAAAGATATGAAATTAAGTGGTTTTTATTGTTCTTGTTATAAGGCAATACACCTTTCTAAAATATTTCTTTAATGTTGATACAGCTACCTTAGATCTGCTCATAGAAATCTGGCTTTTGATCTTCTCCCTACGTAGGCTAAGAAAACAGCAGAGATACACAGTAAATGAGCAGGAACAAGTTGCAGGAGCTTCTAGCAGAAAGTCTCATGACATGCCATTACCATTTATTTCACACTTTTCCTGTCTTTTGATGCTGCAAATCTAATTTGCTTAGGAAAAAAAAAAATCCTGCTTTACTGCAAAAAAATCTCAGTTCCAATTCTCCTCCTGATGTTGCTAAGCCATAAAGGAGTAAGCTTCAATAAACAAGCCCTAGCTAACAAGCCTCTGTTTGTGTGTTATGTGAGCCTAGTAATTAAATAACTGGAGGCTCCTTAAAAATAATACTGCCTCTTTTTTTTGGTTGGTTGGGTTTTTTAAGAGTAGTTGGACACAGAAGTTGTACCAGAAGCACAAGCAGCAGCTGCCACACTGATTAGCACAGAGCAGCATCTCTAAGGACAGCACAGTGAACACAAAAGCAAAAATAAGTGAAACAAAGATATGTCACCAGTCAGGATTTCCACACAGAATATTAATCCCAAATAGTAGTATTTTAGACACATGATGTGTATATGGTAGATGGCAGCATAGAGATTCTTGTGTCCTTGGAGCACCACAAAGGACCCCAGCTGTTCATATCCCAGCAGGAGCTGTAAGGAAACCAGCAGACCATGCAGAAAACATGGAAAACACTTCCTGTTACAGGAAGTGGCTGTACCAGCCCTGACACTTTATTCCAGAAGCAATGGACCTTCCAGGAGTCTCAAATTTACCTGGACACAATTACTCTAGAAAAACACTGCAACTGCCACATCAGCAAGTGCTACTGTATGGAAACACAAGGCCAACAGCAGAAGTTACTCAGTAGTATTTGGAAAAAGCTTCAGGACAATCAGCTGGCCTACAGAAAATTAACAAGAGACTAAGGGATCATCAGCCTACAAATGTGCTATAGGATTATTTAGCTTGGAAAGGGAACCTTTGGATACTGTCCAGTCCAAACCTCTCCCTGAAAGCAGTTTGCTCCAAGCAATCCAGTTTATGTGCCCTGTGTTCTGAGACTGACAATTCCATGACCAGTCTGCACAATTGCCCTTAGAGTACACTGACAGTGACTATTTTTTCCTCTTGTCATGACTTGATGTTCTGAAAAGCAACAAATCAAACTAAGTTCTCATTGACTCATGCATACAAGAACAAACATGCCAACAATCAAGAAGTGCCCTCAAGACAGCATTTTCAAACATCTGAGCAGCAGTACTTTTCCATGCAGAGTTTTTCACTCACACCTGTTTGCTACATACATTTAGTACAGCAATGCAAATTAATCATCTTTAAGTGCTCATTCTGGGATAAACACTGGTAAGTGAAGACAGATATTTTCCTCTGGTAATCTTCTCTATTATGTTACACATCAGCTCCCTCATCCAGGACACTCCTTAGTACAGAAATGGGGCATGGCAATTCCTATTTTTGCACAGGTTCTCCCTGTACAGCACAAGCATATATTTGTTGGGGACAGTGAATTCAGCCATTGCCACAGAGACTGATTTTTAACTCTTAGTCACCAGACAGGCAGGAGAGGAAGAGAACATTTCCCTGCCAAGGGAATGTGTAAAACCACAACAGGTAGCACCCAAACTCCAGAAGTAGTTGCTTTGCCTATTGTCCACATGGTCTACAGATAGTGAATCAGAATTCAGCTTGCTTGGACATAAACACCCAAGAAACAAGAGCTACAGATTGGCCACACAATGAGATAGTTCAGGGACTTTTAAGTGTTCTAGAAACAACACAGCCTGCTCTTAAATTGTAGAGAATGCTGTTTTGTCCTAGCTCAAGAGTAGTCTGGCTTTCACAGTAGTAGATAAGCTGCTTTCTGGAGTGTGACCCTTAGCTAATTTTCATATAGTTGTGACTGGTTTTAACCTGTGAGTATTCTTCTATCAGACATCCTAACATTGTTGTAACTGTTGTATTATCTAATAAAAAGTTTTCAAATTAGACATTTTTCTGGTATCACAAACAGGAATATGTAATAGGCAGCAGCACTAAGTTCACTGTGCTATGCAACAGCAATAAAGGCATAATTTACTAATAGCCAAGAGAAGACTTTTCTTTCTGTCAATACAAATACCAAATCTTTAGATGGTCATGGTAAATTAATAGTTGTATTTTAGGAAAAATAACAACAAGCTTGTGTTCATCATAAAGGTAAGTGGAGAGAATATTTCAATCCTTCCTTCTCTGCTCCACCCCAACAATGGCTTGTAGAAACTGCAAGGTCAGCCTCACACTATTAATATTATACTTTGATTATGAATCAGGTAAACAAAATCCACCCAATAGCATAAAAATTTAGTTTGACTGCATCTAAAGCTCTTCACGGCCAAGGCACTTGATCTTCCCTGCAGAGCTGTTCCAAGTGCCAGTCAAATATTTCAGAGGATCAGGACTACAGTGACCGTGTGAGTGCAGCAGTGTGCTCACAACACAGACCCTGTGCAGGGTGCACTCAGTGAGTCCCAGAAGCTGCACACAAAGCAGCTCCTCTCTGGTGGCATCAGAGGGAGCCATGCTCCAGAACAGGCAGTGAGGAGACAAGAACAGAGGACAAGGCAAGGCTCAAGCAGTGTGACACAGGATTAACACAGTCAGTATCAGTGCAGAAGCAGCAGTGCTCACACAACAGGCTGACAGCACATCACTGCTTCAGAAAGGGGCATGGTGAGACTATAATGGGAATATTCTAATGAAACAACAAGAGAAGGCATTGTAGCCAACTGTTTGTTTATTTTTATCTCCACTTCTCCAGCCCAAGAAACAGTTTACACAACATGGTTCAAAGCTCACATCTAACAGTTCCTTGAGGTTAAAAAAAGTAAAAAAACCTCAAAATCTATTAACACAAGTGGAAGCTCTCTCCTCTGTTATCTTAGAGCATGCAAGGATGAATTTTCTTCCTATTCTGTACATGAGGCATCCTTGAGGCAGTCAAGACACTGACATTAACTCATCTGTTCACAGAAAAACAAGACTTGGGAAATACGACCACTACTCAAAAAAAGGAGCAGTGTCTAGAAGAACCTGTGACAACTGCAGTTGCTTTAAAACATTACTCAAATCCCTTCAGTCTAAGGAGCACAGATTTAAGGCAAAGGGTCTTACTGCATATGCTGAAGGGCACACTCTGAGTAGGTGTCCAGACAAGGCACCTAATGCTGTGCTACGATGCCTCCTCTCCCCTACTGCTCTTTACGTGTTGTTTGGGCACAGTTTACTTTCCAGCAAGATTCACCCTTCTCTGAGAGGACAAGAAACAATCCATTGGGCAGTCAGTCAATCTATTAAACTTCCATCTGTCACTTTACCCTCGGGTTTAATGACACCATGTTGAACTTCATATGCTAAGTGTCATAAGCTGTTAAAAAAAACCCAAACAACAAAACAAAAAACAACCAACCAACCAAACAGAATACCTACCACACCCCAAACCTTCTGAAAGTTTATTTGGGGGAGTGAGGTAGGGGAGGTGGTTCCTTCTGGTTACCATTCACCCTGCTTTGAAATAAACTGCTAGACAGATGCCATGTTCAGCAAGGCATAAACTTTACAACCAAAGAATAAACTTCTTCTAGCAGCCTTTCTTCTTCGAGAAAATAGAAGTAATTACCTGTTTCATTTATTTTCAAAGATAAGGACTAACCCACTGACTTGATGATGCTGCATTTATTCTATAATAGGTAACACACAGCCCTATGCACAATAGGAGCTTTGTGAGGCTGGTGAAAGGTGCTCTTCAGATCAAGGAAGGAAGGTTACACCAGCCACAGGCTGCCCACATGAAGCACAGAATCTACAATTCAAACCATAGGAGCTACTAATCAGCTGTTTTGATTTAGACTTCTGAAGATCTCTACTTGGCCACAGGACTAATCAAACCATGCCACCTTCAATGGAAGATATCTAACTCTAAACTCACCAGCTACTTCAGCCTTCCCTTATCTGTTTAATTACAATTCCTGCAGGTTAACTAAAGCCTCCTGAACAATGTTGTGTCATTCTTGAAACTGAGCACTTCAAGGCAATTGTTTATAAACATCTGAGTAAACTGCTTTTTCTCCACCCTCTCAACCTAAACAGTAAAACTGCTCAGAACACAGTTTACAAACAGGACTGCTTTACCTAAAACCAAGATTCAAAGACTATGACTGAATAACTACATGTATTTCAAATCAGACCACACTTTCACATCCCTGTTTATTTCATGAGCATTAAGATGACCACAGCTGCAGAACACTTAAAGAAAAACACTCTTGTCACTTCACAAGAAACTTTGCTAGCGTTCATCCAAGTACATGAAAAAAAAAGAGAAGCTTCACTAAGTCTACCTGTTTTCCAATAAATATTCTGCTGCTGTAATAAAAGAATCTGAGACCCTCCAAAGGCTTTAATTGGAATTGCTGCTAGTTCTTCCATTCAGTTTGAGATTTAAAACTGAAATAAAGCTCTAAGCTCAAAATTGCTGAGATCAGCCCTTGTTCTCTTGCTGTGCAGCTGATATCTTTGGACATTTCTTTTCATTGCTATCCTGCCACTGAAAGCAGCCATTCTTTGGATTTTTAAACAGGATTCTAGAAACCCTTAGCCCAATAGCTTGACAGAGGAGCTTTGTTAAACCCTTCAGATACCTACTTTTAAAGGAAAATCTGGGTATTCAACCTATTATAAAGACTTAAATGTGATGTCATCAAAAGGCAGCACAGAAAGAGCAAGGTTTTGCAATGGTATTTTAGTGATCCTCATTTATCAGAATATGAATTAGAGGCTTTGAAGTGTTTGCTTCTGTGATATGCCCGTAAGAATGCAGTCACAGAAATTCCCTGGATCACAAAACTAATTAACAATCTCACTGAGCTATGAACTGTAAGAGCTCCTCAGCCATTCTGAGGTTACCCAGAAAATATTTAAGTACTGAAATTCCATTAGATTTCAATGGACTGTAAATGCTCCAACCGGTAATTCAACCAAAAAAACCCATTTGAGATTCAGTGACATATTTAATGCCACTGAAAATTTTAGGATATGCAGGTTGAAAAATTATAAATGCTACTCTGTCCTCTCTTGCTGTGCTAATTAATATCTTACCTTTTGGCATATATTCAGTTAATGGTTTCCAAGCTAAACTGAGATCATGATGTGTTTGGTAGAAATTTCTGCTTGGGATATCCTCATAACCTTCCCCATGTAATGCTGGATGTTTCTACCTTCTCAGTTGCGCTTATAGATTTTTCTGAGCCATGTTTAATTGGATCAAAGAATTCATTCAGCTTGAGATGACTCCCCGAGCACACTGGGGTAGTTGTGCAGTCCCCATTTGTATCACCCAGTGCTGCCATCACCATCCCCTGTCCCTCAGTCCCCTCTTTCTTGCCCTGGGCTGTTCCAGCCCATCTCCTGCTGCAGCAGAGCCATTCAGCACAGCCCACCGGGCCTGCCACTCACACCTGCCAGGCCACAATGCCTCAGTGCTGATGTGAAGGGAGTTTGCACAGCTAAGGCCAAAGAAGGTTTAGCAGCCAAGCTGCTTACATTGCTGCAGAAACAGGGCAGTGCCCTGGCCCTGATCACAACTCGCTCCCCAGACCAGGGGCAGCCACCACCCTGCTGCAGGGGCCAGGCTGAGCACTGGAGTGAAACCCAAACCTCAGATTTGCTTTTGCCAATCAGGCATTTTCTCTCCCCAAGATCTACCAGTAGACTTGCAGTTGCCACAATAAGGAAAGGAAAGGAAACTCAAAACAGATTTTGAAAACTTAATACTTTATAATATCAGGATGAAAAGAATTTAAAGCAAGGAGCTACTTTGCTCTGTACACATGAAGGGACCTAACCTCTTTATATAGGCTAGATTCTTGTTCAAAGTGGCAACAACTATATCCCTAAATCTTACAGAAAAACACTCAGAATAAATACATTTACTTGATACACTGAAAGCTACATTACACCAGTTTCAGACAATTATTGTTAGTTACTAATCCTGCCTAAATCCCCCAGAATTGTGTGTACACTTACAGATACTGGCTGTCACAAATATGCTCTGGCAGGAGCTACATATACACTGCTAACAGGCACATGAAGCAAGACCAGGACTAGCAAGTTCAGTTTGTTACAGCAGTTAAAGGTTAAACCAGACCCTGAAGCCAGGTCATTTTTGTTCTCTATTTCCTACAAGGCTGGGGAAATGACAGGCACAGATTGAAGAACCATTTCAATTCAGAATTGTTTTTCATCAAAAGAATCAGACTGGAGTGTTAGCATCCATAATAAGAAAGACTGCAGACTGTGAGATGAACTTGTACTGCAGGAGAGTCCCTAAGACTTGCTCATCTGGAAAATATCACAGGGAGAATAAAACCAGTATTTTTAATATAGTTGTGATCAGGAGCCCTCTCTGCATGCATGAAGAGGACACAGATCACACTAAAATATTCCAACAGTATCAATAGCATCAGGCACCCAGCCACTGGATACCAGCCAATTAGGATTAAGAATCCCTACTAGTGACCCTGGTCTCCATACTTTTCACTGTTCCACACATTTGCATGCAAAGCCATCTACAGCTCTTCACTTAGACTAAAAAAGTTTAATAAGATCAAGTGACTTTGAGAAGAGTGGACTTAGAATACAAAATATTTTTTGGCACCTACAGTTAATATGTACAACAGGAAGAACAAGAGATACCCAGGTGCACTGCTTCTTTAACTGATCATTGTCCTTGCAACCTACAAAGTCTATCATGCTGCTCTTTCCAGCAGGTTATAGCTAGACTTGGATAATTGCATCTTTCAAGGCTCTGTTTGGATCTGGACCACCACAACAGTGATCCATTTTAAGTACACAATACCTGTATATACTCACATTGCCCACAATCCCCTCCATCCTTGCTAAGCACAGCTTAACTCTTACAAGTTTTCAGAGATGCTGTTACTGCAACTGCACCTTGGAAAGCAAATCTAACAGCATTTAACTTACATTTACTTATTAGATGAAATTCTTAAATATATGCCCTCTCACATAATTCACTACAGGACTATTCTAGATTACTCATTACAAATAGAAAGATATTACCTTACACATCAGCAGTAATCTCAAGCCAATAATCTTGCTAAGAATAATCTTGATGTCTAAGAAAAACTGGAACTAAATCCTGTCCAAGTCTGTAGCAAGGGTGCAAATTTCAAAGATTTAGTCACGGGAAAGAATCAGTCTGATCCATTGCTCAGAAAAGCAGCACTTTAAAGCAACCCTTTAAAACTCAGATCTTATGCTGCAGTTAAATATAAGCAAACACATATCCCTGTTCCTAAGGAACTTAAATATCTGAATTTGTTTGTTCAGGGTTTTTTTGAGGGGATTTTTGTTGTTGTTGTTTGCTTGGTTTTGACTGTTTATTTTCAGAATTCCATCAGAGTGAAAGAAAAACAGCCAAGTAACTTGTTTGTGAGCAGTAGCTCAGAGAAGAGAAAGAACTTCCCTCCAAGAGTGCTTTTAAGGCACTGGAGCACACACTCCCCCACTCCCCTGAAAAAATCACATACATTTATATATAAGTAAATAAGGTTGCAGTGTCATGCTGTACAGCTAATGCTCTTAAGAGCCAGGTATCAACAGCATCAAGAGATTGTCATTGCATGCAGGCAGCACAGTTACAACAACTGCCTCACTGTTGCACAGATAGCATGCAAGCATCACAGTTACACAGAGCTTTATGGGGAAATAAGTAAGAAACCACTCTCCACATGATTTTCCATATTACTCAGTACAGAGCAGCTAGTAGGGCATGTGTAGCACCAGACAGAATATACTCTTTATTTCAGCAAGACAGTGTTACCTGGAGAGAAAGTCATAAGACAGTAGTGCCTTTACAGCTAAAACCACTTCTTCTGTAGCGAGATATCTAGCCAGACCTCCCCAAGTTCTTTCAGCAAGCCTCCAAGTCTAATATTAAACATCCAGAAGACACATTGCAGACAGACTACAGCAGAGAGGGATCTACCATGTTGCTCTTACCCTGCAAGATCTTGCTAGAAAACCTGTCAGAATTCTTCTACAAACAAAAAGACTGAGTTAATACCATTAATCAGTATTACTATGCTAAGAGTTTGTCACTGTGGTGATAACAGTCTAGTTGCCTAATTACTCAGGGTGAATTATGACAGCACTGTTCACACTAGTTAATTTGGCTCATACCAGAAAAGTGACACTCCAGACTTGCTCAAGAGTCTCACTCCCACTGACTTGCAAAGTGTATTTCAACTACACTTCCTTTGAAAGCTCACCCATGCAGAAACATGTCCATCTTTGATACACAGCATACACAAAGTCCACCAGACCACTAAGAGACAGTGGTGACATGCTTCAAATAAGTAATCTCATACCAATTTTTAAATGGATCCCCAAGAGCCTAACAAATACAACAGCAAAGTCAAACACGTCAGATCACACAATCAGGGTCTTAAGTGGCACTCTAGAGCTCAAAATAACCAAAATCTTACCTCAGTATGAGGTTACAACATGTTTCAGTTGCTTCAGTGCAAAAGCTGCAGCTATATATTCCACAAGAAAGCCATCACCACCACTGATTTCACAAACTCCAACAAATGCCCATTCACTGAGAAGTGTGCTGCAGAGCTGCAGGAGCTCTCAGTGCTGTTACCCAGTAACAGGGGGCTGCCAGACCCAGCACACTGGTCTCACAAACATGGCACCACACACTGCAGACACACCACAAGCTGCTACTGTTGCTCCCCCAAAGGATGTACCTCACTAGATCATGCTTCCTTAGTGAACTGGATGTCTGGGATAAGTCACAAGTCCAAACATTGTTCAGGTAATACCCACAGAAGCAACTGTCTCTGCCCTTTCAATTGCTTGCTCACAAACTGAACTTATATCTCATGCTCACATCTCCATTAGGGGAAATGCAAGCCACTGCTGAGACCACACTTGGTGCAGATAGGCAAGTAATAATCCCCCATCCTGAGCTCACTTAACCACAGAATCCCAGCTCCCTAGGAGCACTCAGGGATCACCCTCCTATAGCCTATGAAGGTACTTCCACTATTTTAAGCACTTCACTGACTTCACTGCAGAGTTCACAGATGAGTACAGTGAGTCACTAAGCTCCCTCAATCAGGCAACATCACACAAGTGTCAAGCACCGAACCTTTCCCTCCATCTTTCAATCAATGCTTTTACATCTCACAAAACAACAGTGACATTTAGCACCCATAATTCAGCTGCTGTGTTATGTCACCTTTAAATAGATTTCTTCATTCCAGTTTCCCCAGTGAGGTAGAGAATAGCATACCAAGGTATCCTGTACATGCAAGAAGCTGCCTTTCTACTGGAAATGTTTTCAATAACAGACAGTTTTTCAGACTACTGCATTCATATACTTTACATCAAAGCCAAAAGCAGTGTTTCTGTCTTCAAATGGGAACTGTACTAGGACACCAGTACAGGGGTCATATGCAATTTCAGCAGCCCTATAGTCAAGAAGACTAAAAAGCTGTGGAGAGCTTTACTTATGGGAGAAGTGCTATCCTTGGCCTCATAGTGCTGTGCCTACCACTATAAAAACATTTACAGCCAAATGTGTGCTCTTCAACACAGCCTCCAGAGTGCTGTAGAATTAGGAGTGGCACAATATAACATGCTTGGTAACTCTGGGTTTGGGTGGCAGACTATTAACTCAGAACCACTTGACTTCAACACAGAATTAGGACACATTGAGCTCAGGACACTTCCCTTTATGACCTAGCAAATGACAGGTCACATGAACATACAGAACTAGCGCAGAATATAAACTGTGCATTTAGTCTTGTGTGCTCCTGGAGACATTTCCTATCTCTGCAGAGCACTTAACCAGAATAAAAAACTAATATTCTGATACACAGCCAGCTCATCCCAGAGCTCGTGCCTTTCCTGGGAAATCAGCACAACAGGGTGTGCTGCCATACACTAATGCATGCAGTGCAGGGAATGAGCTGGACATGTTGGGGTCTGTGTGTAGCTGCAGGGCCAGAACCTCACTGGGACCACAGGGATGAGCTGGGATAGCTCTCACGGCTACAGCGCTGCTGTGTGGATGCCACAGGCTCTTCAGGACAGACCAAGCAGGAGAGTTGTGTCTCCCATCAGAACAGCAGGAGGGCACAAAGCTCTGCCTAGAGACGATCCTGCAGTCAGCAGGAGCACTGGACTGGGCAGTCTCCACAAGTGCCTTCAGCCTCAGCAGCTTTAAGTCAAGTCTGTGCCCAGCACTGCAGCTGCTACAATCTTATCTGTGGGAAGGCTCATTTCTCAACTTGCACAAGCCAATCCATCATGACTAACATTTCATTAGAAACTTTATCTAATACTATAAAGATGCACAGTATCACCACCAACTGGTCTGCCTAATAATTTTTTAATTAGTTTCCTTCCATTAAAACTTCAGAACAGATTCAACCAATAAAGCCTACTTTGAATTTAGTTTGCCCTATAACACAAACTTTAAATTTCCAATGCCTGCAGAATTGTTTAAAAAATTGATTCTTAAACTGTGATTTAAAACATGATAAAGTGCAAAGAAAGACTGGAATGCATGCTTGAAACTGGTGCTGTCTTTTGAAACACCATTTCTTTAAATTTCTTGGCTATTCTATTTTATGACATGGTAGATAAAAGCAGAAAGCTGCCATAAAAGTCAGTCAGTGAGACTTTTTGGTGAGTACACTAATGAGAATTCCTTACCTACCCAAAATGAGATCTCACAGTAAGCCAAGAGCACTACATAGCAGAAGAATACCATCATGGAGAGGAGTTTCTGACTGCAGCAGCAGTTTAGTGGAAAGGCTGCATCACAGATCACTACATACTTTATAATGAATTCATTTTAATCAGGGAGCAGCTTCCCCAGTTAGTAAAACCACCTCTTTTCTGGAAAGCTGAGGCAACTGGCATGCAACTTGATCTAAAACTACTTCACTTGTTAAATGTCTGCTTTAGACTGGCACCCAAAAGCATCCTCTTAAGCAAGGCAGCCCTAACCTTATAAAACACCTACTAAAAAAAAAAAAAGCCACTTTAATGCTTTAGTGTGTGTTCTGCAGAATGAAGTCCAGGGTTCAGGAAGATTATTCCTACAAATAATATTTTAAAGTGCTTTGTCATGTAAAGTATAAACCTGTAATATAGTACTCTATAACAATCTTGACTATAAAGTGGGATTCTTTCCTCTGTTAAACCTGTGATTCAAACCACCAGCTTGAAAAAGAAAAAAAAGTCATCAATATTAAATCCAAGCTGGAAACATTCTTTAATATATCCATCTACCATGCCCAAAATAGGGCTAAGTCTAAGTCTCCAGTACTCTTCTGAAAAATAATCTTTCACTCCAGGTAAAAATATATATAGAGCTAGAAACCAGAGAAATCACAGCATCTGCTTAACTCAGCATGTTCTCAGCTTTCCAGCTCTATGCTTTGCCTTCAGATTAGTTTTGACACATTCCAAATTTAAGAAGAACATATTAAAAACTCCAGTTTTGCTGCATTATTAGTGGCCTAAAACATTTCACACTAATCACTTCAACTGACAGCAGCACTAATTCACAAAGTAACGGCTGACAGGATTAAATCTTTAACAAATGCTTATAATCCCAGAACTGATTTTTTCGGTCTTGGACTTGTGATCCAGCAAAGTTTCCTAGTCAGGACTGCATTTCCATTAAGTCTCATATTCGTGTAATCAACCATTATTCCTTTGTCAACAGCTTCAGCAAGGAGGGCTTTGGGCTCAAGGTTCCACAAAAACAGCTGAAGTTCTAAACAAGCACTTTGTTACCATAAAGAATCGAGCAGCTACTTACACATCAGCCTAAATAACATTCTCACATTACAAGACTCCATGACTTTCATTTTGACAGGTCTTGAAAAACACATTTGCACATCTCAAGCACAAGAGACAAAACAGATCCTCTAATATTACTATTAAAGCAGTATTTGGGAGAACATGAAGAGATAAAGCATGAGTTATGCAGACTTATCTTGCTTAAATGACAAGACAACTTGATATTTCTGGGGCAGGCATGGAGGAAGTTGGTTACTTCTGTTTAATGAGCTAAAAGAACTACCAACAAAATGACTGCTCCACAGCAGCTATTAGCAAGGACTTTTAAAATACATGTTCTGAACCTCTTATCAAGAGTCAAGCATCAACTGTATCATACAACAAAAGCCACAAAATTGACTATTACCACTAGGAGAGTGAAACAACCAAGCCAGTTTGTTGACCTTGCTGCTCCAAGTAATAGCAGGTAACAAGCAATGGAATCTTATCACCACTGCTTGACAGTGATGCCAAACAGTTAGCAGAGACATGGGGCTCAAAGGTGGATGCAAAGAGAAAACCTAAAATCTGCAGGTTTTTATCAGTAGGAGAGTATTTCCAACTCAACACAGAATGAGTTTGAGAAAATATAGGTTGCTATATAATCTGATTGATAATGAGGATCAGCTCATCTCCCAAGTGAGCCATGCAAAGTTACTTTAAGTCAGGCACCCAGGGAGTGAAAAGCACCAAGCACCTGCATTTCTCCACTTCTGTGGCCTCCCCAGGCACTGCCTTTCACTCAAAGCCCCAGACACCACCACTGCCATCCCAAAGTGCTGGCTACAGCAAGAGGCACAAGGCACCTACTGACTGATACCAGTGTGCACTTGCACTCCCATGGGTGCTCAGTGCCTGCACAGCTGTCAGGAGAAACAGGCTCCCTCAGTGCCCCTGCTAAGACAGGCTATTAATTCACATGAATCCGTTGTGTAATAGAAAGCAATTCATTTAATCAGTCACATGGAGCTTGAATCTAGTTAGTAGGAAATGATTGAGTCACTGTGCAATTATCCACTTGCAAGGAAAGTGAGCAGGTTTACAGGACAAGAACAAACGATGAGCCAGATTCCCAAACCACGATGCTAGAGCTTGTTGCACTGTTTCATGTGGCCATTTCTGCTCCATTCACAGGACAGTTGGGGTCCAAGCTTCACATGGAGCAGAACAGTTCCTAGAGAACCAAGTAATTTTATCCAGCATTTGGTCAAACAACAGTAGGTGCAAAATCAATTAAGCAGCTGAAAAAACCTTGAGTCCAAATGAGGCACTAGATCACAGAAAATATAAACCATCCAGGATTTCAGTGTACACTTCCAAGTGGTCCAGGCAGTGTCCCATCATTACTGACTTGATTTGATCAAAATGCCTCAACTGCTCTTCTACTGAGATTTCCAGTACCATTGCACTGACAATTAGAGACAAGTTTGAGAGTTTTAAAGGATGGCCAAGAAAGGATATTGTCTGGTCAAATTAAGCTTTCAGTTAAGAGCTTTTGTAAAGCATTCCTCCTAAATCTTTAGACTAGAAATTCCTCTGCAGTATATACATAACACTAGCAAAAATAGGTCAGTTTCACTTTCTTTCAGGAATGCAAAACAGAATCAAGTTGGCTTACTCCAAAAGAAGTGAAAATAAACAATTTACTACTAAAAGTCAAACACAGGAAACTTGTTTACAGGACTAGTCTGAAGGTTATCTTATTTTTAAATGAGGTATTTAATAGAGGAAAGAAATGCAAAATATTTCACCATGGTAAGTTGGTATCATCTGATCATAAGCAAAAATCCAAGTAGTTAAAATTATTCTAGCAAGTCTGCTATGCATGAATAAGTGCAAAGATGCTACTGTCAAGGAAAATTGAGCTGTTACTATTAAATTCTCTACAATCAATAAAATTATTTTCAGCCTTCAAGCACATCACTTCCAAGAACCACAAGTCTGGTTCCGATTTGTTAGTTCCTACTCTCACTTTAACAACTGTAATTGGGGGGTGGGAGGTGGAGGGTCAGGGCATGGAGTGTTTAAGACATTAAGAAAAAAAAATAGCTTTTCTTGAAAATCATGTACCTGTGAGAATGAGGACAGGGACCTCCCTGTCCCGCAGAAGAGAAACAAGGATCTTGGAACCAGAGAAGTAATGTTAGAACAGTTAAAAAAAAGCAAAACCCAAAACTACTCAGACTGCAGACTTCAGCTTTGACAAGGGCAAGGCTGCTCCTTGTGCAGGTGCAGTCTCCTGGTTCCCTTCCACCATGAAAACACCCAGGCATAGTCAGGACTAAGTCTCCTGCTCTCAGAACAGAACCGATTCAACAGGGCTCCAGCAGAATGCCCGGGTTAGGGCTGCAGCAGCTGTTCAGGAAACACGACTGGGCTGCTGTGTCCCACCTGCCTCCCTGCCCTTCTGCAGGTAAGGTCACACTCGGGCACCACCCTTCCTTCCTTCCTACAACATCTACACCGGTAAGGCTGCGGGGAGGATAAAACGGGCAGAGAGAGAACATACCCAGATAAAACAACACTAGCCAGGAACTTATGGCTCAGCTGAGACCACCAGCATCCCAAGCCCTCTGTTTATCTCCCGCAGACGAAACCTTATCGCTTATCCGACGGCAGCAAGAGCAGGCAGGGCAGCCTGCACTAACGTCCAAGGCCAGCGCGTCCTCGGCCTCTCCCTCCCCCACGTCCCACTTGTGGGCAGGAGCCACGGCGGACCCCGGCTCCAGCTCAGCCCGGCGCCGCCGGGAGCCGCAGCAGCGGCCGAATCCACCAGCGGGGCCTCTCGCCTCCCACGGCGGCTCCCGCGCAGGCCCGACGGTCACCGGCTGCCCCCGCTCTGCCCTCGCCCAGCCCCGGTGCTCTCCCAGGGCCGAGGAACCCCCGGGCAGGAACCGTGGGGCTCTCCTCGCCCGACACACCCGGGAGAGAGGGGCTGCCCCGCACTGCCGGTGGCACCTTCCTTCCTTCCCTCTCCGCAGAGCGCGGACACGGGGGAGCTCAGCCACGTCCCCAGGCTGCGGCCAGGAGCCAGCGACTCCCGCCTGCCTTCACCGAGGGCGCGGGGCCGGGACGGCTGAGGCCCCCACCGGCCCGGGGTTGGGGGATCCCGAGGCCGCTGCCCGCTCTCACCTGGGGGCTAAGGCCCGGCTCCGCACGGCGGCTCCAGCCCGGTTCCCGTCTCGGCTGTGCCCCCCGGCCCCGCTGCTCCCGCTGCCGCCGCGCCCCGGCTCTCATTGAGGGGGCAGCGCCGCCGCCCGCGCGCCCCCGCCGCGCACTTCCGCCCTCGCCGGCGCCGCTCCCGCCGGGCCCGGCTCCCCGCGAGCGCGCGCCCGCCCGCTGGTCACGTGGCGCCCATGAACCAATCAGCTTTGGGGCGGGGCCGGCGGGGGCCGTGAGGGGCGGGCCCGCCGAGTGAGGGGCCGGTGCTGCCAACGGAACGGCGTGAGGGGCTGCTGACCCTTGGTCATCTCCGTCTGTGCCCCCCGAGCTCTGTGCCGAGCCCCGCAGGCTCGGTTTGACCCAAAAGAGTCACAGTCATTTAGGCTGGAAAGGACCTTTGAGATCATCGAGTCCAATCAATGACTAAACACCACTACGTCAATTAGACCATGTCACTGAGTACCACGTCCAGTCCTTCCTCAAACACCTCCAGAGATGGTGCGTTCAGCACCTCCCTGGGCAGCCCATTCCAATGTCCAATCACCTTTCTGTGAAGCATTTCCTCCTGATGTCCCACCCAAACCTCACCTGGCCCACTTGAGGCTGTGTTCTCCTCATGCTGTCCCTGGCTGCCTGGGAGAAGAGCCCGACCCCCACATGGCTACAGCCTCCTATCAGGAGCTGTAGAGAGCGAGAAAGTTCCCCTCGAGCCTCCTTTTCTCCAGGCTAAACCCCCCCAGCTCCCTCAGCCGCTCCTCACAGGACCTGTGCTCCAGACCCTCCGCCAGCTTCGCTGCCCTTCTCTGGATTCGCTCCAGCTCCTCAATGTCTTCCCTGAACGGCACACAGGGTTTGAGGTGTGGCCTCACCAGAGCCGAGTGCAGGGGTAAGAGAAGAAGTTAGGAAGGGCTCTGTCTTAAATACTTCATATATTTATTTCTACCAATAGATGCAGAAATTAAATATGAAGTCAGAATGCAAAGGAGTGGAAGTGTCCCTGATTTGGCTCATACGGGTCGGGAGTGCTGAATACTTTATTAAATCATTGAGCTGCAATTCTGTCACGTGTGTGCAGCACACAGCAGTTTTCACTGCTCACGAAAAGAAAAGTAACGGCTATTGCTGTATTTTCTGTGATTATTCCAAGTCTTTATCAGTTGTCAAATCCAAATTGTCTCTGGCCATCTCAATGTTACTAATCACACAAGTGTGTGGTTCTATCTTGCCAGCTACAAAAGAAAACTTATATTTTCTCATTGCTTTAATTTGCTTAATTTTTCTAGGCTTCAATGTTGACCTATTTGAATTCTACTCACTAAATTTAAGAGTTAATATGTTGGGTAAAATGATTCCTTCTGGAAAAATATGCTTTTCACGATAACACCCCCTTTGGGAAACAACTGAAATTATGATAACCACTGATCTCTGAGGGGCTCAGCTCCTCTGGGACAGAAGTAATGTGTTAAGTAACTGTGCTTACTCCTGCTTTCACACTGGGCTTCTGTGTGTTCTCCTGCAGCAGAGAAAGGGAAAGAATTAATTACATTCTAGCTCTATCCACTGATGGCTGGGTGAAATTGCATTTTCAAGTTGGAGAGCATAAAAAAGGCCTGTCACTTAAAATAAATGCAAAAAAAATTTCATCCTTAAAAAAGCGATAGGTGAAACAATGGCCTATTGCCAAAGCTAAAAACCATGGAGGAGGAATTTGAAAGAGATTTACTAAAATCTGTAATTTCAGAGTCAGGAAAAAATGCCAGGAATTGGAAAGAAGGAGTTGCAGAGGCAGAAAAAAAAGTAGTGTAGCTCTGAGAAACAGCTGAGTACTTCAGGACTGCATAAAAAGGAAGTATCTTCTGAGTTTTTCGTCTTTTCAATGAAACAACATTTTCTATGTTGTTTGTAAGTCAACAGGATTTACATCATTCTTACATTATCATCAGTTTATCTTCCTAACTCAAACTGCAAACCACCAGGTTTTAGTTAACTCCATGTGAGGAAAAGTGAAATTATGAAATTAAGGTATTATGAAAGGTCCTGATTACAGCAATTCTTTCCCTTTTAGATTGTATCAGAACCGCACCAATATTCATCCTGCACTAGAAGCTGGCAGACTGAGGGCTATTTGCTATTCGATACCATCCACACAATGAAAGAATAAACAAAGAAAAAATATTGTCAAATGTGAAGGAATCCTGTTTTACAGCTAACACTTACATTAGCCAATTCATGGTGTTTCTAGGATTAAACAGGAATGGTTTTTAATATAGATTCTGGACATTTGTATGTGGTCCTAAAAACAAATGAACAAACCCAAGAAGACCCAAGCAAAAATTAATTAGCACTGTTTACTATTTATCCTGTTACTGTGTCTCCATGGACATCTTTCATGCCATGTGGGCACTGTGCTGGATTCATTGCTCTGATGACAATTCACTGCAGACAAACATTTTCAGCAAATTGTACCTATGAATAAAGACTGCCCAGAACCTGGGAAGCTGAGTCTCTTCAAACTGAATGCAATTCAACTCCCCTGCACATACCACAGTGCTGACACTTCCACTTTCCCCTTGCAAAAAAGAGGGTTAAGAAATGAACCACATCTACCCTGCTTCTGAAAATTGTTTAGGGGAAACCTACTTCTTTGTAGTAATCCACTCATGACAAAGAACATTTGTGTGATGCCACATTTTGAATTATTATGCATGTTGCCTGGTATAATCTCCATGGTTACAGATATATTTTTTGCTTCAGCACTTTATGAAGAAAAATTCTATAGAACAATTTAGGGGAGAAAATTCCTTTTCATTGTCATTTATATTGCATTTATTTTATTCTATTTGCTTTCACTTTCTAAACAAGTAAAATTTCAGTAGAGATGGAAAAATTTGTCTCTGGCTGTTGCTTTATCCTGCCATAACATCTTTTAAACTGCAGATTCCTGGAGATGGGGACAGTATTTTTATGCATGTATTTAGTTTCTAATCCACTGAGAATGTAAGAGGGCAGTGTGTGTCACTGCCAGAGTCATAAACAAGAGTAAGTGTGGTGGGATGACTGAACAGTAAATATTTTTTCTTTGCAAAGATTAGGGCTCATGCTTCCCTTCTGAGCAATTCTAAATAGAAATTAGCTGAAGTTAGTTCCAGAAACTGGTGATGGGAAAAATGTAAATGCCAGATATTTCGCTCTTTTCCTACACCATTTGCACACCTGGTTGTTCTTTGATAGTATTCACAGGGGAACCAGAGGAATGCTTGGGGAACAGAAACACCACCCCCTCACTGCATTATCTAGAATGCTGTGATGTCCCATTTGTTCCCAAAACACACAGCTTTTTGCATGTGCAGACTTCAGCTGCCACAGTTAGTCTAGGCTCAGATCACTTGTAAGAAGAGGTACATGTACATGGTGTGCCCTCAAAGAGAGTTTGTTCTATATTAAAAATAAAGTAGTCAAAGATGATTTTCTATTTGGGCATGGATAGCCTAACAAGAAGTACATTTTACAGATTATTTGTATACTTAAGAGAATGCAGCTGACCTCACCATGAGTTATGAACTTCAGCATTCAAAAGCCATAAAGCAATAAACTAAAATATATCTGAAAGAAGCAATGAAATATGACTCTGCTTTTGGTCTTGTTTGAGATTATGGTGTTTTGACTGTACCATTCACTTTATTTTTGTTACAAACAGCCGGAAGTCACCACACTAAAATAAAGTTCACTGTCAAATAACCTTTCCATTTCAGATACAGCTGGGATTTGTCAGGATCATATCACAAGGTCATTTTTAAGGAGATTCTCACTGACATTTTGTGAGGTAAGGGATTTCACATTCCAGTTTTACAAGTGTTACACTTCTGATCGTCATGATTATCAACACCATGACAGATTTAGGGCCTGATCTTGGAACTTGTACAGAAGGAGCTAAGTTTATTGTAAATAACTTGATAGCCAAGAATCAAAAGAAAATAAAGGGTCTACAAAGAGTTAGAAGAGGTTGTTCCATGGCCCAAAGCCAAGATCAGTTACACATATATAATTTTTGGCATGCCATTTTTTAAAATGCAGCTAAGATTGTGGTATTTTCATAGTAGTTTGTTTAAAGTACTGGACTACTTTATCATAAGGAAAAAACCCAAGTACATTCACCTTACCTGTCGCTTTCTGCAGATTAAGCCTATTAATTAGTTCCATACTGGACATAGCCATGAGATTTTTTTTCCCCTTTTTTTGCACCTGTATGATAAATAGTCAAAAATCATTACTTTTTTCACTCTTTATAGTTCTTTTCCTCCTTCAAATAACACCTGATTTTGCAGCTGTTTTTTGTAGATCATGTTCCTAACTGCCAGTCACTCTCCTTCCCCTTTGGACTCCCTCCAGCTGGCTGATGTTTCCCAAAGTGTACTGCTGAAGCAGATACATTAAGAGAAGCTTCACCTGTTAAATGTAAAGTAGAAAGTGTGTCTTAGTGTCTCACAGATCACACTGAGGCCAGTTTGGTAAAAACATGAACTATTACAAAAATGGATAAGGCAGGAGATTTTTGTTTTAGAATAATAAGCAGCTAACAGAGTTGAGGATTTACCTCCCTGAGTTGGACAGTGCTACCTTGTTGAACAGCTTCTGCTGGAAAGTAGTGTGAGCAGACTAGAAAAAAATTCATGCTAACAGATCTTGTCCCCCTTATTTTTAAATCAAATTTCCCAGATTAAAATATTGACAAATATACTACATTAATAATGAAAATTACTGGCTTTTATAGCAGCCAGCATCCTAGCAGCATGGGAGCAATACTTCAGGAAGAAAAAGAATTTTCAATTAAAATGATATTATTTTTAAGTACTTACTTCTGTCTACAGTCTCTAATTAAGTTGATGTAACTTAGAATGAGGTTAAAATGTCTTTCTGAAAATTAAACCAGATAATTAAACCAAACTTTTTTAATGTAAAAATATTTTGACCATGAGAGCCCTTAATTTTTAGTCTATCTTCATTACTAGAAGTGCAGTTTTCCCTATTCCATGTTTAATCACATCTTTTGCAAATGTTTGGAAGCTTTGATGCCCCTTCACTGTTTAAGTGGCAATAGAATTTTTCTTTTCTAAGGCATCCCACAACTTAGCAGAGAGATCCTGGCAACTGAATTTTGTAACACAGTTTTTTATTATGACAGTATTTTACCTATTCAAGAATGGCACTCCTTCTAGAATAAACTCTGACACGACTTGGCTAAAAACTATCAGACTTTTCTTGCACCTACAAGATAACTTTGCACTATTGTGCTGGGAAATGTCTAATTAAAAAAGGTCTAAATGGGAACTTGAATGGAAAATCTCTTCTGGAATTTCTGTTTAAAGTGGTTTGGATGGTGAAACAAGTTTTGTCTACAAAAATTCCTCTTCAGCTGCACTTTGCTACAGATACTACTCTCTAAATTTACATCATATAACACTTCACTGTTTGTTAGTTCCTGTATTTAAACACAGAGATGAAAGCCTTAAAAAAGTGGGTAAAGTGGGTAGTAATCATGTAGGAACTTATTCCAGCAGTGAAGTTTTTGAGGAAGTTTGTGTGCCTATGAATACATTGATGTAAGTATTGCATTATTATAGCATTACATTGTCCTCAACTAGAGAGCTTGTTCAGCACATTCTACACTCATATGATAACACTGCTGCATTTGAGAAACCTTCACTGCTGAGCTGAGTGTTCCTGTGTTAGTTTATGTGGCATCCTTCTCTAGAAAAGACATGTTACTTGTGGTTGGTAAGTCCACAAAGTCTACTAATACAGTCTACAAAGAGCCCCTCCTCCTTTTCCATGGTAAATTGATAAGAGGACAATATGCTTTACATTAGAGGATTAAGGAAAGCAATTTCAAAATAAGCATGCATTGTATCCTGTCACGTTTGGGGTTTGGATTGTTTTTTATCTTTTCAGTGAACAGGAACACACACTTAGGATCTGTCAGGAGAGTCAGAGATTAACTTTTTAGAAAAGACTAACTGCTAGAAGCTAATGACATCATTAGTAGCAAATTGTGATGCAATATATTAATAGGTTTAATCAATATTCAATCTGCTAACTCACTAAAAATACAGTGTAAATTAAAAAAAAAAAAACACCACTACATTCTGTCTTCTGATGCAACTTACAGTAAATCTCCTATTTCTTTGGAAAAGCTTGGGAGGAGCTGTGCTGGTTTGTGGGATCCTCAGTCTACAAAAGTAATGTACCTTGGCCAAAAAAATAACATCAGTACACTCTCAGTTCACAACCACGGCATAAGCTTCTCTTCAATCCTCAAGTTTTCCTATTTCATTATGATTTATTTCTGGAATACTATAAAAAAATAAAACAGGAGCACTGCAGTAGAATGAAGGCTAAAAAGATTGCCAAGATCCAGGAAGTTCTGAGTTGAGACTTGTGATACTGTGGATAATGTGAACAAGCAAAGGGGAAATATAAGGAGGGAGGAACCTGTGAGGGGAGAGAGAGATGCATATGTATGGGGGTGCATGTACATTTCTAATTTAGAAGTTGAAGCTGCTGTGATTTTGCACAACTAAAATAGTGTTTAAGGGACAGAAATACTGTTTGTGCCCAAAATTCATTGAATGCATTGCTACACTGGATTTGTAGCACAAGAGAACTGCATTATGTAGTCACAAGCAAATCCACCCACTCTTCTACCTAGGCTAATCTCCTCAATAGAAATAACTGAAATCCCAAATTCATCTCATATTTGCAGCCTAAAAGGAGCTGTTTACTGGAAACAGTGAATATTTGCTTTAATTCAGTCTGGCTTTTCCCTTCCATTGCAGGACTGTGTTTTAAGACCTTGCAAGTTGTGTTACAGATTTGCCTAGTGCAGAATGACCAAAGAATGGCTTCTTCAGACATTTTTTGATAACCACAGTTTATTGAATAGTGTCATATCTTGGCTCTCTCGTTTTAATAGATGACATTTTAATAGATGAGAGCAGAATCTGTGTATATCATTTACTGCAAATCTGCACCTGTACTACTGCTGAATCAGTGTGTCTCTAATGCAAATGCTGAGCAAATTAATGCAAAAAGTTCCATCTATTCAGAATGAAACTCTAAAAATTACAGTGAAAAATAAACCTATGTCTGCATCTTCTAAAAGTCCTTGAGAACTATGATTGCCTTTAATCAAACAAAACACCTTTGTGTGACTTTGAGATCTTTAGTAAGAAGCTTTACACAACCTTTCAGGGAACAATAAATCAAACTCTGACTTTTCAAAATTGATTTGCTGCACTCAGGCATGAGTTTTATCTTAAAGCTGGATTTCTTGAAGGGGAACAACAGACCTTTAGTCTGTTTTTCCTGATCATATTTTCAGTAGCAGAAAATGAATTGGTTTGATCTGGCTCACATAACTACAGTCATTCCCTTTATAACTCTTGCCTTTTTTTAGGCTTTCCATTTTCTATGCAATAGTTCACTGACATTTTAAATGGAATGATAACCAGGTCATAAGATGTACAAGACCTGCTTTTCCCCTAATTTCTGTCTGTGAAAACACCTGCAAAATGCTAAATGCCAATTGATAGAGATTTAATCACTAGAGAAATGGTCACATAATGTGGAGAATTGGCCCATAATCTTATTTTTCCATTCTCTGGAAGCAGTGCACAATGCATTAAAATTAATGTGGAATCTTCCTTCAGTTCTTTAAAAAAAAAAAAAACCAAAAAACCAACAAAAAAAGCAGTCCTTCATGCTCTTTGGAAAGCAAAAGTGCCTTGGATTTGGCCATTGTGGCTGCAGATATCCATCATGTCAGATGCAAAATGCAACAGTCATGTCACGTCCATGCCAGATTCAGCTTGAAGTAGTTCTGCCTTTTCAGTTTCCTTTCACAGAGCCTAAGCAGTGTGACCACCTGCTGAATCCCTCTCTGTAGCATGTAAAGGATCCTTTGTCTGGATCAGCTGGGCTTCTTTGACTTCTTAGCTCAGAAACAGTTTCCTTGTGGCTTTTCTTCTACCTCTCCAAGGGTTTTCTTGGCATAACTTGGGAAACTTTCAATTCAGGACAAGATGGTAAAACTCAATTCCTTTTCCACTTAGCTGATTTGCACTTTCTTGCTTTGTTGTACATCAATGGAGATAGGTCTAAGCTACCATTTCTAAATACAGTCTGAATCATGGAAGAAACAGTTGCAGCACTATTCTACTTGCATTTAAAATTTCCTTAAACTTCAGGACTCATCTTTAATACTTTATTAAATTGAGCTCATCTTTACAATTCTTAAAATTTCTTGCCCAGAGAGAGCTGTGATTTTACAAAAGTTTTTAGTTTCAATAAGCCACAGCTAGCTTTCCTGCCATTAAGGTTCCATGTATCTTAGGGAAGTTTCATTTCTTAGTTCTTGTCATGCAAACACAGCAATTAAAAAGTAGAAGCAGGTAAAGATTTCAGCATGGAAAAAAAAAAATCAAAACTACTGATGGAGAACTATTTTGCAAATAGAAGTAAAAGATTCACTTAACTTTTACCTGTGTTAGAAGAATTGATTACTGGCATTAAAAGTTAGGAATCATTATAATATGATTCCAGAGAGCCTTAGGAGACCTCAGATCCAGGAGTCTATTCCAGTTAAAAGCAAATGAGATTTATTCAACAGCTTGATGACAGTGTGGGAAACACTCTGTCTCATCCCCAGAATTTTCCAGCTTGGTTTAAAGCTGTCCTCATGAGGTGACTCCACACACAAGATCCTTATGACATGAAGTTTAACTGTTGGCTTTTGACATTGCTGTTGCATGACACAGGTGAACTACCTGATAATTATCATGTCTACTTCTCAGGAATGGGTATAAATCAAAAATAATCTTTCCTGTCAGTTCCCAAAAGCCGTAAGTGTAAAAACAAGGTGTGATTGCCATTGTTTGTCCTTGGTTGCTGCATCTACAGCATCAATTTCATTTCTCTCTTCTAAAATAAAAGCCCTTTTAATACAAGGGCTGCCCTCCTACTATGTCAGTTGTACAAAAGCAGCTGTCATAAAGGAGGATACTGCCTGATTTTACAGATCTCAAGATCACAAATCAACAGTGAAAAAGGCTGTAAAATGTATTTCTCTAAAAAGATGGTTTCCATCTCCCTCAAGCTAAATATAAGTTTCTTTTAATTACAGAAGCAATAAGACTTTTTGTGTTTTTCCAGTCAGCTAAAGGAGGACCATGCTCACCTATCTCTTTAGAGACTTCTTTCAATATATAGCCATAATAAGAGGAACACCAGCCTTTAAAGCTGACCAATAAAAATCTGTCATCTTTTAAAGATGTACATTCCTTCTCCATCTAGCAAATTTCATAAATGTGTCACAGGTTTGGATTGTGGAGAGACTCTGAAGTTGCTGCTAGAAGAGGTGTGAAAGCATGCTACTCCAGATTAGAAAGTGCTGAGCAGCAGACAGAACTATGATACATTAGAAGGCACCACACTTGTGGCTACTCCTGATCTTATTTTAGATCCACACCACAGAGAGATTTCCTATTTGTATTTTGGTCCATGTGCATTTTTAGTTCTCTGAGAAGCATGCTTTGTGTTCCAGCACAGAGATTTTGAGTCTGTTTTTATTCTTATTGACTAATATTAATTCTAACTCCATTTCTGTGAATTCCAAACTTTTGACTGTTCATTTTCAGAAGAATGTCAATGGCTCATTGCTCCAGGACATAACTCATTTGTATTCTCAACTCACTAAAGTAGACTTTTCCAGCCTGCTGGAGACACAGCTCCAGTTATTTGGGTAGCCAGAGCTCTCATTCAAACCCAAAGTTTTGAGTGAACATTTCTCTCATATGCTCCTGATGTTTCCAAATCTACCAAAACAGTCTGCTGGCAGCCTTGTTTTAGTTATATAAAAAAATGTTTTAGTTCCAGCTCTTACTCTGTTCCATGTACAACCATTTCATTCTAATTCTGCCAAAACTTTTCCACTCTTGTTCTAGTTCCTGTTAATAAAATGCAGTGTTTCCTGGTCTGCATCCTGTTAGTGCTGACACAGTCTCCTCGTATCCAGTGTGGGTTCATCCCACCAAGGACAGGAAATGTTCTGCTTTGCTGATTCCAATCCAACCAGAAATAATGTGGACAAAGAAACTTTTAAGAGAAATAGTTTAGGTAAGAACACGACAGTTGAGAATGTAACAGTCAAACTCAAAGGCACAAAATATCAGAACTGGCTTGAAAGTCCTTGATAAATGGCAAGAGTCATAGTAATGAAACATAGTCTGAGATTTTAGGTATATTCACCTCATATCACCTTTCTTCTTTGTGTGTTTTTTCCTAAGGTTTTTGTTTTGTTTTTTTTTGGTGATAGTTTTCTTTTAAAATGTATTCTAGTCTGTATAACTTGTTACTTACAATGGTTTGAGCACATACCAATTTAAATTTATATTATTTAACAAATGTTTCACAAGTATTTTTGGAATTTTATGTTGCTAATAATAACTTCATGTGGAATCACCTTATGAGGTTTGCAGCTTTAAATCTTCCATTAAAGCTGCCATTTGTGACCAATTGTCTAAAAAGACAACCAAATCCACTTCTAAACAGTTAAAACAATAAACTGTGAGATTGACTGTGGTGGATTCTTGAAACATTAATATGACAAAAATGGCTGTGGAACTGGCAATTGCTAGACAAGAAGTGAAGGGCTGTTAGGGCCCAAGAGGCTGAACTCTAAGGACTCACCTTGGCTTAGGGGATATGGAAGTTCTGTGTATAAAGACAAACCATTGTTATTCAAACTCTGCTACTTAGTCACATTAAATATATATGAATTTCACAAATTATCAAATGGCCTGAAGGAGCTGTGCTGCTGAAAGAATGAAGGTTCTCTGCTGAGAATTTGAATGGGACATGGTATAAATATTTAAGCCAAGGCATAGCACAAAAAGGGGAAAACTGACCAAGTGTGCTTGTTAAAGCTTGATAAAGGGGGACAAAACAAAGGCAGGTAAGCCCTCAGGTTCTTCATTTCACAGCTCCCTTGAGCAAACTGGAAAGTCACAGTGTAGGAGAGTGAAGTTTAATGGGTACTTTGCACAGCCACATCCAAAATCATGGCTTCTTTTTCCTAACCAAATCTGAATATCCCTCTGCTTCAACAAGGATGGGTAAGGGATTGCTGTGTTAGTAGGGCCTCTTTAGCTGATTTAGCATGACTAGGCAGGATGCTGTCCTTCCTCTGAGATTGCTGACGAGTGTCAGGAAGTATTGCCTTCCTTCCTGGCTCCAAGCTTGCTACCCCTACAACATCCTATGCCTCTTCTGGCAGGGCTTCCTTGCCAGAGCACAGAGCACATATCCACATGCTGCTAAAAAATAGAGGGTACAGACATTTCTGGTGGATGCAATAATCTTATTTCTTTCTTCTTCTCTGTTGTATAAATAACCATCATATTTTATCTAGTAGTGAGTATTCGGGTTGTGAAGGACCAATCTTTATTATGATAAACTTTATTATGATAATTATTATAACAATGTAAAATTTTGGACATACAGATTAATTACAATTTTGGAAAGCAATAGTTTTGACACCTTTGGGTTTGAAATATGCTGTATCAACTGATTTGGGTATGTTCAATATACCTACAAAAATTTGAGTATGTTCAAAATACCTACACTTGTAGTTATTTTCTTTCAATTCTAGCTGTCACAATTACTTGTTTCTCCTCTGTAATAATGGATTTTTCCAGTGATGACTCGGAGGAAATAGTCTCTCCAAACAATTTTTCACAGAATAAATCACAGAAGTTTCCCAAAGTTTTTACTGAAAAAAATGCTACTGTTCTGCTAGAGAAGGAATTTAATGCAACCCCAAATAAATACTAGCCTAAATATGTGACCAAATGTAATTCCATGAAGTTGTGGCCTCACCAGAATAGTGCCTGGTTTGGGACCTTTTTACACGGCTACATAGCAGATGTGCACTTCTGAGCTGTATTAGCAGCCTGTAACACAAGGCAGCACAGACTCAGCTTGTCCTGCTGACTAAGCCTTATTAAATATCTGCATAGTCTGAGATACTGGGAATGAATCTATTAGCTGCAGTATTACTGGCCTCCTCTCCCCTTCAGTCTCTCTGTTTCAAGAGTTATGACCATATTCCATTCCAGTGACTTTAGCACCAAATCTGGATATACACTGAGATGGCAGAGTGGAATGTGACAGCTATTCAAGATGGGGCTAATTTGTATTGTAAAATTACTTCTTGTTTCCTTCTTGATCTTCACTATTAGCTCAGCTGGTCAGAGTATGGTGCTAATAACAACAAGATCATGGATTTGATCTCCATATGGGCCATTCACTTAAAAGTTGGACTCAGTGATCCTTATGGGTCCCTTCCAACTCAAAATATTCTGTGATTCTGTGATTACAGAAAGTTACAGACATAAATGAAGCCTTAAAAGGCATAAATGATACTTAAAGACAAATAAATGCCCTTTCCTTGTGGAGATTATAATCAACAATAAGTAATAAAAGTACAATATAAAGAACTACTGCCAGGAGGCAATAGATTCTTTCCAGAGACTGTGCTTTCCTATGGGACATGCATGCACTTAGTCATTCTTACTCTACAATCAGTCCAGATTAAGTCCTGTGTTTCTTTTAAAGATGTAAATAGCAACGCCTAGTGGATTAGCATAGAAACACCTTATGGAAGAAATGAATCTTAGGAAGGATTTGAATGAAGATAAATTTGAATGCAAGTTCTTCCAGAAATCTTATCAGAAAAGATTTTACATTCAGAGAAGAATAGTTGCTGCCTTTTCATCACAGTAACTTTCTGAAAAACAAGCATTGAAGAGAGATAAGGAAACTTTCTTGTAGACTATTCCTATTATCAAATAGCAACTTTGCTCCACCCTTCCCTTGGATCTGGCTTCTTACAGAGTGCCTGGAGCTGCTGTTTTGTTCCAAGATTACCTTCAGAAAAATCCCCTGCCATTATCAGACATTCTAACAAAAGAAAGAAGTGTATATCACTTCCAAAGAGAAAAACATAATTAATTGCCATTGATCAAAATCTGGAGAGGTACCCTGCTAGCTTGACTGAGACAACAATCAATAGCAGCTCAGGACTGTGATTTCATACCTCCTACCATTCACACTGTCATACTTGGGCAGTGAATCAGGCTTGAGGGGAAGGCTGGGTGGAGCAACAGGCTGCGGGGGAAAATTACTGTCCCTTGCTCCCTACTGTGTCCCATCCCTCCTCCCCACCCCACAACAAGCAGCAAATGAGAACTGCTGCTCTTACCTGCTCAGCAAAGAGATAAGGCAGCAGCTATCTAAAGCTTCATGTATGTCTAGTCATGTCAAGACTGCACAGCAAACAAGCACAGCTAATGCTTCCTACCATTTCCTTCTCTTGATCGAGGCAGCAGCTCATCCTGAGAATAGTCCTCACTCCTTTCCTTCTCTTTGGGAGGAGGCAGCAGCTCATCCTGAGAATAGTCCTCACTCCTTTCCTTCTCTTTGGGATGAGGCAGCAGCTCATCCTGAGAATAGTCCTCACTCCTTTCCTTCTCTTTGGGATGAGGCAGCAGCTCATCCTGAGAATAGTCCTCACTCCTTTCCTTCTCTTTGGGATGAGGCAGCAGCTCATCCTGAGAATAGCCCTCACTCCTTTCCTTCTCTGTGGGAGGAGGCAGCACCTTGCTAGCTGGAATTTCCATAGAAGAGGTGTTTCAGATGACAGAAGATCCTGCAGACCAGACTGGGCCAGAGGGCTGCATTTTGAACCATGCTGGTCAAGAATCTCCAAAATGCATCTGTGTCAGTCTGACTGCACCCACTGACTGTGCTCAGTGTTAAGAGCTTTTGGAGATCACTGTTTATATCTGGACATAAAGACTCTTATTCCATCCTCAGTCTTTGTGCAAACCTTCTCTTTAAAACAGGACACTGCTTACAGCAGGGCTACACAACCCTATCAGGATAGTCTCAGACACTGGGCAACATTACAAAGGAAATTGTCATCACCCAAGAAATTCACACAGTTTGTGGCTTTTGGAGTCATTAGTCCTTACTAGAAACAAACAGAGACCAGTACGAACAGGCTGAAGAATTATATTGAACTCATAATTCTGACAGCTGTAGCCAGTTTGATTTTTCCTTGGTTACCTCATTTGTTGTCACAACACTTCATTCTGGAACAGAAACCCAGAGGATAAAGCATGGGATCAGTAAATTAGTAATCTAACTGCACCCTTAGCACTAGTCCTTATGTACTGTAACAATGTGGAGATTTTTGCACAGTATTATGAAGGAAAGAATTGTGTCACAGTGCTGAGGTGGGAAAAGTACTGTTTATGATTCTGATTGATACTGGGTTGCTGCACCATAGTTTTAGTAAGAATAATGCTGCAACATAAATGTTTTCTTCAACTGGAATATACCTTGTTTGTTAGACTACAAGAGTAGAAGGAATTTCCAACATTCAAGCTCATAAGATGCCTCTTAAGTGAAAACAGAGACTTGGCTGACTGAGACTAAGACGAAGGACTGAAGAAGTTTGGCATTTACATCACAGTAGTAGCAAAACCAGATGACAAAGCAGAGCTTTAAAAAGCCTCTCAGATGGAAAGATTTAGGATGGAAAGGAAGTGAGAGGAATGCAGGGTGTCTCTTATTAAGGGGAGGAGATAGCAAACAATTATGCTGTTGTGGCAGCAGAGCTGATGAAGGTCAGAGACAATAAGCTCTGATTTGCATTCTTTCAAAACACTCATACAAAGTTGGTGATTTTTTAGTGTAAGATTAGGCACATTGTGGCCAGGGAGTTTGATGTGCTTGCATGATTGTAATCTACAGTGCTTTAGTTTTTCAAGCAAAAATCAGTGCCTTCAGCAATTTCATGCAAAGGATATCTGCTTTGCATTAGACTTGCCATAAGCCTTCTGAAGAATTAGCTATAAACCTTAAGATCTGCACTTTACAGGAAGCTCTGGGAAGGGTCAGCCCAAGCTCTGGTATCTGGAAAAGTCACTGGAGGACATGGAACAAGCAATGAGGCTGTCAGGTCTAACTCCATCCAAGAGATACTAAACAGAATATTTTCACTTTAAATACATGCTTTTCTGACCACCTATTGAAGAACTGTGCCAGACACAAGAGACAAATGTCTGAAGGGCATGGGATCATAGCTGGATCTTGTGAAATTAATAAGGGGTAGTCCTACAGGGGGATCCATGTTAAATTTCTTTTACAGAAATAGGTTATATATATATCTATCTCCTAGGAAACAGTATTTATCTACATTAACATTCTTTATCTAGTACTGGATATATAGAATATGCCTAGGTTCACTGCAGTTTAGATTTCCCTTCTTTAGCATTCCTACAGCTTGCCAGAATGTCTGCTTCTGCAGAAACAAAGGTTAATTAAACACATCCGCCCATTAGATCAAGGAGTGAACATTATTACAATCTGGCCCCGAGCTACCTTCTTCAGCTGTCAGCACTGAAAGACACTTGGAACTACAAATTAGTCCTCAAGCAAAACTAGTTTCAGCAGAAACCACCTGTTTTATTGAACAGAGAAGGTCTTCCCCAGATCTACAGTTTCGGCTTGTACTCATCTCGCTGTTCCTAGTTACAGCAAGAAACATTCTAGGGGTATTTTGCAAGTTGTGTGATGATCCACAGTTCTTGGAACTTTATTGTGCCATGTTAACATGTAATAAGGGGTGTTAGAAAAAAATCTTCCTTGTCTGCATTGCTAATGCCATATTTTATAATTAATAGAGTTTAAGGTAACTCATATTGGATTTTTTTTTTAACTTGAATGCTTAGTTTTGCCCCTTTCACTGTGCTTTGGCCAGTAGAAGAGCTTGGGAAATAAACTGGCCAACTCCCTCATTATGCATTTTTTTTCACTTTCTTTCCCTTTCCCTTTTCCCTTTCTGGCTCTCATGTATAAGCACCATATTACCACAAATGCCTTCTCAATTCTGTGAATCAAATCTAAAGAATAACTATTAACTATATGAACTCTTCAGAGCAGCACTGTGGCTGTACCTCTGTTTTCCTCTTGCCATCATGGGGAATGAAGTCTAGCAGCATATACCTTTCACAAACATGTACTGTTACCATGCCTATAATCCCCACTACTTCAAGAACTGACATTCTTAAAATGTTTTCTTTCTGTGCTGAATCAACAGAACAGGGCTGCAACAGACCTGCCAGGGAGCAGTGACCAATAATCTGATTATTCAAAGTAGGCAGGACACAGTGAGGTCTTCTCTGAAAGTAGGATCTTAAATAATGTTAATTATGTAAAAAAGCACAGTATCTACTTAATCATAGAAGCTGGCTTGTATCTATTCTCTTCAATAATAGATGAAGCAAGTATAACTCTTTGCATCCAAAATTCAAGGCCCATATTTTGTCAGAACTCCTCTCAAATGTGATAATGTATATTATGCATCCCCCATTCTCATCCAGGTTATCCACAAGTAATTTCTGCTTTTCTCACACTGACTCATTCTTCATCCTTATTAGCTGAATTGTTAATGAAAATGAATCTCTACCCATGAACTGAATGTTCATGTATTTAATTTCTACTGGTTTGGCTAGTTTTGGTCAGACACACAGACCAGATTCTTTCCCCTATTTCCAGTCAGGAAGAGAACACCTGGGCATTTTATTTTGAACTCTGTTTTTTTTTTAATATTGCCTAATGTTTGATTAAAGTTTTCAACTTCTCAAGCACTATTACCATTTCACTTAATGGGCTAATAATAGGAACTACAGATAAAAGGAGACATAAATGAAGAGCTTGCAAAAAAAAATCAGTTATTTGCATTGCTTTCTTGGGTTTGGTTTCAAAGTCTATAAAAGTCACAAAACTGTCTTCTTTGCCCAATTTGTACTGAACAACTCCTGCCTGCTTTTCAAAAACCCTTTGAAAGGCAGCATCTCTGTCCCTGATAGTGGTACACAGACACAGCGCTGTCCTGCAAACTGCTCATCACTTGGCTTCAGGATATTTGCTTCAGGATATCTCTGAGAAAAACCTCTTACTCTCTAGCAAAAACAGAAAGCAAACCTGGAGTGGTACTCTCTCTGATGGATCTTGGACAGCTGATCACTGATTACACAGCCCAAGTGGCAAAGTGCAAAATATGCTCATAGTTAACATTTTAAGAAGAAGATAAACCCCAAAGGAAAACTACATGTTAAACTACAAGTATTGACCCTAAAGAGGAAGCAGAATGTCCTTATTGGAACATCTCTCCTTAGCATCTTACCTGAAACATTCTGTCTAGCCTGTAATTCAGTAGGTAAGATGTGACTGTCTTCTTTACAAGTACAACATGTTAAATTACTTTAGAGTTGTTTCTATAAATATAGCATGCCAATGCCTACTGACTGATTCTGCCACCTAGGAGCTTTATTTGCATTCAGCAATGAAGCAGTTGAATATACCTTTTTAAGGTATAATTTTTAATTGAATTTTTAAGGTATTTTGTAATTCAATTTCAATTAAGTTATAAGGCTGCCTACATCACAATGTAAAATGTAAATTCGTTACATGTGGCAAAAGTCTTTACAAAAATGTTGGAGCTGACCACAGCCTTTGCTGCTTGTCTCACCCACACTAAAAATATTGTGTGACACAAAGTATAGTATAAGGCTGTGTAACAGACAGCTATGTCTGTACTCGGGTTTCATAGGGAGCAAGCCACAGAAATATTATTCCCTCATTCCTCTTTCCTGAGCCTCTTTAAGTCTTATGCCTATGTACATATTTTCTGGGCCATTTATTCTATCCTATGCAGAAGAACACTATTAAACAGGTAACATGGCAAGGACTGGAAAAAAATTTTATATGTCCTATCAGCATAAACAAATCTGTGGATTGTGCTCAGGAAAGCTCTAAAGCTGCAGGAGCATTTCATTAGCCTGACCATGGGTACTGTTCATTTAAACAGGTCTGCAAGGATGGCATCTCTTTCTCTACCAGTTTATTCAGAGATGACCCAGCATGTAGTTCAGTACTGCACTTCTAAGCACATATTTCTTAACATGCTGTTTGCTCTTTTGTGCTTCAGGATACATTTTCATTTAGTCATGACAGCATAACCAGCTGTCTATCTTTTGCTTTCTGTGGGCCAATAACCCCAGCGTGCTCCATTAATTAAAGCCATGGCTGTTATTGAGTGGAGCACCCTATACTCATGAGAGTATGAAAAAAGTTATATTCACTGAAGGAGATTGCTCTGAGTTTTAAGTGCATTTTTAACGTGCATTCCTTTTTTTTTTTTTTTTTTTTTGGTGGAGATTTGCTAGATTATATTTTTGAAGTTCAAGATCACTGTAAAGAAAACATATTCAGCTAATAACCTGAAGCAACATCTGAACAAGAAAGACAAAAAGGTCCTAAGCAAGGAAAACTCTTTTAAATATTTCAGTACTGCTTAGGTGATTAAAACATTAAGCAAAATTTAGAACAATTATTTTAATAGACTAAGGAGTTTATTCAACTCTAGAGTTGAGTCTACTTTGATGATTAAAATACAGGGAAAAGAACCAGAAGACAAAGTCTATTTTCAGCATTAGCACTGACTCACTGTGTGATATTAAGCAAGTCACTTAATTTACTGCCTCACTCTGTCTCACCTGTAAAATGAAGGAGCCTGCCTCACAAGTGCTGTGTGGGATTACTTAATTAAACATTTGCTATGCACCTAACATTTCTTGAATGCAAGGTGCTGGAAAATTTATTTTTGAAGATGTATAAAAACAGGATACAAGAGCAGAATCAGATAGTTTCTGTAAAGGAAAATACACATCTCTTTCATTTGATTCATTCTTTTCTTTGGGTTTCTAAAGCATGACAACAACGTAATTAACTACTGGACCTGTTAGTCAGCCACACAAGTGAGCTAATTGGTGAGATCAATATTGGCAGCACCCTGGGCTGCTGTGGTCACACACTGGTGGAGTTTGCAGTCCCCAGGGATATGAGTTAGGTGAAGAGTAAAGTCAGGCCCCTGAATTCTAGTAAAGCAAAGAAAAATTTCCAGCTCTTCAAGGAGCTGGAAAAGCAAAAGGAGCCCCCAATAAACCATCCTCAGAGGAAAAGGAGCAAAACAGAGCTGGCAGACCTAGACATTTTCCATAGAGTGCAAGAGCTCTCAATACCCAGGTGTAAGAAATCAGGAAAGGACATGTGGGACAGGGAGGAGATTTGAGTTATTCAGCATGGCTTCATCTAGGGCAAGCGGCCAACCTAGTGGCCTGACTACATCACATATTCTAGAACTCTAAAACTGTGAGTCAAGCCCTTGAAATAAGTTTATAAGTTGAAAAAAATCATTGTCACAAACTAGGCAGACCAAACCATAAGTAGGAATAAAAATATATCATTATTCTTTAGTAGATCACACAATCGAAATACTGAGTTTTTTCTATGATGTATAAGCAAGTTTATATCCAATGGAAGTGAATGGCAGTGATTTAAATCCAGAGAAAGGAAATAAATGTTTTTTCTAAAATAGAATTTTTACTCATCTCATTGCCACACAACTTTGTTGGAACCAAGATCTCAGTGAATTCAAGAAACAAACATTTCTATGGAAACATGAACATCCACTGTGATATTCTATTAAATGAAAGAGTTACAAATCTGTCATGTTGCAAGGTACAAGATGATTATTAACCAGTAGACATGTAAAAGTACTAATTGGAAGGCATGTACAAACACCACCTGTGAAGCCGATTTGCCAGCTGATCTCTGGACGGAGCTGGTCAGGTCACTGCGGGAGCAGAGCCTGGAGGTGTTCTAGTGGTCACCTCTGGCACAGCAATCTCCATGCTGATGAGGCTGAGCAGCACACAGCCCAGCTTTGGCCTCCTGCTACTCTTACCATAGCTGTGTTATAGAAAATGTCAGGTTTGATCTATCATATAGCCAACTACATCAGCAATTTTTTAACCATAGAGGAGTTATTACCTCACAGTGCAATTTAGCAGACAACAAAAAGCAATGCTTTTTACTAACACTCCCATGAGCTCCCATGAAGGAGCTCGACAAAACCACAGTGAGCAAAGTAAAAACACAAAGTAATGTCATCAATGACATATGCAGAGGTTATGTGTTTCCTCTATAATTGCTCACATCACCAAGGACTTTTTTTGAAGACAATTATGGTTATCTTAAGCATTCACAGAAATATCACTGCTGCTTTCTGTTGATTTCAGCTAATCCTAGATTGAGGCCTTTATGTAAAACATGGTCATAAGTTCTTTACAACCTTGGAATGAAGTTCGTGCTTGGTATTCTATGAAGACAACAGACAGGAAAATTGAGATGCTCTATCCTTTTAAAAGCATCTTTCTAGGTTAATAAAGGAGCTCTACAAGTTCATTTGGTAGATATAAATGCATGTCATTTATTTACTTTCATGATAACATTTTCTATGCTGTGAAACATGGATCATACTACCTTACTCATACAAATATTAAATATAATAAGAAATCATGATCATAAATTTATTATTTATATATTTACCTTGTTTCTACTAAATTATCATGCCAGAGACATCTAGACAAAACCTTAGGCTCTCCACCCATGGTAGCAGAGCCTTTAGCTCCACATTTCAGAGCTACAGATGAAGATGGAAAAATGCAGCAGTAACACCACCACAGGTTATAGTTATACTAAAAAGAGTCAGTGACTCACTGTGAATGTGTACTTGGCCTGCATGCTTTAGGGATGAGTGAAGATTACTGAAGACAACTCTTTCTTTTATTCTCCTTTTATTTTGCTTATTACTAGCTAGTACTACTACATTCCTTATATGAAACCAGATTAAGAATAAACAAGAGGTGCTTGTCATCCAGCATTAATACAGTACCATGTGCTTGGGCACAGCTACTTGCACATACATTTTAGCAGCTGTTTTTTTCCTTTCTGCCTGTCCATCCACAACAAATAGGTATTGCTGCCTGGCACAATACAGGTAGCTTTTCTACACCCAGCCCACACCTTTAATCCAAGCTCTGCACCCTGAGAGCCTCCTATGTCACTGCTGTTCCTTTTCTCACCCCTTCTGGGCCAGGGAACTCCCTTCTCCACTTCAGTGTCAAATACTGACAGCAAGTTTTGCTTTTACTTTTGTGTCCCAGTCCACGCAGAAATGTAAGCACACGGAGCAGTGATTGCTCTCTGATGCAACTTTATAAGCTGGATAAATTGCTTGCTTTCTCAGCTGATACTCACTGTGCTTAAAGGATCCTTTGTCCTAGAGCAGCAGTTTCTTAAGGAGTATGAATCAGGGAGGCAGGAGGTGGCAGAAGGAGCTCCACTGCAGTTTTACAGGCCAATCCTCATGATGACTGGAGCTGGACTCCTCCTAGTGCCTCAGAAAGTTACAAGAAAAGGGAAGGGCTCAGGATATGATATCATGCACTCATTCTAAAAACAAGGAAACTGTTGTAGATAATTTAAAAAGTAACAGGTTAAAAATCCTGAATGGCCAATACAGAAATTTACTTTTTAAATTTATCTCCTACTTTTTCCAGTGAAACATTTCAAGAAATAAAAATTACAAAGTTAGAAAACTATGTTTTCATCATTAGTAGGACAAGCCTAGGAGACCTATTACAGCTGAGCCACCTCAGAGCAATGCTTGCTGCTGCTTCTGTCAGAGCTCAAGCTTTGAGCTTGCTGCCAGCTCTGCTGAGGCAAATATACCCAGGCCCAACACAGCTGGGTCTGCAGCCACAGCTGGCTCTGTGTAAGCAGCAGGGACCCACGTGTATCCACTCCTTGCCAGTATCCTGACTTGTTCACTGCCTTTCTCAGCAAAAGTAAAATCTTCTAAAGCATCTCAGTGATTCAGGAATCCAATTAATATTTTCTAAAGCAATGTAAGCAAACAGGATTTTAATTCTTATGAAAAGTCAATGTGATTTTGTGCAGATTTGCCAGGTTAAGTTTTTCTCCTTAGATCCTTTTCTAATTGCAAGTCTGCTTCAGAAATTATTTGCAGGGATATATTACTATAAATGTATTTACCAGGTCATTGTCTACAGCTTTTAAAAAAGAAATTAATAAACATTTGAAGCAAAGCAGATGTCCTAACTCAGCACAATTGTTCTTTACCTGGATTTAGCTTTTTCTGTTTTTACTCAGATCCAAAGCAGCATTTGCATGCCTGGAAGCTTCTTTGTCTTTTCCAGCATTATCAATTTGTCTTCTAAGCCACTCATTTTTCTTTCAAGTTGTCAGGATAATTTTGTTTCTATTATAATCCCATAAAACACACTCATAGGAAAATTTAGCCCAGATTTCAAGCAAGCAACATTTTAATGCTGTGTTAGGAATCACTACATTCTCTGTTATGGAGGTCATTGTGCTTGCCTTTCAAGTTTCTTCTTTTTGTATTAAAATTTTCCTGTGATTCTTGTGCATGCAACTCATCCAAGACTCAGCATTAAGGCCACCCATGAGTGATATTATAGTTTATAAAAATTTTCATAAATGTATTGGCTTTTAGTTTAGTGGCTGGGATTTGGAGGATCCCAAATTATCACATTAAATCAGTTTAGGGATCAGGCATTCTGTGTTTCAGTATTTGTCAGTATTCTTGTACTGAGCTGCACAACAGGGTGTTACTCTTGCAGCTCTATTGTTAAAGAAGAAATATTTTGCTGCCAGATTTCTTGTTCTATTTGTACCTTTTGTTAGTGAACTTTCAATTTCAGGAACTTGTTCTATTTAAGAGGATGAGGGAAGAACAATACTTTATAATATATTATTTATTAAACAGATGCTGGTATTATCAATGCTCGTTTATCCGGTGGTGATGCATCTCCCAAATAAACCAGCAGCAGCAGTAAAATAAACCAGAGCACAGAACCATTTTCTTCATAAAGATTCTGGGGACTTTTTAACTACTTGTACTCTGGAATGAAGGATCTGGGGACAATGACTTCTCAAGTTGTTTATGAGTTGGAAGACTGTGATTTAAGATCACTAATACATTAATTTTTGTAGAATTTGGGAAGTCCGTCTAAAAAAACTGTGATAGAGTTTACAGATGTATTTTAGTTTCTCTGCTCTCACCTTGATTTTTACTAGTACCAGAAAACCTATAGAGGTGATCACCTGGATCTGAGATTTCCTAAAAGAGCAAAGACTTGCCACAGCTCTGGATTTGATTTGGACATTTCATGTATTCACACACTGGACTGCAAACCACACCTTTGAAGTGTTCATAAGACAAGAGAGCTGGAACTGCTGCTTGCCATGAAGGGGGCAGGGGCACCTCTGGTGTGCTCCTACTCCTCTGCAGCCCCAAGGGGGTTAATCTGCAGTGAACATCTGGCTGCAGCACCCAGGGCACTGCTCAGCCCGAGCTCTGAGGAGGTGGGTACTGCCTGCATCATGCTCCTACTCTGAATCTGCAGCAAATAAAACAGATGGTGCCTTGGAATATTTCAGAGGAGAATATTCTGAAGACAACACACTCAGTTCTAACCAGGCTTTGAGGTCAAACAGATGAAGTAAGCCTTGGTTAACCACAGACACGTTGGTGTTCATTCTCTTCTTGGTTCTCTGCAGATTTTAGCATCTCTCTGATTGCATCCTGAGTTCCTTCAGTGTGAGCATGAGAAGCAGGAAAACTGTGCACAGCTCTGTTTTGTTTTGTTGCATTTCTTTTGCTTCTTGCCAGAAAACCATCTTTTTCTTAGATTCTTGTGTGTTCTCCTTCTTCCTCTTTTTCTTCAAGATTTAATTAGAATTATGAAATAATTTTGATTAAAAGGAATCACTGGAGATAACCTCATCCTTTACCTGCTAAAAACAGAGCTTCAAAGTTAGGTCAGGTTGCTTAGCACTTTGCCTGGTCTAGGTGCAGACATTCCAGTCTCCCTGGGCATCCTGTTTAAGGGTTTCACCACCCTCACTGTGAACTCCATATGAAGTATAACTCATGTTCCTCTCTCATGTTCATATAAAAGGCTGGGAGGTTTCCTTATGCTAACATACAGCATCTGGTAGAAAACCTGGACAGGGAAGAAGTTTTCTTTTGGGAAAGAAGTGGAAGGGATTTGTAACATGGGGAAATGAGGAAAAGCCAAGATTTAACATTTATAGTAGGAGAGACACTGATGAGCAGCAGTAAAAGGAATCATGGCAGTGAGAGAGAAAAGCAAGGACTGCTTCACAGGTCAGGCAAGGTCATGTGTGGGAGGAGAACTTGGATGATGACAAGGCAGGACCATAACTGAAGTGGTCACCACCCCCAGATTTGGGTACCTCTTACAACCCTAAATAAACCTTCAAGAGTGTGTCATAGCTAAAAATATCTTGCCAGTTCTGGCATGAAGTTGACTGCAGGAGCTTCCAGAGCATTTTGCTCTCCTGGCACCCTGTGCAATTCCAGTTGGATAGTACTTCACATTTAAAACAGTGCTGATCTTTTGGTCTGCTGCTGTTCTGTTCCAGAGCAAGTTGCCTTTTTGAAGAAAGAAGCACAGGTTCTGCAGCATGCAAACATAGGCAACACATAACATTTATACAGGGGCCCTGTTTATAGGTAACTCCAGATTCAATTACACTTAATTCTCTTAAAGACTGCTGGACTAAAAAATGCTTTATAGATATATGCAGATATTCTTCTTCATAACAATACCAAGGAGTTGGAGCAGTGATGAGAAATTTTAGTAGTCAGCAATATGAGGTAGAAAGCATTTTCCAATACTGATAAAAAGGAGAACAGAAATTGAAGAAGAATCATTTTCTTTTGCTGATTATTTAATTGTTCAGGAAAATACAGTGTGATTGTTAAAACTGCTCTCAGGTGTATAAAAACAGTGCTAGCAGCAATTGCACTTTGCAATAGCAGAATGCAAAGAAGAATACAGATGTGTGAAAAGAGGGAGAAGATCCTTAAGAAGGATGAGTTTGTGTTCATAAGAACCGAAGCCTAGGTGATTTATAATAGGAAATCACTTTTAGTGATTTAAACGTGTTAACTGATGATTCCTCCCAAGACTGTTGTGAAGCAGGGAAGGATTATGCCTTGTTTTGACAGATGGAGAAAAGGCTAAGTTCTTACCAGGAACTTTGCCAGCTCCTTTCAAAGTAGTTTCCAAGGAAGATCTTTCCCTTCAGAAATCTTGAAGCTACAGACATCTCTCAAAGCTTCCCTGTTACCATGGGAGAGCAGAGATGGCCATAGGTGCTGAAGGTATTGGCCTGGCCTTCTTGGAACTCTGACTGGATTCAATCGGAACAAAGAACAAGCAGAAACAACCTTTCCAATGTGATGACTCACCCTGCCAGAGGAAGATTAGTCAATGGAAATTTGTGTGTGCCTGTATTAGTCAGTAAATATGTACCCATGCCTGCACAGGGCCAGGGGCAAAGCACCAGGGCAGTGGGAGTGCAAGGCTGAGTGGAGCAGTCACAGCTTTTTTGCTGTTGGCACTCCAGCATCAACAGAAGTAAGAACAGAGGAATGCCAGGCTGATTTCCAGTACTGTAACAGAGTTAACGTGTGAAGCATGTCAGGTACAGAGTCTCAGCTCCCCCGTTTACCCTTTCTGTTCAAAATCTACCCAAGGCATAGTCCAACCTTTCCCCAAAACAAGCTCTTTTTGCCTCATCTGGGGTCACTACAGGACTGTTAATTTTTCCTAGATTTTTTCACAAGGAAAATTATTCACTCTAAAACTCAGGTAACTAGGTTCATTTTACACTGCCCTATTAATCAGTAAAGTGGTAATGTGGTAACCAGAGTCTCACAGTGGTAAAGGTAAGTAGAGATTTAAGAAGTTTGCGTTTAATAAATATTCGTTAAAAAGCCAGTCTGCTTCTTTTCTGCTTCTTCATCCTGGTGATTGACCACACTTGCATCAGTTCATATATACAGTCAGGTGTACCTTGGCTTTGCTGTTCTTTCCCAGAAGTTTATGAAACAGAAAGAATTACTTGCCAGCTAAACCAACTCCAGCTCACATTTTCCTAATACTAGTTTGAATGTTGCCGGCAACATGGTATATTCATGTTCACATCCTAAATGTAGCCTTCACTAGAGATCCAAACAGAAACCTTTCAAAGCTCTCTTCATGGCAACTTCTCTCTACAATCAACTGTTGTTGAGACAAATCTGGAGATAAATGGGACTCAACAACATAAATTTGTGCCTCTTGGTTCGCCTAAAACTTCAGGAGTTTAAAACCTGCAGATTCAAACACATTAATAAAGGCTGCTTATACCCCACTGTAAAGAAATGTTTTGATTGTGCTGCCATATTCTCTCCACTACTCATTAATTGTAGGACATTAATAAAGTTCCTGTGCTTCCATCTTGATGAAACAATAACCAATAACAACCCCCAGCAACACCAGCCCGAACCACTGGACCCAGTTTCTTTGTTCCAAGCTCCTAATGTGAGCTGAGCAACTTTAAAATAACTGTTCCTATATCATTTTAATGGCACACACACAGACTGAGAAACCTCCCTGACCCCTAACAGAGGGTCTTCAGAAGGGCTCCACATGGAACTGGGCTGGGAGAGCCATTTGCTTACTTATTCAGGATTTCCTTAGCTTAACTACCAATGCCTACAAGCTTCTAGTTTAGTCTGTTCAGAGGGGAAAGGGAAGACAAAATCCTCTTGGTTAGCAAATTATTTTCTTAATCATCACTCCTTACTCTTTTAAAAAAGTTCCCAAGTTACACATCTTTGCAAAATAACAAGTCATTCGTCTTTTCTCAGTCTACTCTCACTCCCATGGCTTCCAGGTTTTATCAGCATTTCAGGTGAGCAGAATGCCTCCTGTTGCTCTCTGAAGATTATCTGTCTTAATATTTGGCAATGTTTTGCTCTCATTTGCAGAGAAGCTTCCCTCTTTATATGCGCGCTGCCTTCTTTAGTCATATGCCCCAGCCAAAATACTCCGGCTCTGTCTGCATCAATGGAATTTGGGGTTTTTTGTGGGGTTAGGATGGGAACAAGACACATTCAGAGATTACATCTTTGACTACCTGACATTGGTCTCTCAGTTTTAGTTATTGCAAGTTGAGAGGTCAAACACTGCCTGGTCTGAGCATCATAATAGACTTCATCCAGATTTTTAGTACAGACTAGAAAAAGACAGAATGGCAAACCTAGCACAAATGGGCTCACAATACAAAACCAGTGTATGATTCAATGCAGATATTTTTGCTTCTCTTAAGTGCACCTGATTTCTCGTAACAAAAGCTATTGGGATGACAAGCAGTTACTGGTTAGGATAAGCACAAAAGGGAGAGAGGAAAACATGACTCAGAGTGGATTGCTTATTAAAGAAACTCATTATTTAAATATTAAAATAGGAAACACACTGCAGAGAAAGAAAAAAGTTCCATTTAACTGCTCTACACATTTCTTTCTTGTCATTGAAAGCTATCAGGTATCATTAAGTCTAATTAATCACATCCTGAATTCCCATGCATAAAGTAAATCTGTTCATTTAGGGGATCAAAAAAATATATAAGACTGTGTTGTGTGATTTGCTTCTGTTTCTTATCCACATATGCTGTATCTCAGCTTCTCCTAGTGCAAGAGAATGTCCTCCTGAAATTAGGTACTGAACACATTTAACCTGTGTAAGTTTCAAAGCTAGCCCACATTTTCAAAGAAGATAAAAACACGCAAAAAAATAATAAAATAAAATTCATTACTGATTATTTGACTCTTAGCTAAAGGAATTACATATATTGAAACTACATTTCAACTACTGAGACAGTCTTTAGCTTAATTTTCACGGAACCGTCTTCTTTGCAGAGCAACGCACCTCTGGGGCAGAACATCTTCCTTTGCCATGTTCTGTCGAGCCACTAGATGTCCCTCGTTCCTACGTAAACCTCCAGGTGGGAGACAATCCATGAGGAAAAGCGGGACTCAGGTGGAACTCGGGCAGCGCAGAAGCACGTTTGTGTTCACATCATGCATAAGTTTCCTGTAACAGGTGCCGGTGGTTTGAATCACCCACTGAGTATGATTCTGTAAGTCACAGCAGTTCCAGATATTGGTGCTCCAAACAGACAACGCCAGTAACTGTGTTCACACAAATTACAAAATCAAGAATCATCAGGCTGGAAAAGGCCTCCAAGATCATCAAGTGCCTTCAAACAAGTATGGCCATGCCCACTAAACCACATCAAAAAATGTCATGCCTACCTGTTTTTTGAACACTTCCAGAGATGGTGACTCCATTGCTTCCCTGGACAAACTGCTCCAACTTAACTCATTCGGTGAAGAAATTCCTAATATTCAACCTGAGCCTCCCCTTTTGCACAAAAAAATGCCTGTATGGCAAAAACAAAAATCAGATGAGACTGAAGAAAGCAGATTAAGATAGCATTGAGGAAAATGGACCAGAAACCCAGGCATCACAGAAACCGCCATCATTCCATCCCAAACTACACATTGACAACAGCATTTTTCATATTCATGTTATTATTTTTTTGCCATTCATGAAGTAAAATGGCATAGTCTCTCATGGCAGTCAGGCTAGGTCTTATTTAATGAATCCATACATTTGTCTGTAGTTTAGTTGGGGTTTGGAAGGACCATATCACCATGTAGATTTAGATAACTCCAGTCTAGCCATGGAATGGTCACGTCAGCATCAGACTGTGAATGCTGGGCAATGTAAGCCAGACATGACATAAATAACAGCATTTGACTTACACTGGCAATGATGAAAGCAAAGTCAAACACTGCTCTGGAGGAAACAAAATGTTTCACCAAGTAAATAGTGTCAGGAAGCTGCTTGCAACTGCCCACTAGTTGTTCAACTCCCTTTTCCCTTCCTGCACCCTATCTGCCTTTCACAAGTTTCCTGATCTTCCTCAGTTAATTTATACCATCAGCACTTTGCAAGACCCTGCCACAGAAAGTGCTGCATCTCCAATTCTGTTTTGGAAACTCTTCCTCTGATTAGGACTCACTTCCTCAGTATTTTAAATTCACAAAGTGGAAGGGAAAAGTCACATCTAAGGAAAAAAAAAAAGAAACCCTTCCTCTGGATTACTTTTGCTTTTTAAGTAATGTGAGTGATGCCAAATTATATCCATATAAGAAACAGGCCTCCAATGGCCTGTTGGCTTTTTTTTGTCAACAAAATGTTCATGACAGAAGGTCACAACATGTCCTTTCCCAGTTGTTTTCAAAACAGGAGCGCTGTCATTCTTCAGTAAGGATACATATAGAAGGTTCTGCCAACTCAGTGTACTTGTAACCTAATTTTAATGCCACTGACTGAACGATACAGATTTTCATTGCTAATTAAATATCAGATCATGGTGCACAATCTCAATGTTATTCATGCTTTTAATGCCCGATTATTTCGGGGGACCATAAGTAGCTAAATGCCTTTATGAGTCTTGATCTTATTCTTAAGAGATGAAGGGAAAAAATATGCAGTTCTCAACAATGTATTTGTTTGTCCAAGGCATTGTCAAAGCACAGAGAGCTGGGAATGTAAGAACTTAAACCTACACAATATGCTTTTGGTCTTCTCTACAGGAGGCCTTTGAACTCTTCTTCTGATTCTCCTTCCCAGCTGCTCTCACATTGACTCCACGGGAGTGAGTGATGGTTGAACACATGGTTCTATACAACCATTGCTGGCCCTCCAATTGCTGCATCCAGTCTGGAGCTGTTCAGATCAGAGTTCACAACAGTTGCAACCAATATATTGTGTACTGGTGACCAGTTTCCAGCAGGCCATCTATCAGCAATACCAGAGAGGGTCAGATCCAGAGCCCAGTGACCATCAGTGTGAAGTGTTGTTTTGTTTTCAGTGGGATTTGTATCAGATTGTTATTTCCACTGATGAAAGATAAACTATTTGGGGGCTAATAAATCTTACAGCTCCACATAATCCCTGCAATTGCATAATTGCAATGCTTAATAACTCTGCTCTCACCAGTTATCTAACTAGTCTGAAGCTAAATGGATTTTTTTCACAGGCCAATACACACATTAGAATCTCCTTTCCCCTCATTCTGTTGGCCATCTCTTTAATAGGAAACTGAGAGCTAAGAAATGGAGAGAACAGAATGACCTATTGAACCAATTCTGCTGCACAGCAGAGCTGACAGGAAAACGGCTGCCTGAGCTCAGGGTTCCAGGAATGGAAAAACAGATGTTTCTTAACTGCATTTAACAGATGCTATTCCAGCTTGAAACAACATTTTAAAATGCAGATCTCAAGTGTTTATGTATTTCCAAAGTATTCAAAGAATGGGAAAGTAGAAATTTCTTGCAAAGTCTTCAAGTAGTGCCAAGCATGCCTTTTATTCTTTCTTTCCCCCCTCTTTATTTTCCCAAACTACTCCATTTTAGCATTCCTGTGGCTGATACATGCACCTAAATATGCATTGGTGCCTACATGCCTTAGATAATCAGATCAGGTAGATTAACAGTGCCACAAACCTTGCATGTGACCTTGGGCAAATCCCTTTATTTCCCTGGATCTCAGTTCTCCACTTATGCTACCTAGAGCTTGTAACTTTTCTTTAAGAACATCTCTCTCAACTACCAATACCTGCAATAGCTAATACATAGAAACCACAAACAAGAACACAGACCTGGAGAATTGCCACAAAATAGATTTTAAAAATTAAATTAGCTATCAGCTATTCAGTGAATGGCAAGGGTATATACACCAAAATGGGTGAGACACAGGTGAATTGGAATTGCAGACTATCCTGTCAACTGCGAATGCTCTAAGTCCCAGCATCAGGTGTAAAGACAGAAGGGCAGAAATGTGAGAAAACAATAGTTCCCAGCCCTTTCTCTAAGTATATTCAGGTTGCTGTGTTATTCAGCCATTACAGTCAATTCTTAATTTAGAATTAAAAACCAGGGAGGGAAGGAAAGACGTGCTGAAACATTCTTACCCTGTGCTGACAGGTTTGCCTCTGAGTACGTTTAGCCCATGGAAGGAACTCTTCTGTCAAGCATCACAGAATTTGTGAGTTATTATTCTCATACTACAAATCGAGAACTGAAGTGACAGCAAGGAATAACCAAAAATATACATTAAAGATCTCAAGTCCATGGAACTGTGCATTTCCCAAGAATAAGCTTTAGCCCATATTTACATCGTTTCCTTCTTCCAGTTATGCCAAGTAAATCACAAGATCTGGCTGTGATCAAACTCTGAGCACTTCCTTCCCTGGCTGAAACCAGAGATATGCTACTAGCCCAAAATAGAAAACACCTCAGCTTAAATTGGTTAGCAGCTCTTGTGATAGCTTTGGTGAAAGTGAAGGTAGGGAAGATGACTTTACTGAAGGAGTTCTTGAACTTGTCAGATATTCCTCATGTTCAGAGTACTGTGCAGTCTGGGGTTGGGGAACTGAAGCTCTTAATGGGAAAGAGGTGTCACCATCAGTACCAACATAAAAGGAGCAGAACCACAAATTTAAGGAAGGTATTTCCTTGATGTTCAAAAGTACTTGCAGTAATTTCCTGGTGTTCTCCCATACACCCCATTGATACACAACAAGCACAGAGAACATTAAACCAAATGGGTTATCTTTACTAAAGAGTTATCGGGAATAGGATTCTATTCCACTAGAGAGCTGAAAAAATCACCACTTTTTAACAACGCAGATTTAGTCCAAAATTGATTCCTTTTCAAAAACCTGAATACTTTCTGAAAAAAAATGTTGACTTACAGAATGATTATTCTATGTTAAAAAAGTGAGCCATTATTCAAATATTTCAAAATAAAAACATAATATTTGGGATTAGAAATTATTGAAACACTCTCCAAACATTTTAAATACATAGACTGGAAACTTTAAAACAAAGACTTCAAATGTTGACTTTCAGAATTAAGATAACTTCTTGTTTTAAGCCAGCCATAGTAGAAATTCTTTGTACCTTTAGATACTGTATAATACAGCAGTCTTAAGGGCAAAACCACTGGATTGTAACAAGGCATTAAAGGTTGGTGATTAGAATTTAATGTAGATTAACACAGAAGAATTGATGCTGGGTGCTCTTGGTCTTTCATGGCCCGAGCCTCTGCTCTTGCTCCTTGTATTTTTGTCTCATAAATTGTTCAAAAACTTTAATAATTGAATTGACAGTCAAAATATCACTTCTCAACATTTGGTTCATATTCTTGTCCCAGCTATGCTGGTGCAACTCTAAATTAAACTAAATGCCTTACATGGAGTACCTCTATGATGGTGTTTGGAAGAAGTGGAAGCCTTTGAAAAACGTCTGTGTTTGCAGCCAAATAAAATCACAGGTGGTTACAGCCTCTGTGGCACACGATTGCCATCCAGTGGTAATTCCCAAACCTGAATTTACTGAAGGCATTCCCAGAGAGTTGACCAGCAGCCAGTGCTGCTTATATCTACCAACCTGTTAGCTGCAAATTCAAATTCCTGAGTAGCTATTGCTAGGCTGAGAGGAACCTTTCTGTTAAAAATTGATAACTTACCTCTTTTTTTAAAAAAAAAAATCAGCTTTCCATATTGAAATAGTTTAGATGTATGTAGATTTTTGCTTCCTTAACAGCAGGAACATGCTGAAGGGGGAGGCCCCTGGCACAGCCATATTCACACCTACTACCACCACCCTCTCAGCTGCTTTTCAGCCCCCTCTGCTGGCATGGCATTAGTCAGATCTGAGAGGAACACACCAGTGCTCATTTAAGCATCCTTGTACAGAGCTTCACCACCTGCTCTGGAGTGCCCTGTGCAGGGGATGGAGCTGAGACTGTGAGTGATCAAGCTTTGAGGCTGGTTTCATGTGAGTACTTACCCAGACATCAATATGGCTACTGGTACCTCTGATCTGCAAAGAACAGGCCCTGAGCTCAGACCTTCCACTTCCTGGATAAATGCTCTACCTGCTCTAGTAGATCACAGAAATGTCTTTCAGAGGGAACAGGTACAGCTCCAGTTGTCAAGACTCAGTCTGATTGGCATCCTTTAGAGAGGTTTGAGGATTACCTCTTGAACTGAGCCTCTCTGGGGAACTGAATGAAGCAACACAAAGCTTTTAGTTCCTGATTGAGCCAAGATATGAAAGAGTGCCAAGCTGCCCAGCCCTGTTGAACTGGTGCAGATCTAGGCACACAGAGAGGTTCTGTACAGCAGAATATTGCTCCTGTATAAACAGGAAATGTGGTTTGGGAATCTAGGCGTGATGCAAGGTCAGACACAGCTCACTGGGGTTTTTCCACTATCTCTGTTTTAGACATAGGAGCTCAAATTCTGCTCTAACCACTTATTTTTTGGACTTGGCCTGTAGCAAATAAAATAAATTCTGGTTAAAACCCCATGTATTTCATGCCAGTTGTACTGATCTACCTTATTCTCTGTTTTACCCTCCCCCCATCTGTAATGTTTTCCCTTGTACTTAACTGTGTCTCTTGCAATGCAGATGTGTAGGAATGATTATGAATGATTCATGGATTTGTTTGGCCTGATTGCCCACAGATTAAATAACTTCATACAATGTTCCCATTGGCATTACAGGCATCTTACTTCTGAACAGGAATTGAGTTATCTGGGGTTGTGGAGGCACCATTGCTGTTAATACTTGCGATCCCAATGAGCAGCCCTCTCTGCCAGGTCTCTTCAGGAGATGCAGAAACAGGAAAAATAATCCTTTTCTTTCTAGGAAAAAATCCATTTTGATGCACCTTTTGCAGTAACATGTGAAATGAGATGCTGAACGTTCAGGCTGTTCCTAAGAGCAACACAGCAGTAGAGTTTCTCCCTCTAACTTCTGAAAGAGATCAGTGGGGTGCACATAAAACTGACAATTTCAGGTTTTTGTGATCATTTACTTCTACTTCATACTTCACTCTGTTCAAGAATGAAAAAGTACACACTAAATTAGTACAAATAAACTATTTTACCTACAATTAGTCTAGCCAAAGTGGTAATATTCAAAACTGTATGAAATATTAACAAGTGTGGAAAAAAAATATACACAAACATTTTGCATTGAAGAATAAAGACTCAAATGCTGAAAATGAGATTTATTCTCCAGGACCTAAATTAATGTGATTTGACTTATGAATTTTGTGTGGTACAATTGCTTTGAGACACAGAAGGGGAGAGACTGGTAAATCAGCTCTTTGTGTGCTTTGTAGCCATCATCACATTATGGATATGTGGTGGAATAAAACAATGAGTAATTTGCGTGTCTTAATTCCACAGCAGTTAAGTTAATAAGAACAAAAAAGTATCCTCAGACATTTTCAAAGCAGTTTGATTAATTTTCTGTTCACTAAACCCATGCTGCAATCCACAATTAATTAAAAAAATCAGAAAAAAATGTAAGAAGAGAAAAAAAATCAGAACCCAAATGCTTATTATCAGAAACACAGATATTACTTCTTACAGTTTCCTCACATTTGACCAGTAAAACAGAACAAATATTTTGCTAGTCTTTTCTTAGGTAAGCTGCTTTCTCCTAGATAAATTTTTACTGCTGGCTCCTGTACACAGGGAAAGGAAATTATCTTCTTGGAATGCAAGTGCTCTGTCAGTGCAAAAGGCTGCAGAGGGCAGTTGCAGCAACAGGATTAATGAGTTGCTGGCAAGAGAAGCTTTGAGCAAAGGTGGGATATGGACACAATCACAATTTACATTTTCTGACATCTTTGCTGGGGCTTTCTACTCAGGAAAAAAAAATTGATTTGGGGGTGTCTAAATTTAGTGAAACCTTCATACTGTTCATATTTGATCAGACTAGAAATGAAAAGACAACTGGCAAAATCTCACCCTTCCAGGGTGCAGACCTCAAAGGAAGAGCCAAAGACAAGTGCAGATCTGCCACCTCCTGTTTCTAGTGTGGACAATACAACGACGGAAATAATTAGCTAATCTTTCATTTAAATAAAGCCTTTTGGGGGAAAGGCTAAAAATAAACACTGATTCATTCCTTGTCAGGGAAGTTTCTTCTGTCAATTATCACATTGTTACTGCTGTTTTTAATCTAGTCAGATGGTGAGATTGGCAATCCTTTCTGCAGGGGCTTCTGGGTGTTATTTTGTGGAGAATCTTACTTGAAGGACTGATTACTGCTTTTATGGGAGCCAGTGGGAGTTTGGCCACAGTCCTTCATGCATGTTAATTTGAGGGACTTCCAAATGTTAGCTAATGATCTCAGAGTTCTTTTTATGAAATATGTGTGGGTTTGGTTTGGGGTTTGGGTTTTGTTGTTGGGTTGTTGGTGTTTTTTTTAATCCCTAGGAGAACACAATTAAGGCTGGAGAAAGTGCTGCACTGTAGCTCTGGACTGGCCTCTCAATAACACCTAAGTTCTAGAATAAAAAAGTTCAGAAGTGCACATCACTACTATAGTCAGATATGATATACATAATATATACAATATATTAAAATCAAATGTATTTGAATTATTTATATACTCCACCCCATATGCTTTGCATTGCTATGGACCCGGTCTATCTGTCGGCCTTCACTTGCAGCTACCTAAGTAACTCTTTTTTTAGGAACAATACTTAGGGGAAAGCTTTAGCCTCCGCCTCAAAGCAGGGAAATATGTCAGGATGGAAAATAGATGCACGTGTGGGTGGGGGAGTTTCATTTCTGTTTTCTGAAGCCTTATGTAGCTGTAAACGAGAAACAGGCAAAAAAGCGAGCCGGTGGCAGCCGATCGGAAAGCCAAGGACACAAGTCCAAGCAAGCGCTGGGGCTGCGGCTCACCGAGAAGCGTGCAAAGGGATCTTTGGCTAAACGCTGACTTGAAAGGGCTTGAAACGGAGCACACCAACAAACACCGCTCTCCGTCCTCCCCCTTCCCACAGCCGCTACCACAGAAAAAAACCCCAAAAGTTATAGAGATGTTTGTTTCTGGCTGCGTTCAGGCCAGAAACGAGATTCTGCACTTTCCCCATGACTAACAGGGCAGTTAAGGACTAGGAGCCGTTCCTTCCGCAAGGAACGCAGCCCGCAGCACCCCGCGCATCCTCGGCTCAGCCTCCGCGCGCTCCGGCCGCAGGGACAGGGACGGGACCCGGACCCGCCCGCTCGGCCCCGAGCGCGTCCCCACCCGCGGGGCGGGCGGCCCCGAGCAGCCCCGGCGGCGCCGCGCAGGCTCCGGGCAGCGGCCGCGCCTCCGCCAGCCCCGGGCTCGCCGGCGGCAGGGGAGGGGAGGGTAAGGCCGGGGGAGGGCGGGGGCGCCGGGCTGCTGCCCCCGGGAGGCGGGGGGCGCTGCCGCGGGCCCCCGGCCGTGCGGGACGGGCGCGCTGCTCCCTCCCCGGCATCAGCCCTGCCCGCCGGGCTCAGTGCCTTGGGCGGGCCCGAGGGGCGGCAGCGGGCGCGGCCGGGCTCGGTGCACCCCTGCCTCATGCCGGCTCAGAGACTGTTTTTCTTTTCTTTCCTTGCCCCCGTCTCGGTGGGGACAAGCCCAGCCGTGTGGGGATCAGAGGCCTGAGGGGGCACCGGCAGCAGCCAGAGCCGGCCCGGGGTCGAGGAGCAGCGCTCGGGCCGCAGGGGGAGAAGGGCGCTGAGGGAAGGCGCTGGGGGCACTGAGCAGCGCTCTGCACGCCCAGCAGCCCAGCGAACACCGGCACAGCCTGGCCGGGCACACCGCGGCACTGCTGGCCAGCGGGGCTCTGTGCAGCTGTGCAAAAAGTCTCTTTCACTGAAAGGTACGAAAAGAAACAAAGCGCATGAAAGGAAGGAAGGAAGCGCCCTCAGCGCTCAGCAGCCAGGAGACCGCTGGGGACAGGGACCTGCCGCTTCCGCGATGCTGCGCAGGAGGTCTGGGTAGGAATTGCCAGAACTCTTGCTGCCTGCTTCCAGTTTGGGAGATTCACCACCCTCTTTTTGCTCATTCCCTTTTCCACAGTCAAAGAGCATAAAGCACAAAATGCCTTGTATCGAGCAAAAGACAAACAAAGAAATGCAACCATCCAAAACCCAAGCCAAAGTGCATCTGGCTTGGGATGAATACTGGACCATGTCTGCTGGGAGTGAGAATTTTTCAGAAGGCTGGACTCCAGTCCAAAACGGACCCTGTCATTTGGAGTCTGAATATGAAAACAGCTTGCAAAACATTTTTTCAGGCTTCTGACAAAAGAGTTGGTCCTTCTTTTGCTCTGGTATCTAGGCTACATTGTGCAGGCTCATGCATATCACTGGTTTTATTCACATGAGTAATTCCATTTGAATTTGGAGCGACAACGTGTATGTGTAAAGTTACTCATATGCTTTCTGTCTCTTTTGTATATTGAAATGATGTGGGTTTCGTTTTTTTCCATTTGATGGTGCAGCCCAGTAACTGTTGGCATCAAGGTTATAGTGAACCATCACAGTTATTATTACTGTTTGTCAGCTGACACCTTTGTTTTCCTTGCCAGACTAAAATGCAGCTATTCCTCTCTATGCAGTTTATTTCATCTATGCAATTATATCATGTTTTTATGCAACCATCTTTCACCTGATGGTGTAAATTCATCTCTCCATAAAAGATCTTTTTGTACTCAGCTTTTTCTCCAGTCATGACTGACAGTCATTCCAGTTGTGCCATCTGAGTTTTTCTCACACAAGTCTCTCATGACTTCTCCCATACAGAATAATCTAAACTCATACTGATTCTAACAGGATATCTGGATGTTTTAGTATCTGCCAGCTGGAACTTTTTATTTTTCTGATTGCCAAATGCCCTTTCTTTCCTCCTTCATATTTCTTCAAGCTACAGCTTCTGCTATTCTCATAACCTTGTATGTCTTCTCTATCTCATTGCTGCATTTTTGTCTAAGGGCAGAATGTCACGGGGACAAGGAAAACACAATGTCTATCTTCCATGAAGTGTGGCATTAAGTTTTAAGTGTGACTCAGTGTTTTATTAGATGCTGCTTTTCCTCAGTCAGGGGATATAAAGAACAACCAAGTAAAATTCAATGCCGACTTTTTGGTTTTAGTGGAAGATAACAGTTTTTCACTGAAGACTCTCAGCTGTCAGGCACATGCTCTAGTACCTTAATTCATGCCTGAGGAGAGTAGTCAGGCTGAGCAGTCACTGACTCCTTTGTCAACCACAGTCTTTCTTCCTAACCTAGAAAATTTTGTGAATTAGTGTGAGTAGAGTCTCCCTTAGGAAATAAAGTATTTGAAGTTACTTCAGCAGCAGGTCACAAGCTGTCAAGAAGATGCATTCAGTCACACCTAAGGACAGATTTATTACATTCAGTCTCCAGGGGACCTGCCTACTGTACCTTGAAAGAATCCAGCTAGTTAGTTTTTGTGAAATCCCCAAATGATGCCTTCTAGGAACACTGAGAACTGCTGTTTCTGGGAGAAGGGTGATGACCTGTGCATTGAAATGACCTGCTCCAGTGGTGACAGGACAAATTACTTCCAAGGAAAGGCTAAAAGGCCAAATACATCTTAAGACTGCCCTGAGAACATGGTGGGAATTGCTCATTTCTTTTCTCATAAAGTCTGAGGACCAGGAACTGTATTTCCTCCCTCTGTCATACCTGGAAGATGCAAAATCACCTGTTTGTCTCGGGTAATTTCTGCAGAGCTTCCCTGCAGCAGCACTCCAGAGTCAGGGTGTCCATTCCATTCTGCATTGTGCTGAGACCACAACACACACTGAGTTCTGCCCAAGGGTGGCGTCACCAACAGGACCCGAAATAAGATTTAAAAAGCAGATTCGGTTCCTGAAGTGAATATCCCAGTAAAGACCATAAATAAATAAAACCCATACACACGCTGAATATGAGCATAAACTTTTGCTCACACATGGCTGCTGCCCTGGATTTCTATATCCATAACATGCTGCACTTGTGCCACCCATGGATGTGGATTTAGGGAAGCTCTTTGTCAGAAACTTCATTCAAAATTGAGATGCAGTTAAATAATTAATTGCAAATGTAAATTGTAATTAACAGATTCCCTGGGGAGGTCTACTAATCAAAACTATATATTCTAATTTTTAGTTTTTTAAAAATCCCATTCTTAAAAAAAACGAAACTATCAAACAACTAACAAACAAAAACCAAACAAAAAATCCCCAGCTAATGAAATTTTAATTTACTAAGGAAACTAAGGTGGGAAAAATTTATTCACTTTCATCTTACCATAAAACATATTTAAATACAGTGGAAAAGGCAATTTCCTGATTCATATGCTAGAAATGTATATAAAAATGTAACAACCCCAGAGATATTTAAGATACTGAATTTCTTTTTTTCAGATACTTCCTCCACCATATTTGGGAAATAGATGAAATATTTACTGTATTATTCTAAACCAAGTGTGTATTTTTGTGTGTGATAAATTTGTTTACTTAAAAATAAGAAATATACCTAGCATATAGAAAATACAACTGTATATATTTATATTTATTTAAGAAGTTAATTTATTACTAGTTAAGAATTCACTTTGCAACAGAGATGAAATAGTGTTACAAAACACAACTAAAGGATTTTCATTCTTGGGTGAAAGCTTCTAGAAAAAAAAAAGAATGTATTAATAATGTCAATTTGCAAATTTTAATTTTGCAATGATACACAAACATAAATTTATTATGAACTTTTAAATTAAAGCTTTAATATTAATGTGATCTGAATTAAAGAAAAGCAGTCTCTTGCCTGCAGAGCTGCAGAAGCAGGCAGTGAGCTTTTCTCTGGGAGAGATTGATGAGGTTCTCTCTGTTGTGCAGTGAAGGTGCCAAAGCCCTCGGTGCTGTGGCACTGCTCTCTCCAGAAGGAGCAGTTACATACAGAGCCTTACAGCCTAGAGAAACTGTAATTACATGCTTTATAGCATAGAACATATTATAGAAACTGCAATATATGCTGTTTCACAAGAGTTACCCCCTTTAATATACCTGTTCATGTCAAAAAGCATTTTGAAGCACTGAGATATAGCAGCGATCATGTTTACAAATACTGCCCTAAAACTGTTAAAATTCAACTAAGAGTTATTCAAATAAAAGCTGTCCAGTTTTTCTGTCAGCTTTTAGTATGTCTGCTCTAAGCTTTATTCAGACAACAGGGTTGTTATTGTTGTACTTGAAAGTACCTGTCTTTCTTCTGGACTCTGAAATCAGGATGGAGCTGTGTCTTCTGCTTCGATTTGTCATTTTACAAACCCTCCTTCTGTCCTTCAGCTTCTCCCTGTAAGAAGCAATACCTCTTTCTGTTCCCTTCCTTTTGTCTTGACTCCTGCACTGTAAGCTCAGGCATGTGTAACTGCATGTTTTACAGCACGTGGCAGAGCCAGGCCCTTATTTCAGTACAGAATGCCAATAATACAGAACTGTCACAGACACCCAACACTCCTGGAGCCATTCACGTTTTCAGGGTGAAACTCTGAAGCTGAGCATCTCTGAAAATTACTTCCTGTATTTTGAAAAAAAACCAAACCAAAAAAACCTCACCACAGAAACAGTTCAGGTTATCTTGAGTTTAGGAAAAAATAAAATAGCAAACCAGAGGATACTAGATTTACCACACATAGCGAAGCATTGCAAGTAAACATGATATACTGAAAAAAGCCTTTTTCTCTATTCTAAACAAGTTGGGTTTGTTTCTAAAACTTTGTAAGGGCCTTGCAAGTCTCCAGAGTTTCCTCATTCATGCAGGCAGTCCCGTTAGAACAAGACTTACAATAAAACCACCTCCAGAGCCAAGGTTTCTGGGATAAGTACAAATGCGAAGATCTGTTATTATTTTTGAAAAGCAGTAAAACATCAAGTTGCCTAGTGAGAAAATGCAGTGTTCTGCCTGGAAAGGCTCAAGGCTTGAGTTCAGAAAACTGGGTTATTAACAAAAAAGCCCCAAAACAGAACAAGGTTTCCTACTTGGGCCCCTCCCCATATGAGTGGTTTCATATCTCATTATATTCCAAAAAGCTTGATCATTTTAAAAATGAAACTTTTCTGAGTGTATTGAAAACAGATGGAAATGAATCAAGGGGCTGAGATAGAAAAACGCTTTACTGAAGATCCATTTAAGCAATACTTTAAATAAATAAATCATTTGTCTGAGAAACCACATCTATCAGAAATATAAATAATTATATAATGAACATATAAACTACATTTCCTGAAGTAATTCCTGTCTTGCTACATTTCCTGAATTATTTGTATTATGAAACAGTAGTGGGGCACCATTAATTGATACACACTCAGTGCTATAGTTACTGCACTAATTGCAGCTCTCCAGGCCCTCCACTCAGCTCCTCCAGCCCTTTAACAATTGGGATTGATTGCACAGAAGCTATTTTTAGAATGGAATGGCAGAAGACTTTGGAGAGCAGCAGACATTTTTGTGTGTGCTACAGCTGTTTTGGGGGAAAAAAAAAAGTTGAATAAAAATGTTCAGAGTTGTCTTTTTGGATGTTTTTTTCTGAAGTCAGAGCTTCCTATTGGATAACTGATATTGTGTCAAGTTGAAACTGAGGTCAGTGGTGCAGGACACAGAGGACAAGGCTCAGTGATATTGTTCTCAGAAGAGGAGCAGCTTTTCTTTGGAAATGGGACTGCTCAGGTTGACAGTAGATGAACTCTGGTGGGTTGAGTTTTGTAGACAGGCAATCAAGGACAGGACAAACTTGACAGGGAGTCAGGTTTGCAGTTTAAAATACCGATGATGAAAGGCCAGATTCATTATTAACTTGGTGGGGTTTTTTCACAGCTCTGAAGTGGAGCAGTTAACTGATTGTTAGGGACTGTAGGTCTGCTTCCAAGAATGCTTCAGCTGAGAGTAAATAGCCAAGATTCACAAGGGCCAGCCAATGCTGAAAAGGTGTGACTGGGAGCTGACACCCAGTGAGTTCATCCCCACTTGGCCTTTTGTTATCCCATCCTGCTCACCTGCCTTGCAAGAGTTCAGCTGGGCTAGACAAACAATTGGACAGGACTTTGTTGCTAATCTGTTCTATGAAATCAGGGCTGTCATCATCTCTGAATGCTTGTACAACAGGAGGCAAGGCTTGGAGGAAGAAAAACAAGGAGAAATATGTAGGAAGAAGAATAACCAGCTTTATAACTGAGAAAGAAACCACAAACAGCAAGGGGACAAGCCTGTTTACCTATGTAAAGTATTGGCAACCTATCACCTTTTCAGAGTTAATGGTATCAATAGCAGTAATACCTTGGCACTGTCACACTGCACTGCATCAGCAAATCTGAAGTGTTGTACTAAGGAAGTGACTGTCCCCATTTAGTTGTGGAAGTGAATGATTTGGCTGTGGTTGCTCAGAAGCTTGGCAGAGTTAGGGAGATAATCCCTGTTTCATGCCTTCAGCTGCTTTTCCCTTTTCAATGGGATGCCAGAAAGCATTAGGGACTTACCTATAATGTGTCATTACTTCATATCTGCTAATTCCCCTGGACATGAGAAATGCACCCTTAGTAACTGCCACCCATCTTTGTGTTCCTTCAGAGAAAACATCCAAAGAATATGCTTCAGTTTCTACAGTAAATAGCTTACAATACTGGTTTGCATTAAAAAAAATCCCAACAAAATTGAAGTAGTTAATCTTGCCTTATGCTGCAAGAGATTCTCTAGCATCTCTTTGTCACTGAATATATTCCAGTTCTAAAAAGGGTTAACTTTTAGAGATTAATTAGCTGATAAATTAGGTACAATGATTTCATATTAATATGAAATATAACTAGCTTTTGTATCTAGCTGGTTTTACTGAAATCTTTGTTCTTCAAGTTGAGTGCAGCTTGCCCTGGATTTACACATTACTCTTAGGTAAATGACTCTTCCCTGTTGATTTCCATCCTGGGTTCTCAATGCAGCTGGAATCTGGCTCCCACTGAAAAGTCTCAGAATTGGGAGACTGTCACTTCATTTGGTGATGTGCCACCTCAGACACATTATCAACACAAATTCCAAAATCTGGTCTTATGCTGGGGGCTTTTTGGGTGTGCTTTGCAAAATAATCTATGTTAAAATAAGCCAGTGTTTTGAAGAGGGTTAATAGAAGAATGTTTTCCTGGTAGTTGTGTCTTCACGGAACACAGTGACATCTTGTGGCATGGGAAGGGCTGGTGTCATTTTTTTCCAGATGCATCCTCATTTCAGCAGTTTTACAGGTAAAAGTCTAAACAAATTCTGGACAACTGTTAATGCATTACTTCCATCTGTAATATTCACTCTTTCCAAAGTTCTTTTTAGTACAGATTTGTCTAAAGTACTCTTTTAGTTGTGAAAAAAGACCAAGTCCTGGTATGGTAAATGTAGTATGTTGGAGCTTCACAGTTCACCGACATTCCTTGGAAAACTTTCAGCTCCAGGAACGTTCCTGTCCCAGCCTCACTGGTACAAGAATCTGAGTCAGAATTTCTGGTGCTTTACTCAAGTTAGTGTACGATCACAGATGGACAAATTGTCCACTGTTGCTTTCGAGGGGATTGAAAAAAAAACACAGTAGTGTTTTATCATAAGGTGGAGATTTTTCTTTTTTCCTTTTTTGTCTTTTTGCAGACCAAACAGGGTTTAGCCCTGTCCCTGATATTTTGGGACCCTCCTGTGGCATGGCAGCCCTTTGCAGGCTGATCCTTGGATAGGATCCCGGTATCAGCATGAAGGGAAGAGCTGCCGGCGGAGCGGCCGAGGCGCAGCAGCCGCGCCCCTGTGACCGCTACAAGCACGCCTGTGCTGAGTGCAGGGGCTTTGTTTATCTCTACGGAGGGCACGGCAGCACCACGCTGAGGGACTTCTGGAGATACCACACAGGTGAGCCGGCCCCTGCTCTTGAGTGCCAGGGTTAAAGCCATTCCACATCCGTCATCGTGGAACTGAGGCTGCTCTGTGCTTAACAGATTATCCTCGTTTAAGGTCTTTCTGTCACAGGGCTGGATAAACTGCTTTTTGTTCATCGGGCAGATGGGGGGTGTTTGCTCCTCTTGCAAGTGTCCACAAAGTTTTGATTTCAGTTCAGTTCCTTTTGTTTTTGGGGTTTTTTCCCTCGAGCAAAAATACTGAGTCATTTAAAGTATCCTGATTCTAGCAAGGGATATCAATGAGCTTTGCTGACTCTCTAACACAGCAATAGTTCGTGCATATAAAAGTGCACAAAGGGAACATGTGAATACAATACCTTGTAGGTTTGCAGTATCAATGCACTATCAAATACAAGCCTTTGTATTTTTTTACTTGATGTATAGTTTTACCTGTTCACTTGTTACTGGAATAAAACAAAATTGTGCTGGGGTTTGTGCTCATGGAATTGTCCAAATTTGATGTAGGTAACAATTAAAATAGAAGCAGTAACAATTATTGTATTTAAATGTAACTATTACTGTTATATACAAATTTGCTAAATAGAAAAATTCATATATTTCATTTTTAACAGAGGAAAGATGACAAAATGCTTCATTTTAAGCAGCACAGCCACATTCAAAGCCCACCTTTTCACCTTTTCCCTACTGTTAATGTGTTGAGTGCACCACTGTCTTAACTTCAGCTTTGGTTTATAGTGACAAATGAATGGGAAATGTTGGATTGCTCAAGAGACGGTCCAGAAGAACTGGAAGAACATTCAATGGTGGCTTATAAGGTACTAGACCAGGATTATATTGTCCATATCCTGACATTTTATTTCCTCCTATACAGTGCAATAAAATGCCATAGGTATTATGTACTGAAATGCTGTGCCCAGAAAGCATTTTGTGTGGATGCAGCTCTGGATGTAGCTGTACCTGTGTTTGGAAATCTTTCTGAACAGTGGCAGTAATTCAGCCCTGCAGCAGCCCCCTGGTTTCCTCAGTCAGTGCTCAATAAGCAGCAGTAATAGCAGATAAAGACCCTGGCAGCACTTTCTCTGACTTATCTGTGCAGTTGTAACAGTTGCTCTGAATTCATTTGCATGATCAGCCGCGGCACAAAAACATTCACTACAGAACTCGCGTAGAACAGGGACGGGGGAGTAAAGCACAGCAAGAATTACAGCCCTGCCTGTGAGGGGAAGACAGAATTTAGGATATCAAGAGCTACCACACAAGGAAACATTCCTCTAAATATGCATAATCCAGTATACCTGAGCAATGCCTGAAGAGAGCTCCAGATTCCCAGCCCCAGGCTGACAAGAAGCGAGCAGTTCTGAAATATTGTTCCCATTAAACAGCACAGTGTTCTTCAGGGCGTCCCACTGGGAGAAAATAAAGAGAGAAAAATTAAAAATCAGTGGCTTTTTGGGATTGTTAAAAGATCATCATATTGTTAACTACATTTTGCTGATAGCAACCTTTGCATTTAAGAATTGTTTTTAAAATTATTTGCATGCGATGTGCCTTCCTGTAAGCAACAAATATTTGTGCATTTTGCAGGGCAGCCTGTATATTTTTGGTGGAATGGTGGATTCTGCTTTCACACAAGCAAAAACTCCTCTCTGGATATATGACATTGGTATGATACACAATAGCCAGTATTTTCCATGGGATATTCCACAGGCAGTAATAAATAATGAGAACCAAACTGTTTTCTTCTGCTTGTAACAGAGCCTTCCTTAAGCTTTACAACAAGTAATGTGTGTAAAACTGTGTGCATATTTTCCCTTCAAAATCAGGCTGTTCAGCTATCAGAGATGCAGGTCTTACTTCAATTAGAGAGGATTTTATGGGAAAATTCTATGTATTTTAAGGTCTCAGAATTTCCATTCCTCCCTCTCTCCTTCTTACATTTACTATTTGATCATAAGACATGATAATTAATGTATTATTTAATTTTTATTTTTAATGCCACATATATTTTAAAACCAAGCTTTCTTGGCTTCTACTTTCTTATGAAAGAAAGTAGATCAGTAAAATATATCTCATTTATACTTTTACTGAAGAAAAACATAAGCTAGAGCAAGAGAAATCAAATATTAAATAAGATGGGAAATTAACATCAACATTTTATAACATGAATTTCTTTTTTTTCTCCTAAGAACAAACATTTGGGATCTCTTAAGTGTGTATTCTAATAAAAACAGTGCAGTATTTGAATTTAATAGCAAGGTCATACATCATGGATTCACCCATTGGAAATCCTGTGTACAGTAATAGCTATTATTATATTATTATTATAATAGTTATTTTGATGTCAGATTGGGAGGAGAGAGAGAGAGAGGGGCTTAGTTCCTTTTGAGCCACTAAGTCTTGTGTCCAGACCAAGATTTAAATTTCCTGGCTTCTTCTGCTACTTCACTATGTAACTTTAAATCAATGGGGGTTTTTCAACCCTTCCTTTGTGTTTTACACCCCTTCCTTTGTGTCTGAGATAACCTGCTGGAAGAAAGAAAAGCTTCAGAACATGTTTTAAAGAAGAAAGCATCTTCTACTCACAGTACTTACCAGTGGAAATTGGAAATGAGTTATTCACCATTGGTTGTGTGTCTAGCTGTTTCATAGTTATTATTTAAAATCTTTTGGCAAGAATAGCTTTAAGTAATGCGAGCCTGCACTGATTCCTCATTGTATCTCTGTGCTGTGTTATCAGATATTTCCTCTCCTTCACAGTGATCCCAGATCTGTGATTGCTGGCTGTTATTTGAGGGCTATTTAAGGGACCTATGAAAAAGAACAAGAAAGAATAAGTCTGCCATAATAAGGTGTGTGTGGCAAGCAGGAGGAGTCATACATCCATAGGGAAATCTGGGATTCCTATGAGTTCAGAAAATGATGATAATCCCAGGTTACTTCTGCATTATGAAATTCAGCTTTAGGAAACAGGAATACAGTGTGACACCTGTGTGATTCTGTATCAGATAAGGATAGAGGAAAACTGTTCAAACTGTGTCTCCTGAAGTCTCTCAGGCTGCTGCCCTAGCGGGATTTCTTCAGCCTTGTCAGTAGAAAACACCTTGAGAATGAGCTGTGTAATTTGAGCAGTTACTGTGGGAGGAGTGTCCTCTTGTGGTGCGGGCCCTAAACTGCGCTTTATTAACTCAATCCCCAGATTCCGCAAGATGGACAGAGAGCTGCAACGAACCAGCAGAGACGGAGGTAAGGAGCCAGGAAGTGGGGAATGTGTGAATCAAATGCCTGTTGCTTTGTTGATTAAACAGATTGCTTTGAAATATGTTCCCCCAAACAGTTCCAATCTCATCTCTTCAGAGACATGTGGCTGTATGTTATTTCTTTGCACTTTCAATAACTTAAGGCTTTTTCCTTCTTCAAAACAGTGTTTAAAAATACTGCTCTTAAATTTTAAGTCCTATATAAGAAGTTAAGTCCTCTCCTCTGCTGCTGCTTCTGTTTCTCTGAAATCCCTATCAAGAAAACTAATTTTAAATGGAATATTGCAACCATACGTGAAGCCTGTGCTTTTAAAAGTAGGGTTGTGAAAACAGATTGGCAGCCACGCTAATACATTTTGGAACGTGAAGTGCTGCAGCATTTTTCAATTCTTCAGTGTGAACACGTGGACTCACCAAGTTACTGCCACTTCTAATTGAAACCTGAGTGGAAGCATTTGTGGCTTGGTCTTTTGAGATTGATTCTGTATCACTACACATTAGGAATCACTCATTTTTTGCTACTGAAACTTCATCATCACAATGCTTCTATACCTTGAAATTACACCCAAAATTTTCTTTTAAGATGTGACACAGTTACCACTCTGGTTACCTTTGCTTGATGGAGGAGTAAGAGAAAGTTTAGGACTGCAGGGTCATTTGTGGGGGAAAAAAAAAATGTGAATTTCCCAAACAGACATTGCTGCTGGTATGACTTTATAGGTTTGTATTTTTGAATTGTTCTAGAGCTCTGCACCAGCTAACAGAAAAGGTCACAGTGCAGTCGTGTACCATTCCAGCATGTACATCTATGGGGGATACTTTGGCATCAAAGGCATTTGTCAGGAGTTTTGGGAATTCCATTTTGGTAAGTTAAAAAAGCAGGATAAGGTTTTGATCCAGTGTAAAACAACAACTGCAGCAGGAAAGCTTGCTCTGCTAAGAAAATTCTTGTCAGTAGAAATGCTCCAAGTTAGTTTTGGCTTCTCTTTGACAACATTTAGTGATAAATTGTGTCAAATTCAATTAATTGCTAGCTAAAATTTATTAGACTATTAAACTGGAATACATTTTGCAGTATTTGCCAGTTTCACAGCTGAAAATCAGACAGAATGTTTGTTTACTACCCAATAAAATTCTTCAACGATTACTTAAAACTTTCAGATCCAGCAAGGACCCTGATTTCAGCCTATTAATGCCATCTTTTGATCTCAAATCTCCAACTGACCACAGAGAGTCAAACCTGAAGGAGATATTTTATTAGCATATTCATGACCAGTCTGATTCTTGCAAATGAGATGATTCTCAGAGATTTCCTAAATGCATAACTTGTTATCTCATGGCCATTCTGACACTATTTTGAAACAAATGATGGGTTTATCTCATCCTTCCTTCCCTCACAGGGAGAATAAGCATAGACATTAACAAATTAATGTTTTTGTTGACTGATTTTTTTCCTTCTAACAGCCAGGAAAGTATCTTTCTGTATCAGAGTCAATGAACTGACAAAGCTGTAGGAAAAACTGCTCTGTAAATAAAATTTCCATGGCATCTGTCACACAGCATCTGACATTTTCATTAAAAGTTTATTTCAAAACTGATTTCTTAAAATGCACTTTTTCAGTGTCAGAATTTAATATGTTAACTCGTAATAAGCTTAGAGCAGAAACCCTTATTCTCCAACTGAATAGCTACCTCCTGCAGGAAGCAAATCCTTTCTCAAATAGGGTAAATTTGATCCATGTATATGAATCAGTGGTTTTGTTTCAGATACCAGGAAGTGGGTGTGTGTCTCCAGCCCCGGCCACAGCAGCGGCCCCGGGGCGCGGCACGGCCACTCGGCAGTGGTTTATCACACAGCCATGTACCTCTTTGGGGGGCTGGTGGGGCTCACTGAGCAGAGGGACTTGTGGAAGTGGGACTTTGCAAGCAGCAGCTGGTCCAGCATCAGAACAAGGTAACCTGTTCTATTTGTTACACTAAAAGAGCAGAGAAAGAGAATTGATCTTACTCTGATTCTGCGTGCGGGTGGAGAGGGAGCCGATGCCCTGTTGGTAATTGCAGGGATTGTTCAGATCAGGATGCAGTGCTGCTGCCATGCCTGGGGCTCCAGTTGGCTTTGCTCGGGAGAGCTGTTGGCAAGGCGTTGATGCAGCTGTCAGCAGTGTAATTTTGATGTCCCAATGCAGCTGTTCAGCAGTCATCCTTCTGAGTCAAAAGGAAAACAGAAGCTAAAATCAGTGCTAAGTTTCTTTTTGGTCTCCCCTTAACTGCTGGTTTCTCTTACCTTCAGCCAAGGACCTCCTCCAGTGGTAGGTCACGCTTCAGTAGTCTGCAAAGACTCTATGCTGATTTTTGGTGGAGGGATTTCCAATTCCAGCCCTAACGATGACCTCTGGAAGTATCATTTCCATACGCAGACATGGAAGAAGCTTAGCAGTACTACAAAGGGAAGCTTTTCTCCTAAAATGTATCACTGCATCTTAGGAATTGGTGTGGACTTCCAAACTACCTCAGATTTCACTGATACGTTCCCCAGCCACTGCAAGAGTGAGCAGAAGGCCCATCCCCAGCTGGTGCCCATCCTGAGGCACTCTGGCTTTTGCAGCTTCTTCTGCCCACAGCCCACGGAGCGGAGCAACGCCATCGAAATGAAAACCTTCAGCCTGCCCCTGCAGCCAGCAGAATTCCCTGCCTCCCACACCACTTCAGAGACAGGACTAGGCCCAAAGAGAGACAGGAGCTGTTTGTCCAAGGACAAGGCTCTCCCTCTGTTGGCCTGTTCAGGAGAGGCTTTTGCTGCTGCTCAGGCTGTGGGTGAAGAGGAGAGACCTGACTGGGGGTGTGTGGCCACGGGGGGTGGGATCAGCAGGACCAACACACTGCTGCTCATCGGGGGCAAACCCTTGTCCAGCTTCTCTGAGATCTCCTTCAGGCAAATGGAGTTTGATTGCTTGTGATTGCTTTGCTTGCAAAGTGAAGGAATAAATTTCCACCACCGTGGCAGTAGGTGGAAAACCAACTGCTTGCAACTGTCTTCAGCTTCCTATCAGCACGCTGGGGAAAAAAAATAATTAAACCTTCTCATACTTGCTGTGAACAGATTTTTTACAATGTTAACAAAACCTGACATATATTTAAGTCACAACTTGCATGTAAGTTGTGATTTCTGAGAGGAGCTTGTTGGAATGCTGCTCTTTTTGTTACTTTTCTCCTGGTCACTTCATACCATTTCAAATTGGCAATGGCTGAGGCTGCCTTGAAAATCAGAACTGCAGTAACCCATGCTGGCTCCACAAGATGCCATTTCAGGGACAAAGCTTGCTCCTTTTGCACTGGCATAAGAGAGAAATACAGTCACATTTGAGAGTTTCAATTAGTCTTAACATGAATGTTCTCTAAGATTTTATATTCTTGAGTGTCCTTTGCAGAATGTATTTGCAACATGAAAAGGCCTATGACAATGGAACCCAACAAACAAATCAGCAACTGAATTCCAGAAGTTATTCAAGGATTGTATATAACCTTGAGGAAGTGAAACAACGAGTGTCCCCTGGAAATCATCAGCAAGGACCAGAGGAAGGGCATTATACCTGTGAGAACAAAGGATGTGCCAAATGAGTGTTGGCTTTAATGGCTGAACACAGAATCGAAAGATTTCCCACAGTGTGGTGGGGAGAGAACAGAAAGAGGAGGGCTTGACAGAGTGGCACAAAGCATGGGCTGTTTGCACTGGTAACTCATGTTTTAGCCCTAAAGAGATTTCTGCTTTTCCAACTCTTTTATCACCCTACATAGTACTTGTTACACATTTCCTCCCTGTTGCAGTAAGTTCTGAGTTCATATATGGCTTTTTCATATATGACTTTTCTTTGCTGAAAAGAAAAAAGTGCTTGTTTTGCAAGGTAATATTGTCCAGTGTTCAAAGCACTTAATTCCAAAGAAGTTACTAAATACCCACCTTCTGACAGAACAGCAACTGTCTGTAAGAGCTGCTGGTGTCTGAAATTACTTGAAAGTTAATACTTCCAAGTATTTGAAAAGTTCAAATACTTCCAAAAGTTTCATAGGAATAATGACTTACAAGTAATTTACAGATTTCAAGAATATTTAGAGATACTTTCATCATCTCTTCACAAGTAACTGTCATGTGAATTCAGTAGGAGAATTACAGATGGATTTGCAAAAGGTACTTAAGAGTTATTTGCACCATCCATGACCCTTACCTGGAAACAGAGAGGACTGTACACTGCCACGTGAATAAAGCCTGCTCTGTTTCCTATCACTGTGTGCTCATGTTCACCTTTATGAGTCTAAAATATGTGTTTGTATTTTCTAACTGAACAAGTAACTTACCTTTCTGACCAAGGAACACGATTGTGCAAGCCCCAGTCATCTCCCTGCACTTCAGCCGGCTTCAGGGGCTGCCCAGGCTTTGAATTTCTCCCCCAAGAACAAGAATTTCCCAGTTTGAGGAGGTTTGTTTGGAGGGACATCAATACAGTGCCTGAGCTGAGCATGTACTCAGCACTGCAGTCTTAAATCAGCAGCTTGTTTTCCTGGTGCTGACTGACAAGTCTGTTTTGGCTTTATCCTGAGAGCTGCTGTAACATACAGCCTTTTATCTAGGATTGACAAGGGAAGGAAATTTAACTGGAAAGGGCAACAATAAGCCAGTGATTTTTCCAAGTCACGCGAAGGCCTCCTGGCAGGTAGCGGTATCCTGGGGATGTGCAAGAGCCCCAGGAAAATGGCATCCAGCCTCTGCCATTCCTTTCTTCCTGCCCCCTCAAACTCTCTTCCTTTGGCAGCCCCACGAAGGGTTTAACATTTACTCGGAGCCAACGCAGGCGGGACAGAAGCCAGCCCAAAGGCAATGGCTTGGCACGGGCAGGAAAAGCAGCTTGCAGTGAGCCCATCTCCCTGTTGGCTCCCCCGGGCTCTGCCCGTGTGCCAGGTCAGGTGGGGGCACAGCACTGGCAGCACCACACCCACTCCATCACTAAGGGTGCCAAACCTTGAGCCAGCCCTGAGGGCCCCGCTGTTCCCTGCCCCGGACAGGACACCAGGAGGGCAGGGGCTCGGGAAAGGCCTGGCTGCAGGGATGGGAGCTCAGGGCTGGGAGGCTGAGCTGGAGCTGGGCCCAGCCATGCTGTGCAAGGGAAGAGAGCCTTGATCCTCAGGTGGGGCTCTGTGCTACAGCACCTTTGCTGAAGCCACTGGAGGATCTTTTTCCCCCTGTGGCCCAATCCCAGGTCTTCAGAAAACAAGGGTGAGCTCAAGCTGGAAGAGAGGGGCGTTGGGAAATGAAGTGATTGCATCCCACAAATGCCCACAGGAGTGCCTGACACCTCAGTCCACTCTGGCCATGCACAAACCATATTTCAGGTACCCTCCAGTGTCCAGACCTAGGGACACAATCCTTGCTCGCACCACTGTGAGACTTCCTGATCATATCCCCTTCACACCTCAGCCAGTGCTATCAGCTCCACCAAAAGGGTTCTCAGAGCATCTCACTCCTCTTTTCCCACTGCAGGCACCTTTTCAGAGAGGCAGAAAAGAGCCTTTGTGGATGTGCTTATGGTATTTCTCCATAACTGTAGCAGTTAAGAATTCATCCCATGCCCAAGCGAGTGACTAAAAGCTGCTGCCATCTGAAAGCTCGGTGGTGGCCTGCATGAAACAACGAATGGAATTACTCCAGCTAGTGGCAAATATTTAGCAACAAAACACAACACCCCATTCTTGGCTGGGACTGAAGGGGCTGCCACTGAAGTTGGCTGTTTAGAATGTCTATGAAAAGCAGGGAACCTTGCACATATCTGATATGCTTACAGAAATGCAGTCCATAGAACAAATGCAAAAGGATGCAGAATTCTTGGCAACCTCATCTGACATAAGATGTGCTGTTGTATCATAAATTTTATATAAGGGAACAAATTGATCAGCACTAAACATATCAACAAACTCATTGTTTTAACTGACTTTCGGTTTCTGAACATTAAAATGTATGAATGGCAGAAATATTATCCTCTAAAATGCAGATATTCAAAGAAGGTTTTTACTAACAGAAACACCTAAATGTTTCATTGTTTTGAGTTGTAAGTGGATTTGAAGAACAGTTCAGTGATTTATCAGTGGGATCACAGTTTGACCTACACAACAAATTATGCCACCAGAGAAATTATCTCCTATGAGCTTAGTCATTAGGATGGAGTAATTTCTCTTCCTTTTGATACTTTCCAAACAGTTTTTGAGAAACAAAGATGATCAAAGGGTTTAGTTGCCCTTTGCTACCATCTTTAGCATTTAGCCAAAGTCAGGGCTTGGGAGTAAACAGTTCCCTTTAAACAATCAGTCATTAGTGCTGCTGCACTTGGGAGCCCAGCCCAGTCCCTGGCTGGAGACAGGAGTGAGGTGCTTGGTGAACCGGCCTGCGCTGGAACCACACCGGGCAGCTCGGGCTCCCCTTCTGGCACTGCACACCTGACAGTCCTGGGCACTCTCAGCTCTGCTGGGAAAAAGCCATTGAATTCTTTAGCATCCACCTGCAAGCTCTGGTGCTGTCCTAAGTTACACTTTAACTGACAACAGGCTAAGCTTAGAGCAGCAACTCGGTGTCCCAAGCCCCAGCTGACCCACCTCTGAGTGCTGTGCCATGGAACACAGGGGGCCCAAAGATGACTCTGCAAGACTTTTGCACTGACATGGTGTATTTAAGACAAAACTACAGTACAAACATTCCAAGACTGGGTTGAGTGGACTACAGATCTACTTGTTCCCATGTCCAGTTTCAATACAGATCTCAGTGCAGTGCCTAAGACAGTTCATATGTCACCAGTGTTGTGAAACAGAAGCAAGAGGGTGCACTTTGTTTTATAAAAAACCCAACAAATAAATTATACATTGAGAGCTATTGCCAAGCTTTACATATAAAAAGTAAAAATACAGTAGTTAGTGCGGCTTTAACAAAACAAATCTAGCTAAAAAAATATTCTTATATACTTTAAAAATAAGTTTGTCCAGTTATGTAGGTGGGGGTGGTGTGTGTGTTTATGGAGCAGAGTGCTCAAGCCAAGCAGTCTAAAGGAGGTGAATTCTGCAGGAGAACCCCGTGGCTCCCGGCCCTGTGGGCGAGGCAGTGCCTGCTCCTCAGGCCAGCAGCGCCCGGCCTGGCTGTAGGGCCGTGCTGAGCATCCCCGCCGGCACTGCCCGGAGCCAGCGCAGCGCTGCCTCTGCCCCGCGCTGTGGGGAGGGCCCTGCACTCCTGTCGGTGCTGCCAACACCTGCAGCAAACACACCCGGCTCACCCCGGTGTCACTGAAAGGCCATTAGTATATCCTGGTCTGTCTTTTGGTTGAAAAGTTGATTGTCCAGCTGCATTTGAAAGCTGTGACATTACAGTGTCTAACAGCTACATATATATATATATGTATGTATAGAGATACTACGGCTTCCTAAACTCAGAAACACTATGTGCCCAGACAGAGCTTTAAATGCTAGCTGGCTGCTAGCTGCTATCACTTCACCAGTAGATTTGGGTTGTACCAGAAAATGTTCACAATGTGAAAAATACATCCCGTGCTGTTTGTGAAGGACACACTCATCCCAAGAGAATGTCTTTGCTTCATGAAATGAGAAGGAAGGAACAGGGTGCACACAAAGGGAGAGCAGGCAAGGACTGCAAACAGCTTGTAGAGAGACCCACACATATCTGCATTGTTCACCTGAGGTGCTCTAACAGGGCTGCAAATTTTCTTGCCAAAGTTGTCTCCAAAAAAATGTCCAAAATTATCTTACATAGCTGTCTGTCTTTCACAAAGTATGAGAAAAATTTAAGCTTAAAATCAAATACATTCAAGCTAATTCATTAACCATGACTGATTAACAGGTAAGTAGGTAATTTATGTGCTATAAATTACCTAATATTAAACTCTATTACCACTGAACTAAAGAAGAGATTCCCTTAATTCTGGTATAAGAAAGCCTCAACTCCGACATTTTAATGCCCATTTCCTAAGCCTGTAAATACACACAGCACATGCAGACTCTGGTTGTCCTAAACGGATGAGACTGAAATGCATCTCTCTCAGGTTAATCAGTCTGAGATAAGGGCAGAGATGCTGTTATTATAAACACCAAGATTTCTATGAAACCTTTTACTCCAGTCACAGAATGTGACTGGAGTAAAATCACTTTTACTTTCAGATGCAATCACTTAGCATTCATTCATTCACTCCTGTCAACTCTTACAGCTTTTCAGTGGTTGGCAGACCTGCCAACATCCTGACACCAAATTCACACAAAAGCTTTATTTATAAATCTCTTTAAATAAATACCAAAAAATAGACTTTAAGAACAAGCTTGGACCCTATAGCCAATCAATCAATAGTATAGCAATGGCAGGAAAATCCTTTTTTCAGTAGCACACAGGCATTAACTGATACTTTATAACACTAACTGTAGGAACTATTATGCCTATTTGTGTTTGATAAAATGCAGGTGATGAGGAATGCTACAGTACCTGTTAGGCAGTCATGTTGTAAGACAGTAGTTCTAGCTGCAAACCAGAACAGTGATGCCAGACTGCAGGATGTTCAGATCACAAACCTGTGTCACCTTGGTCTTGCCAGGCTCCTACATAAGCAATGGTTTGGTTAGATAAGTAAGCTACATCAAGGTAAACTGAGTGAACAGTTGCTCCAAGTATCAGATTTTGCTGAGAGAGTTGGGTTTGTAGCCCCAAATCTATAAGATATTGCAAGTTCCCAATTTACCAGTTGAAGTGTTTGCATTTTTACATGAAGTTTCAAATATTAGTCCTCTGAAAATTGAGGAAAGCCTCACCCCTTTGAAGTTTCTGTGTGTGTGCATGTGTGTAATTACAACATTCCCCTCCAAACACGGCTATCCTGACCATGCTGAAATAACAGTTGGTTATTTGGAACCATTTAGATTTCAGGGGACACACTCACCACACGCTATTTACTTGTTATTTGCTGTGATGGCTTGGGAGGAATCTAAGGATGGTATTCAACACACAGTGCTGGAAAACTGTAAACTTCTGTTATTCCAGTTTTGGGAGGGATTCAAGCTGACAGTTCGCAGAGCTCCTGAACCCAACGGGAAGAGCCAAATATCAAACATGCCTAAGAAAATGCTACTGCATTCTGTCTATTTACAAACCCAACACATGTAGCTGGTGAATGCCAGCTCAGCTGCTGAGCAAACAGATGAATAGCAAGTGCCAAGTTTCCACACACAGTCCTGGCTTTGTGCAGAAAGCAGACTGTTGCAGCCATTGCTTCCCTTTTCCTGCAGGAACTTTGCTGGCAACTGCATTATTAATCCAGACTGAGACATTTGATATTCGAATCAGGAATCTTCTACATTTTAAAAAGCAGTAAGGCTGAGACTTAAAAGTGTAAAAAAAAGCTAATACTCAACTGGAAGTAGCAATGAGAAATCTGAAGGGCTGGGAGCAGGACCTGCCATGTGCTGCCCTGGTGCTGGCTGGAGAGGCACCTGCAGCACCTGCCACTAATCCTGAAGTCCTGGCTCCTGAGGCAATGGCTGCAAAGCACTGCCTGCAGAGTCACTCTGGTATGTCAGTCCTAGGGGCTTTCTCTGGTCCCTACATTCCTCTGTTAAGGCCTCAGGGGTTTTGAGACGTGGCAGTGGGTAACGTAAAATCCAGATAAAATCCACGTGGCTTCTCCCTTAACGCTCATTCAGCATCTTGCAAAGAAGAGCATGAGAGCAACAGCAGCACGAACACCTTGGTCTGAATGCAGCAGCCTCGCTGGGCCCAGCTCACTTGCACAACCCACAGTGGTTTGGTCCAAACCCTTATTTACACTGAGACACGTGCACACAGCCAGTGGGCAGAAATGAAATTGTGCATACAGGATCCAGAACAAATTTTCACATTTAAGTTTGTTTGTAAGAACCACATGCATGTAAGTATCTACAAACAGCGGCACTATTCAGAAAATGCCCTCCAACCTCAGTCACAGGTTCAAGCTTCTTCCTCAGAAAAAAAGATCACAGCTGTTTCATCTGTACTTCTCTGCTAGATGTGGGATTCATCATCTTTGTTTCTGCTCTCTGTGACTCTGCATTACTTTTTTCACAGACTACATCATCAGGGTCCATGTGATGATACTGCTGCCCAGAGCTCAAAGGATCTCTGAACTGTATGCACTGTACCCCAAACCTGGGCACCCAAATGCCTTCACACTGGGCAGTGTGTGCTCTTACCTTCCTTCTACAAAGAAGTTAATTGCTTACAGGAATTTTTAATCCTTTTTTCCTATTTTCACCCTAGTCCTTCTGTTATTTGTTCCACATACAACTACTAGATGACACTTGGAATAGGATTCAAAGTGGTGTTAAAAATTGATCTAGTTGCATCCTCAGGCTGCAAAAATACCTGCTAAGTATTCCTTAAGCCCAGTGTCTGGAAAAAACACCCAGAATCAGCATGAAGAGAAACAAGAAAACTGTTTTCCTTTCTAGTCTTAGAAGACAACAATACTAATCAATAAGCAATTCCTGAAGCAAGCTGCACTCACACCTTCACTGCTTTGGCTCTTAAAACATACAGACCTCTAGTCTAAAATGTATTTGACTCATGTAGAAAATGAAATCATCAGTACAAGTATTCTGCTGTATTCTGCTAATGCTACAAGCTGTTTGGCAGGTAATTTCCATTTTCCTGGTTGCAATGAACAGCAGCTCAAACCCAGTCAACACAGCTAGTCACTGATGGATTAGACTCTCATGCTTTCCAGGTACTGTAACAGGGTGTGCAAGGATTATTAAGGGGGTTAAGGCCAAAAAGGAGAGCATGTGTTGGTACAACGAGGGAAAACCAGAGAGAATAATCACACAGAAGAAAATGTCCTTGGCTGCACGGAGGGACAGTGACCACCACGGAGAGCCTGTGCAGGCACGGCCACGAGGGGGCCCTGCGAGTTCTCCTCATCCCTGCTCCGTTCATCATCCCGCAGCCATCAGGGCCCCAGCTCACACCCACAGCTCTGACACCTTCCAGCACCAGAGCCAGCTCAGGGTAAGGAACCATCAACCAGCACGAGCAGGACACAGCTGCTTTCTTTTCCTCAGTTCAGAACTAGCGCCAGTGTGACAGTTCGCTTCTCCTGAAGGAGAAGATCGAATGTGCATGTGGTTTTACATCCCAGTTCAGGCTGCAGTTCCAGTTATTGTGAAAAATGCAGAAGTCTCTTCCTGGATCCTGGCAAACCAGCTGGCTGTCTGACTCCCATTCAGAACGAGTTTGATCCCAAGCAAGTCTTTTGGAAGGATCCCATGGAGACATGTTAGAAGATTTGAGTTTTTACAAGGTGAGAGTTTCAGACACTCCTTCTTCTAGAGTTCAGTGGTGAGTAAACATTTTGTTCTTACTGCAGCATCCTCAGCAACTGGGCTAAAAGGGGTGAAAAAAATAAGGTTCTGTAAATACATTCCTCCAAAAAGGTCTGCCATGATGCATTACAAGAGAGGAGTATTGCTTCAAAGAGCATTCATGGCTGTTCCCCTTGTAACTTAATGAGACCAACAGACAAACTTTTCTAATGGACAACTGCAGCAGAACAAACAGAATAAATTTAAACAATGCAGCAGTAGCACCACTGCCATTCTTTAAAGATGGTCACTGCAAGGCCTGGTTGTCACTGCCATCATTCTGCCTCACCAGCATGGCAGAATGGAATAGCAAGGGAAAAGGCTTCTACCAGTTGGGTTTTCTGACACTCTTATAGCTTGGAAGTAACTGGGAGGGCATCTCCCCCCTCCCACCAATCCTCTGGCAGGTACTGAAACACTGTAAAGAGATTTCTCAGAAAATTCTTCAGTACCATAACTTCAGTCTATCATTAGAACATCTGAGCAGGTAAGGAAAGAAACTGAAGTGAAATTATAACATACACACATCAATTTATTTGTCATACTTGACATGCTATAAACTGAGACAGAGCTACAGTTTATTAGCACAGCAAAACAAGGCATTGTGTCTAAATGGCCACTGTAACTATGTCAGAGGAAGCAGTAGGAGTGCCCACACAGACCCGTGGAGTGAGCTCACCTCACTTCAGGTGCCTGCTGGGATGGGGTCAGCCCAGCTGAGGACGTCAGGGTCTCTGTGCTGCCTTTCACTGCCTTCAAAGATAAGGCAACGTTATTTCCCAAAGGCCCGTTGGAAACCAGTCCGGTCTGAATGGGGAAGAATGAGATAAGAAACTCAAAACACCAGCCAGGACCAGACAAGCTAACTTTTCAATATGATTTACATATAAATGGCAAAAATAAGATCCATTAAACTCCAGACTGGGCTTTACTAATACAAATTCTGTAAGAAATTTTATAGCATTTACCTGCAGTACAATACAGCAAAAATGAATTTAACTATTAACAGGATATGTTGTCTGAATCACTCCAGCTGAATTAGTTTGCTTTGTTTTTGAAGGTCTATAAATTCATGTACCAGATCAAACTATAAAAAATTATTGTATTTTATTATTTAACTTGAACTCCTTTTTCTTAATCATTGACAAAAGCTTTCACTTTTTTGTTTAAGAAATGGTTAAGTAACTCACTGGCACTATCCACCTCGGTGTTACAATGGGCTGAGAAGACACCTACAAAAAGCAAATAAAAACTCAATTAAAAGGTTGAAAGCAGTTAAGAAACGTTGTCAAAATAGCATACCTCCCAAAACAACACCTCCCCCAAACCAATCTCAGATATTTGCCCCTTGTTAGCCTTTGAATCACGAGCCTGATTAGCTGGAGACGTGGCACCCACTGAGCACACACAGAGCCAGACACTCACTGGGTGCAGTTTCAACTCAGTGCTCCCTTCCAAAGGAAAGAATCCATCATCTTTTAGTGCTTTGTGGACAATCTTAATCCAGAGAACACTACTGTGAAGAGTCTGAAAGTCCTCCTTCTTCCCCCTTTCTCTTGGTGCATACAATATAACTCATTTTTGCCAGCATAGATTACAAAAGATTTCTTTTTATCTATATAAAAGGCTTGATTAGTATTACAAGTCTACTAATCAAGTATTTGTGTGTATGTCTATATATACACAGACATATACACATGTACATACATCTTCAAAATATAATTTCTGAATTATGTATTTCTGAGCCCTTATGTATCCCTTATTAAGTGTGAGAAGCAGGCTGGCACTTGCAGCTCTACCAAAACAGTACTAGAGCTTCCTGTGGCACACACACAGGCTCACTCTGCAGGCTCCTTCATTTCCCCTGCAAAGCTGTCACTCTACACCCCTACTGCAGCCACCCTGCACGTGGGGGCCATGTGAGCAGTGATCCCTGTCCTTCACTTTTTACCCCTGCTGCAGATCCAAGCCTGGCAGACAGACACTAAAGCCAGAGAACTCTGAGTCCATGAGTAAAAATCACTGTTATGTGCAAAGGAAAAAGTCTGGGTTTGAAATACATTTACCCGAGGTGTGGCTTCTGTAAAGTCAATTAGATTCTCTGTCAGTGATGTTAAGGAAACGTCCTGGTCATCTGGAGTGCTCTATGGAATAAATCAGTTTTGAATTGAATTCCCAGTAGCAACCACACAGGTCTACTGAACACTCTAGTGGCTTCCTGAGTTATAGACCAGTATCTTTAATCAACACTACTTTTTATCAGGCTTATTTTTTCACGTCTTTCCATTTGATCTTTTAAAATAGCCTTTTGATTTCCGTTATTCTCATTAATGTACTGGAAACAACATGATTGCTACTGTAAGCAAGCAGTGAAACTGTCCCCTCCCCTCTGCGTGGGGTGGGGTATGCACCATTCGAAAGCTCAGCAAGGTCTGGAGTGGGGTGTTTGAATTCAGGGAAATTTATGATTATTCAGTGGGATCAACTATGTAATACTGGTTTAGAGACCAAACAGCTACAGGGCAGGATGTTTTGGTCATCCAGAACAACCTGTCAGTCTGCTCAAGTAAATAAAGGCAGCACAGGTCCAATGCTATTGGACACTGCTTTTGTTCTAGAGAGGGACAAAAGAAATTTTACTCCCCAAATTTGAGCTCTTCATGGAGTCCAGTTAAAAAATACCTTAAGGTAACTAGAATATAACAAATGAACATCTAAATTTAAACTTTTCCTTCTGTGGTTCTTTTGATGGGAACTGCCTATGTCAGAATTTCATCCCTACCACCTTCTCACTGGAGCATGAAATCCTTGGGATGCAAGGGGCTCCCTCCAGTGTGAGAAAAACAACCAGTTTAGAAAAATAAGAGCTATGCCATGAACTGGAAAGGACACGAAGAAATGGCCTTTGCAAAGATCTGTGCAGTGTCCCTGCCTGCTTTTCAGACAGCACTCTCTGGCATTCCCCAGCGGCTGGCATTCACAGAGCTATGAGAGGCATGCAGCAAGGTCTGCTGGGCTTGCCTGGAGGCATCAGAGCTCAGAATGTGACAGAAACCTTCCAGGCTGGCAGGTGGTGATACCTTTGAAACAGCAGCCTCCTCAGCTGGAGCCAGATTAGCTGGAATTAGCAGGTCCTCATGGTTAGAGTCAGCATTGTCCTCATTCAAGGTATTACTGAAAGGGGAAAACACCCTCATTAGCACTCTGCCTGGATAGCATGGAACAGGGCGACAGCTCAAAACCTTGACTCCAGTTCCAGGGAGGCAGACAAAAGACTGGTGGTGCATGTTAATGTAAATGCCTTCCAACTGCCTCCACAGGTTACTGCTCTCTCCCACAGCCCCAGCTACAGCTGTGCATAGACCCAACGGTATCCATGTCCTCTATCTCAAAGGAGTTTCTTCAGCCCCTGTGTCTAGTTTGCCTGAAGCCTTTCCTGTCATCCTCTCATCTTCCTCTTTAGAGCCAGGGGCAGCAGGATGTCAGGAATCTCAGTCCTTTCAGAAGATGAGAGAGATTCCCATACTGCCTGCAAGGATACTCACCCCGAGGCCTGGCCCACTGATTAACTGCTGCAACGGTAATTAAAAATGCATCCCTAAACCTGCTTAGATGTAGCCTAAATGCTCAGCAACTCTTCCTCATCTTTTCAGGCCTTTCATCATCCCCTGCACAGTCCCCTTACCCCAGAACCATGTTTCTCCTGAGACACTTACGGAACAAAGGTGTTTGAAGCAGGGATTGCTCTCAGCAGCTCCCTTGGATCTTGAAATACCGGACTGGTTGCTGGGGGGCTGCTCTGTGATTTGCCTGACAGGATAAGGTTCCTGGCACAAACCAACAAAAAACAAAAAGAGAAAACAGGTACAACCTTCCATGGAAGGCTCTTTATGAATCACTTGTTACATCAAAGTTTTGGGACTGCCAATGTAGATTTTATTTGTACATTTTATTTACAGTATCACCCTCTGCATCATCACAAATGGTCAAGAAGTTACATGTGGTAACCTTTTACATTTTTCAATGCCTGCAGTCCCACTGGACCTGCAATCATTTCATATTTAGTAATTCTCAGGAAATTGTCACTGCAGGAGTTTGTATACAAATTTTTTTCCTCCCCTGGAAAACACCTACTGTGAACAGACCCATCCCCTCTCCCCACACTGAAGCTGTTCACATTTCAGAAATAATTAGCAGTTGAAATTGCTGTTGTAACAATGGTCATCAGGTATGGGAGAATAAAGAGCATCTGTATTATCTTGTATATAATAACACTTAGCAGTTGTAATCCTGGTTTTCTTCTCAAAACCACTTCACACTCAGGAGGTTAAGGTACCCTATGCAAGGTAAAATGCAATGGTGACTGAGCCACTGGCAGACCACACTAAACTGCAAATTCTCAGTTCTGTAGTGAGGTAACTAAATCACATGTTTCTTACAAATCTATTCACTACCTGGCAGCAGCCTCCTGAATATTGGAATTCTTGACACCTGTCATGCTGTCATCTTTTCCAACCTGAGAAGAAGAAATGAACAGAGACAGACATTTCTGATACCTGTTTGCATCTTGTGTCAGTTCTGAGATTCACAGTAGAGTCGAGTGTCTCTATCCCAGCACAAAAAAGTGCTGTTCATCTACAGCTCAGGGACTTAGAACATCAACTCCATGACAACTTCAGTGCAGAAATAAAATAAACTCACCAACAAAACCAAATAAAATACTGTTATTTGCTAAGGAATTTACTAGAACATGCAAAAAGCCCAGTCTTAGTGACTTGATTAGAAGGCAACCTCTGGAGGTTACCTGTCTCAATGACCTCTCAAACCAGGGTTTGCACAGGGCCTTGTTCTGTTACCTGCTGAGTATCATCAAGGACAGGAATTCCTCCTTGGGCAACCATTCCAGCACAGAACCATTATCACTGTGAGGAGCCCTTGACTCTGCCTTGGACAAGGCTCCTGGAACACCCTTATCTGCAAGGCACCTTCTCCAACACCAGGCAATTGAAGAGAAATAAAACATTTGAGAGCGTCCCAGCTCTGCTCAGTCGAGCACTCACCTTGTGCCCTTCTGCCTGGGCCTTCAGGATATTGCTTTTGAGATCTGCTGGAAGCCACTTGGCTGCTACCATTGGGCTCTCGATTGCATTGTTAAGACATTTATCTGTCAACTTCACCACTTCATCCTAGACAGGAAAACATCTTTATCAGAAGCAGTTTCCACATGGACAAGTCTGGGCTGAAGTTTATCAACATCTCTAAATAACAACAAGGCTCTGAAGCCAAAGGGAAGTCAGCAGATTTATACTGAAATGGAAAAGCAATTTTTTCCTTTATTTTGGAACTCAGTTATGATGTCAAGCAACACAAAGGAAAAAAAGCACAATGCTTGAATATGGATATGCAAACTGCTGTGCTAAAAATCCAGTGTGCAAGAAATGAAGTGCATCCTAAAACTGCAGCCTAGTTTACTGAGAGGAGATTAATAAAACAGCCATTATATCAGGTCAGTGTAGCCTAAGTAAAAGTTGATAATTTACTCTCAAATGCAAGTTGGGAAGATTTTTAATTTAAAATCCACTTATAAGTTAGACCAAGAGTTTAATTAATGTGCTACTAACTACCTCTCCCACCACTGATTATATCAGAGCAAACTGGCAGCCAGATACATAATGAAGAGAAGTAAGAACGAGATACCTTTCACGACAATATACTTCATTATGAGAATTTCATTTCTTAATTATAAAATGTTAATTAAGCATTCAATCTACTAATTGCTATTTGATGAGAGGGCAGAAGATAATTACTAGAGATGAAAAACTAAACCTGTGTACCTCTTTTGAGGTAAATTGACTCACAGCGGAGACAGAGTCCTGCGTTCCTCACCATCTGCCCCGGTCTAGGGCAGGCTGCTCCCCTGTGCTGCAGGACTGCCCCGGGCAGGACAACCCTGCTGCACTCCCACCTGCAGCGGGCCCAGGAGGAATGGGGCCCATTGCAAAGAGAAGAGCAGAACAGAGGAGTCCAAAAGAGGTGAACACCTGCCTCCCCACAGCTCTCCATCCACTCTCAGATTTCTACATTCCCTGCAGACACTGCTGAGAACGTGTAGTTATTTGGTCTTTAGAGAGGGGAAAAACATTTCCTTTTTTTTGTCTCCCTCTAAATGGGCTTTTGGGATATCCAAACAAGATCTTAGAAGACTATCTAAAGGAGAATCCATTTTCAAATTTTGACCCAGTTGGCCATGAACTTCACAAAATATTCAATGGTCACTGTCAGCATAAAAAGCTATGAGGACCAACAGTACTTTTAAATACTTTTATCTCAGAGAAGTTGCTGGAATTACCAAAAGGAATTAATTACAACGATATTATTATTATTTGTACAGCTGCAGCACCCACTGTGATAATCTTTAAGTCTCTACTGGACCTCACTGAAGCAGATGCCATGTGTGACACTACCTGTACAGGATTTTGAATGCATTATTCCACTAATACAATGAATCAAATCATTTTAACTGAGCACATCAGTACACTGGTGCTTGAAGTACCATTTTATTGATTAAATTCCTCTCAGCTTCCTCCACCTGAAAAATCAATTTAATTAGGTCACTCTAGTCTGTTAACAATTAAGACTCCCTACTTTTCAAAAAGCTTAGCACAATTACAGAATATTTTAATTTAATAGAGCATAAATTTCATACCACCAAGGAAGCATTTCCCTCAATATTAATGATCCATTTTTTTTGACCCTATTTTGCACTTGAAAAAAGCCTAGGTGTCTTACAGGTTTTTTTAAGGAAAAAAGCATGTAGCTAGAGGGAAAAGCATCCAGCACCTGCTAATGCCTCCAGATGTCTAATTTACAAGATATTTCAGGTGTTCACACAAAACAGTGAAGCTGCTGGGGTTTGTCATTATTCCAGCTCATTAGGAACGCTTGCTGTTTCCATGGATCAGACAAACTACACTTGTACTGTGTTCTTCAATCAAAACATGGAGCTAGGCAGTGATGCAAAAAGGCAAGGAAAGATTAAAGGCAGTAACAAGGCATGTGATCCCAACCCTTTGTGCTTTTGAGTTCTGTTCCCTGTGCCACTAAAAATCACTTTGTGCAGGAAGATGGAGCCTAATACAGGTACATTTTGAACCAACTTCCACGTATTTACAGATCACAACAATTCAGAAAAAGTAAACCCTCATGTCCTTGTATTTCTGACTCAGGAGCAGACTTTGAAGACAGGCAAACAGGGTGAACCTCTATTGTTCATTTCCCTTCAGAAGCTGATGAAAGCAGAGCACTGGTGTATTTAAAGCTATTTGCTCTGTTTGCCAGATCTGGTCACTGCACTATTGAAAGCTGGGAAAGGACAAAGTCTCATTCTTCCATCCCAACAGATTTTGGCAGTGAGCAGCAGAGAAAAATGAAGCCATTCATTCCCTGGCTTCCTCTTTTTCTCTAGAAGAACAGGGGTAGCTAGATAAATATTTCCCTACCAAAGGAATCAATCAGGATTGACTGATTGCAAGCATAGAATTACATAAAGATGACTGTCAGACCATCTCTATCTCCTGATGGAAAACAGTTAAAGATTTTTAATTAACAAAGCTGAAGAGAGTTGGCATGTAAACAGTGTCATGAAGTTCAGGATGCAGCTCTGCCTTCAGGAGTAGAAAGAGAACACTTTCTCCCAATGCATTTTCCAAACCTCTTATGTACTGTAACAGTTTCTGCATGTGCTGAAATTTGTAATCACACACGTTCAGAGAGGATGCTGCAATTCTGCATTCCCTCTGAAATAATAGCAAGCTCCAGGATCCAAACTTATTGCAAGGTTTTAGTGGATATATTGCAGTCTTATGCAATTCTGCCAGAAGAGGATAGCACAAACACTTTTACTAACAGATTAAGAAGAAAAGTAAGTACAGGAGAAGAGCTCACAGGTACATTTTATAACAAACACCATAAATGAAAGCTTCTGTGTTTTCTAAAGCAGCCTTCAAAGGCAGGAAACAAAGCATTTTTAATAGCAACTTTTAGGTCACTCTTTTCAGGACTGGTTTCCAAACCATTAACCTTCCTCTCTGAAGGGTGTGCTCATTTGGTGCTACTGTAACCTACATGTCTTTGCAATCTGAAGCATTGGGAATTTCAACTATGCAGAGAGTCTCTAATCTTTGTCTATCTTTTTTAAACAAACACTCTCAAGTGACTTCTTGGCAAGCTACATCATAGGCAGACAAGTTTTATTCTGTCTCTTCTACCCTAAAAAACCCTCCAGTGATCTACTCTTACATTTTCCTAATATAATTTGCACTTCCTTCTTTAAAGCTGAACAGTGTTTTACCACCTACTGACATACTGTTGATCCATAATTCTCTGTTATGCAAATGTTCTTGCTCTCTAATCAGATTACTGTCCTCCCAGTATCTATAACCTCTGAAGTTCCTCAGCACCTTATGTGACAGCAGCTGGATGACTGTGACTGTTCTGTATTGGCAGCTGTTTGTTAGATTAGCTCATTACAGGAATCTTAGCTTGCTTATTATAAATCAGCCACAACTTAAAAACCTCTGAAACAGGTCCGGGCCATTCTCTTCAATGAACCAATTAAATGTTTTTCCCTCTCTGTCTGAACTAAAGTGGAGCTCAACAGGCTAAAATATTCTTAAATAAACTGAGTTCATTTGCTTTAGTTTATGTACAAGCAGTGTTTCAGCATAACAGGACCGACAGTCTACTGACTAATCTTCTTAGAGACCTGGTAATCTTTGTAATGCACTCACCAGGCAGAGAGGTGCAGCAGGCAGCCCTGCCAGCAGCCCTTAAAGGGGCCAGAGCCAGCAGCCACAGCAGCAGCCTCCTCTCACGTGGAGGTGGGAAACAAACGCTTAGGAGAGGGCTTAGCTCAAACACACTCTGCTGAACACCTCTCCTGGCACCTGGTTCCTGTTACTATTGAAGGAGCAAGAAAAATCATAGCTGCTTCACTCAGTGCTAGATAAATCCTTGGGCCTCCCTGCAAGGGAGGGTAGTCTAAAGAGAGATAACACTGCCAGGTGTTTCACTCTCTCTGTTTGCCCAAAACACAAAAATCTCCCAAAGCTTTTGCATCACAGAAAGCAGAGTAATGAAAAATAAATCTCATTTTTAAAGTTCATTAAAAAAAAACACAGAAAAATATCCTGTCTGGGGGTAGTTGTCTGGTAACCAGTGAATTTCTTAAAGTTCACTGCTGTTGTAAGGGAGGATCCTGGCTTCTCCATCCCTTCTAGCAACGGTACTTGTTTTCACTATGGCCCTGGCATTTCTTTGACCCCTTCCCTCAACCTATTTAACTCACTATTTACCAACTTAAAGAGCAAACTAAAAACCTAAAGAAACCCAGAGCCTCGACAAAAAGTCAAAACAAAGGCAGGAAAAAAACGTTTTGCCAGTTTGTAGATATATTTGTTCACTGAAACCTGCAATGATTCCTGGTGGTGAGAGAGGAGAGAGGGAAGCTGGGGAATAAAGAGTGAAGAGGAAGGAGGGAGAAGAGAGCCCTCACCCTGTTCAGGGCACTCTGGCTTGTACTTGGCTCAGCTGCCTGTGAAGTGCAGCCTGGCTTGCTCAGAGGGATTTGAGAGCAGTAAATCAAAGCACATCACTCCTCTTTGTGTAAACACCAGCACCAACACCTCCATCAGAGAGCAGGTACAAACTGGCCACTTAACAGGAGGGATGGATCATCAGCAAACTTGACTCAAAACAAAACGTCAGAACAACCTTCTTGGAATTGAAAAATGCCAGGAAAGCAGCTCAGCCCTTCCAGACAGAGGGTGAACTACCCAGCACCATGCAGGTAGTAACCTACAGATAAAGACAACTGACAAACATTTCAAGCATTTATGCCTTTTACTCCCACTGATTTTAGAAAATCTCACCAGGGTGCAAGTCTGCACACAAGCACCTCTGCCCCCACCTTTATCTCACTGCCTTGTCACACACAGGTTTATAGATCATAAAGCATTTGTATTTCCATTGCTATCCCCCAGTATCACTCACTCATTGCAAACAGAGCAAGGCAAGTGAAGGCTTCTCAGAAGGACCTGAACAAGCCCCAGGACCGCAGCAGAGGAAGGCAGGCCAGTTACCTGGATGTTTATGTTTACATTGGGACGCTCAGTCGGCACGGGGCTGCTGCGCTCTGTCTCCAGCTGTTTCAGTTTTAGGAATGTGTCTTCAAACGCTGAAAATGACAAAAAAGGTATAATCTTCCTAATGTTCCATGGAGTTGACTTTTAACTTGCATTATTCCTGAATACTATTTACATAATTTTGGAGTTGTGCAAAAAAGCACAGGGATGGGGGAATCTACTTGCTCAAGCTTCGGTGCAAATTCCAAACCTGCAGACTGTGTGCACCAAATGACAACACTGCACTCCTGGGAGCTCACTGACCCAGCCATCCTCACAGTGAGTGAGCAACACAGAGTCAATTGCTTAGATGGTTGCACTTTACTGTATTTGTGGACAAAGTCACATCCAATGTAGAACTGACTTTTTACTTGTATCTCTGTCCTTGTTATTCTAGTAAAAGGTAAAATTTCTGCATATAATCTAAGGGAGCTTCCTAAAACAATCCTGCATTTTTCATAAGGAAACAATCTCACATCAATCTATTATTTAATCTTGAGCTCCCACATCACAATATGGCAAAATCTGTCAGTTTGCTTACGATCCGAGTCTGCTTTGTCTGCAGCAGTTTCCTTTGTGCCAGGAGCAGGGCAAGTCACGGCCTCTTCTGAATCTCCTGCTGCCAAGCCAACAACTGGACGGCCCAGGGCATCATCCACACACGTTTCTGGCAAGTCTGTGCTGTCTAGCAAATCAACAAGAGGTATGCTGCAAGGGCAGAAAGATGGGCAGAGAGATGCACAATCATGTTACCACTCTTCCTGGAACAAGAAAAAGCTTTAACACATGCAATGCCTTTTTTCAAGCTGTCTTCTGCTGACCAGCCACAATCTAGAAAAACTGTTTCAGGTACCTAACAGGCATTGGTGTTCAGCAAGCTTAAGAAACATGAAAAAGAGAACATTTCATATCTGTGTAAGAGACTTCTTAACAGAACAGGTCCATGTTGCCTGCTGTGTCGTTACATAGCAGTGGAAAAAGTGAAGAGAGAAGAAGGGAAGTTTTTATCCATGAAATACACTCTTTGGAACAAACATTTGCAGGTTTTATAAAAAAACTTAATGTACCCTCTAGGATTTTACAAGAAAAAAAGAAGAGTTAGGGGAAGGGAAGTTGGTATCACAAAAAGCTGTTTGTGCAGCACTTCACCCAACACTGGTAAGCAGAACAGAGGGTAGAAGGGTGCACTGCACAGGACTGCTCTGACACTTATGGTCAGGCATACCTAGAACCAGTTTCAGTTTTGTTAACTTAGGCAGAGCAATGAATGAAACTTTAGCAGTCACAGTGTTTTAAGTCAACCACAGCATGTACTCTGTACCCTGTCAGGATCACTTGTTTCAGCTCTCTTGGTTTCTGATGCAAATGCCTCCTTTTAATTTTGCTCTATGAGCTCTATTTTCAGTGAACAAGGAAAAACAGTTACAAAACCAAAAATTATATTACCACATTTATGTTGAGCAAGCAGTCAGGAATCTCATACACTTCTCTAAAGCTTGGTAACAGCTAAAGCTATCCCTAAGAGCAAACACAGAAACCACTGCTGCACAATGCAATGGTTCATCAGACAGCCTGTGCACACAACTGCAGCTTTACTGCTGCCCAGCTCAATCAACAACCACTCTCCATCAACAATCACAGTTTGGCTGCAATATTGATTTAAGAAGAAAAATCTATCAATCCCTATTGCAAGTCCTGTCCCAAATATGAGAACAATGATATCAAGCCCATACCCACCACAACAGAATAGAACCTACCCTTAAGCACAGACAAGAGACATTTTCCACTTGACAGTTTAGACCAGCTTCTCCCTTACCACTACCAGGTTAGAGCCTCATGCCCCCCTCCAGTCCCTGGAACCTGGAAGCAATGCCCTGTTGTCACTACAGAGGCTGCAGGGAAAAACTCCTTCCCCTTCAGCTCAAGCACACAAAGAATTCTTTCAATGTTAAACATATACTCTGAATCAGATTACAGGCTATCGCTGATCCAGTGCTAATAATGTATGAATCATTTTAAGTCAATTAATTGCTGTGAGGCAAACTGAGGCCACTGGCTTGATTCTCTTAAAGCAGTGGAATAAGAAGCTACTAGCAAAGCAAATAATAGGGAAAATTTTTCAACTTCCTGTGCAGCCTCTCTCTGCACCACTAATGGGAAAAGGCAAACAGCACACAGTCTTGCAGAGAGGGAATGATGGATACAGAGATTTAATTGCTAGAACTAACAGACAGGAAGAGATGCTCTTCCAATTAAGGCAACAAGGAAAGTGGACTGAATCCCATACATTACTTGGCTGATACATGAGTCGAAATGCTTTATAATCTTCACATGGAGACAGCAATTTTCTTCCTATTTTCTCACAATTTTCTGTAAATAGTGTCCAATCTTTAATATGACCACCATTTTAAGATGTTCAGATTTTACCTACACCATGCTGTTGCTGACACCATGACAGTTTGAGGGAACTTTCACCCCACATCAGGACAGGGCCTCAGGGAAACGAAACGAATTTTAGATAAACTCAAGGAAGCCTCCTAAGTCAAGATTCAAGTAGGAATTGACCCCTCTTGCCTTCAGACCCACTGAAACACCTCCTGAGCCAGGCAGTCAGCAAGAGGAAAGTCATACTTGGGAGACCCTCGGCCACTGGAATTTGCAGGCAGGAGTTCTCCAAAGAGCAGCAAAACCTTTGAAGTTTCCCAGACCCTTCACCCTCTTCAGAGCACCAGCAGGAAGATTACCAGGCAGGCTTCATAAATGGCCCAACCATGAATGCAAAAAGCACAAAAAACTTGAATCACTGCACAGAATTCCTGACACCTTTTACAAAATACTGATGAACTGGCACACCAGCCATAAGGGAAATTGTCCAAGGCTTCCCAGGAAAAGTAAGGATTCTTTCTACCAGTCAGCTCCCAGTACTCAGCAATTGAACAGGCATTAGCCTTCCACAAACCTGCATTTACCCACACACACAAAGGGATATTTTGAACTTTGCATAGTAATAAGTGCTGGGCTTTATGTCTTCAATCCACCTCTACCATCATATTTTAAGAAATATTCTCTGGGAAATGCTGATAAAAGATACCAGGAGTTCAAGCCACATAAATAAATATGAATATAGGAATAATGAAGGGTTGTAATGCATGTAAAGGTTTGTCAACACATTAATAAGTCATTAGATGCTCAGGGAGCTCACACAGTTAAGGGAGTAGCTAATGCATTACCCCTTCTTTTTGCCTGGCCCCAATATTGCCATACACAGGTACCACACGGCATTCAGCGTACAACATGACTGAGAAAGCTCTCAAGTGGTGTGAGATACCTTGTCTTTTTCTCCCTCAACTACACAGACATTATATGATACTGAAAGGTAAACAACTTGTTTTCATTTGCATATTCTCATGCAACTTTATAAATAAGAAAGAAACAAATGGGTTTGCTTCACTGCAGAAGTTACAACATCCACCATTCCAAACCTAAAACTAAAATGAGCACAAGAGATTGTTCCAATTATCTTGGTAGGTGTCACAGATCTTCAGTTTACAGCCTGCTCAAGCTTTTTTTTCAGCAGTATTGTAAAATAGAGACTCATACTTCATTAGCAAACTCTTTCCCCCCATCAGATGTGGGGGTGAGGAGGCCAAAATATCTCAGGCAATATTAAGTTATGTCCTGGCTGACACTTATTTCTTGGTTCTTCAGGTCTGGATATCTAAAAATAATGCTTTTTTTTTTATTTCTGGGCTCTGTGGCAATTTGAAACATAGTGAAATAATTTGAAAATCATTCAAACAACTCCTTTATCCTAAAAGCTACATATAAATTAACTTCAAAAGCCCTCTGTTACCATATTCCGTTCTTTTTTAAAATAGGAAAAGAATATTGCAATTTAAAAGCAACAAAATTCAGAAAACACAAGAAAACAGTGTGTTCAAGGGTAAAGGTTTGTTCTTCATGTTGTTAAAGGCCCCCAAGAATACCACTGACCCATAAAGCTGGAGTCTTAACCTCTGACTTAACAATTAACCTTGTGAATCATATGGTAGGACTGGTGTTTGTCAGGAAATCTGTTTCTTTTCAACTGGACCAGAAAAGCAAAAAAATAAAGAAAAAGTTGTAAAAAGCAAAAGATAATTTTAAAAATTACTCTTTGCCTTTTTGACAGTTCTGTTAAATTTATTCTTTAAAAATTGAAAATAATTCTATTCCATTTCCAAACAACAGTTCTCAGAAGAGGTCTTATTGAGAAAAAAAAGGTTGGTTTTCAGATCAACCACATATCTTAGATATTTTTACATGATCATGGCTCAAAGAAGGGCCAGTTACATCCTCTGTTTCTCAGATTTTTGAAACCATATTATAACCCACTGGTCATATACGTAGTTTTAAAATGAATGTCACTTCCTGCATGGCTCTCAAACCCAGCTAAAAAAAATGGATCTTTTGGTCATTAAGAAAAACTTTAACACAATTTTAAAAATATATCTATCTATATGCACACATAGATAGATATATACTGTTTATAAAATAAAAGTGATGTGTGGCTTCCGGTCTCTATGTCGTTTCTCTTTACAGACTCACTACCAACAGCACAATCTGCAGAGCCTTTCTCATAAAAGCTTCTGCCCCTCCACAGCCAGCTCCGGGCGCGCAGTCCTTGTCGCAGAGGGAGCTCAGGAGGCGATTGCCCAGCCCGTGCCGGGCGCAGTCCCGAGCTGCGGCAGCCCCACGGTCACAGCGCGGTCACGGCGGCCTGCAGGGCGCCGCGCTCGGGGGCCCACGCGGGGCTCGGTCCGTCCGGGGCGCGGCTCCTCGGCGGGGCCCACGCGGCTCCACCACGCTGACAGCGGCCGGCGGCGTCGGGGGGCCTGGAGCGGTGGGAGCGGGAGGGGGAAAATTAGTCAGCGGGAAACGGGGGGAGAGGGGGGGAAAGTAAAGCAAAGGCGAGGGCGAGGAGATTGAGGAGAAAAGACAGGGAAAGGGGCATTCCTGGAAGGGGAATACTGGAGGGAAGAGGCATGCAAGTACAGGTGCACATGATGGCACTGCCAAATAAACCCCTTTCTGCACAGGATGGCACTGCCAAACAAACCCCTTTCTGCACAGCATCGTGCACGTTTCCGTTCAAGTCTGAATTGACTCTCATGTTTATGTTGCTTACACTTCCCAAATGTAAAGCACTTCATATTTCAAAACACTTCATGGAAGTAAGCAAGAATTGTGTGCATTTTACAGATGGGAGAAAATAACGTGAATGAGGAACAGACCTCAAATATACAGCATGTTTTATTTGCAGAAAACAAGTTTAAGTGGCAGCTCTAAATGTACACCTGAAGCAAACACCTAAAGCAATACCAGTTTTTTAAAGGGACTGGAAAGTGCAGATTCTAAAGCAAATTTAAAAAAAAAGTAGAAGAAAATAGAAGCTCAGAAGAAATGAACATTACTGTGCAGGAGCAAACAGTAGAGCAAACGAATCATCCACAATTTAGGTGACTGAGGGATTGATACTACTGAAGAAGTTGCCTGCAGCTATAACTTGCATTACCATAAAAATTTAGCTGGAAAAGAACCATTTTATAAAAGGTCACAACACAAACTAAGACCTCACTTTCTAATTCTGCATATGAAAGCATAATGGCTTGTAAGTTTTAAATTTAGAGTTCCTAAAATCAAACCCACAGAAATGCTGTGCTCAGTTATGGCCACTCTTTGCCACACTTGGTATGAAGTCCTCCAAAATCTAGAAAGAGGTGCAAGGGAGAACACTCATCACTTTATTCAGTCTTTTGAAAAATATTATTATGCAGGAGCCCCTAGCTAGGAAACTGTAAGGCTTTAGGCACAAACATCTCCAAAGTAGCAGGGATAAGCAATTAATGGAAAACAGCCAAATTTTAAAATACTTGGAAAATGGGCAATGATCTGTTAACTGTTGTCTGTGTAGCACTAGGGTCCTCCACCAGTATATTCTGGGAGAGGTTGATAAAAGGTACAGTCATATATCAAAAAAGTGCTTGGAAAAAAGCACTTCATAAACTATTCAAGTAAGGAAATTCCTAAAACAAAGCTATTCCTTCAGTTTAATGTAAAAGATTCGATTTAATGAGCCAAATCTAAACAAAGTGGAAGGATTGTTGCTGTTCACATAGAGGGGTCAGATGGCCTTCAGCTCAAATTCCACCTTCTCATGTTCCAGAACAGCCAAGCAGACAGCTGAGTTGGAAGATCACACGTGTTAAGGCAGGCAAGCAGAAAAGCATGCAGGATTCACAACAGTGGTAAATGATTAACATTTGGGGATAGTCCTCCTTTAGAAAAGAAACAGGATTTATACAGAGCTCACCCATGTGTAAATTCAGAATTTTGGTTTCTGTGAAATACACTGAGGAAGTGACCCGTGAATACTGAGGGCTCCAATTCCCAACAGTTCATTCCTTTATTTTACCATTTCTCTCATGGATGTGGTTAAGGAAAGCTACATCCACTAGCAAAAAAAACCCCAAAGAACTTCCCCACTTATCCCATAGTAAGGAAGTAAATATTAAATCTCTGTCTGCTGTCCTAACTTAGCAAAAAAATCCTTTCTATCTGGCAAAGTATTTTCTACAATCTGGCAAAATTGTTGTTGGCAGCTGCAGCATTAACATTTTAAATTAAAGGAAACATTGACATTAGGAAGGGATCTAAGCTGCAAGGTAGCCAATAGAGGCATCTGCCAAGCAGAGCACAGAAACCCAGGAGGTCAGGACCTTACTTCTAAACCCCTTCAATCTAACTATCTACAAAATCCACAGTCCAGAAAATTTTGGTGTTCTCAACAATCTTTGGCAAGCTCTCTCTAAAAGAAGACTATTTTTCTGACAGAAAGCAAAGATAATTCATGCAGAAACAGGCCAATTAAAGACAGTAGCAGCTGAAAGGAGATCTTGTTAGCAGCACCAGACACCCTTGCAGGCACAATAGCCAAGTCACAGCCCCCAGCAATAAATATGCATGTTCTGGCAAGTCCATTAACCTGAGCCCACTTCCCATCTAGGAAATCAGAATGTAGCTCAATTCCTGACTCAGCTCCAAACTGTTGTCTTTTTCCTGCAGCTGGATTTGCCCTTTATTGCAGGCAGTACTGTTTCCAGTGAACACAGTAAAACCAGAAAACAACTACTTTCACTAACAATGTCTCAAAGAAATGTAACACAGACACAGTAGAAGCACTGCACTCTCAATTAAAATGCATCAGTTGCCAAGAAGCTTGTTTTCTTTAGGACACACTGTTTTGGGTTACATGCAGGTATATTTTGCATTCACTCCCACTCTTCTATACAAACACTACATCCTGCAGGAGCTGGCATGTAAGCTGAGATTCCTGGACAATGTTAAGACAGACTCAAGCTCTCAATCCTAAAAACACACATAACAAACCAAAACTGAGTGGCTGTAGAGCCTTCTCTGCTTCAGACCCAAAGCAGCAGGATTTCAGTAAGCAACAGCAGCCTTGCAAACATGAGCAGGAACATTAGCACAAATCAGGTACCCAAGAAGAGCTGGTCTGGAGCCAAGTCAAACATTTCCACCAAAGGAAATACAGGTGACTAGCACTCATCTTGCAGTTAAGCCAAAAGAATCAAAATATAACCATATTGAGAATGCTGAAGAATAAAGATGCCACCACCTTTCACCCACCACCATGGAAGGAATCGAGCGATCAACAGGATCCCACCATAGACAAGCACAGATTTCAGATACTAGATAAATCAAGGGTAAAAGAAAGAAAAACAGCATTTATCATCATATGTTCTGATTGAAATGTCAATAAAATGCAACTCAAAGCAGAATTACCATACCCTTTATCATTCAAAATTGATAGTATTAGAAGTCTTTAAATTAATACAATTTACACAATTGAAGTACATTTGTCACAGCACTGTTAGAAACAGGCACCATCTATGTAACAGATACTGAAGCAAAGCAGATTCATATGGCTGACAATGGGAGAAAGACCCTTTCTCTTGAGGGCTGAAACTGCTTAGGATAAGAGCTTTGGTGTCACTCCATTCCACCATGACTGCTCCTGAGGAGTCTGGCAGAAGCCAGAATTTCCCTTCTTGGAGAAGCCATAGGCAAGAGAAACCCAAGAAGTTAAGTTGACCTGTGCCCAAGTACTGGGTTGATATACGCCAATTTTTGGATTGGAAATAGCTTTGCAATATAGAATTAGTTTAAGAAAAGATAAATGACATGTACATTTACCTATCTTCAAACAAATTCTCTTCATTTTGAGATGCATCTAATCCATAAAACAAATACCCTGATTACATGAAATCAAAGCTCTTATCTTCAGCTTGTGTCATTTTCCTCAAGCTCCCATTCTACACAAGCTCGTGAGAAAAGTCAGCTTGCCTATTTCAGAAAGTTCAAAAGACAATTCACAAGGATACCAGTTTACAAGGTTCTATTTTATCCTAAGGATCAAGGTTAAGTCCTTGGACCCCATGACACCAAGCAAAGGGTTACGAGCTTATGGCAAATGAGAAGGACCCAACTCTCTCCAAGACTTTAAAATGCTATTCCTCCTTAATTCCTTTAGCCCCGCCCCTGAAGAAATTTTCTTTTGGTTGGCAGTGACTAAGCCTGTTGTCCTCACCTCTCCACACACATTTCATAGGAAGAAATCAGCTGCATCATCCCTAACTTGATTGTCCACTTACATTAGAGATACAAGGATGGCAGCTTATTTAAGCACAGATAAAGGAAGAGCTACTTGAATCATGCATAAGTAATCAGAATTCATTTCCCAGCAAAGCTTAACATACCACTTCTTATCTTGCTGGCTGGCTCCTGGGCTCCTTGGGAGGTTTTCTATTTCCACTAAGACTGGTGCAGAAGGAACTGCTGTTAGGACAGGCAGGTTTGGCTTTGCATTCCAGCTCTTTAGAGACAGAATACAGACAAGTTATTACACACATTAATGAAGTGATGACACATTAAAGTGAACAAAACATATCAACACTTCTTCTTAAGCACAAAGCTAAAGCAAGGCCATTTTCTTCCCTTACTTCCCTAGCACTGGGTATCTGTGCCCAGTCTTTTCCAGCACTGTACACAGTTAGTAGTTAACTGTAACATTCAATTGGTCAATCACTGGATTTCAAGAACAAATAACAAAATCTTCAAATCTGTTGAGACACATGAAAATTGCCTTTAGAAAGAATGAGAGTCCTTACTTGTGATCCATTAGTTTGGCTGATAACAGCATTGTTTGCAGCACTGAAAGACAAGAAGAATTTAAAACTGAATCAGATCAACAAACTGCTTTTGCAGGCCGGTAGAACTGTCAGGGCTTTCAGAATGAAACAGTCTAAGATATTTCCAAAGTATTCATCTCTTTTCATAAAGGGTTTCAAGTTCTTTTTCTTTTGTTCAAGCTGTAGTTTATCTGCAACTCATCTGTTTTTAACTTTTACTTTCCTAAATCAGTTTGGTTTAAAAAGTCTTCCTGATTCAGCAGTAAGATGTGGCACTTCTAAAGCAAAAATCATATCATTTTATCAGTTAAAACACCCAGCAAAATGTGACATTGTGAAAAGCTCACCTACATGCTGTAGATACTATGTTTGTTCCATAACTAGAACCCTCATGATTTGATGTTTCACATCACAAGAGTTTATCAGAAAAATTAAAGTTTCTTCTGCATACAGCCTCTAATGGACTTAAAAGCAGCTATTCAAATTTACATGCACAGCAACTCAGCGTAGCATTAATAATAATTTTATGTTATTAAATATTTACTATATTTGATTAATTAAATAAGACCCATATCCCTATTCTTGATGATTTCTGAACCTGCAAGAGACATTGCACATTTCTGAGAGACTTAAAAGCAGCAATTATGCATTATAGATTTCATGCAAAGCAAATTTTTTCCCCAGACTTCTAGCCTTTTAAAGAAGGCTCCCATCTCTTATGACCTGTTAATTTTCTGATTTATAGTCTGGATAACAGCTATCCAACCTGGCAAGCTGACAATTCAAATAGATTTCTGTATTTACTTCAGTGACTCTTTAGAATTATTTTATTTAAAACACCATTATGTCAACACTGAACAAGCTGTTCCTTGCCTGTTTCCCCCTTCACCCTTTCTCCATTGAGCAAATGTGGAGGCTACCCCAGAATTTTCAGAAATATTAAGGAATGCCTTCTGACTAGCACATTCTCCTGTGCTGGGTTAACACAAAGAAGGGAACAACATACATCTTTCATGATGCATTTCAATTAGCAACACTGCAGTGTAGAGTTTCAGAAATGGCATAGCTTGCTGTGGAGACAACAGTGCCACACCTAAGCACAGATCAGGAGACCGCAGTCTTATCAGGAGGAGAAACTGCACATGGAGTTTCTCTTCCCACTCTCAGAATGACCTAAGCAACCTGAAACTCGGGGAAGGGCAGGACAACTCAGAGTGACAAGAGCACCAATCAAACAAGCACATTTTGCATGCAGAGGATTTTAATGACACCCAGTTTTGCAGAGTACTCTCCCATTGTATAGAAAGAAAAAACAATACAGAAGTCACACTGCAGCCTTGTCCCCCCACTTCCAGACTTCTGCTCTCATGCAAGAACCAGCCCTGCTGCTACAGACAGAATATGTTGGGCTGCATTAAGTCTGTTGTTCTGAAATGTTTTTTTGGCATTCTGTGGTGCTCACCATGGTGCTTAATATCTGTGAATACCTACTTTTTAAAAAGTAATTTGGTTGCAACTGCTCACTGAAGTGTTCACAAGTAATTAAGGCAAAGGACAGAAACCAGAACTGGGTGACCTAAGTTTGTTCACTACCAGGCAGCTCCTTTTAATCTGGTTTCCTCTCTTCCCTTAAGGAAGGGTATGAAACTTATATGATTCAGATACATCTGAGTAATTTACATTGGAACAGCAAGTATGAACCTACAGATCCAGGAACTGGAAAATAAAGAACCAAAAGGCTTCCCTTTCAATGTTGATCATGGATGAAAATAAATGCAAGTGTAACACAGAATATAAACCCATCAACTTATTTCAAAAATACTCATTTTACTGTCTTTTCCCTGTCCTTGACCTTCACTGAATGAGGTATTTCAGTCACACACCTGGAGCAGGCAGACTTCAGACAGACCTCCTCACAAACTTTTACCTGATCTCTTTACATGGCAGCACATAAACTACAGCTCATATCCAGCAAGAACAATAACTAGTAATAAACAAACTTCTTTTCTAGCTAGTAAGCAAGTTTGGCAAAACTGTCTGTATGCAGCAACACAGAAGCTTTGCTTTGAACACTAACTTTTATATAAAGCAAACAATACCCACAGCAAAACCACAGTTAAGAGTCCAACACTATATCCTCCTTCTGCACATGCTCAAGTACAGGTGCCAAACACCAAAGACAGAAATTCAAACACTGGAATGCATCTTACCTTGTTTCTTCCAGTTTAGCAGTGTATGCTGCAAAAATAAAAAGCATTAATTAAAATTTAATTTATAATTAGATTACCTGTTAAATATTAATTATATGATTAATAAAAATAGCCTACACAGTCTGAAAGTAGGCAACCAAACGAGCAAAAGTTGAACCAAAAGAGCAAAAGTTGCACAGATCTCATGTATAATGTGTGAAAAACAAAATCTAAATTGGGAAAGAAAATAAAAAATCTGAAGAGCAAACCAAAGCCAGATTTAAGCAAGGATCTGAAGGCAAACATGGCTGTCACATATGATCCGTGCAAGAGTGGGAGTCAGAAACAAGGTATCAGCTGCTGTCAGATCATGACAACAAAGGGCAGCTCCTAACAACAATGGAAAAAGTATCAATGACAAAAAATTTGAACTCAATTCATAAATTTAAAGTACCCTAATTAATTTATCACTATTTCCTGTGTCCAAATTTTCCATCTTCATACCAAGACCTACTGTGTAATTTTCATGAGCAAGCTGGTTTGGACATGCTTTGGACACAAGCTTTTTCTGGTAAATACATGAGATCTCCTAACTAAGTCAAAGAAAATTTATTGTGAAAATTCAAGAGAAGGGCAAACAGCTACAGGAGAATTCCTACCCAGAAATTTTAAAGGAGATTATTACCTCATTCTCACATTGAATTTTACTTCTCAGAATGGAAGTTCTTTTACCTTTCATTTGCAGGGTTCGTCTTGAGTATCTCTTGCTGGGCCTTCTTTCAAAGGATGCTGATCTCCTGGCTTTGTTGGTCTTTGTGGTTTGATATTCTGTTTTCCCACTAAAAATGCCATGTAAGAGCACAAAGCAGTGAAATAAATCACTTACTTTTAATGATGGAATAATGTTCATAAAAACATCACACTTTTACTTTAAATTCATAGCTTACTATCTCATGTCAGTTCTAAAAAAACATCCCAAATTTCACACCTCAAAAGACCTTTCACCAAAAGAGGGTAAGTTTTAGAAACATTCTCCTCTTCACCCAATCTCCCCAAGACAAATGGCAGAAGCAACGACTTTTTAAATACTAAATTGCTGACAAAAACATGTGAGCCCTTTGCGTATTTCTGTGATCTCACTGCACGAGTTTTGGGAGAAGGTGAAAATTCTAGGAGAGAATAAAGCTTAAGTAACATTGTGTCCTGGGTTGACTATATGATGCTTTTATCCCCAATCGTCTCATTCTGTTTATGTTGAATAATAATAAGTTTTGTACCTTTAAGAGTGTTACAGAGAGTGAAGGGGGAGAGAGAAGAAGCGCGCAGTTTGTTTTCAGACACTGCACTCACTCCTCCACATTCCTGCTCCTGACTGTGTTGTCTGCGGACAGACAGCGGGACAGAGAGCTCTTCTTTTGCTTTTTAGTTAGTGTTAGCTAGCTGAGGCAAAGAAGTTCCCTGGACTGTTTTTTTTTTCCCTTTTCTTTGGACCTCTTGAAACTGCTCTGGACTGAACACCCAGGAGAGCACCGGCAGCTGCACCTGTGGCTCACCGGGCCGGGCCTGGCCTGCGACAATTCCAGCACTGAGGGACTGATCAGAGACTGAGTGAGCTGCTGCTTGAACCCGGGGTTTTCTCAGTTTGTCATCTCTTTTAGAGTGGCAAGGGGTCTCATTGTTTTGATACTGTTTTGGTCTTATTGTTTAATAAACAGGGGTTTTTTTCCACCTTTCTCCAAGGAGGTATTTTTCTTTCCTCCCGGACCAGTTGGGGGGGAGGGGCCGATTGGATCTGCTTTTCCCACCGGAGCTCCTTTGGGGGGATTCTTCCCCAAATTTGCTCTAAACCTGGACACATTGCCAAAAGCCACAGAGAGAGCTGATGAAGGGACCAAACCCCAGCAGCCAGGAAAGCACGGAGTGCCAGCAGGTGTGTGCCGAGCGCCACAGGCACTGACCTGTAGCGGAAGCGAGAGCCCAGGCGGATGAAGCCAGAGCGACTGGAGCTCTTCTGGACGGGCCCCCGGAGGCGGAAGAAGGCGTGGTGCTCCACTGCACACTTCCACAAGTGTTTGCAGGCTTTGGGATGATCCAGTCTAAAGACAAAAGTGTGCTCCTGCTCCTTTCCCTTAAAGCACACAAAGCACACTGACAACTTACAAGGGGCTTGAATAAGTCCAAGCTAAAATTCCATGCAAGCCAAATAAAATTTGGTTTCTATGATTCCTAATAGATATATTTAAAAAATGTTTCAGGCAGAAGAATCAACCTTTGTAGAAGCTAATGATAATGAACAACTGCTATATAGTCTGAAGTTGGAAAATGCTGGAGTCCATACATTTAACAAGCCAAACCTCTGAATAACTACAAATTAAAGATACTATTACAACAGGAAGGTACTTGCTGATGAGGCTAACACGGTTTCACTTCCAAATCTAATCCTCTCAAATTACCAATGCTCACTTTTTAATTGTCTCAGGTGTATGCAACTTCTTCCCCATAGAAACAATTCTGAAACCTGCTGAAGTAATTCATTCTACTAAATGTGCTATGTGGAATTTTTTTTTAAACTGTGTTGTGCGATGCACTCTGTTTCCAAAGTACCAGCTCTAGTTTCACCAGGCATTCTCTTTTTAAAAAATGGATGACAGAAAAGTTTATCTTTTACTTAAGCCCCTTCATTTCCCTCCTCCCCCCACAAGTCACAATCAAAAATCTTTCAGGCACCGACATTAATTCTCAAAACTTAAATATAAGGAAAAATTAGGAACATGCACATTAGTAGTGTATAATAAAGACTGAGATTTAAGTAAAAAGATATTTATCTACCTGTTCATCATCTTCAACAACAACCAGAGTGAGTTTGTTCTTCTTGAAGTCAAGCCTTGTTATCTTTGGCCTGCCAGATGAACAGAAAGTTCAAAGCAGGTTATGTCTAACTTTCAGTAACTTAATGAGAACGTACCTCAAATTCATGGTGCTCCCACAACACAAACAATTTTTTTTTTGCTCTCATAAAAGAAACAAAAGAACCAAAATCGAGAACAGATTCTAGTGTACAATCAGAGAACTTACCAGAAAAACAAACCAATCTTTGTGTCTCCTTCAAAGACAAGAACTCCTGTAGGTGTTAGTCCCAGGCTGTAATCATTGCCATCTCTTGCCTAATTGACACAAAATAAAAATCAGATTCATTTTGGTGTTTGACCCTCTATCCAATTTACTAGAGTGTAATTTGTTTGTCCAAGCAAAGTGTTATAATTACACACATGTCTGCTATCCTATACAACAAAACTCCTATATCTTGATGATCTCATGCAATGTATTTTTCTTGTTTGCAACCCTTCAATAAGGCTGACTAAAGAGGAAAATTAAAGTTTCTTGATGTGTTTGTGTAATAAAGAAAACCTTATGCATTTGCTGCACTTGTATCTCCACAGGAGAGCTATGCTTATTTGTAGTTCTTTAGCTGGTAGCTGACTACACCCCAGCAAATAGGAGTTTTGTGAAAAATCACAGTAATTCAAAGTCTAAATACCAACTGTAGTACTACTTCTACATCAATCACACATTTAACATACAGCAGATATGCTTGGACTCAAGTTATACCTTCTAGAAACATATACCAAAGAGTGGAATGTTGACACAAAGCCAGATCACTTATTACATAGATTGCGGGAGAACAATATTCCTTTTCTTTCCCCCCTCAAAGCAGAACCAGTGTTGAACTGCAACACAAAACTAACACTATCCTTTCCAAAGGTCACCATGCTGTGGTTAAACATACCTTGACTATGTGCATGTCTACACCATACATTTCCAGCCACTTAGCTTTGTTTAAGTAGTTCGTTTCAGCCTGTGCTGGTGTTTGGCCCCTGAAATAAAATTTTTTTGCTGTTAGGTAGATGCCTGAAAAAGCACAGAAAGGAAAAACTGGTAAATGAGGAAAGTGGAAAGGAACTTCCTGAAAGTTTGTGAAAAACATAAACACTGGTGACACCTGTTCACTTTACTGAAGATCAAGGTCACTTTTTAAAGTTTTAATCTGAAAATGCTGCCGCAAAAATGACTGTGTTTCAAGATTTTGTACCTCACCATTTTACTCAGACCTCTGAAAAAGCTTCATTTATCACATTATATTCTTTTACAAAATAGGACAGAACCATATTAAAATTCTATTTCTGAACAAGACCATAGAAGAACCATCAGCAGTATCTTTTTAATAGATTCTCTTCACAGAAAAATCAATGCAAACAGCATTCACTGGAAGATCTAGTACCTGCATTCCTTCCACTTCTCAAAAACAGCTAATTCCATCTCTTCAGTCTGAGTGGGAACAAATCTGAACTCAGACACCAGCTCAGGGACATGTTCAGCAGGATCATAGTCTCCAAGTTCAGCTACAAAAGAACAACACTGTTAGGCACTGTTCTCAATAAACACAGTGGAAATTTCTGCAGACAGAAGAATTTCTGCACACTTTTTGAGTTAGTCTAAAATATTAAATTATTTTTGTGTTCTGTCTCCTCCATCCAGAGATGCTATGTAGAAAACATACAGGAACATACCAGTCAAGGGGTGTGCCACATCAAAAACACAACTCCATCTCCCACAGATGCTAACAAGTCCAGTTTTAAAGACAGATAAATATCTAAAATGCTGAAACTGACAATTAGAAACCTTTACAAAAATGTACTGATTTTCAGTCACTAAGCACTAACTCCTCCTACTAATTTCACGTTGCTTCGTAATGTGCAGCTCATAGCCAAAAAATTAGGAATAATTCTGTAACTTGGACTTTGGAAATCTGATGCAGGCCAATAGCTGCTCTGTCTGAAAAATGAAGCTATGGATGTTTATGTGGAGAAAAATAGAGAAATCACTGGGAAGACCTAGCGAAGTCAAATAAATGCCAGTATTCCACAGGTACAGAAATGCCACATGATATAAAACTCAATTTCTTGGATTCTGAATGCTGCAAGCATAATAACAGTCTTTTCACCCCCTTCTCTCTTTTTTTTTTTAAATGCTGACTGAGGAAGTCTGTAGTTCTGTAATAATTTACTCCCACTAAAATGCCTGCCTCTGTTCAAAGGAATGCTGTCAAAGCCAGCTTAGGTTCCAGCTGATTTAAATAAAAGTACACAGCTGTCAGACAGTAAGATTAAAGCCCTGCTACAGGCCTCATTGTGGAGAGAGGAAAGAAAAGACCACCACAAAAAGCAGGGGATATATGGCCTAATTAGATCACTTTGTTCTTCCAAAATCTTATTTACTGAACCTGTATCTTAAGGCTCTAACAATGCTAATATTTTTAACTGTGGAATATATTCTAACTGCTTTCCTTCCACACAAAAGAGCAGGTTAGAAAGACAAGAGTCTTCACAGTTTAATCCCAACTCTTATACCTACACATGATTTAGGGCATTAGCACTTCCTGCATGAAAAGAAAAAAGTGTTTTGAAAAATACTTGTAAGAGACCAAATTTCAGTGACTTAGTCCTACCTCATGCAGAGAAAGTACAGCAGATTCATGAGATAAATGTTGGGTGGAGAATTTGTGTGGCTCAAACACATGGCACATCAATTGGCTTGAACAAGGCCATGTATCCATGTACCTTTATGCTTCAATAAGGAACCAAAAGCCTACTCTAGCAGGCATTTCTAAAACTTCAAGCCTCCCCTCTTTCTTTGTGAGCTCCTCTGCTTGAAACCATAGGAAACTCCACATTTGTTAACATCACACCCTCATCCAAACAACACATTCTCATCTGGAATCAAAAGTTAAAGACAACTGATTAATAAAATCTTAGATGACTCAAACACAGTGCTGTACAGCTGAGGAAAAAAGAGTGTCACATCTTGTGGCTGAAGGAGGATGTGAAATCCTAACAAGGGCAGTTCAACCTGGAATGCTCAAGTATAAGCATGAGACACGGGGCATGAAGATGCTCCTACAAATCAGATGAAGTCAAAAGCTGGTATTTTATACACAGTGCAAAGAAAACCAAATTTTGTATCTGATTTATCTGACAGCAAAGACAACACTTGACAGAATCTATATGATGAAAAAGAAGTGAGCCATGTTTCTACACCAAAGTGATTCAGGAAGGCTGCAGGCCTCGTATCTTCTGTGAAAGTGGACAGATTTGCACAGGAGCACCTGAGAAAACAACTTTAGAGCAAAGCTGTTTATGTTCAGAACCTCCTTGTTCTGTTTCCTGAGAAATTGAGCAATTTTCTGTACATACTCTCAAGAAAAAGTACAATCTAAAAGATCTGCATTTCACACTGGATCACTAATGGCTGGACAGAGAATATTTTATGGACATAACAAGGACAGACTTTTAAAACAGTTAATAAGAATCTACACAAAATTATTTGTGCAACTTCACCCTTCCCTTGCTGCACTTACTCACCTTGCATGTTATAAGCTGCCAGCTGGACAGCAGTGTCAAAAGGACATTCCAATCTGCCAAAAGAGAAATGCATTGTTAAAACCTGAACTGACACCATTAGCAGACAACTTATGTAACTGACAGTAAGAAACTGCAAATGTGTGGGATAAGAAAATTTAAAAGTATTGGTAGGTTTTCAGAAAATTATCAGGAGATCAGCAATACATTATTTAAGCATTCCTCTCCTGACATTCATGCATAGAAAAATAGTATTTTAGAGAAAAAAAATAACATTACACTACTAAGCAAAACTTATTAATTATTCAAATATAAATGTAATAAACTCTATGCTAAACAGACTGTAATGGTTTAAAAGGCTGCTTACTTTCCACTAAGAATATCCAGTTTCAGCTGCAGAACAAATAAATATCTGTGGGATTAAATAAGAAATAAGTCATTGAGTAATAGTGCTAATGTGTCACTCAGTCAACAGGAGTTAGAGCTTGACAAATAAAAATGTTTTCTACTCTTAACATGAGTTTCCAAGACGAAAGAAACTGCACTGTGACCTCTCAAGGCTTTATCGGTTGGGTTTGTGTGTTTTGCAGGCATTTCAAATGAAGCAAACCCAAAAGCACAAGTTGTCAGAAGCTGAACTACAGTGTTGCATGGAAAAATAAACATGGTAAATATATTTTTTATTCTCTTCTGATTCTACTTGAGCAAAGAACAACTTGCATCTTCCACATTCCCTTCATTATTCATACACATACCAACCTCAAAAAAGAATGGTTATTTTTAAGTCTTGAAAAAAACAAATGTTTCTATTATGGATTGCTTAGTTAAAATCTAACCTGGAATGCTGACTGCAAAGTGACTAAAAATAAATAGCAGGCTGCAGCCTTTTCAACTTGTTTACCCTTCAGAGCCAGCTTTTCTTCACTGCCTTGCACATCCTCAATTCTTTTTGCTTAGAAATGGGGCAAATATTGAATATAAATCCCTTTGGTGTGCAATACCAATTATTCTGATCCAAAACCCCTGAAGAGCAGCCCCTTGCTCCATTATGGTACACAGCTTTCCTTTAACAAGAGAAGAGCTCTGATCAAGTACAAAACACTGGCATCCACCATGGTTTCCAGTCTGAATTCCAGTAGAGATTCCTTCTAGTAGAGATTCCTAGAGAAACCTCTAGTAGAGGTTTCTAGTAGAGAAACCTTAGACATAACTTCTGCTTCAACATGTGCCTGTGTCTCCTCACTCTTTCATACACAGACACAAAACTGGTGCAGGTGTTTTTCCTACAGGTTTCACGAACTCCACAAATACTTTGCCAAATAATTTATTAACCAAAACCTTTTGAACACTAAGGCCTCTGCATGGGGAATAAATTTGGTTAGTACTGACCTCAGATAGGAAAATGAACACAGGCCTCCAGTGTGTAGTGGGTGTGACCAGTCTGTGCTTATCAGCCACATTACACTTCCACACAATTCAAGCACTTCCTGTGCTGTGCTACATGACCACTGGCTGGGAACAGAGCAAGCTGCACCTGGGGAAGCTGAAAAGCTCCAGCTGGGTGTCCTGCTGTTTAAAGGTGGAACCCTGGGAAAGCCCAGTGACACAGCAAAGCTTTGCTTCCCACTGCTGCTGCTATTTCAAGGTGTCACACTGTCTCAAGACAGAAGGACAACTTGCTGCTCTCCTCTTCTGGGGGATCAGCTAAGCAGGCAGACAGTGTTTAAAAGCCCTCAGGTTTCAGGTCTGCCTGGCTAAAACCTGCACAGCAAGGTCTGACTGGCAGAACTCAAGTCAAAATGGATGAAAACCTTCCATAGTAGTAGATACAGATACAGGTCTGAATTTTGTCTGCAGTTGCTGGTTTTAAAGACAGTTAAATGATTATTCAGGAACATGTATGGGGAGGTAAAACATTCTTCCCAGATCAGCAGGAAAGCATTAAAAAGCAGCAGTTACCACATTATGTTACCACATGTAAATATGAAGCTGCACAGGGTACATATGGCTGGAAGGGGTAATGCTACTATAATCTTCCTGGGAGCACTCCAAGGGATTTGGCTAAAGTGCAGATTGAAGATCCACACAGACATAAACCTGAACAACCAACAAATGCACTTCACACCCTTACAAATGGCTGAGGTATGAAATGTCTACAGCTATCATGAAAACATAACTTTGTTTACTCTCCAAAAGGGATCAGCAGCAGTAACAAGGCAAGGACGTGCTGTGTTCTACAACAGATTTATACTCCTGACAGGTGGTAGGTTGTGCTCTTTTTCAAAGCTCCCCTCCTTGTCTCAGCCCATTCAGAAATGCAGTCCTATGAATGGATTTGTGAAATGCTTTTATCAAGAGGAACTGCTGCTCACCTGATACTACAAACCTACACCTATAGTAGTGTTAACTCAGCTCAACGTGGCAGTAAAATACTACTTTCCCTTTCCATAAGCTCTTTGAGGACCACATATGCAATGAAATGCTAACTGAAATTCCTTTTTTCAAAGAGAACCTCTAACTCGCAATTCAATGCTTTTCTGCCTGGAGACAGGATGATTGCATGAATTTGAAACTAACAGCTTAAGAAAAAAAAAAAGAGGAATGATGTCTGTTCTCTTCAGTGAAAACCTCTGTCCATTGTGTATAAGTTACTCAGATCAGTTGCCAAAATTGCCTAATGAAAAATGGTGCATTAAGTAATACATAAATATTTAGATCTCTCTGTGTCACAGCATATTTATTTCCACACACGAAATAGCCACTTTACAAAAAGAAAACTACATTTACAAAAAGCCAAGTAAACAAGCAGTTCTAAAGAGTTTTCCAAAATGTTTAAATAAATGCTATGGAAAACATTTCCCTGGCCTTATTTGGGTCCCCCTCTCACACACAAAATCCCTCTTACCTTGTTAGCTCTTCACGTAGATTGTTGGGCTCTGATGAGTAAAACTTTACACGAAAATGCAGACAATATGGGGGGCCAACTGCAAAGCACAATTCATGCAAGACAGCAGTAACAGTTACAGGATGAGACAGGTTATTTATTTATTACACAGCATCACATCACAAAACTTGACTGAAATTGGTTGGCTATGTTCTACACAAGGTCTTAAGGCAGGAATTCCTTTATGCCAGGGAAATCCATGAGGAACATCAGGGTGAAAGGACACTTAATAGGCACACAAAACAGTTTTATGTGTTACAAGACAAGCCAATGATCATATCACATGAGTGTGATTCTTCCTGCCAAGAGCACGTGAATCCAGGTTAATCCCTATATTTAAGGGCTCTATCCATCACCACAAAAGCTAAGCATCTTGGCTCTGCAGTTGACTAAACCTTCAGGCATGCTGTTGGTCCCTGCAACACCTTCCCAGGGCTCTGGGAAATACTCACTGCTGACAACTCATGCCCTTCTATTCCACAGTTTAGACATACTTTATGGGAATTTAAGAGACCCTTCTATGGAAGACACATCTCTTCTGCAAACCAAAGAGTTAACTCAGCAAAAGGGTGGATTAATTGCTCTTTAAAAATGTGCATCGCTTGGCTGATTCTTGCATTTGACAGGAGGAATTTTCTCCCTCTCACTGCTTCCAAAACCTCTCTTGCATTAAAACAACACCACAAATCCCTGAAGACTTCCCACAGAGCAGAGCAAGGAGGCTGCTAAACAACATCTTCCCCAAGCACACACCACTGCCACAACCAGGCCACACTGAAGCCTTGTGCAGCAGGTGAGGACTCGGAGGACTGGACACAGATTGAAGCAGGACTGCCCCATGCATGAGGTCCAAGACAAGTTTTCCTACAGCCAGGAAAATGCTCCATAATACTAGAACATCTTCAGCTGCCTTGACTCCACTTCAACTATAATTAATGAGCCCATAACATCTTTAATTAAGAGCATTAGAATAAAGTAGTATGAGCTACAGAGGGAAAATGCCATTAAACAATGCTGGGCTTTTGTCACTTGCCACCCTCACCCCCTCACAGGACACTGCCCCCACCACCCATTTCAACTGGCTGTGCTTTCTGTGTGTTAAATACAATGTACCAAGAGAAAATGGAAAGGACACTTACTTTTAACTTGCTTTTTAATGCTTTTGGTGTTGTCCAGCCAATGCTGAAAAATAAATTAATTTCACTGAATTATCAATACAGAAATCTTCCAGAAAGAACAAAAAAGAAGTGTCAGTGAAGACCGTCTTGGAATAACAAGTAGTTTGTTAAAACAATCTAATTCAAATCTTTCACAATTCATAGCTTTCTGTGCTTGCTGAAGATCATTTTGCTCAAAGTTTGTGATGCAAAATGTCAGTTTTGAACAACAGAAACATCCTGTAGTACCTTATTTAAACCAAATCTTCAAGACACCATTGTCTACTTAAAAGAAAAATAAACATACTAGCAAACCACTTCACTAGATTTTCATCCTGTCCAGACAAACACTTAATTCACACATTAGTAGGTCAGCCAGTGACAATCAGCCAGAGAAGCATAAATCATAGCTGAAGACTCTGGCACTCAGCTGTGTGTGATGTTTACTTGGGGCAGGAAGGGGAGAGACAAAATAAATATTGTTGGCTTTCAAGCATTTTCTTTTGATGACTCAAGTGCAGTAACAGCAGAGCTGTCTGTGTCCCAACATCGGAGTCAGCTCTACCTAATTCTCAAAAATCTATTCATGGGTGACATTTCAGGAACTGTCACATGGGAGGACAAGTTACTGCCTCACCTACTAATGCTAATTATAAGCTATATACTGGACAAGAAGCCAAAACAATGGCTTGACTTACAGTGTGTACAACAGCATGTGAAAAAGCTATACTTGGCAGATTGAAATACCTACACATGTACAGTATGCTCCCCAAAACAATCACACTGCTGAAGAGTTTACAGCAGAAGTTAAAGCTGGAAATCCAGCACACATCTAGCGGGACAGATCTCCTTTCTAGTGCTGGGCAGAGCCAACAGCTCCCTCCTCCAAAGGAGGTGACTCACCTAAACAGGAAACACGGCACCCTGACCAGCAAAACTGCACTGACTCAACAGCCAGAGCCAACTGCCTGACACACCATGGCCTGCATGGCTCACCATGCCCAGGGAGCAACACCTCATCAGATCAATCTCAAATGTCACCTTGCAACTAATACAGATGAATTATATACTTAGTAAGACTCCTTTTGTTAAACTGTGTGACATGAAGTTCACAGGGAGCTCCAGGGAGGACAGAAAAGCAAGAAGGGTATGAAAAAGAACCAGTATTTTCAGGTTGCAGAGCCAAGTGTAAACACATTCCTGCCTCCAGAGCAGCCCTGCCTTCTCAGAGAGCTGCAGTCAGCCTGTAACACAGCCGGGCTGGGACTGATTGCTGCATTAGCTGCAGATGACAGTGTTAAACCATCTGCTGCTGCTGTGCACACAGCTGAGAATGCTCTCATTGCCTATTCAAACTAAGCAGCTACAGAGAGCTATCTGAAATGTATCTAATACATTTTTAAAATAAAGCAGGAAGCTTAAGGAGGAATGAAGCAAATATTTACATAAATTTTGCTTACGCTACCAGTGAAATGGGAGTTAAGCAATTTTTTTTCTACAAGGAAATCATATAATCTTTTTTCCTATTCCATAAACTCACTTGCTGTAAGAGAGTTTACTCACTCTTTCCTCCACCAAAAAAAAATAGAAACTACACAGCTGGAGGCTTGCAGGTGATTTAGATACTGAAATGGCAAGGGGAGCCCTGTCTAGGCTCCAGGGCTGGATTTCTGTTTTCTCTCATCTCCTCCACATTCCATGGGAAGGCAACAGAGAGGCAGCCCCATGACAGCACCGATAGCATTTCACTCTGCTGGGCTCTGACTGCTGCTGCCCACAGGAGCTCTGCTCAGTGGTGGTGGTGTGCAAGGGAGAAGGGAAACAGAACTGCTTTTAAGTGGGGGTGGGAATGAAACAAAAAAAAAAAACCAGCCAAAACCAACACATGAATGGACACAGACGTCAAGAAACTTGAGATTTATTCCAAGTGATTATAATGGAATTCAAGTGGACCTGGAAAAGAAGTTTACTTTTGATGAGGGTTTGCACAGCACAGTGTATTGCTGAAAATCAGAGATAAAGTCTTCCAAACAGAAGGCATTACAAACAACAGACTGCACAGAGTACTGCAAGTCCTTACTAAAGGTTTGCTGCTGCAGAAATTAAAAACAAAACACATACAAAACCCCTCAAATCCTCACCCAGCAACATTTTAAGAAGTTTGGGCAAATGAGGTTTGTTAGACAAGATGTTGAGGCTAAAGTTGATCTCTTCCTGAACAGCAGACTAGAGTGAACACAGAAATCACATGAAAACAACAATTCTTTCATTTCACTAATGATTTCAAGAACATTTTTACAGAAGCTATTATTTGAATACTAAAATCCAAAATGCCAGGTAGCTTCCATTATCTGGGTTTCCCCCACTCCACAGGAAATCTTTAACACCCAACTAGTGATCACTTCAGCAGCAGAAAAGAATGAAAAAAGCAATTCTTCAGTTGTTCACAACAGATCTACTGAAAACTTATTTGTACTTAAACTAAGTGTGGGATTTCTAAAACTTTTGTGTAACTATGTGTTGCTAGTTTGTATCAGTAAAACTAACTAGCAAGTATGGCAATATTCTTAGATTTAAATTGGATAGCAGAAAGATGATATCCTTCAGAGCCAGTGGACAATTCTGCCTACAGTAAGGGACTGGATTCTTACACTGTTTATTTAACAGGTCTCCTGAATAATCTTGGACAAGTCACTTGATTAGTCTCTGTTCTTTGTTTCCAGCTGCAGATTGGGTTTCTGCTAAAACTTGCCAGCTCCTTCTGCAGGAATGGCTGCTATTGCAACAGTTCTTCATTTCTTAAAGCAGTAATTATCTCTGGCTGTTGCATTCAGCTCTTCTGGCAAAATTCAATCTTCTCTGCTTCATTATACACAGCTCATCATTAAGGTCCAGTTTAAACAGATTGTTATCTCTACTCTGCTGCTTTTCAGTCACACATAGTTAAAAAAAGGAAGCAAACCAAGTTTGAAATCTCCTGTACCTGGTAGACTGGGCAGTATCAAATATTCAATCATGTGCCCTCTGGACTGGCAGTAACAATTTGCTAGACAAAAGCAAGGCATGAGCCACTCCTGTGGCAGAAAAGAGTAATTCTTATTAATACATTTCAAGATGAAATAGGTTTCTTTGCTAGCAGATCAGGAAGAGAAAAAAATGATCATATAGAGAATTCTACCAGTTAAAATTAACCCACTGTGATCTCTTATGAGATCCTGGACAACAGGGAAATACATCAGAAGCCACATGGCAGAAACTGAATTAGGATACCTTAACCATACAGAGTACTGCTTTTCTGAAGCAGAAGGGTAAATGCAATAGATTCTTCACTATCAACACTCAGCATCTTGGACTGCACATGCTGAGCACAGCTAACATGATTTGGAGAAATATAAAATGGTATGCAATGGGCTGTTTCCTCATTTCTGTTGTGTGCATGGCTCTGAATGCCATCCATCTGTCAGTGTAATGGTCTTTTCTCTTCAGTGCTAAACGTTTCTGTTCTGCAAGGGGTTTAAGGCCACTTTCACTACTGGGAACTACAGACCACCAGCAGCTAATTCCAGTGGCCATCAAGTTTTCTTCAGATGCAGAACACCAAAAATTTTCTCTGAGGAGCACGATCTTTACAATTACATGCTAAGCATACAATTTGACAACAACAATTTTGGAAAGAAGCCATCAGGTTATAAGTGCTTTGGGGTGGAGCACTGCATTCAAAGCTATTAGCTTATTTCAAAGGTTCAAGTTTGTGGATTTTTTTTTGCCTTTATACAAAGTTGCAACAACTAAGAGATCACCTTCAAACTGTTATGGACACAAATCTTCACAGAAATAAAGGAATATAAATCACTGCCTCCATTTTTGTATGCTGACCTTGAACAATTCAGATATTTAGCTCAGCTGTCTGTGCTTTCCCTCTGCCATCCTAAGCATGAAATAATTCTGAAGTTGCCTTGAAACACAAAAACAATTAGGTTATACATCTAACAAATAAGATTGATATATGCAGCAGGAAAAGACCGATCTCATTCTACCTGGGGATGTTGGGCTAAGTGAATACAAGTTTAACTTGCAGTGATGCAGGACAAAGAAAAAAAACACTCCTTGCCTAAAGGCTCACTTAACTTGCAGCTACCCTAGGTGGCAGAATTAAATACTTGAGTATAAGAAGTATCTATAAAATAGTGCATAGCCCACAAGAGAAAGAACTGTGGTTACTACTGACAATGCTCTGCTTCTGACTTCAAAACCTGTCACGTTTTTAGAAACACACAATAAAACATCAACAAACTTGGGCCTGGAAGAACCCTCAACTCGAACTGATACATACAAACACACCTATAGCCTCCTAAAAACTTCCAATTGCAGGTCTGAGTCACAACTGATTTGAACAAATCAAAGGTATACCCCTCCTGCAAGCAGACATTAACAAGGTGACTTTTGCTGACAACATTTGCAAAGGAAAACCTTCTCCTCTCTGTATAGCACACAACAAAAGGGCCAAATACACACTCTGATTTTGCTCCATCCTCTCTGTATCATCAGCACCAAGAGTTTCTGCACCAACCACCAGGCTCTGGGGTCCAACTGGACCAGCCTGCCTAGTGACAACAGAGTGTGACAGGAACACATGGAAACAAGAAAGGAAGACACAACAGCATGGTCATACATTAGTGCTGGAGGCAGAATTAAACTTGGGGACACAGAAAATCTACAGAGCTTCTGCACAAAACTTAATTCACAAAAGGCAGCTTTCTTACAGCATTTTTGTCAGTATAAGGATTCAACTGTTACACTGTTGTTTAAAACAGAGCATAACTACTTACTGCCACTTGTGCTGAATCCATGAACCTCAATCCAAAGTAGTCGCTTTCGATAAGGTCCAGATGATACATGATCTGCTCAAACAGGAGCTGGCCTTTGGCTTTTTTCTGAAAAGATAACAGGACTTAGTACACAGCAGGTAGATTTATTGTAGCATCTACCTTTTTGTCGGAATATGTTATATAATTCCAAAAATTTAGTTTCTGAAAATATAATGCAGATATCTTTTTTCACCCCCTTGTATTTTCAGATGGTTTTTTTTCTGAAAGGCAAATGTACACCCCACAAGAAACACAGAATATCCATAAAGAACTTGCATAATCTCCTTTCTTGGAAAACGTCAACACTGACTTGCCAACGGAGTTAAAATGTCATTTTATCATTTTTCCTTTTAGGTTTTCCTTACTCACTGACATTCAAAAGAACTGGAAACACAGCCAGTACAATTGCCATAACCATTGTACTGGCAAACTTTAGGAGCCAAGCAAATTGCCGATGAATTTCCTACTGTTTGGTATCCAGGTGTTTCACCCGTTCACAAGCAGGTAGCAAAACCCATTGAATTAGCAGATAGCATTCCATTAGCAAGTGCTTTTAACAACTACTAGGAAACAGTCTGGGGCAAGCAACTTGAATAAACAGCACTTAGATATCACATTTACAAAACTAAGTTCATAAAACCAACTTCCAGGTGCAAAAAGCCAGCTCATATGCTCATACATAATTTATGGAAAAACCAGCTCTAGCCCCAAGGAAACATCATTTTTACAGTGATGATCTAAAAAATTAAACAGTTGTTTTTAAAGAGAAGGCACATAAATAGCAATGAGCAGTTTCTACACAACATATATTCTTCCTGCTGTGAGTTCCTTTATAACAATAAATGGAAATAATAGCTTAAGAGTTATTATACATAAGAAGTTAAAATGTAATAAAATACATTAATAAATTATTAGATCAGAGAAAAGGTCATAGTGTAAAAAAAACTTAAATACAAAGAAATACAGACATTATTTATGCTTACTCTGCCAGCAGCTGAAGGGTTTCTCCATTTCTGTAAAACCACGATCTTGCAACATTTTACCTCAATATTTATACATTCACAACATGAGAAATGGGATAACTTTCTAAGCACATATTTAGTAAGCTAGTAATTAGCAAATTTAGTACAGCTCTCAAAATTCTGGGCCAGACAAATTTTTGTTCTCAGAAATAATCTGGTTTAATCAGTGAGTTATACCTAAGTAAGTAAAGTTGCATGCTGTAATTCTTGTCACCTTCCTCTACCCTGATCTTCAAATATTTTATATTCAACTTTGCAATCACTATCATTAGTTTACTTCATGTATCAGTTAAATTCAACACAACAGATCACAGCTCAAAGCAAAATTCTAAAAAATGTTTGTAAACAGAGCCTGTCTAAGCAAATTGTCACACAGTTATTTCTTTCCAGGTACTGGGAAGAATAGCAGGAATGGAAGGCATTTGGGCCAGCAGGCAACTGCACAAACACGTAGCATCTACAAAACATTGTGTAATACAAATACTAAATGTCAACCTATAAAATTCATTCAGACAAAGTGTCCTCTGTTGGTCTCGGGAAAAAAATAATTTCTCAGGCAATAGCAGATTTATGAAACACCAGCTCAAACAGAAACCTTAAGGCAAACCATTTACACACAGAAACTCATACCTTTCTTTCATTAATAGCATGTATAGTCCCAGTCTTGAAAGACCAAGGCATGGAACTGTTGATATTTTTTCTCAACACAGGATATCTTCTACTTAATCATTAATATAATTATACAAGTGCAATCAATTCAGCACTTGCAACAGCAAAACTAGAAAAACACTCTATGCTGCATGAAGCTTTCAGTAGCTTGTCTAAAACTAGTGGAAAATCTCCCCTTATTGAGCGGAACATTTGAGATCCTTCTCAATTTCTCTGTAGGTCATCTCTAAAAAGTGGAATTTACCAGTTATCTCAGCAAATTCCCTGCTGGTGACAGAAGCACTTTGACTCCAGCCTGGAATACTACACATAGTACTTCAGACTACCCACGAGCAAAACTTCAGTTTGTGCAGTGTCAGATTAGTTTCAGAATGTGTTCGGCATTTCAGAAATCTCAGCAGAGGACTCGAAGATTAACTGGACCCTGAAGGACTAATGTGGGATAAAGCCCCTGAAGGAGCAGTGGAGCAGCTGTGGAAAGATCTGCAGGACTTCTGGTCGTTCTCTGACTTAAATCACCAGGGCTGTCAACATGGAAGTAATTATGTACTACTTTGCATACGACTTAAATCATCAGCAGCTGTATTTGGTGCAAGTCAGCAGAAGTGTCACACATGCTTTACTTTACTTAAGTCCTTCCTCCTTAAACAAATAGCAACCAAAAATATTAATGTTTTGTAACCAATCAACTTTCATGAATCAAAATTAATTTCTTTGTACTCAATAAAACTGAGATCTCAAGAGTTTTCAAAGAGCAAAGATACACTTTTATTACACTTTCCTGTAAGAAACTGACCGAACTAACTTTCTCATGGCAACACTGGTGCTAAAAACATCAAGGTTGGGGGTTCAATCCCCACATGGGCCATTAAGAGTTAGACTTGATGATGCTCGTGGGTTCCTTCCAATTCAGAATATTCTGTGATTCTGTGAAAGTGACATTTTTTTCTTCTTGCTGTCCTATGCATCCCCCCGCCCTTTCTTTCCCTTACAGCAGAGCTCAGGTTACACTCAAAGGACAAATATTTTCAAACTGTTTAATGGTTACTGATGAACTATTAACAGCTCCACTCACAAGCAGTCCAGCCAGTAGCTGGTCCTCCCTTCAGGGCACAAATTAAACTTCTCACGGGTTTGCAATTCAATAAAACCTGACTATTTGATTTACAGAGTTTGCTATTCTCTCTAGGAAGCAACAGCAAACATCTCACAGCAGGAGAACGAACAACAGGAAAATGTAAACAAAATACACTATGTATATAGGGCAGGACCTCTCCTGGTTTGCCACACTGGATAAAAGCATCTTCTGATCACTTGGGAATGAATCACACGGCCCCCGCCCCCTCCCCCCCCTTTCCCAATGAAAGGGATGCTCCCAGCTAATGACATCTCCTGCTGCTCTTAATAACTGCAATTGCTGCCTGAGTGGGTGTTCCACGGGCCGGGCTCGGCGCGGTAGCTCAGCAACAGGCGGGTGTTCCCTCGGCTGCTTCGTCCCTGCACGGCCGGGTAAGGCGATCCCGCCACATTCTCCTCGGCTCAGGCGCCTCAGCCACTGCCTAAAACCTGAACGGCAGCGTTTGTACCCTCTTGTCCCGGCCTCAGAGCAGCGGCCATTTCATGGACACGCATCCACGAGGAGAAGCCAGCCAGGTGCTCCAAACCTGCCTGATCAAAGGTCAAAGCCTCCTTCAGTAGCAGAGCAGCGCTGGAGGAGCAGCTTGTGCTGGTGAGCACCAGCTGAATGGCTCACTTCAAGTTTTTAACATCGCAGCAAAGTAGGTATTTTTTCCCCAGAACCTGAAAAAAAAACCCCAAGATCAAAATACCCACCTAATGAATCTGCTAATTAAAATACTTAGCAGAAAATAACCCCTCCTGTTTGTTTATTTCTTTGTGAAGAAATGGAGGGCCCTATACAGAATGAACTTTGAAGGTAATGCTTATTCATTTATTTTTTTCATGGAACTTACTATTCTTTGCATCTTTGCAGCTGTACTTTTTGTTTAGATTTCTTCAAATTATCACGTTAACATTTTATTAACAATAACCAACAGTAGCTATTGTCTTCAATAGCTACCAAGTGGCAAAAACTTTCCTTCCTGGTTTTTGTGAACTTATCAGGAGGGTTACCATTCATATGCATATGAGCTTCCTTAGAAATACACCATTTACACACACACAGAAGGTATGGGTCCCTATTCAGGATTTACAGCTACCCAGTTGCTAGGATGTCACCTATGCATGTTTGCAGACCACAGCAGCACAGAGGCAGCAGATAAGCCTGCCCATTTTTTAAATGAAGTAAATCCTCTTCTCTGAAACCACAGGTTTCAAATACCTAAGCTTCAACAGTGAGCTTTAAAGGAAGAAGATTTCATATCAATACGACACAAAAGGTGTCTGTCTATAGTTAACACCATTCAAGTTTGCTGCAGAATTGGAGGGTTAAAACCCCTCATCGTTACAAAGGCAGCGTTAGAAGTACACATTATTTGTATCACCCTGATCTTCTTATGGCTTTAAGTTGTGACCTACAAATGGAGCTGCTCCTCTCCTCAAACACCAAGCACCACTCCTACAAATAACTTTTCCAAACTCTCCAGTCAATTTTCTCGTTCATCTAAAGATGCCACTGGCAGCAAAACACTAATTCTTCTAGTGCTTCTTTCTCTGGTTTATCCTCAGTTTTTAACACTGCTATACACACTTGTGAATATAAAACCCTGCAGGCTGGAAGGCTGGAGAGAATTTCTACCTCCAGAGACAGCTTATCAATTCTTGAATTTACTCAGTGTCTCACAAGTAGAGGAAGATAAGCATTTGGGATTAAATATTTTGTTCTTTTATTTTCTGGAGAAAGAAGGCATTTCCCAAAAATCTTCGTGAAGAATTTTTTTCAATACCTATCCTAACTGTACATTCATTAGAGTGCTATGTAGGAAGATTTTAATGTACTGTGCTCAGGCTTATTGACCCTATTACGTAAGACAAAGCCTCAAAACATTCATGTCTGACAGTTTGTTTTGTGGAAGTCTCTGTTTCAACTTCCTGACAATTTTTATCTTCTAACTACCAATTTGATTTAATTCATTTTTTAATTCTTTCTAATACAGAATATATCCACATTGCTTGTTCAGTATTAAGGTTTACAGATTAAATGCTTTCTCCTATTATATTGTCAAACATTTCAGTTTTATTTGGTGTTCCACCTGCAGGTTTCTCATGAGCACTCTGATTAAGAGCACCAGAGAGTCCCAAGCCTTTGAGCTCTTTGCAGAGGCAGCTCAGCAGGAAAGCAGGACTCCAGATAAAATTCGCACTGAGTTAAGAATGTGAAACTTTCAGGCAACTAAACCAGCCTGCAGCACGAGCCCCAGAAACACTCTGGCAGCACACTGCAGGTCAAACAATTTTCTCTTCAAGCAGCACAGATTGCTGCCAGCTGCTCCCTTCCTCCCTCCTTTCCACCAGCGCCAGGGCACGGAGCATTGCACCGAGCCTGCAATGCCTGCCTGCCACGGCCCTGAAGCGGCTGCGCTGCGAGCAGGGCATGGTGCAGGCAGCCTGTGCTGCTCACAGGGCACAGGCACAGGGCACAGCCTGTGCTGCTCACAGGGCACAGGCACAGGGCACACAGCCTGTGCTGCTCACAGGGCACAGGCACAGGGCACAGGGCACACAGCCCGTGCTGCTCACAGGGCACAGGCACAGGGCACAGGCACAGGGCACAGCTTGTGCTGCTCACAGGGCACAGGCACAGGGCACAGAGCCTGCACTGCTCACAGGGCACAGGCTGTGCTGCTCACAGCTGCCTGCCACAGGGCACAGACACAGGGCACAGCCTGCTGCTCACAGGGCACAGGCACAGGGCACAGCCTGGGCTGCTCACAGGGCACAGCCTGCGCTGCTCACAGGGCACAGGCACAGGGCACAGCCTGCGCTGCTCACAGGGCACAGGCACAGGGCACAGGCACAGGGCACACAGCCTGTGCTGCTCACAGGGCACAGGCCCCATGGCCACGGGCACAGGGCACAAACCTGTGCTGCTCACAGGGCACGGCACAGGGCCAGGCACAGGGCACAGGCCGGGCAAGCTCACAGTGGCACAGGGCACAGGCACAGGGCACACAGCCTGTGCTGCTCACAGGGCACAGGCACAGGGCACACAGCCCGTGCTGCTCACAGGGCACAGGCACTCAGCATCCCTGGCTCAGTTCCATCTCAGCAAGGATCGCAGTCTGGCACCCCGGGAAGCACCGGCCCACCCTGCACTCCCACTGCACAGACACCAGCGCCTCTGCTGCGGCTCACAAATCATTTTGCCCACTTTAAGTCCCCTAAAGCTCTCTCAGAAGTTTAAGCAAACACTCAAAAGCATGTCAATACTTTCAGACAGAAGATCACTTGGGAAATAAAGTTTTAATCCAAAACTGTATAGCCTCAGCACACACAAAAAGGGGCACGTTCAAATGTTCATGTTATTATTACTTCTGTCAGCTGAGCTTTGTTTTGAAACTTTAGAGGTCAGCCTTGAACACTCAGAGTACTCATTTTATTTGATGACTGATTTTCCAGCATTTTTAGCAGTATTAGATTTTCTTGTTAATCAGCATCCATGCCAGGAAGAGCCTTTTGCATTTCATATCTACATCCACAAATATTCAGCAAGTGGCCATAAATATTCCTCAAGTTTTTAATAAACCAGAGTGGATTATTGAGTAAAATCAACTACCACAATGCATCTCTGATCTTGCAGTCAGATCAACACAAATCATCTCTCTCCAAACAAAAAGCTACTGGCACTCATTAATGATTTTTACATTCCAGATAGATTTCTTAATTTTCATTTATAATAGTCACCACAGATACAGTCCTTTTTTAATCTTGTTTTATACTCCAAAAGTCTAAACAGCTTACTTCAATTCCACTATTCCACACAACCACTGGGCTGGTTTATACAAGACCTTGTTCTAATGATACTTCATTATAATAAGGACAAAACCATCTCATTTTGCAACCTCCGTATCAAATTTCATGCATGTGTAAGTAAGGAATATTCCAAGATAAAAAGCTACTCAGAGAGAGCATCCATTCTCTTAATTTCTGTCTTTCATCTTATACCACCAGGAAGCATTTACCTAAAACTCTGCACGTACAGAAACTGGAATACAATTAACGCTCCATTATCCATGAGAAGATTATGTAAATTGTGGGTTAGGCAGGGTCAGGTTTTTTTACTGAAACACTGCTGGCTTCCACAAAGTGCAGTTCTGCTGCAAGAGAAGACAAAGACCCTACACTTACTGTCTGTCTTGTAAGGCTGACCTTGCTCCCCCATAAAAAGCAATCCAAAATTTTGTATTTCAGCTGCACGTATTTACATTATTTATATTAACATTTCTCCCTCATCTACGTTATCTTTTCCCTCTCCCAATTACTATTATGGATAGCACAGAATTAAGTAAACAAATACTCAATTGTAAAATATTTTGATTTTAAAATCCTCTGGAGCTCTCTATTACTTAAAACAGCACTTTATTTTAAACTCTTGTCAAACATTTTTGTTCCTAATTATTTCATACGTTGTCAGTGAGCCCAGATGAAAATTTTTTGTACTTCCAAGTTCCCCCTCACCAACTTGTCTTTCCCCACAAACACCAGAGAGCTGCTATTCCAGGTGTTAAGGGGTTCCCTTGACAGACCAGTGTGGTTGATGGAATCCTCAGTAATAAACCAGGGCTGTTCACGGCTTTTGAGCCCTGGGAATTCCAGAGGTGCAGTGGGGGAAGATGTAGTTTAGTTTTGCATGGGAACAGGATGAAAAGTGAGATAAGGGATGTCAGCAAAACGGAGTTCTTGTCCTCTCACCACTCATTCCACTCAGTAAACATTCCACCCACGGATCTTAAACAATGGGAAGAAAAAGCACAACCTGACGTTTCTCCAAGCTGAACTCAAGTTAACAGAAAAGCAGAAGGTATAAGGAACAGCATCCACAGCAGCATTTACAGGCAACATCTATTTAATAAAAACTTTAAGATTAACAAAGGAACAAGCTTCTTAGTGTTTCACTAGGCACATAAATCTGTAAAAATGGCTGAATGCAAAGCTTCAAAAGAGTGGTAAGAGGAAAACTACCAGGTCAAAAAGCAACTTTAAATCTGATATGAAGCTGTGAGAAAAAGTCTGACATGATTCAATCTGCCCCAAAAAAGCACTGATAACTCACATTAAGTTCATGCCTCCCATTTTGAACATACCAAGGTGTCAGTAAATAGCACACATGACACTGACATTCTTCAGTCATTGACATAGCTACAAAAGGAGTAGGTTCTTGCAAAGAATCCAGTCTATGTACTGTGTATGACTGCAGCTTTGGTGAAAAGTTCAAGTCAGGCATTTTTCTAATTAAAAACAACAGAAGACATAGAAAAGCAGAAAGATTAAGTGGCTTGACAGACACCAAAGATAAGATCAGTGGACAAAAAGCAGAGTTACTGCTCAAATCCTGGCTCTGTGTCTAATAAGTTAAATCTCAACTGCATCATTTACAACCTGCCCCTTCCATCTCATTGTCAATATTCATAAAATATCAGCCTTTGCTACTTCATGATTCTCAAATGTGTTTGGCTTACATGGCAACGTCCCTTGTGGTTGCTTCTTGCTGCTGTTTTTGCCTTTCCTTTTTTCTTTTTTTTAATTAAGGAGAAATCCAGCAATCTCAGGTTCAATTCTATCAATGACTGTAAATGCAGAATACTCTTCTCAGTAAAAAATAGGATAGAGCTCAACAGCTTTTTGAGCAAACTTGAGCCTGGTATCACCTCTAAATGCTTCTTCACCACATTTGGGGAGGCACATGGGGAACCAGATTGGAGAATCGCTCCAGCTGGAAACTCCATAACGAAATTATACTGATTATTTTCAGCCACAGCATTTTCTTGACTTAGCTTACTGCCTGGCTGCTAAAATGCTGTTTCTTCTGCCAAGGGGTATGAGAAAACAAGGACAAACGCAATAACGAAAGCAACATCTTTCCTTCCTGTGGCAGCAACAGCTTATGCCACTGCAAAGTATTTGTGTAGCCATGGATTTAAAAAGGTATGGCATTCATTCCTGCCTGGACAGCCCCTTCTCTGGCTGTGAACTAACCTGTTTGCTAAATGATTCATTCTTAAGAAAAGCTTTGTTATTTATTTTTTTAATAAAAGATTTTCACAGTGCTTAGGTAGACAATGCAACTGTGCACAAATGAACTGGCAGAGCAGGGGGCACCTCTTTGAGAGAAAGAGTTCATTTTAAAGCAAATTTACTGCCAACAAAGTAACAGTACCAGTCCTGGAAAAGATCTTAGCTAAAAGAGCACAAAGATTCTCAAAGAAATCTTTGTAAAAGAAAAAAAATATACACACGTATTTTTAATTTCAACTTTACATTTTAGAAAATGATGTTGTTTTGCCACGATTTTGTATCCTTCCCCACTTCATCCCCTGTCTTCCCTACCTTTTTTCTTTCCAAGAGTCAACCTCAAAATATGAATGATGCAAGTGGAGAAACAAGAATAAACACTCTAGGAAGTTTGAAATGAAACATTTAATTTACTTTTAATTTATTGTACTTTAATCACTGAAGAAACTGGTACATGTCAGGCACTGACAATGCACTCTAATTACCACATCTGGCTATGGCAATTTGGTTACTGTTACTCATAACTCAGATGTTCACAGTCAAGGATCTATGCTGGCTTTCAAAGAAAAAAATCTGGAGTGAAAAGAGTTTCTTGGAGAAGTAAATAGTTACTACTGCACCCTGGCCTGAGATTTATAGGCCAGGTGGCAGGTCCTGACTCCTCTTCAGGTTCAATTTATGCTCCTCAAAGCCTTAGAAATGTTGTTGGAGCCACCAGGAATTTGCCTACAGAGCCGACTCCAGCTCCAAAGATTACTGCTCTGCTCATGCAGAGACACCAATTTAAACTTGAGTACTTTTTAAGTGTTAACTCTTGCTATTAAGTGTTTGTGGGCATTCCTGGCCTGAAATCAAACATCCTAGGCACTAAGCAGCACTGGATATATTCATTACATTGCTTCAGAGATTTACAAATTGACTTTACCACCCTCTATAAACGCCTATCTGTACAGTCACTTTGCAAATAAAGAAGTCAAAGGGTTTCTCTAACTCTAGATTATTTGGGGTTCAGGATATCACAAGAATTATTTCTGCTATGTCAACAGCACTGCTCAATCAAGCTGACTTCCTTGCACTGCCTAAACACTGCACGATTAAAAAAGAAAGGGAAGAAAGAGCTGTGTGGAGCAGCCAGTCTTGAAATGGCTTTTCTTGCTAGTCAGCAGTTCCAACACCAGCACAACTGTGACTGCAGCCAAAATCCTCTGGAACTAGTCAGGTCTCGCAGATCCACACCTTCCCAACTTCCTAATGCTCAGCTCTGTGAGCTTAAAACAAGTCACAAACAACTGCAACACATGGTAATGGAAAAACAGAGCACATCACTTCTGGTGCTACTGCTCATCCTGTTGGCCAAAACCAGGTATGTAATTAGGCAAGCAGAACAGGCACGTGCATATTAAGGAAGCTTTAGAAATGTAAAACAGTGGCTAACACCTCACTCGGAATAAAGCACCATGCCATGAGACAATCCCTACTATATAATCTGCCCTGAGGAGGGGAAGGAAGCAGATTTTTCCTCTTCCCCTCCCCTCTCAAGTTAGCGCTAAAAACTGCATCCACCTCTGACACAAAACCAGACCAAACCCACCCCACACAGAAATTCCTGCCGGTACTTCTGCTCATCCCCCTCTTCAACAAGTTTCACCAAGAGATTCACCTTCTGTGTCAAAACAGATAGCTCACCAAAAAGAAAACCAAAAATTCACCAAACAGGCTACTCTCTCTAAGTTATGCCCTGGCACAACAATTGCATTAAAACATTAGAAGGCATTCAGTTTGTAAGGCATGACGACATCCAGCAAACACTCTCGAATTTCAGTGAATGCCAAAGTTAACTATTCTTTCAGAACCTTTTGACGAGCAGCAACTTAGTGGACATCAGGGCACGGGGCCGACTGCCAACAGCAAGCAGCAATCCACATCAGAACAACACAACCCAAGTGTATTTCAAAAACCCACTTGGATCGCTCATACCGGTAAGTCCACGCTGACATCGGTGCCGTCCAGCAGCGCCACTCGGCAGGTGATGATGGATTTGGCGTCCCCAGCTGCAGGGATGTGGGTTGCAGCCCGCTGGGCCTCTCTCAGCCTTTCCTTCTCCGCATGCTTTCGCATGGACCGGCGGCCCAGCGTGCGGCGGAAAAAGCTCAGCATCTTTGCTGCAAAATCCAACAGAGAAAATGAACAGGGTTAAGTTTTTTACAGAAGAAAAACCCCAAAACCAAAACAAACAAACCTCAAACCGAGTCAGAAAAAAAAAAAAAAAAAACCTACAATAAAGTTATTAGAGAATCCCAGACTTTGATAAAGAAACGTCAAGGATCAAACAGATTTTCACTTTTATTTAAACACCCACCGTGTTTTGCTGTGAAAGTCTTTGAAAAAGACTTTTGAAAAAGCCCCAATTCACAACTTTGAAGACAGCTGGGTGACTTCTTGGGAATGCACGAAACTACGCTTAAGGGAAAACACAGCGATCGTGCAGATTACCTTCTGTTCTCCGCAATCTTTCAATAACACAAACGCCACGGCGCGCTCCTCAGAGACGGGGATCGTGCACAGCTGGGAGGCAACTGAGCGCTACATACCACCGGCTCCGCTCCCGGCTCACAGCTCCACCTCTCCCATCGAAAACAAGCGATAAGCGACCCTTCCCGCCTCAGAGCCGCGCTCCCAGCTCTCCCAGCAGGAATGGCTCCGGCAGGACCGGCGAGCGCCCCTCGGGCACGGCGCTTCCCGGCACACACCCGGAGCTGTGTGGGGAGCCAGCCCCGAACCTGAGGGGCGACCCCACACGAGACCCGGCCCCGCCGGGCGCCTTCCCCGCGCGCTCCGACCCCCGCCCTTACATAACGCCCCGGCCCCGCGGCCCCGCTCCGGACTCGCTCCGGCCCCACCTGCCGGGCTCACCTGCGGGGCGGCGGGAGCGTCCCCGCGGCGGCTCCTCCAGGGCCCGGGGGCGGGCGGGGGGCGGTAAGGGAGCTCCGGGAGGGGCCGGGCCGCCGGACATGGCGGAGCGACGTGGGAGGCCCTTAAACGGGCAGCGACGCGCCGGCCATTTCCTCCCCCCGCCCTCACTCACCTGGCGGCTCCCCAGGCCGCGCTTTCCTGCTCGGTGGTGGAGCGGAGATGGAGGCGGAGGTGGCGGCGGGAAGGGAAGGCGGCAGCCGGACGGGAGAAGGAACGCTCTGCTTGCCGCCACGCCGGGAGCCCATCGCCCCTTTAACGGGGCGGGGCCCGGTGGAGAAGGGGCGCCCCCCCTCCCGTACCAGGTGGTTTCGCCCGGCGGAGGGGCCGCCGCGGGGGGTGGGGGGGCGCGGCGCCGACCACGTGCTGGCCGGGGGGGGGGGGGGGCAGCGCGGAGCCTGGAGCGGGCCGAGGGGCCGCGGAGCGGGGGCGGCGGGGCGGCCCCGGGGATGGGGCACCCCTGGGGATTGAGCCTTCGGGACGCGTTCAGGTTATTTCCCAAAAGTTCTGGAGTTTTTCCTAATGAGGCGTGGAGGTTTCCCCTCGGTGGTTTGGCCAGGACTGTGACCAGCTTTCGGCTGCCCAGCGATAACTGGAACCTTCAGATGAACGCGCGCTTAAATCATAAAATTTTTAAGAAAATCTTGTCTTTAAACAGTGCCTGAAAGAGCAGCAGTAGCAGTGTATTAAATCAAGCAGAGCCGTCTACAAGCGAACACTGTTAATATGTATACACTGAACTAACTGTATATTATACACTATTATAACTAAATCAGTGCATATTTATACACTGAAATAAGCGACTACAAAATGCAGTTTTGTACTTCAAATGCAGCCGCCCAGCCTGTGCCGGTGCCCCGCGCTTCCATCGCTCTTCTAACGAGTCACTCCAGCCCGGGCCACCAGCCCCGCTCCTCGGCAGCAATTACTGAGGGCTGCACTAGACTGTGCTTTTTTTATTAAATATAAATTTGTGTCTAAGTCAGTATTTGAGGAAAAGCAGTATTAAACTTTTCGTGCGTAATGTCTGCTAAGAGTGACAAAGCTCGACGTAAAGGAGCTCCAGACACCTCAAAATCCCGGGATTACTGGGACTCCAGCCTATCTAATAGCCTGGGAGAGCAGATATTGGGCTAAAGATAACACAACATTTTTTATGCTCAGCTTTGAATTGCGGGCTGACACCGGTCAGTCCCTGCCAGGCAGTGGAATTAGCATCACGAAATCCACATTAATTAATACCTCAGCTCCAGTGCCTGAATATACATCGAGTTCCTTTGATGTCATTTACTTAAATGGGGGAAAAATTAAAAAAGCTGGCAGGTAATTGCCCACCATTTGCTGACGAAGTAACAGGTTGACAACCACTCTCCTGCCGCTGGGAGGAGCAGGGCGAGCTCTGAGGAAAGGTGAGATTCACATTCATGTGCCTGTTTATTTATTCGGAAAAGTGGATTACAAAACGGGGGGGAATTTAGATATATACTTTTTATCAGAGGAGCAGGGACTATGCTTGCTCTCAGTAGCCTGTCATGAAATACCTGTGGGAGTTTGCAATAAAGTTCCCAAAGACACTACTATACATAATCTTACTATATTTAATGTGGAAAATTAATTTATCTTGAGGGTTTGCAGATATCTGATGAATTCTCAGATCAACTCACCAATGGTTTGCATATCAAAGACGCTTAGTTTGTAGTGGAGATCTGCCAGGCAAATGGGAGTCTCCTGCCTATTAAGTCTACAGCAGTTCACATTCTCCCACCATATGACAAAGAATTGTAGGGAATTCCCTAATTCTTGGACGTTGTCCCTAAATGTTCTAACCAGCTTCAACTATTCCTCAAATTGAGCTTCTTTCCACTCAGTCATTCACAAAGGTTATGTCCTTGTAGCTTTAGTGACACAATGACTCAGTTACTCATTTTTGCAATTTCTAATTCACACCACCCTCTTGCTACTCTTCCTGTAATTACAGCCTGCTTCTTCCTGGCTCTTTGCTACTCAGATACAGTCCAAGTGTGCACAGTACACATTCAGCTGTGTTATCTGCTACTTGTCTTATATCCAGTCTTCCTATTCCAGTTTAAACAAATCTCCTTCTATTGAAAAACCTCTTCTTACATCTGTTTTTCTCCTTAAAGTGCTTTCCCACTGGTTTATATTTTTGTACTTCAAATCCAAACACCCTGTCCTCACTTTAAAGTCCTGTATTTATCAGTGGAATTAAGAACATACAGGGGTCTCAGACACTCATCCCTCCCAAGAATTTTGTCTTGTGTTCTAAGTCCTGTCATTATCTTTATCCACTTTTGTTTTGAACATCCCCTCACTTTGTGGCAGCAAATACTTCATCACAAGCTTCCATCTGGAGTTTTTGTTCTTCACATCAGTGTTTATCATACCCTCAGATTATCATCTCTATCATGTTTATCAGATTATCATCTCTACTGAACACTATCTCAAATACACTCACTGCATAAAAGGTAATTTAAAAGTTATTTTTCCATTAGAGCAGATCTTGCAGTATTTACATATTTTCAGGCAAAAACTTGGGCTGATGCTTTAACCCAGCAACTTAATTCCTGATAGTTTGCAACCTCTTCTAATGCACAACCCACAGGGGTGTATTTATGTTATACAATGTCAAGAAGGAAAATACAAGGTGAACATTATCTGGCACCAGACACATATAAATGTGGCACAGCAAAACTGTGTGTACAGTAGCAAGAAAATCGCAAAAAAAAATTAAACTTTAAATTACTAAAGCACATCTTTATTTTGCAATTAAACAATTAAGATCCACAAGTAAACTATATATATATTTTCAAGTCTGTACCTAGACAACTATTTGTCAACTGAAATTAAATATATCCACAAAATATGCATAACAGCATTTTTTCACATAATAGAATGAAATTTTACTTAAGACTAAAACAAGACTTGTTAAATGTTAATTAGCATATTTATCCTGGGAACTGCTGGTTTTCGGTAGAAGTTAGTGTATAATTTTAATGGCAAGAATTTTAATTTTATCAAAATGAGGACAAATACATAAGGCCCTTTAAAGCATACAGTAGCTGCAGTGACAAAAGCTGAATTTATTTTCACATTGTCCAGTGTTGACCAATTTCAGGTTTCCATCGTTTTTAATCAACCCCCCTGGCTGCTGCTGAGCCAAGATGATGCATTTAGGTTGTTGGTTTGTTTTTTCCCTCCCCCTCATGTGCTTTTAAACAAATTTATAGGCAGAAGTCTACTTATGGGAAGAGCCTTTGCATCCCCCCAGTATTAATAAAGATACACAAGAGTTAGTCTGAACAATGCAAGAGCTGTTCAACTCTGAGATGATTTACTCCACATTGCAGTCCATCATTCAGCAGTATGAAACTGAGATGAAATCTGACAACTGAAATCCACAGCTGGAAATGCAAATTAATTACCAGAAGTAACTGGCAAAAATATTGCCACCATCTGATTGTTAATGATGGAACTAAATAATACTCTTCCCTTTGTATTTACACATAGTATAGCACCTGTTACAGAAAAAAACCCCAAACCTTACACAAACAGCCCTGCCAAATTGACTGGTTAAAATGGGATCACTGGTAAATGAAGCAAACCAAATGGAAAACAAATCTGGATACACTGGAGAAGATAAAACCTTCACTCTCTTACCTTAATTTTCCTGTAACATTATTATGGGTTGTTACTGTGGTGCCCCAATGCAATGAGATAATTGCACTGGATCATTTACAGTCTAGTCCTTGTGGATATATTCTAGTTAAAGAACAAAACAGCTTAACATAAACTGTTTAACCCTCTCACTCATGTCTCAGGCCCCTGGCCTAGGTGCAAAAGGGTGACAACTTCCTTAAACTTTGTTGTGCATTATCTTTAGTTATCAAAATTCAAATAAGTTAAGTAAAAAAAAAAAAAAAGAATACTGATTTCCAGGTAATTGATCTAATGTTAAAAAAATGCTTAGCAGAAACATTTACAGTAAACATAGCTAATTTGCAGCTAGATGAGAGAGATCGCATAAATTTACAAGTACCCTGTAAGTTTCTATTTGCACCTTTTTTGGTTTTTTTTTCCCAAATGTAGGCGTCATATTTGTATTAAGACAGGAAAATTGAGATGATAGAATTATCTTATTAATATCTATTTTCTGAAAATCCCTCAGAAACACGTGAACAATCAACAAGAAATGGCTGCAAGAACAGCAAGCATTCGTACCAGGGTGTAAGCCAAATCATCTCTGTACAGAAACCCATTAAGCATCTCTCTCCAAACCCAATTTATTTTGTCCAATAGTTCAGTCAGTAGTAAGCATGACATAAAGTGCTACTATTCAAACATCAAAACACTTTGAAAAAAATTATCCTTTAAAATGTGTAAGCTTGCTAAATATGAAATAGCACAACTAACAAGCTGCCAGCCAGTCTGTGAACCATCAGTCTTCCTACAGCAGACTAGAATCAGACATTTTAGTGGCTTTTTCAAATAAGGCTACTAATCAAAATGTCTAAATTTTAAAAATGGAATATTTCAGCTTTTTTTTGAGAAAGTTGCTAATGTCTCTTTTTTACCATTGAAATCTCAATGAGCAAAACATGCCAAAGCCAATAGCCAGAACTTACAGCTTATGCACCAGATCAAAACTTGTAGCAGGAGAAGTCCTATGAAAAGATAGACACCTGTGGGAGTAACAAGCACAGAGGTAAAATCCAGTGATAAGGAACTGGCCTTCTTTGCAGACTTCTAAACAAACAAGTGCCTAAGTGCAGTGGGATAACAGAGACTGGACAGAACAGTTACACTGAAACAAACCAACCATTTCCTCCTTCTAACAGCTTCCAAATCACCACTAATTATAAATACCTGCATATTCATGCAAGATCCACAGTTAATCAATGAATATGTTTTTACCAGATCTTCATACTGGATCCTAGCACTAGAAGTAGCAATGGGAAAGAACTTTTTCAGTCTCAAGAAAAAAGATGGGTACACTAAAATTGGCAAATACACCCAACTCAGCTAACTGGGGACCTGAGATGTGAGCTACAAAAAAGACTGCACCTGATATTAAAGGACATCATTCCTCTACTTGGTGGAAGTCCAAATATGCAAAATTTTCATGTGGACCATAACCACATCACTCCTTTTATCCTCAGGGCTGAGGGGCTTGCTGATTGCCTGCACAGTGGCTCTACAGTCAAAACTACAGCACATGTACTGGACAACCTTCTTTTGCTTGGTTTGGTGGATCTGTAGAGCTTTTCAGGCTCATGCTAATTCCCTGAGCCACCAAACATCACCCACATACCTGCACACACTGCATAAGCATAAAAAAATCACATAATTCAGCTCCACAGCATGCCTGGAGCTCCAACATCTCTGTGCCACACCTTCCCTTTGTCCTGTTTCCCTGGGCAGCACAACTGCAGCACATCTGCAGCATTTTGGCCCTCCCACAGGTACCATGAAGCTTTTTGGAAGGTCTCCACGGAAAGTTGCCAACTACACAAGTTCCCTAACAACCTCCTCATGTTCCTTAATGTCCCAACTGCTTTCTCACCCTTTCTTTACTAGATGGTGTGCCAGACTGTAATCAGATATTCTAGAAGAAGTGTTATTGCTTTATCTATATGGCATATAAGCTTTTGAGATTTAACAGAGAAATGTGGAAGAAATGTCAGCTAGCATTAAATCTAGTGAGAAAAATCCCCAGTGTTCTCTTTCTCATAACAGGGAGAGAATAGATAAAATAAAATGCATAAAAGCAATATTTTACTTCTTAAGACCTACAAGTGATTGAAAATACCAAATGCTTCCAAGTTCATGATAAATGAAATTTTCAGCTCTCAGTTACCTGGGATGTCTAATGCAGTATTTCTCAAAGTGGACTGGCTGACAGTCTGTAGGTGGTTATTAAATAACACCTGTATCTTATTTCATATTTAGCAAAAGTAAAAAATGCTCCCAAAAACCACTTAAAGCCCCCACTAGAGCCCCATGTCTTTCTACTAAAAAACCCCCTTCAAATCCATTTTAAACAAGAGATGGTAGTGGTAGTTTTCAATCTGAACCTAAAAGTAAAACAAAAAATCTTAACATTTTACATTGGCACAAATTTGTCATAATATTGCTCTTATTTACAATGAAAACTACTTTTCTTTTTTCTTTAACTGGATTTGCATCATGGAAGTGTTAGAAACATACTCTTTCCCACACCCACCCAACATTTTTCCTAATCAAACGGTATGAAAATAATTATTCATAAAATCCAACAGTCATAACACCAATCACATATAGGTCTATAAGTCATTATGTCTGAAAGATACATTCATGTTTTGTACAGCATGAAACATACAAAAACTTCTTTAAAAAACTCTTAAGGATGATACAGATCTTCATAACCCAAAGTAAAATATTAAGCAGTTTTGCTTTTTTTGGCCATATAAAAATATTTGAAAGGCCATTTATACCACAACAGGTAGAAAAATTTAAATGACTGATTTATGCTGCAGAAAGGCTTCAGTGCTATTCTCTTTCCCAAGCAGTTTTTGGTTACCTTCATCCTGGCTTTGGAGAAGCCAAAAGCCACTCAGTTGCTAATGGCCAATTCATTAAGAATAGGTACTTTGTTTCAATTTTTTTCCCCAGTGCAGCAAGTTAATAAACTACAAGTCAGTGCAGAGGAAAATTTTGAGGAGATCTATTATTCTTGCCTGTGTTTGTAATCAAAACAGTAATGACAGATGACCAATACATATCCCTCACTTAATTGTGGTATAAATGGGGCTTTTGAACTTGAACTGCTATGGTAATTTTACATAAGAATATTTAAATATGTGATATACCAATGCTATGTAATGCTGCATAAACTCCATTTCTGATTTCCCTCAGGATAACAGGGCAAATGCTATTTTTGTTTACAACTTAACTATGAAGAAAATTTCTTTCAGTATAATGGACGATTTTTTTTTTTTTTTTTTTGGACATTAAGTGCTGAGTTCAATACAACCTTCTAACTAGCCAGTAACTCAGCTAATGACCTCATCACATGGGAGTTAAAGAATTATAAAAAAGAATTTTTATTTGTTGCAAATGGCTTAAAATATAACTGAGATTAAAGCTACCATATTACTCTTTTTCAGTTCAGTTCAGATCCAGAGATTCTTGTAAAATTTATTTTTCACTGAGGGATAACATTGACTTCAGCATCAAATCTAGAAATATAAGTAACAGGGCCACAGCCCTCCTAATATTATTTTGTTTTCTAAAAATATTTAAAACTCTCTTTCATTTGGCATTGTAGTTCTTGTTCATTACTAAGTCATAAGCCAGGATTTCACACTGCCTGAATCCCTTTTCATTTAATAGTTCATAGCTGATCTGTTTCAAATGTCCATAGAACAAAGTATATTATACAATATAATTCTTCAATAGTTAAAAATTATTTAGCGTAGAACTTTCCATTTAAATTCTATGCTATATATATAGCTTACAACAAAATTTAATGGATAAACATTTTCAGGAAACCAATACAATAAATTAAAACTTTTAAATAGAGGGCACAAAGTTATGCTGTCAGAGGGCAGTCAAGTAAGTGACTGTTTTTTTTCTTACAGTATATTACACTGGGTACCTTGCTTCTGACTTGGTTTTTCCTATACTAGAAAAATATTTAAAAATGTGGACACTTATGCATCTTTAGAATGAGCTCAGATACTGTATCAGACAGACACTTCTTACAAATCTTCTACCTACTTAAATAAGATGCAACCCATACCAACCGGAACAACTTTGCACAAGCATAACAGAAGGCGACTGGGGTCATTATGAAATTAAAATTAAGTTCTGGGGTAACTTCATAGTGTTCTCCTCCCTTCTCCCCTCCAAACAAATAAAATAAAAGGCAGACCTGTACGAACATGGCTTGAAATCAACTATGAGGACTGAACAGGTTAGTTAGAAGGTAATGGAATTTAGTCACATCTGATTGTAAGTTCAACTTAATTATCAGTGCTATTAAAGAGTTATGTCTAATCGAGTAAAATAGCTATTCTCAATAAAAGGATAAAACAAGGTATCAGCTTCTAATGACCTGCCAGCATTTTGTAGTAAGATGCTAGTAAGTTACTAGTTGGAAGGAATGAAGGAATGTGTCAGATTTTTGATATAATTACAGCACAGCAGCATACAATGCTCATTCAGTAAGTTGGCAGAGGTGCTTTTGCTACAGACAGTAGCACACAGGTACTTGTATAACAAAAGAGGGAATGGTATTTCCATGACCCCTTGTGGTAACATACTCCAAGCACCAAGGGCCATTTAAAAAATCTGAACCCATTGAGATAAATATGACAGGACAATACCACCCCCATGGAATCATGAGTGCCTTTCACTGGATGTACGCTGTAAGTCTCAAGGCACTTAAGGGGTTAAGACATAATGCATGCACTAGTTCCCATCACATAATCTGAAGTCACACAAATCAGAATACACCAGTGTATGACACACAAGCTGTGCCAAAGAAATGCTGTTTATTTATGTGTTGGTTTTTTAAATTTTTTATTGTTATTATTTTGTACAAGATGCTGGTAAGTGGGCATTATGCAGCTACTGCTGGGTTAACAGATGCCAGCTCTCCTCTAACAACCAGCTGGTCTCTAGTAAGGGTGTAGGACAAAGTGTGCTGCATCAGTAGGCAGTGTGTATCTATCTAGTATTGGCAATATTGCTAATGTTGTAAAAAACAAAACTGTGAGAGTCTGTACATAGTAAATAAACCTAGCGCTGGAAAAAGACCATGGCTTAGTGTATTTTTTCATTTGTTTTTCATTTTAAGAGACATGGGTGTAAAACAGAGTGAAATAATTCCAAGCCTTGTTTGTAGCAATTCAACCAGAAGCGCAGTATATGGCACTACAATGAAATATCAGCGATTACCCTGAACACAATCAGTTCTTTCAGTCCATGGTTTGTTCGGAGCAAATCACGAAAATAAAGTCTTCAAACAGATGAAGGTTAGAAGAGTTTCAGAGACTGATTTTGTTTCAACGTAAAGTGCAACAGTGCTGAAGTTTTCAAAGTCCTTTGTCAATTCTTTGCTGTACTTCACTATCATTTCCTGCAAGCAGTATTATGGCACAAAGAATGTTGCCAGTTCATTATAGAGGACAGGATTCCTCAATTGATATCATAGGTTTTTTGCTCTTTACTTATGCAGTGATGCTTGTAAAGGTTTAATAAATCCTTCTTCATACACCTTCAAAATAGCTTCACATACAAATCTGTACTGACTCTGAAAAGGAAAGTAGATTCAGTAAATTGAAAAGAAATGTAATTGAAAAATGTCATTTGGAAACAGAAAAGGCCTCTAAGATTTCCCCACCCCATTCTCTTGACAGGCCAAGAACTGTGTTTCAAAGTTAGTTTAGGAAACATAATCCAAAAGGAACTTTAGATGAAAGCATTTTGTTTCTCAACAGAAGAATAGGATGAATGGCACTTTGAAATATATACCGAAAGTCATAACCCAAAACCCCAGTATTATTATTACAACATCACCTATTTAGCAATTTTCTCCTCTTTATTTCCTTGCTGAAATTTCACTGACCTGAGGTTTCCATGCCATTAGATTTAGAAGCCATAGTTTCAAAGCACTTTTTCATACTTACATTAACTCAGGCATGTTACTGGCACCTCCCTGTCAGAATCTGATTTAAAAGAAATGTTTCATGTTTTAAAAACCCAAACCTCCCATTTCTTAACATTATATAATGTTGAACTCTTCAAGGCATTGCACCTGCATACACAGAGGGGACTAACAGTTTGTTTTATTCAAATAAGAGTTAAAAAACCCGACAGTAATCAAATTAGAATATAATGAAAACAAACTGAAATAAATGCAAAGCACCACAACTCACACTGCATCCTGCACAACAAGTCTATGCTGGTTAGAACTGCAGCACAGCTGCACTGTCAGTGTTGTGGAACAGCCCTCTCTATGCAGCAGTTAGTGATGTCAGACCTTGAGAGATGAACCTATGAACACATCTAGCACTAGAGCCATTATTTGCCATCCTGCCGGGTGTATATGAAACATTCATTTCTCTCCTGGGGGTAAATCCCCGTTGGTCCCCAGCGCGCCCCGAGGGCGGCGGAGCGGCCGCGCACAGCGCCCCCCCGCGGACAGCGAGCGAACCGCGGCACTGCCGGGGAGGAGCGGGAACGGCGGAGGGGCACGGAACCTAAAAAACCCCAATTGCTTTATTAGAGCTTCTCCCTCCGATGCACTAAACACCCGCTTTCCACTGAATCTTGACATTTTTTGTTTTCTAAGAAAAATTAGGAAACTAGATTATATTACACCAGATAATATTGAGCACATACTGCGAATAAATGCAGTTAAAACTCTCACCACTGCAACTCCTACCTTTACTAATAACACTTTCTCCCCCTCTACATATGTTAGAGAGACAGCTATCCATCCTGAAGAGCTGTCACAAACAGCAAGAGCCATCCTTTGCTATTTTTCATGTATCATCACCTTTCTCATCCTTCCTGTGCTACCTGAATACAACTTCTTAGTGAAACATGAGTACTGGAACACGAATTCAGCAGCACTGAATGACTGATGAACTACTAGAAATGGAGACATAGTTTTTGTCAGCTTTAACACTCTCTGAAGAACAAAAAAATTTTATTCAAATTTTATTCAAGGAACAGCAGCGGGGACATGAAAATTACTACAGCAACTACCTTCAAGTAATTGTGATTCAATACTGGATCTAGTGCCTTTTCTCCTTCAAGATGCTTTTTCTCTAAATGCTTTATACTGTGAGTAAAACTACACCAATTAATTACTCATGATTACTCTTTCAAAAAAATAAAAAACCCTGCAACTATCCGAAGTTTGGAACAACCAAAAATCCAATCTTCTTTTTTTCTTTCTGAAAGGCAACACCACTCAAACTTTCCACCCTTTTTAGGAACTTTCTAAAAATGTAAACACTACACTAAACTGCTTTTAGAGATAAGCAATACCAGACTGATAGAATAACAAGTCTCAAAATCTGTTCTAAAACTCTTACAAATCTGAAATATAATACATGAATTATCTTACAAAACCTAAACCTTACAGGTGCATGATAAGTTCTGGTATCTTAAGGTATGAAACCCCCAAAATAATCCTTTAGTAAGTTATTTTTTAAGACTAAAAAAGGAGGTACTTAGGATTGCTTTGATGCATCTCACATGAGATTTAATATACTGATTTTTACAAATATTATTTCTCTGATAACTTCCCTTTAAGTCATTTACAGAGCATAATTAAGGCTTGTTTCCATTACAACTAAGGCATCATAAAATCACTGAATTTCATCACCAAAGTTTTTTCTTGCATACTTTGGTTCTTTCTGTGTTTATCTTTTATACTACTCCCATTCTTAACACCTGGAATTAGGCTCCTTCTTTCTTCTGTGAGTGATTTTTACACTGCTTAAAATTGACCTTTTTGTCATTATTTGCCAGTTATCCCTGAAACAGCTGCTGCCCTTTTCTCAAGTTTTCTCTGTAGAAATTTAAAGAATTGCTCCTTTCCAATAGCCTTAGGAATTTATTTTTACCTGGAGCCAAGGCTACAGCTACACTGGATAAAGGTGATCTCTGCATTTTGATCAACAAGTGCATTAAAAACCCATGCAGTATGACTGGATCACAGGAAATTGTTCTGCAGCCCAGAACAGCAGGGATGATACTCACAGGTGTTTGGATCATCATGGCTCTTTGATCTCTCATGGTTCTCACAATATCCAGAGGATAAACAGGCTGATTGCACTCAATGAGACACATGGCTGTCTCCATCGTGATCAGAACCCCTGTCCGGCCAATCCCAGCACTGCAACAGCAACAGAAACACCAAGTGGAAAATGAAATCAAGTGTCTGGAGTACAGCTCGTGCTTAAAGAGCTTCCTTCTCCTGGATTCTCAGGGTTGCCCATTGTGGCTGCCATAGTGCTGGGGCAGGGACAGGACTGGCTGTGCCTGTGTCTGGAAGCAGCCTCAGTGCTGGCTGAACAGAGCAAAGGAAGTGCCTGACCCAGCCAATCCCCGAGCTGAACTGACAGATGTGTGCCAGGATCCCTTACAAACCCCGCTGACATCTAGGGGACAACAAAACACCAGTGCAAGCTGGACACGTTGTGGCAGCTGGACCATTGCTGAAATGGTTTCTGCAATGTTGGGCCAATAAAATCAGATTCATGTCCTTCAAGCAATGCATACCTTCCTATTTCCAAGTAAAACAACAATTACTAGAAACCTCTGTAGGGTGACAATAAGGATTGTTTTCCTGTTATTAAAAAGAATACATGATAGCAATCCCTTTCAAGACAAGGAAGTACCATAACATACACATCTCAGAATGGAAAAACTATCAAGAGAGCTTACAGAAAAATATTTTTTCCTTAAAAATAAAACAAATCTAAAGATTCATCTACTTTGTTTTATGTACACATAGGCTTTTCCATAAATGGCAGGCCTTGAAGACTGAATATTTAGCCTTGAATTGAATGAAGAGTTTCAAATCTTTCAATTAATGTTGCATTTTTGAAATGGACAACAAATGTTTCTCCATACTGGAATATAGGAACAAATACATACTTTGAAATGCTGGCATTATCCTAACTCATACAATAAATCAAATTATTTGGATCTTAAGTGATTAATATAAACATTTCAAACTTTGAAAGTCACTTGTTCTGATTTTAAAGAGTTACTTCAAATTAATTCTGGCTAAACTACTATTTAAATCTTTGTCCAGGAGGTGGCATTAAAGCTACTCTATATTTCAGTGATGTCATAAGAATTTTAAGACAAGCTGTACATGTGCTGGTTATATAAAATGATTCAGTAATATTTATACTTCTAGCATTTATATGTATAGAACTTGAATGCAGAATGCTTTATCAAATCCAGGCACAAACAAACAGTAACTGTCAAAGAACCTAATGACTCATTTTACAATTTCAAAAGATTCAGAGGGCAACAACGATGGAAAATGTGATCATTTCCCTACGACACACATGAGGTAGGGGAGGACTCTTCAGCTTAAAGAATGCAAACACTGACTGACAGAGTAGAACACTGAGACAGGGCATGAAAATCATGAAGGGCATGGACAGGATGGGTGGTTCCTATCTCATCTAGAACAAGAATCAGAAACTGTTCAACAAAACTAGTAAGAGCTTGTAAAGATAAAAATAACCACATGACACAACATCAGAAACTAGTGGTTTATGCAGCTCAATCTAACAAAAACCTTTCCAATTCCTTAAGGTATTGGTTGCTTTATAATCTCTATGGGTTTGGACCATTTTGTTTTTAAATTATTACTATTGTACAAAATAAAATAATTTTCTATTAGCTACTTGGATTCCTCACACTGAAGTTGGTGGCTTAGTCCTGAAAACAAATGTTGTTGCACTAATGTCCTGTCCCATTATACTGAAGAGATGTTAAAAATAGACTGCATGCACCATATGGAGGAACACCTGGGCTCCTTCTGCTTGACTCCCTGCTGGAATTTGGTTATATTTCCCAACAGCCACCAAGTTGGGCCAATTAGGTAAATTATGTTCAACTGTGATAATCCATCTCTTTTCTTCTGTGAAACATAAATTTTTCATAAAGCTTCAGTTGCACATTGAAATTATCAGTTTGGAGCTGAACTGGTGCCTCCTTGAGATGAATGAAACTGTTCCTACTCTCCAATGTTGTTTTTCCAGTGTTTCTGCACATTTTATAACAGAGGGTGTATTTGGCTGCCATTTTCACCATCTTTGCACAATCATATTAACCAGAAGTATATCAATAATGGAAGCTGAGAAGCAGTACCAGTTAAGACACTGGCATTCTGGTACTAGTTTCCTTAGTCAGTCAGATTCACCCTGACCTGCATAAACCAGAACTTGAGAGCAGAACTAATGAAATACAATTTCTGATACACAAGGTGTATTTTTCTTTTTCTTTCATCTCCTTCAATAAATGTCCAGTTTACTTGTCGTCTTCAAATTTGTTTTATCCCTAACACTTCTCAGCTTCTCAGTAACACTGACTCTTTGGGGAGTATTCAGAATTGAGAGGTCAAATATTCACAGAACTGCTCCCCAAGAATTGTGATAGCACATGTTCATTTGAAAACAACTGGTATTATTCTAGTTTGCCAATCAGGTATTTTAAACTGATTAAGCTCTTGAAATTCACTAAAGGAACGGAGAATGCTATAACAAAGTATTGCACAAGGAAAAGAAAAATTACATTTCATGTGTATGTAAAGATCTAAACAACAGTTATTTTAACTCATGACAAAGGTAAATTGTTGAGAAAAATGTTTCATCTTAATGTAAGTATCAAAATACCACATAGCCTAAGACTGCAGACTTGAGAGAAAATGTGTTTTAACTGATCTTTTAATAAACCACCCACATTTTCCACTATGGATTATTAACACAGCAACTCTAGAGCTTTGTAGAACAGGAACCTATTTCTCATGGTTAGCAAGTATCTTTTGCCATTTCCCTGAATTATTATGTAGATTGTTACCACAAGCATTTAAATTGGAAAAAAAACCCAAAACATCCCAGCAAAATGCCTGAACAGATCAACACATGTTGCTATTCAAAATTTTGCTTATTGAAATGTGATTACCACATTAAATATTTGTTTTATTTCAAGGTTTGAGTTTTCCTGTCATCCCCACAGCAGATACTATTAAATATTTATTTCAGGAACAAAGCACAGAACAGCTATTTGATGATAAAAAGTTCCCTTTGATGATTTAATAAAATGGGAAAAAAATGTGATACCTGCAGTGAACAACAACAGGTTCTTCTCTGCCAGCCCTCTTCTTTCGCACGAGACACACGAAGTCGAGGAAATCGCTGGAATCGTCAGGAACGCCATGGTCAGGCCATGCAATGTACTGGATTTGGGTCAGCTGGCGGCTTTCCTCTTTCTAATCAGAAATATGAAATTTCAGCAAGGGTAATTCTAGTCCCATTTTTAAAAAGCACCAAAAACAATAATAAAAAAAAAAATCAATAGTACATTTATAGCAACTTGTACCCATAATCAAAGTGGCTTCAGGCAACTAGCAGTGCTTTGTGAGAGCTAACCATCAGTTATCCTGGATTTTACAATTACTTTTTTTTTTTTCTTAAACGTAACAAAGGAAATCCAAAAATGCTTGCATCTTCAACAGGTGAAAAAAATTACAGAGCATGTAATAGAAAAACAGTTAAAGGATACCAGCAATCTAATTGAACACTAGATGTCAATAAGGTGGTCATACTCTTAGCAAACCAAATTTACCAGAACGAGATAGCATCTTACAAGATCAAATGACAGAAGTGGGGTAAGGAGGGGAGATCAGACACAAAACCTTTCCTTCAGACCCTGTGTGAACAGCAGCAGTGTTTTGGCTTGATCTGACCCACCTACACCTACAAGGCACAATGACTTTGTTTCCCCCTCCCTCCCGGCCCTTGCTGTGGTATCACAAATATAATCAATCGGCCTCTGGTTAGGGGAGGGGACAGCCCGGGCAACCAGAGTCGAATTTCAAAAGAAGAGGAGCTACTGCACTTTAAATAGCCTTTAGGCACTGAATCATTTACAGAGATTCCACGGCTGATAGCAGATGAGCAATTGTCTCAACAGGACACAGGGCAGGAATTTTAACTGCAAATTGACTAAAAGGCAGCTCTCTAAAAACTGGCTTCTCAACTGGTAACTCAAGCAGTGAGAAATAACTACGTGAACTAAATTCCAGATACTCATTTCCAAACATTTCTGACATTGAAATGCTGGCTGGGAAGGCTCTGAAAACTACATATGCCCTGAAAATCGTGCAGTGCATGTCCAAAAAGGTCCTTGTTTACATGTAGTTACCACTCCAGATTCATCTTTCAGCAGGATTTATCTTCCATCTTCTAGCACATACTGTTCAAGATGGAATTAAGAACTATTTGCCTCTACAAAGACTTTTCATCACCAGTGTGATGATGAAACACCTCTAATGTCTCACATGTTCTGAAAACATCAAGGGAATAACAAGTTTCTCAACTTCTTTTATTACTCTTTTTCTTTGGCCTGGTTATGAAATACACCAATAAAAACTTTTAGGATAAATGATATATCCTTCATGTGATCCAATTAATATGATTATGAAAAATGAATCTCAGTGATATTTTCACTTATGAAAAGTTTGTTATTATTTTATGGACAGAATTTCTCCTAGGAAAGTACATGACAATTAGTTTTCCAGAGGGTTCTAGAAATAAACAGTCTCATTTATATGGATATGCCACCAAGTTGAAAAGAAAATCTACGCATGTTTTAGGTAGTATTCAAGGATTCTGCAGAATAATACATGAAAATATATTAAGATTTTACCTCCAGATTAGTCAATGTCATTTCTCGAAAGACATAAGCAGGATTTCCTTCTTCTGAATGGCAGGTAATCTGAAAATTCCCATATGATGAGCTTCCTGATGGCTCTGGCCAGTACTGATGGCATTTAACCTAAGGTCAACACATTTTTAAAGATGCCTGTGTTTAAATTCAGAGTATAATCTTCATTTCCTCTAGTTTTTATACCTTTATTTGTTACAGATTATTTTGATCATTTTGTAAACACTGTTTAATTACTTACCAAACAGACTTTGTTACCTAATTACTGTTTATAAAATAAAGTGTCACAAAGATTTCCTGTTTCTCTTTCCAAGAGGACACATGCACCAGCTCTTGCAGTTAGTTTAATTGAAGATGGAAGCCTTTAACTTCCATTACAATTTTTTTAAGACTTTATCTATAAATATTCCATCTTAACACTTGACTGACAAAGATGCTGCTTTATAAATATTTCTGACCTCCAAAATCCTAATCTGATCTTCTCAAAGTACATTTATATGGGAAAAGAACAAACAAAAAAAAAGGGAAATACGCAACAAAAAAGTTGCTAAGCTAATGCAGAAAATAAGGGGATGAGGATGGTGGACTTCAGGGACTCCCAATAAAGTCCTCAAAAGTGAATAAAAACTTCAAACACTGTGATTTTCTGAAATATGGTTTGAATGCCTAATGACAGAGGTCATTTCAGCTCAAGTGTACTTTTGCATTTGCAACCCACCTGGCGAGTCTTTAAGAGCAGCCAGATTTGCAGACTTCCTGCTCCACTGAGACATCCCGGCATGCAGTGGGATGGTGATGTCAGAAGCCTCATGATCAGCTTTAGAGCAGGGAGTCTGCCTATGGGTATAAGACAGATAAGGCCTTTTATTTCATTATTAAGCAGCTCTCTAAAGAACTCCACAAATATCATTATTGGAGGGGTGGGGGAACCTCAGAGAACTGCTATTGCAAGTCTGTTCTTAGCAGATCTGCAAAGAAAACTCCAAGTAAAAGGGCACTTGTACTGAAATTCCCTCTAATCATGGTTATTTGGGAGCAGGCAGCATCATGCAAACATTGAGTCACTGAAAAATGGCTTAAAACCACTGCAACTTCCCTTCAATTATTTTAACTCTATATAGAGTCCTGACCTCACAGCAAGTATATGGTTGTTAAAAAGTCAGAATACATACAGACAGCTGAACTACAGTCCAAGTTGGTCAGAACAACCAAAACCCATTATAAATCCATCTTCAAAAGAAACCCTGATATGGAGGAATTCCACTACACTGAATTATAGCAGACAGTCATTTCTGTCCACACACTTAACCAGCCAGTGCTACTGTGAATGCTCCAGACTAAACCAGTAACTCAGGAATTACACTGTGCATGACCACACTGGATTGTTTTGCCTATCTCCAAAGGATAGAACTGCATGAAATCCAAAGCTATTAAGGAGAAACTACAGCTTAAACCAAAACCAAACAAGCCAAAAAAATTCACCTGAGGCTTTTTATAGCACCACACACAATTATTTTTACTAATTTTAACTCTTAATTACTCTATTACTAGTATTCTATTTTAACACATTTCATATACAAATTAAAGGGCAATGATTATTTCACATGATTAAACAAATCTTTATAACAGAATAATATTTTATGGGAAATTTTAGAGTTCAAGTTTCAGGAAAATCCTTGATAAGACACCCATCCAGGCATGGGATATTAACCCTACAAAGCTGTATTAGGCTGCCTTAAAAATTAATCTCACTACATATCAAAGAAGTACTCTATGAAAACTGATGGAACTTCTTGGAGTTCCTTCATTTGAAGTTTGGAGAACAAAAGTTGCATGAAGCTAAATTCTAGATGCTTTTTACTTTACAATAAGGAATCTAACAAAGCAGACTGAAAGTATTTGAGGAAATACATGAAGAGTTAAGTGCATTTCAGGACTGAACAAAGTTTAACTATTGGCTGCATTAACAACACCAGAAGGTTTAAAATCTCAGACTCATCATTGCAAAAGAAGTAGGAATGCACTGTTCTTATGAAAAACAGTTACAGACTGACAGAACAGTTGTGGTTGGAATGGACCTTTAAAGACCATCCAGTCCAGCCCCTGCAGTGAGCAGGGAGCTCTCCAACTACACTGAGTTACTCTGAGCTCCATCCAACACGACCTTCAGCCAGAGAGATGAACATTCACCACCTCTGGGCAACTTGTGCCAGCACTTCACCACTCACATTGTAAAAATTTCTTCCTTGTATCTACTCTGCCTATAATTTTCTAGTTTAAAACTACTTCCTACTATCCCCTTGACATATTATATGCCATCACAATATATTCCTCTAATTTTTTAAAGGCTAATCACCAACAGCTGGTTAGAAGATTATGGAAGTGGCATTTAAGGAAATGTTTGACTTACTCTGCCCCGTTCTACTTGAGTTGTTAGCATCACAACCATGGAAGAGCCTTGCTCCCACGTCATCTGCCAGAAATCAGGACAAGTGTTCGGTAATGGACCTTGGCAAGCAATGTACTGGTTTATTATTGTGGAAGAAGGGATTTCCATCTAAAAGAAGACAAAGTCATTATTTCAATTCCTACAGCAAATAAAAGTCAGGCATCAGACATTTACAGTTTAGCAACTAATTTTTAAAAAAGCACCCATGACATTAATTCTATTTCTTACAGGCTAGCAAATATGAATTGGCACAGATAAAAATTCTTTAAGTGTTTCACATGCAAATTACTACAAAGATTCAAATACACTTTACTGACAGTCATATAGTTGCCATAATGAAGATTAATGGGTGAAAACAGATATTACAGAGCAGTTGGCAAATAATTCAGGTGCAACTATTTCTTGCTCTGTGGCTTTTTGACACTAGCTTTTAAAACACAGATCTCAGAATTTAATATCTGGAGTTTTTTTCATTAAAGTAAGTAGCTGTAATTTTTCTGTTACTAACAATGAAAAAAATAAGATACAAAAGAAATTGATGCCAAATTAAACTTTACTGTTGTTGAACACAACTGTCAGGAAAGTAATCAGAAAAGAAGAATTAATTGCTCTGGAGAGGGTTGGCTTCAGTTTGCATTTTTCACATTAAATGCAGGGCTAGACTGGAAACATTTCTGAAAAGATGTGCCACCAAACATTAGGAAGGAAATATATCTACAGGAAATTTCAAATCACCTGACTAGAGGCTTAGTATTCCAGCCTGAACTAGATTCATGAAAAAAGATTTTTAAAATTAATTTTTTCATAGAAAAACCATAGAATAACTTAATATCAGAAGCACTTCTGAAAAATACTACTCACATTTATATAATTTGCATTGATGTAATCTTCATTACTTTTTAAAATAACCCGTGTAGCATCATCTGAAGAAAAAATTCAGGAAGATGTTACTAATTTAGTAAGCACAGTAAAATACTTTCAGAGCACATACAGACATAGCAATACTTACAAGGCGAAATGTCTCTGTATCTATTTTTGGAAATGTTTTGAGGTAATCTGGCACAAGACATTGTCATTCCAGGCTTTTTCCTATACAATTGCTAAAAGACAAAGCTGATGGTCAGAACATAATAAATGCAATAGTCTCATTATTATATTATTTGCTCTAAAAAGAGGTGCTTTTTAGAACATAAACTATGGAGCAACAGTAGTTTCCACAAACATGAAAACACATTTAAAAATAAAGCACTATAAATTTAGTTATGCTCTGGGATCACTGAAAATGACCAAGATGTAGCCAAAACTTGGTTAAAGACAAAATGAACATTAAATTTCAATCTTCCACTAGAACATTAATCCAGAAAAAAAGTAGTTTTGTATAGTGGTAAGTGAACTCACTGATATGGACATCCCACTTGGTCATTTGGGACAAGCAGATTATGTTGTGTACAGGCATCAACCTACATTGCACTTCTTTCAGGTAGAATTTTTGGTTTTTTCCCCATATGTCCTTCTGTATTCCAATAACTTTAGAGCAAATCCTGGTTACTTTGCACTTTTCCTGTACAAAATTGCTTTTGAGAGGTTCCTGCCCTTTCATGCCTTAGTCATGCATTGCCACAACCCTTGTGCTACAAAAAATATTAGTGAAATGATCCAGATTCAAAAAAAGCAGTTTAAAAAACTTTTACACATTGAACCTGCTAGGGAGAATAAAACTTGAATTAAAGCAGAATTCTTAATAATTTAGAAAAAAAAATCTGCTCTTTCTAAATATAAAAGGAAATTTTACCAAAGTTCTTAAAGACTAGTACATAAAATGTATTTTATAGATATATGTTGCAAAACACAATGCTAGGTCTCTATTTGGTGAGAAATTCACAGAATTTGCCCTGCTGTGTTTTACAAACCTACTCTTTCCTGCTTTAAGCCACCTGATCTCATGCATTTAAGAGGGATATCACCAAGGCACAAGTCAGTGCTGAAGAATGCCCATGGCTATCAGCAGCTTAATGCCCCACAGAAAATGCACCACTGTTCTGAAATATGTCAGTAAAAATCAACCATTTATAAAAAACACAGTTACATCAGCCTTTAACATTAGGGCAGTATTTTCCATTGGTTATTTCACCTTCCCTCATCAAGAATGCCTATAGAATGTCAACAGCTCAGTGTCATTCAGTTTCTACAGCAACTTAGGTATGGAATGAAGGCCTGAGTACAGATCACATATTTTGGTACACATTCTTCAGCCTTCATCTTTATGAAAGTATTTTATTAGCATGTCCCTGATAACCACAAGAAGTGTAAGTAAGTAATCAATAAAACTATTTATAAAACTAAACCCCGGGATTAGATATTCTTAATTTGCACATACAATACAGGATTGATTTTTTCCCTTGGTTATTTTTCTTTTGAGAGTGTAAGGCAATTGTTTTCCCAAAGAATGCTGACTGTACTGAAATTTATCTGAAATCTGCTTCATTTAAAAATAATTGCTGTCCCAAAAGAGATGGAACCTGCCCCCAGCTCCAGGCAATCCAGTACTCACATCAAACTGAGCCAGGACAGTTCCAGTGATGAGCCCCTCTGCCAACTGAATCATGGACTCCCTCAGAGCATTATCATCTTGATGGACACCATCAAGGGGAGATTTCTCAGGGATGTACTGAAAATCAGGCTCACTCTCCAGCTTCTCTTCCACAACATCGTAGACAGCTACAACAAGAAAAGGTATGAATGCTCTGAAGATGCTGTTTGACTAAAGTTAGCTATAAGTTACTTATTTAAAATAGCAAAACTACCACATTTCTCCTGTAGAAAAATCCACAGTTATTAGCACATTGATTTTAGTCCCCATCAGCAAGGACAGGGAGCCTTTACTGATCATTATAATCCATGACAAAACTATTTTTTTCTTTAGTTCAACAGTAATTTTAAGTGAAAGCCCATCACTGACAGGTAAAACTTTGATCAAAACTCACATTATACCCTGCCTTGTCTGATATAACTCTCAAATCTCAGATTCTCACATCATGCCTCTGGTATCATTATAGCTGCATTTATATTTTGCTTACAATTCACTCAGAACTCATTTTAGGCTTCAGTAATTAGGGCAAGATGTGCAGACCACCTGAGAAAATTGCATTTGATACATGGCATTATAAAGCTGTCAATGCTCTATGGGTTTCTTGCCTATAAGCTCAGAAATCATACCCATCCTCTGCTACACATAACAGATATATGCTGTTCAAAAGCCTGTTTTTAAATTACTTTACATCACTACAAAGAAGGAAACTGGCAACTCCTCACTTCCACAACTTACATGTTATTATCCAGAATACAAAGATAATTAACACATGCAAGGGGAAAGACAGTTTGTTTTAGAAAATGTGCAAACAAAGCTCATAATTTTGTCTGAAAAGAAAGTAAGCACACAAAAGCTGCAAGAGAACTTATACACAGAATGACAGCACATGTAAGTGGGGAGTGCAAATTAGTGAAAAAGGGAAAAAATTTATGAGGTGAATGAGGTACTCTGCAAAAGTAATTTCAATTGTTCCAATTAAATGTCAATATTTTTCACTCTGCTTTTTCCTCTCCAACTCCACTGTAGGTAGGAGGTGCAGCAGAATTAAATCCAGTGCCCATCTGCTGGCTATGATCCAACAGTGTATTTTGTGAATACACTACATAAGCTTTTACTTAGACTGCATTTTAGCACTTCTACTAAGACTCCTCAGTAGAAATGTTACCAGTGGTTTTGGATTGATTTAAAAATATATGGAAGGATTTTATATGTATTGATTTCCAATGTCACCCAAACACTGAGTATTTGGTAAGGGGATTTTTTTGTTTGTGTTTGGTCTAAATTTTCCTTAAGAGTATAATAATAACCTTATGAAATATATTCAATATCCATATAGCTTTCTGGACATTTTTATCAATGAGAGTGAGAACAAAATTTGAATTAGCTCTCTGTTAGAAATATCTGATGCCTAACTTCTTTATTGTTTTGCAACACTTAGTTCCTTAGATTATGGGATCAATACACTGTGTTGATGCAATTCTTTCTCAGGGAAGGGAGTTATTTCTTACAGGTTACACATTCCATGCCAGGACACAAAATGGAGGTTAGAAACTGAGAGCAGGGTGTGGATTTTTATTTTTAATTATGATGCACAAGCCACTCACCATTGGGTCGAACTAGGAGCACCAGTTCCCCTGAGTGTCTCTCACAGCTGGCTTTAATAAACATCACAACTTGGTCGTGGGTATGCTCTGCTATGTCCCTGCCATTAATCAGGACAACCTGGTCCCCTTCATTCAAACGAGGGACACACAGATCAGCCTGCAAGGTTGAGGGAAAAAAACAAAACCATCTGTAACACAAGCCATTACCAATTCCTTACCTTAAAATAACAACTTAAATAAAGTAACTATACTTGGGCTCTCCAATCCTTACAGCCCTGTTGCTATGGCTGCTGCACTGTATTTAAATGATAAATCCAAGAGTTACACAATCCACAGGCAGTGCCATTCCCATTTGCAGCTGGGAGGTGACTGGCACTGTAATGTTTGAATCACCCTTTGTACAGGCAATTAAAAAGCAGGAGGTTTTTGTCTTTGCAGGGAGGGGAGAAACATGGCAAAACCGTGTCTAAATCAATTTCACAGGCTTAAATGCTTCAGGTCTGAAATACTGCAATGGTAATAGCAAAAAACAATGCACAACTCCCAGTAATCCCAGGGAAAGGAATCAGGTGATAAAAATTATTATTATAACCATAGTCTAAACATCATTGCAGAAAAGAAAGAGCACAAGCCATCACCAACTATCTTCTCCCTAGAGAGTGAATGTTTAAAGCCAAAACTATTCATGTTATTAAATATTTCAGGGATAATAATTAACAAGATACATGAAGAATTATTTCAGCAAACATTTCATTACTTTCAAAGAGTAAAAAAAAAAAAAAAAGGCAAATAAATGGTTAACTCCACTCTAACACCTATTGACAGAGCTGACTCCAGTCAGCTGAATACCAGGTCAGTATTTCTGGCAATAAATTGACAAATATTGTGCCTAGTTTGAAGACACTCTTATAGTCACTAAACATCAGTACAACACACAATCAGACCTGGTGAATGATTCATAATGTCTGGTTTTAATCTACATGTTGGCTTTACTCAGCTACATCTGTCACTGAAGGAAGACATTTGCTATTTTAGTTATTTTTAACACTCTTTCAATATGTAATTTATGTGAAATTACTGAATGTCTATATCTAAAAAAAGCAATAAAGTAAAAGTATTTTTAGGATGGAACAGCTCAAGTACCAGTACATACTGAGCATCTGTAATGCCTTGTAATTTTCAGAAATTAAACTTTGTTTCAGCAGGAAAAAAATACTTTTAAAGATTGACATATTTAAAGATTTGACATACTTTTAAAGATTTAACATATTTTAAAAATATGTTATACAGCCCCACCAAATTTTTACTGCATGTAATTTGCTTTGTTCTGGTAACTTTACAGCAAAACCTAATTTTCATAGTCAGCTAGAAAACAATTTATAATTTTCAGTACATCCTTCAAGGTACACAGATATTGCTACTAAGTCTGCTTTTTTGATAACTTACAGGTGTTCCTGGAGCTACCCTGGACACTATTACCGGCATCTTCTGATCATATCCGCCCTTTAAAAACAAATTAAGTTAGTGAGAAATCCCAAATGTCAGAAAAGAACCTTAATAAACGTAAAAGGAATAAATGTACTGTTACCTTTACATTGAAGCCAAACCTTCCATTTTCATCTGGTTTCATTCTGATCATAACAAGATTGTCATGGGGGACACCACCATTGGGCTATTGGACAAAAATGATATTATATTAGCATATATTTTGTTCACATTTAAATTTTGAGGATATTGTATTTAATAATTCTGCAGTTTCCTTATCAAATAACTGCTCCTGGACACTTGAGAAAATATCAAGCAAGAACACAAACATCTTGGGTTTGCATAAAAGAGAAAAATTACACATTTAAGAGTCTTGGACATAACTAATTTAAAGGCCTGTTCTGTCAAAGTAAGCTCAAAGAAAGAAAGAATATTAGAAAATACTAACTGGCTCCATAATTCTAATAAAAATAGCTTACTAAATGGAAATTTCTTAAATTAATTTTAAATTTAATTGAATTACGACCACAGTGAAGAGCTGCAATAAGAATGCATTACAATGAAAAGCAAGATAATTGAAGATGTCCTTTTGTTTCTTTTAACTGCAATATGCCAGCAGTAAGCAAGGAAATCCTGGTTCCCTATCCCTTGCTCCATTTTCAGTCTAGTGGATTATGTGGTGTGACATATGCTCTGCACTGATTCACCTCTGAAAATTTTAGCTGCTTTCTTCTTGGTTTTATTGGGATGACAACAACACTGTTAAAGGAGATGCCAATAAACTCAGGAATATTAGCTACCTCTTTAATCTGAAAAAAAACAACTTAGTGCCATTGAAGTGATTTTTAGCTGGTTCCCATCTATATTTATTTCACAGACTGAACATTAGCTAGCATTTCCATAGTTTCTCCAGTGAGAATGCAAAGTAAAAAAAGAAATGTTTTTCAAGAAAGTTTTCAATGTTACTAGTTACAGCAAAGCAGAAGACTCATACTCAGAAAAATAAACAAAGAACTTAGAAAAGCAAGTATTTTTATATGTTAGAAAGTTCAGAACCTGGAGTTTCACTAGGCTAAAGAAGTCTGCACAAGCTGGCTCATTAGAGGTTAACTCAGCTGCAGGTGTCTTCTGTTCTTGGTTAAAACAAAACAAAATTCACCAAATGTATTCATAGTAATGAAAAAGTGAAAAATTTGGGAAAGTAATGGCACAAGAGATATTAATGAAATGGAAGGGTCTTATGAAGCCTGATCATATGCCAATCACTTCAGCCTATGCTCACTGGTGTGGGAGATCAGACAGAATGAACATCTACCAAGGGCTCACCTGCAGCATTTGGCAGCTTTTGTGCACTGCATTTCCCAGACAGAAAGGAAATGCTAATTTCCTGCTTTAAGATGCTATTTTGAGCAGAAGTTTGTAATGCAAGTATGCAGAGAGGACTGTATGCCATCCTCAATGTGTCTGACTGAAGGGATTTTGACCACACCTGTTTTCAAGTACTTTCAAGTACTTCTGACCTTCTCAGACTGGACACTTAGGGATTGCAGATGGAGCAAAAAGTTGTCATTCCCATATGTGTCCCACTACCTTTCAACACAGACCCTCCATACATGCAACAAAGAAAATTCAACAGTTTTATGAAGTCAAACTGGTGAGGGGTACTCTCTAAAATATTTGAGATGGAACAGCAGAAGACTGTAGCAGTGCAGGAACCTGAATTCTGGTCAGAAAAAGCAATTTTGAAACAAAGCAACATTCCAAAAATTTCAATCATGCTATGTTCCTTCTTCTGCAATCCCCAAAATAAAAAGTCATCAGCAGACCAAATTAGATGTTCAATTACAACAGTGAGCTGCCTTCAGTGAGCCTGCATAAATGTGTCCCACTGCAGCACAGCGAACAATCACACTGACAATGCTCACAGAAAAAAACCAGCTCATTCACACAGCTGTGTTGGTTTTGCAGAACTAAAAGGAGTTAAAAAAACAAGTGAAAGTTATTTTTGTCAATTTGGTAAAGATAACTGAACACAGGGCAGAAAAACTTGATGACTAAAGTAGTGCTATCTTTCAAAACAGAACAGTGCTTTAATGTGACTCAGGTAAGCACTGCCTGAAGACAAAGCTGTTACAAATTCTGTTTCATTATTTAATTATAACAAAAAAAATTTACAACATTCCCAAAACACTCAAAAACTGAAAACTTCCACTTTTAAGTCTTTTATTAGAACCCCAGCTATGAAATGAAACAGGGGCTTTATGGAAATCTTAACTTTGTTGTAAGGCCTGAGAGATCAGAACTCCAGAGATTTACAGTTCAGGATGCAAAAAAACCAAACTAAGGCATTTCTAAATATCAGTTTGGGGAGGTGACTCAATTTTGAATGCCTGAGGCTGACAAAACTGTTTACACAGTATTTGCTACATCTGGATGTTTCCCCATTCTCCAACACATTTCTTGTTCTATTTACTGTTCACATTGGTACAACATCTAGAACCACTGGAAAACTTCTGGAAGGACAAAAACCACAAAAGTGATCAGGGAGATCTCTCCTCACTCAGACTATCTTACTCATCTCACACATGCTTGATTATGGAAAAAGAACTGGTGATATTTTTGTATTTGCTATCACAGGCCTCTAGATACTCTCTTTCTTGGAAATTCTGATGAGAAATGCAACCACAGACTCGAGAAGCTTCTCCTGATAAAACTACTTTAGAAGCTGGTAGGCATTTTCAGGTTTAGCTTTTTAGCTAAAGCTAGATTAAACACCTGCAATGTCTTTAAAATTCTTGGCAAATGACTTCTCAAAGAAGAGGTTAGGCAGAAATTTCTGCATGTGCTGAAAAGCTAATGATCAAAACGTCTGCAAACCCATCCCGATGCAGTGATTTGTTATCAACTGACAAAGCACTACTCCAGCAGCCAGAGCCAAAGCAGCAGGAGCCAGTGAAGGGACAGTGGTGCTGCAAGGTAAAGCACAAACACAGCAGCTCTGAAATGCCTCAGAACCAAGCCCATGGTACAACAGGACCATCATTCTGATAAAAAGCAGAATGGTTCAACTGGATCAAAAAACTTACGGTGGATTTTTCAGGTGATGCAGGAACATCAAAAGTTTCATTAATATGGTTATCCAGTTCTTGCTGGGAGTGTGAATGATGAATTTGGTTCCAACTGTTCTTTTTAAATTGTTTGGGTGGTAACGCTGGAGGCTGCCCATCTATAGGAGTCTCTTGAGATCTAAATACCAAAATAGAAATATGAAGTGGAACAATCATGAGATATTGACAGTTCTTTCAGGGCTGCAAATAAACTGAAAACTCTAGAAGAAACTCAAGAGTTTGAGAGATGGTTATCTGTAGGTATTTTTAGAACCTCAAAATGTAGTGCAGTAGAATATATTGGCAGCTTATGTTTGCACCTGTTGCAGCATTTTTCTCGACAAGTAACTGTACACAGAACCAGCAAGTTCATCTTTTACCTATAACCTTCTTAAAAATGGTTTTACATGCTTTAACCCATTACTTCTGACCTGCTAGCACTCCATTGTAGATTAATACAAATGTTTTCTGTGTTTTTGTATATTATGGTGAATTTCCTTTTGTCAGTCCTCTTGGAATAAAAGCTAAACTCTGTAACTCGTATTACATAAATATATGATTCATCATTCATTATAGGGATTTATATTTAAGAATTAAAAAGAACATTTGGAAAGGCTCAAAAGGGCAGCAAGCTCACAGTTCCCAGTAACTTGGTTTGAATGCCAGTTTCTAAATACCAGCAGGATCTGTCTCCTCCACAAGCACCCCATGAAAAGGTGCTATTAAGTCATTTAAAAATTTCAGACAACAGCCCACTGATACCGGATCCATAAACCATCAAGAATGAACTTCCAGGTTACAGCTGAATCTAAAGAGAAGCTACCACCAAAAATAGGGTGTCTGTTCTTTCACCCACATCCCTGGCTGCTTCCTTGAAGAACTGGTCCTCCTCCCTTGGCTAAGGCAGCTTACAGCAAGCAATCAAAGCCACTTTTGGGACAAGCCTGGGTCCTCCAGTTTATCTCAGGGCTGGCCCATGCAGGGAGGGAAGGACACTCGCAGAGGCAAAAGGAAGACACTGCTCCTTTCATTATCAGATGTCCGGTTATCTCGGCTGTTTGAGGGGCCTGAAAAGGCCCGGGGTGGCCTTGGGGCAGCCCGCGTATCGAAGAACGAGAAGAGGCTTCAGTTCTTCTTTCGGTTTTTATGTTTATTAATTGTTTATCTAAAAGATGTTCTTTCAGCCGAACAAAGATCTGCTCAGCAGTCAGCCATGGGCACACTGTCTCGTCCCCCGGACCGCCACGTATCTTTATACCCCTTGTTACGTATACAATATTTATCATTTTTCCCCAATACCATCTATTCTTATAACTCGGTGTACTCTCAGTAATAACCAATCCAAAGGTGCCACCGTGGCCAAAGAAGATGGAGGAGAGGAGGAAGAAGAAGGAGGGCAGGACACGCCCCAATTCCTCCATCTTACTCCTCTAAACCCCCCTGTACATAAATCTTAAACCCTGTGTCTCACCCTCTAATTAACTAATCCCTTCACCATTCACCCTGTGAAGCCCTCATCCCTGTCGTCTCCTGTGTAGGATCAAAGTCCAGCTACCAGACACTTCTGGCAACATTCCAGGACTCCCGAGCCCCCCAAGGTGGTCTCGGAGGCTCAGCATCTCAGGACTGAGATCTTGAGATCCGACAATCAGCAAGCTGGAGTGGTAACTCATCACTCCTTCCAAAAGACACAAACATGAGCAGCCCTGCTGTGTTCAGTAGTCTTGTCTCAGTGAACTGTTAGCAGGGCAAGACTCTCAGTATGAGACTGCACAAGGTTTCAGTTGCTGCAAATCTGAAAACCTAAGGCACACATCAAACTTCACACCATAAAATTTGTCTCTATGCAATTCAAGAAAGGCAGATCCCAGATACATGTTCAAAAATAAAAATCTTAGCAAAATGGAGTACATGGATTAAAAAAAAACAAAGAACCTTTTTCAAAAAGCATGAAAACTGGGAAATAGAACACTTCACTTGAAATGCCAAACATTTTCTGCTTCAGTTTAAAAAAAATTAGTCAATAGTCTTAGAAAACAAAACTGGTAACATTTTTGTCAGTGCATGAAAGAAAACAGCACATTCTAAAAGATCCCAACAATATTTTTCTCTATTTTTCTGCTTTATTTCAACTTTCAGAAAATATTTTTTTCAGGAAGTGTTACAAGAAAAAAAAAAGCACTAATTATTCAGTCTGATGTCTGAAGAACCTTATGTTCAAAACACAGTTGGGAAAGAAAAATAGTATTTCTTAACACTTTTCAGTGCAAGTAACAGAAAAAAGAGCACATTTCATTTTTCAAGATAAGCAGCTTTTCTAAATTCATTTTTGTGGAGAGAAAAATATGATGATTGTCAACATTTGCAAAACAAATCTGCAAGGCAGCTATAAACTATTTAGACATCGACTTACAAAGGTCACCCAGAGATTTTTAGCTGCCTATGCATTCATTCATTCAAGTTTGGCCAGCACAGATTACTCAGGCTTTTAAGTTATGTATTTTCCTGAAAACAATTGCTCCTGAGAGTTTCGAACCAAAGAAAAAAGGAACAGAAAACATGAATAGAAACACAAAAGCAGTTATTGTGATAAAAGCAGAAGATGGATCTGATGTTTGACTAGATGTCTGTACATACATGTCAACAAACACAAGTAAATTCCTACTGAACACACAAACTTAAAGAAAGGATTTGAAAAGTTACTTAAATGAGCATTTTACAAGCAGCAATGCAAGTTCTGTAATATATTAGCATAATGAATTGTGAGAACTAACAATCAAGCCTCGGGCATAAACTTCAGTGCTTTATATTTGCCCAGTCAGCTTTGAATTTCCTTATGAATGCTCAGACAATGGCAGTGAAAGCAGCCTATTTTGCAGGCAAAGCAGCTCTCTGTTACTGAATTCAGCAATTTACATAATAATAAAATAACATACAAACCCTGGCACTGGCAACGTTTGGGTATTTTTGTTACAGATATCCGGTCTGATCTTTTTAATATATTTAGCAAAAGTTCCATACACACCCCCATAAATTTATTAAACTAAACACTTACCACGTGCTTTTGGAATTTGAGGTTATAATTAGCTAAGGGAACTACAAGCACTATCTCTCCATTTAGTGTTGAATAGGATGTGCAGATGGAGAAAAGATGTGCAATTAAAGGTTATATTAGCTAAACTATAATATCCTTCTGAACTGCATGGAAACTGTTAATTTCTTTTGCTATGTTGATTCCAAACTCAAAAAGATCACCAAACCTATTGCCAGTCAGGTTAGCCCCTCTTTTGCACACATATAAATTTGATCAATAAATAAGAGTTTCTGACAAATTAGCACATGGACTACTCAAATCTTTTCCACCAGAAAGGTCCAATTGATTAAGAAATAGCTTTTTGGACTGTAGAACAGTATAGTTTAAAATTATATAGCTACTATGAACTTCATGTCAACTATTTTCCTTCATAAATGGCAAATCTTGAATCAATAACATTAGCTTAAACCTTCAAAAGACCTTAATGGAATTCATATATTTTTGAAAGTCAATGTCCCCATTCTTAAAAGTATCTTATACTAGAGATCTATACTGGAATATTACATTTTAGTTTTAAGCTTCTAACAAGAGATAAAAAACCCCAAAATGGAAACCCCTAACACTTAGTGCTTGGGCATAAAAAGTGCAAAAACATGAAAAAGAAGCCATAGTTGTAGAAAACCACTTCCTCTCTTTCTAAGACTCATTTCTATGGTGACTTACTCAAGAAACAAGTACTAAATAAACAAATCCTAAACACTCAGGAAGATCTTGTACAACTTCAAGTAAAGGCATATGAATAAAAGAGAGTATTTAATAATTGTGCTTTCTTCACTGTGTCCTTGTGTCATTCAGTAAGGATTTCTCTTAACTGACTTCAGATGGAAGTCTTACAACAGAAGGAACCTGACCCTGTGTGGCCTTTGGACAACAAAACTCTAATATGAGAAAAGATTCTCATCTGTTCCAGTTCTGAGAGCCCTTTGGCATGTGAATATGTTAAAATTCCACCAAAAAAAGGAGAATTTACACGCCTACGTCAAATTAATATTACATAACCCTGAAAGTTAAGTAACTAGCTGAGTTAAATTGTAAATATTGTAGTCTATTGTAAAAAGCCTCATGTGCTAGATTAGAAAACTTCTAAAATTTTGTATTCTATTTCCCTCCTAAAAATTAGAGTTGTTAAAACTGAAAGCATAGTCTGTCTAAGCAAGGTTTTAAAACTGTGTTTAAAGAGTTTTCCAGAGTAACTTTTCCTGAGACATACAATTTGTTTGTAAACATGTAATTAGCTATGTGCTGCTTTAGAGTTATCACCTGAAACCATTTGTATGCTTTCCCTGCTAACAGAGATTATGATACAAAACTATGAGGGCATATCTGGCATTACATTATCAGCTATACTAAGAGGGTACAGTGCCAGTGATAAAATGGTATATATTGAAATATGTTTCTTTATTAATCTGTATTCTGAACACAATTTATTGAGTATTTCAGTATCTTTGAATAACTCAATGGGGATTTTTGTTTGTCTTGCTTCTGGACCCAGTATGGAATAATAGTTTTTATTTCACCCATTGCATCCAATGGTAAGCAAGCTTACACTATAAAGAATATTCAGCATTCTATAAAAAAAAAATAGCCTGACTAAAAAGCTAATTTTTCAAGCCTAAGTGTCAGCTTAAAAAAATTAAAAATTAACTCTGTAACAATACTAGCAACATCCAAATGCCCGGGTGCCAAAAGGTACATAGTTTGTAAATCTCACTTCTGTGCCTTGACAAAAAAGCAACATTTGCAGACTTGTGGGAATTAAAACTTTCCTTCAATTCCATCAAAAACCCAACTTTTGGTTCCACATCCAGATGGTCACATGACAGCAAACCCACAGCTTGTGTTGGTGAGGATGGTATTGTAATGCTGAATCTGGAATATGACAGACACAGGTGTTCAGCTCTGTATCTGTAGCTCTTTCTCACAGTAAGACCTACCCTAATACCCCTAAATAACAACCCCTTTTTATCAGATTGCCTGCCTCTCCCTGACCCCACATTCAGCAATAAATTCTTCAAGGCCAGGATCTCAGATTGCCTTCAGCAGCCCTGCACGCCACAGTGGCTTGGTGGGAGCATATTGGAATATGTATCCCAATATAACCAGTTAGATGGTGCCTAGGCCAGTTCTGACCTTCGCTGCTGGGCCACAGGCAGCACTGCGGTGTTTTACCCCAGAGATACCTTGGCTGGCGGCAGAGTGCAGCGGGGCACAAGACAGGACTCCGTTCTCCTCAGGAGAGAGAGCTTCTGGTGATGGTAGAGAGAAAGGGAATGGATTCTGCTAGAAGGTAGCCAGATGTTTATTCCAAGAGTACAGAGGTCTGCACTGGGCTACTGCTGGTAACAGAATGCCGGCTGCATGGTCTCATTAACTTTATAAGCTCGGGGACAGGGGAAGGGGAGGGGACAGGTGAGTTACCAACCAGGTGAAGGAGGCAGGGTCTCAAGGGAGGATGACACTTAGACAGGCCAATGACCCCCAGGCCTGAGGAGCATCCTTTGAAATCGACGAATCACACGACGCCTTGCTGGTATGTTAGCCTGATTGACAGGGCACACTCAGCAAGGGGTGAGGGGGAAGGGAGAAGGGATAGGTACACATGGGAAGGGCCCCGGAAGTTTAAAACCGGACATTGCAACACACCACAACAGGAGCAGAACTTACGGGGATGATTCCAGGATGATGCTGTTGGCCTGGGTGGAGGATGGAGATCTGTGATTGACAAACACTTCACTGGGGGAGGTGTGAACCACGTGATCCACTAAGTGTCCCACTGACGAGGGTCGCAGCCGGGCTCCTTCTTGAGTGAAGGCAGAGTTGCGACTGAGGGGGCAAGCAGAGCAGTGCAATGTGACAATAATAACAATTCTATTGTTAAGCTACATTTCTGATACCACCCACTAAAATGGGATGCTAAAAAAATTATTTCCTCTCAGTGCAAGCACATGTTCGTACACATATTTTTATTAAAATTTCAAAAATCATTGAAACAATTATGTTGTCAGATCAACGTGTATTTCATTTCTTTAAGTGTTCAAAAATTATTTTAATAAACATTAAGGGCTATTGAAATAATTTATTTACTTTTAATTAAAGAAGCCTGAAACCATTATGCTCCAATGAACAAGCCAGCAGCCCAGTCAACAAGAAGAAAAATAGATTCCTAAGAAGACAAATCCTGACTCTGTTCATGGCAGAACTTCACCTGAATTTCTTAAGATGAACAATTTATCCCCTGCATCTTCCCCTAGAACAATCATAAGCTTTGCACTGAGAGTTTTATAATTTCTGGAATCCAGTATTTTCCCATTTCAAAACTAGCATGACAATATTAAAATTCTTTTAAACATGCATGAATTAAGTATATTATGCTTTAAGCATCATTATTACACAATTTTAAAGTAATTTTTAAGTAATTAAGTAATTTTTAAGTAATTAAAGTAATTTTTAAATGCTACAGGTATTTACAACATTGATCTTGTGAATAATATGCTGTAGAATCTTAAAATCTTGTCATTTATGTAATACAAAATTGAATAATACTGATTCTTAAGCAAGTTTCAGCACACTGAGAAAATTGGTTACCCTCCAAAAGAAATCAGCAATGTTTTTTCACTCACTTAAAACAGAAGGCTCTATCATATGAAGAGTGAACATTGAAAGCAAAGGCACAAAAATTGAGAGGAATAAACCTGCAAGGATTTCCAATAAAGTAATTTTCCCCAATATTTAAAAAAGTGGTATTAAGTGAAATAAATTATGTTTAAAATATCACATAGATTTTATTACCAGGGTCTTTTTTACACCAAATTAATAACTTAGTTTTAACTGAGCTTGAGAAAACTCAAACTCTCAAATTCAGGGTAGTGTGACACATCCTACACTTTTTATAGGTCAAGTGAGAAAAGTGAGAAGCACCTAAAACTCATCCCTAAAACAATTTTTTTTAATCTGAAGCCAAGTGTTACAGAGAATCATTTGGCACATATTTTTTGAAGCTATTGGTCTACATAACACACGAATCCCTTTATTACACAAGTAGGTCACTGCCATTAGAGGCAGAGTCTCACTGGCAGGGAGAGAAGGTTGGATGAGAGAAGGTTGGATGAGAGAAGGTTGGATGAGAGAAGGTTGGATGCCACTCACTGATTTGGGGTTCCAGGGGGGGACCGTGACGGGAGGCTCTGTGTTTCCAACCTCTCATCAGACAGCGAGTTCCTGCTCACCACTTCCCAATCCATCCCACTCATCACCTTCCGTGCCAAGGGTTTGCTGGGGGATCTACAAGAAGAAAGTCAAATGACTGACCAAAAATTGTATGATGTAAGAACAAAATTATATAAAACTCACCACAATGAAACTGATGTTCTATCACAGGAAACCAAATGATATGTAAGAAAGGAAACATAATAATGCACAGCTGTATTTACATGGGCAGTTCTGTATTTTCTCCATCTACTGTACTTCATTTAATGTATTTTCAAAAAAAAGGCCATTGAAATTCCAATAAACTACTGTTGGCTGTGAGGGAGACAGGCAAGACAGAATCTGAACTCACTAGACTTTTTAATGCCTCAAAGACAATCTGACTCAAACAGCATAATCACTGAGAGATCTGAACTTCATAAACGTAGAAGAAAACCAAACAAAAAAAAAACAAGTAAAAAAATCCTCTCTGGGTAACACAACTGTTTAGCCACCTCAGGAAAAATAAAGCAGCAAAAACATCAGGCCAAAATACTCCCAAAGAATTTCAAGAACTGAAAGTGAGGTAATCAACAACACGGCAACAGAGTTACAAAGTTTTGTTCAGACATCAGGGATTTCCATCAAGACCACAGGCTTTCTCCCAGAAAATGCCTTGTCACTTGCCAGACAGATGCAATAATATTATTTAACTATTTAAATTTCTTTGTGGGTAACAGAACTTCATCTGGTTTTGTGTCAGTAATGTCCTTCAGATTAAAGGTCATTCTCAGCAGTGTTTTTATACAAAAGGAATTCTGCTTTCTACTTGTTGCCCTCTAACGAAACTTTTTCTTCCCCTTCTCTGGTCATTCCAGGATGCCTACAAGCTCCTGCTGCTTCTTTCACCTCTTTCTTAAGCACAAATGAAACCATACTTGCAATCTCTCCTGAAATACATGTCCAGTTTATATTGGAAAGCAGCAAATGAATCATCTGTGGTTGTTTTTTTCTTAGCATTGCATCGGATGGTTCACTCATCCTGCAACTAAAAACATACCCAGACTTTCACATTTTGCTGTTTTCAACTGAAAATTCTTCAGCTAACAACAAAAATACTTTTAAACAATCCATACATGTCCTGTACATTTTGTGTTACTAGGTTTTTATTTTATTTCTACTGCTTTCATGGTGCTACATAGTTCAGATTTCTCATGTATCATTAATCAACCCTCTCTAGTTCCAGTGATACTTCAATCTTTTGTGATATAACAATTTCATTTCCATTTGCCTTCATATTCTATCACTAAATTCTCCAGTTTTGTGCAATGAGGTGACAACATATTATTGTATAAGCAACTCCATACATTCATATCAAAAACTAATTTCTCCCTTCACTGTCCCTGTGACACATGGTAACTTCTTTATCTTCATCACTATTACTGGTTTACTGAAAGAGCAACTCCAGAAAGAAGGAACTTTGAGAAATTAAGGAACCACCTGCACACAAACTACATCCTCTGAAAACGGGAAACTTGCTAACAAATATATTTTTGCTTCTCAGAGAACTTAAAACTCAATGCAAGTCCCCACCTTGAGCAGACAATAGTCCTTAACATTACCAAACAAATCTACAACAATAACCAATCAAGTACTCTATTGAATAATCTTCATAGACAGAAATAAGTAAGATGTCAATACTGTCTGGTACTGATGGAGTGGTGGTGTTCTTGTGGAGGGTTTATTTTTATTTTTACCCCACCAAGCAGTTCTAAACATGTATTGCATTCTGCTTTACTGCTCTAAAGTCTCACTGAGGAATAGCTGACAAATTTCAGGCAGTTAAGCGAGATGGGCCATTTTAATAATACTATTTCAGCTGTTATTTCACCTTGGGGAAAAAATCTAATAGTACATTGATATTTGAAAAGAGGGAAATATCAATTAATTCCTCCAGAGAAGCACATCCAGTTTCTTAGCACACTTCACTATATTTAAGGAATATTAATTTGATTTGAAAAATAATTAGCTTGGTGTCAGATCAATTAAACCAAAATTCCAATTTCTGTAATTTACTTCAAATGTGAGCTCAAACCACTTTGGTATCTTTCTTCACAAACATGCACATGCAAGCAGTTCTGAATGAGTAAAGGAACATAAAACTGAAAGAGCAGAACTGAAATGCGTGTCGAATTCCAGCCTTTTGTTATTTTATTGATCAGGGCTCTGATCAGCAGTACCCTGCTGACACTTAATCATCTGTTTGCTGCCAGCAGATGAGCACCAAGAGCCAGCTTGGCCAAGAGGTGGATTCTACTACCAGCCAAAGAAGAGTCTGAGGGAAAAATGTAGAAGAACGTAATATAAGCAATGCTGAATTAGGTAGGTACAGGACTGCAGATGCAGTATTTGCTGACAGACATGTAAAGGCAATTACTGAACCTCATTTACCTTCAGTGAAAAAGCAACAAATGGAATGTAGAAAAGTTGGAAGTGGGGCTTTTCTTTATTTAACATGCAACAACAGTATAAGTGCACCATCCTTGCCTGTGTGAAACCAGATAAATTACAAAGAGAGACACAGGAGCATATAGGGCGGGGAAAAAAATCCAAGTTTTTCCAACAGTTACATTTTTGACTGCTTGAAAAACCCCCATTGCTTTGTATCTTAAGCCAACTCTGTAACTATGTTTATGTAAACTTCCTCAATCAATACAACAAAGGAACACAAATGAGAAAAGCATCACCATCTTCCCTATGAAAACGTCCAATGTCAAGAAAGCACTCACCTTTTATTGTGGATAGGGTCTGATCTTTCAGAAGATCACCTCACCACCATGATAAACAGCAGTGTTTATCACCAAAGCTTCAGCTCAATTATTTTATTAACAGTCTAACCTCAGAGTCCCCACCCACTCGTGTTTGTTGCCCCAATTTCCTGTCTTTGCAGAAATTTCAAAGAAAAAATTACCACACTGCAGAACTGAACTTCTTAGTGCTGTGCCAATTTTAGTTCTCCTGTCAACACTTCTAAACCAACAATAAGGTTTTTTTTAATTAACATTTAAGATTTATTGTGAAATATACCTATAAATTTGTCCTTTATCTCTGACTTCTAGCAATATTAAAATAATTTTCTCACGCCAGAGCGCAGCTGTGTAGATAGGAGAGGAGAACTAAGATGCATAAAACTTTGACATTTTTGAAATTTAAATTTCACCTCTGCTCAACCTGGATGCTTGTATTGCACCCAGCACAGGGCATTGATAGTTAACAGAAAAAGCCATTTCCAGATTTAATTTTGGTGCACCTGAAGAGACACTCCTAAAAGTTGGAAGCAGTCCCATCTATTTGAGTAGCGACAGAAACTGAAAATTTTACCTGCCCCCAAGTCTTATGAGCTGCAAAGTTACAGCAAATACAAAAAATAAATCCAAACACTCAAAACTGAGTAGCAGGGATGGAATTACATAATGCAACTAAAAAAACCCATGACATTATATTAGCTCAGCTACAGTACAGAAAAGCCTTCAAATACAGAATTTGTTTGGCATCCACAGCTGAAGGGCTAAAACCTTGCACAAGGTGGGAAAAGAATAGAGGTGTTGTTTGGGAATACAGGTGGGAATTTAAAAAATAATCTCTGTTCCAAAAAGAAACATAACCTGAAGCCACAGCTTTGCTTTGTATTTTGACAAGGAGTACAGGGAACACATTTCTCAGCAAATCTGACAAATACTGCTGCCAACCAAGAGGGCAAAACTATGCACAAATCTGCAAGGTACATTGCACAAATGACATAAGCAATTGAAAGCACCTGAGAAATTATTTAATAGACCTCAAAAAGTGCATAATTAAAGCAAGGTTGAATTTTTGGAAACAGAGACTCCAGTTTACAGATACAAATGACTGACACCCTCTCACTCCAAGTCCCTGCTCTCAGCCCCCCGTGCACACCAGAACCGAGCAGCCCCAGAATATTTTGCAAGGACTCTAAGAGAAACCCTAACCCTTTAAGAATTCTCTCAATTCATGACTTGATTGAACATTTTCTATTCTTATGATGTGCTTTTACTAATTTCTGAGAATTCTTATGAGGTTTCATGGATTGTGAATATCCTGCAATAAATGAGGCCAAGAGTAAAACCATAATGAAAATTGTAAAAAAACCTCTCCAAAACAACAAAAACCCTAAACAACAACAAAAACTCAAAACCAAACAAAAAACCAAAACACCCACAAAAAACCTAAACAACTGCAACAACAGTCTTCAGAATGCTGAACTTAGTGCTGCATGAAGATTAAGAAAACAGCACCTACATAATGTATGAGATTTATTACAGAATATATCCTTCACAGTAATAATAAAAATTCCATGTTTAAAGGTTAAATGTAAAGGTTTCTACAATTTAGAAAAAAAAAATCCTTCAGCTAATTTTAAAGTAAAATCCTGAGAACAAACAGCTAAGTCTGCTTCCTGTAGATAAAAATTGCTTGTTTTATTTAAATGGCTGTTAAAAAATTTTATTTCCCTGTCTTGTGCTCTGCACCCACGTTTCACTCAACGTGTACAGGCCAGAGCAGGTAGCCATTATTGTGGCAATCAACATTTCCCAACTTAGAGCAAACAGATCACTCCAGTAACATCTCTGTGTAATTCTCCATGTTCATTTTCTCACCATGAAATGATTCAAAGGTTTGCTTAAACAGCATCAATTCAAATAAGGCAGTTTCTAATCAGGTATTGTAAAGAAATCCAGCTGTAAATCTGGATAACTCTACAAAAAGCCACTGAAAGTGTTGTTTGAACTGATCTTGAATTAATCTTCTTATGCAATAATAAGAAAAGCAACAGCAATTCTTTCAACACATGTGCCCACCTAGCTCTCAAGAAAGACCTTGAAAAGCCACCAAAAGAATCCCACTGCCTGAGAGGTTAAAAAGCTGTTCAGTGCTACCATGACTTTGCCTGATAAAGACACACCATGAAAAAGAAAGGCAGGTTACAGGAATAAAACCCACACTATAGCTGGAAAATCTTAGAAAACAAAATTTATCTTCTGTATGAATACAAAAGGGCTGACAGCTACTCAGCATGTCAACCTGAGATGCAAATGTTTAGAAGACAAAGAATTAATGTTCTTAAATTAAGTTTCTTGCACAACATTGCATTCTAGAAATGTTTTCTCTTTCAAGCTTTTTTCACTCTTGAAAATATGAAAGGTCTTTAAAACTGAAAATAAATTAATTGCACACTGTCATGAGGAAGACAGAAGAAGCAGCTGATTTGTTAAAAGCCTTTTGAGATGTATTTCTTACAATACACCATTATTTCATTTCACTGATATAAACATATATGCCTCAGACATCAATCATCAACACTTAGAAACAAAATATGTGGATAAATGCTCTATTTCTTAATAAAAAAGCAACAACAGAAAATAAAATTCCTGAGGATGGAAGAGCCAGGCATTTTATTAACTAAAAGAAGCCAAGATTTATGAAAATAAGAACAGTTCCAGCATGGCTTTTGATTTTATTGACTTCATCCATTTTATCCAACTATATTTTATAAACTACAAGTGACCTGCAGCAGAACTTGCTGGGTTTTGCTGCAAAGGGAAGAGTGCCATCTACTGCATAAGAGTTTCTGAAATGATAAAAATACTTCTCAACACAAAGTATCAGCTCTCCTCCACTCTCTTGACTTGTGGGGAATTGCCAAGTTTAGAGTGCACCAAGAAAAACAGTTTTTAACTGATTCACAACTATCAGTTAGTGAAGTGAAGCTCACCTGTCACAGTGCTGAGTCTCCTGAGTACTAAACAAAGTTGCTCCAAGTAAAAATCTAAATTAACTCACATTTCCAAAGCAAATTAAATGGAGTAAAAAACAGCTATACACAGAAAAGAATGGTTTTATAGTATCTATTTGTTGAACCAGCATTTCTGCCCCCCAAACCTACTATGCAGCTATCTATCTTTGGTGGGCTGAGCTAAAACCCAGAGGAGATTCTAATGCACAGAAAAGGGAAAGAAGGGGTGGAGACAGGGAAGGAAATCAAGGCAGAATTCACCAATGCTTGCAGGAACAGTGTCTGCAGGCACTTGGAAAATGCAGGCACTCTGCTGGATTCACTACTAGAAGTCTCCAAGTGTGAATTTCAGCTCTGGAGTTCCTTAAGGGGCTAAAAGACATCTCAGACCTCAGTAAAAGTAGAAGCAGAAAAAAAGGACAGGGCTGCCCCCTCCCCACAAGGATTCTATTCATGATCAGAGCAAACTGCCAGGTGGATGCAGCAGGTGGAAAACAGCATCATAATTTCTGAAGAAATAACTAAAGTTATGTTTCAAATCTTTCATTGTAATCACAAAACTGCTCAGGAACCTGGAAGAAAATTAAGTAATATATTCCTGATTAGCCAACTACTCTGTGACCAAGTACCTTCAGAAGCAGCTCACTTTTCATAGTAAAATGCCTCACAGAGACTACAGTGGTAAAGCTGCTCTCACAAGTAAGACTCACTGTACTTATTTCTAAAGGAAACACATGTGTACAGTTGCAAGATATTATTACAGACAAAAATACCCATTAACTCAGTATTTTAATGGAGTCTTTTAACAGCAGGAGACCATTCTTTGTAATAAAAACAGCACAGAGAGTAATACAGGTAACAACAAACTATGCAGACTGAAGGCTATCCTGAGTGTTTAAAATACATAAATGGGGGAAATATTAAGGAATGTAAACTACTTACCTTGCAAATACCCTGTCTTTATTTGCTCTTTCTTTACCATACTGCACAGATTGCACCTCTGTTCTCCCACTGGAAAGCAAAACAAAATCAAGCCACTAAATCCAACATGATTAAATAGCAATTTCTTTTTAAAAATTAAACCATCTCAACAAAATGCCTAAATTCTGTTTTCAGTCATGCTCAAGCAATTGCCCTAGCTTCAGTACAGCATAACCTTAGAAAGCATTTGGTAGAAATGTAGGTCTTCTTTCCAAATAATTTTAGATGTAACAAAAACTTTCCCTTTTGCTTGCTTTTTTATCCAAAGCAATAAGAAATTTCTGCTTGGATCTCTGGGTAACACATAATAATAGTTCCTGTTATAGCCACTGTTAAAAATTTACAGCATCTCTTCCACGCTCTTCCTAAACTATTCACTGAATTGCTAGTAACTTAAGTTGCTACTTAGTTTAGCAAAATAACAAAAAATTACATGATAAGCACATCAGGATTGTATTCTTCTATGCAACTTGTCAAAACTAAGTTTAGACTTGGAACTTGCTGACTTTTCATACAAGACCAGATGTCTTGTGTCAAATCAAAGATTCTTAATAATATTTCATCATTTCTCTTCTAGGAAAAAAATACCATTTTTGAGTATCTATCAGCACTTAAGAACTGGTGACAAGATACCAGCAACACTCACTCTTGCAGCCACTTCTCCATTAATAACTTCAGAACAAGCACAGAGCCTCCTACAGGGATATTTACATAATGAAAGCAAAGAATCAGCTATTTCCACCTTCGTATTACAGAGCGAGTGGATGTGTGAAGACCTGAGAAACAGGTCAGCTGCAATCTCATGAAATTGAGTGAAGGGAAATGCAAAGACTTGCAGCTGAGGAGGAATAACCCCTTGCACAGGCTGAGTGCCAACTGGCTGGAGAGCAGCTTTGCCCAGCACAGGTGAGAGCACATCTGGAATGCCTGGTGGAGTTCCAGAGCTCCACAAGTCAAGCAAAGGGCCACAAACACAACTGAGCCTCTGCAGCATCTGATGGATGGGGAAAGGCTGAGGGAGCTGGGACTGCTCAGCCTCAGGAAGGGAAGGCTCAGGAGGACCAAATGCCACAAAGGGAAAGTAAAAACTACAGCCAGATGCTTCTTAAGGGAGTCCAGAGACAGGACAAGAGGCAATGAGCACAAACAGAAATATGAGACATCTTAATCAGCGCAGGCAGCAAGGACAGGGCTACAAAACAACAGCCTCGTCACCCACCAAGAGAAAAGAAAGTTTTTACTTTAAGATAGTTTAACACTGCACCAGGTTGCTCAGAGATGGTGCAGTTTTCCTTCCTGGAGACATGCAGACCTGGCTGGATATGCTCCTAGGCTACATGCTACAGTGGATCCTGTTAGAACAGGGCACTGGACTCAACAGTGCCCAGAGCTGCCCTCCAATCTCTGCCATGCTGCAAACCCAGGAAATTTTCCATTCCTGCTGCCGGCGAAATTCATGGGGTTACACATTTTAAACTCCAACAAGCAGTAAGTTGGCTGTGTTTGCCTATATTCCTTTCAAATAATTCTATCATTCTATTTGTCCTTCTATAACTGCTACAAATAACTGATTTTAGGTTTTCAGAGAATGCTCCTGCTCTTTTCTCTTTTTTCAGCACTGAACTTGATCTACTATTTTATTGCCCATTTACCCCTCATTGTGAAACGCCACCAAAACCTACTGTTGATTTCAGATTTTACTACAAAACTCTGCATCACTGCAGTGGTAAATTCCCTCCAGTGTGGAAAAGGAACCTGCTTGTTTCCCATCTGGTTAAAAGAGATGCTAATACACAGTAAAACTCCTCATGTTTGTTCACAAGTATTTGGTGAGGAATACTATAAGAACCACTTTGAAAAACCCAATGGCAGTGTAAAGAAGTCACCTTTGCTCACTAACCATCTCCTAGGTCCCTCTTGGAAGCTCTATTAAAAAAAAATCCTAAATATTCTTTAACATTTGATGCTTAGAAGTATTTTAGACCACTGGAAATAATTACGTAACAATTCAATAGTTCAACAATTTCGTATCCTCAATTTCTTTCAAAAGTGGAGATAATTCTGTCTAGACCTGTTAGTTCTGTATTTTACTGACTCCTTTTGATCACACAGATGTTGGCTAGAAGTCTCTAGTCCAATCTCCTGCTGACACCAGGTCATCTCTGGCCATGGCTTTGTCTAGCTGACTTTTGAAAGCCTCCTCTAACAAAGAACCCACAGCCAGTCCAGGTAACTTGTTCTGGCAACACAGCTCTAAAAAAAATTAAACACTTTGCCTCATGTCCATCCAGAATCTTCATGGTGAAATCTCACCTGCCTCTTACCAGCACCTGGGGTCCATCAGTACTGACATCACCCCTGAAGTAGCTTTAGGATTGCTGCTGAATTCCCCCTTTGCTTCCTCTTCACCAGATTAAACAGCCTAGTGCCCTCAACCTCTCTTTGTGGGCCATGTTATTCCTGTTACACTGCCTCTCAACAATCTCTCAAACCACCTGCAGAAATTCCAGCCTTTTGGCTGTTCCAGCAACTTTAATGACCTTCCTCGTTTTTATGCAGTTTCCCTTTTCATCTTATGTTAACTTAAGTTGGATGTCATCATCAAAGAGCTGTAATAGTAACCACAATGATTCAGATTCAAAATCTTTACAGAAATGAAAAAGCTTCCTGAAATTCTCTACAGCAACACTGAGTCAAGTCTCAATGTTGAAATCATAGAATGCTGTTTCTCAAACGGGTACTGTGAATGCTGGTCAAAAACAGATGCTATAAACAGTTAGCCACTGAATTACTTTCCTCTTTATACATTTATGCAATTCACAAGTGTGACAGAAATAGCCTGTTATTCTGTTTTCTAGCTTTTCATCATGTCCCTTTGTACGTCACAGACACTACTGCCATTCTAGATGGATGATTAGTAGCAGCTCTGTTATTCTCTGTTTCAGGCATGATTTAAACCACTGGCATTCTGCATTACTTGCAGAGACAGTTAATTCAGTCACTGAACAGAAATATTTTCTTTTAAATAAAAAGTATAAACCAGCAAAACCCAAAACCACCCACTCCAGCATTACAGGGATTATAGTTATTCCACATTCATTCTGTGCACCTCCAAGCTTTTTGCCTATTATTTTAAGTTCATCCTTAGAGGTTATGGATTTAATTTCCTCCTCATTTTCTAAAGTTCTGGGTTTGGTACAGAACATGTACATCCTTTGTTTTCACCTAATTCCTATTTGTATACATGTAGATAAGTGAGCTTTACTTGTACAAGCTTCTTTTCAGTGATTTCTATTTGGTATTTATTTAGGTCTGTTTTGTTGCTGTTGCTGCATGCAGTACCTGAGACTCAACAGTTTTCAAAAAGACCAGGTCAAAGACTTTGAAATTTTGAGACAACATTTTTAAGATAAACATAACCCAGCAGGAAAACAGGCCAAGAAATGCAGCTTGGGAGACAATCTCAGAGCACTAGTGCAAAAATGACCACTAATAATGTAATAATTGTATTTTCAAGCTATCTTAAAAAATTTGAAACTCAGGCCAACAGGGAAGGGGAACAGTTGCAGGATTCAAAACCTACTTGAATTACATCTGAATATAGATTCTAGATCATTCCCCAAGCTCACTACTCATATTTTCTCCCATATATTTTAAATCAGCACTTACCAGTACCGGAACTTGGAACCCAAAGTGAAATAATGTGCAAAAAAGTTCTTCTGAGGCGGGAGGGGTCTGTCCAAACGGAAGAACGTGTGATGCTCCACACAAGCTTTCCACAAATTCTTACATGCTCGGTAATTCACCATGTTGAATCCCAGTAATGTTTCCCTGGATTCATGCTAAAAAATGAGAAAAATGTATTTCACATAAGAATTATTCAAAGTTCTTTTTGAAACTAAGAAATATTGTTGGCTTTGGGGTATTTTTTTTTAAATAATGCTTTTTGAAGTGGGACTTTAATTTTCTATTAACTTTATATGTAACAAACCCTTTTGAAATGCCTTTACAATTTCTATAAAGAATTTTTTTTGTTCCCCTGAGTTATTTTTGTTTTAAAAACAGCCTGCTCAAAGGTTAACAGTCTGTTTAGTTATATAGAAACAAGTCTAAAAGGTATGACCCAAACAACATGAAAAGAATTCCATGATTTGGGAGCTCAAAGACAATGTGCCTCTCTGTTCAAAACTACAGCTAAAATGAGTAATTGTCATGAACACGTGGCAACTGAAGATTGGGAACAGGTATCGATCTCAAGAGCAACTGACAGTTTCTACTGCTAAATGATTGACTAGATTCCTGGGAAATGCAAAAAGCAAAATGGCAAAGCAAGCTAAGCTGTTCTGCCTGTTGAGAGAGCTCGATAACAACCTCTGTAGGTCCAGAAATATCAGCGGCATTTTTCTTTCTCTTCACAGTACTAAATTCTCCCCAACATTTTGCACACCTTAACTGATTTAACTTAGCAGTAAAGTCCTTTTCCAAGTTAAGCTTTTGTTGGTCTGCTCATCTTCAGATCTGAGAAACCAAGGCACAGAGACCTGCAATTCTTCCCCCAGTGTTGCATTCAGGAACAAGAATGACACTATTTCCAGCCACCGGACAAATTTAGAGCAAAATAAAATAGATTTAAAACAAACAGCAAATTCTAACTCCTTATTGATGAACTTTAAGAAATTATATTCAAGAAACTAAATCCTGATATTTTAATTCAATTACAAAGATTACTTATATCTGTTTTTAATTTCCAAGTATTGCCAACTGTTCCCCGTATTTTCTAGACATGAGAACAGAACGATTTAAAAATCAGAAATCAGAAACAAGATAACAGAAATTAAGCCCATTATCTATGCAGTTATAAAAGGCTTTATCAACAACCTAAAAGTCAAACGATATAAACAAGGTAGATTACTATTCTGCAAGAGAGCAACTAGGTACAATTATGGACTGCCTTCACCTGGATCCAGTAAAGGATGAAACAGCTAAAATTTTAGATTCTATCAACAAGTAATCATGATGTAGCAAATTTTCATGTTCTGTTTAGCCTTTTAAACAGTTGGAAAAGAAAATCTGACAAGTTACATGAGCTGGTGATCATGTATTTAATGTCATTCAAAGTATTATAATTATGGGTTGGGGAAAAAAAACATAACCTGCTGTTTCCCCTAGTTTGTATTCCAGAAACGAGCTGATCTGCATCTCATTCCACCATCTGATCAGTAGATCAGACATGAAGCATGAAGGAGGAGCTGGTATGGCAAGATGAGAAGGAGCTGCAGCAAGATCAACTTCATTGTAATGCAAGACAGCACTTTCACAGGAACTTGGTGTGCTAGAGCTTTAAAGGTACCTTAACAATAGTTCTATTCACAGCTTTTAAAGCTTTCATTGCAGTGCGGGGAGAACTGATCCTCAAACCCTACCCTTCATCTCAATTACAGCTAGGAAACATTGTTTAAGATAAAGAATAATATATGATACTGGTTCCTAAGTGCACTCATCCCTCCCCTATTCACCCCTGAAGGTTTTGTTATATTCCAGTGTAACTTGGGCACTTGAAATTCATCTTAGCTGATGATTCTGGGGTGCAAGGTCTGGTTCTACTGCTGGATTTAGAGAAAGGCTGCCCCTGTATTCCTTGGAAACAGCAGGCTTGAACCAATGTGGGCTCAGCACAGGACCCCAGGCTGACATTTGTAATACCCATGGTAGTTCAGCTGAAAACACACAAAGTAACAGGACAGTTCTACTGCAGCCCTGCAGCCCAAGGAATGCTTTTAGAGCACAAGGCTCCAGCAAGATGCAGCATGCTCTATGGTCTGATAATAACATGCAGGCATTTCAGGGGGTTATGTCTGCTGTGTCAGAGAGTCACAGCAGGATTCTGCTCCAAAATTATTATCTTACTAATTATGTCTGTGGTTTTTATTAAAGAGAGGAAAACAGTCTGCTTGCCATGGAGAGGAAGAGTGAAGCAGCTGGGATGCAATACTGGTAATGAAGATCTGGGCCCCAGCACAAAACTACAGTAAGACAAATAGAGTGAAGTCCAAGTCACCTTTGTGATTCCTATTACTAAAAATGCAAACTCAACAAAAAAGCAGCCTGGGTATTGGTGCTGCTCTCACACAGAACAGCTCAGTATTTGAATCAGCACCTTGAGTGGGGCCATGCATTCAAACCCACCTTTGCCTGCTTTGAAACAGTGACTCCAGAGCACTGCTCCAATCTCTTGCTGCTCAGGAAAGAAACTGGGTTGAAAAATTTACTCTTTTACTTTGGCTAAACAAGGAAAAATCCCAGGGGAAAAAAAAAGCAGAAATTCCCTACCCTATCTCAGAGAGACAGAGTTGTGCTTTATAAATTAGGCAGCAGTCAGGTAGGCATCTAATGAATGCCAGTGCTACTTAAGATCTAGTATGTACTCAGGCAGATAAGCCCATGCACCACCTTGTGATTTCAGACCAAGTTCTTTCTAAAAGTCAGTCAAAAAAAGTCAGACAAAATTCAAAGCACAAACTTCATATACATAACCTATAATTAAAAAAAATAAAATCAATTCTCTTGGCCACTCACTGAAACCAGGTTTCAGTTATGGCCAGAAACCTATCATATTGTTTAGTTCCTGACTCAGGTAATTTTTCAATGGACATTTACCTTCTTGAAGAGCAAAAGAAAATGCTGAACAGCTTCTTTGGCAGTCAAAGAATCAAGATCACAAAAACATGCTGGATGGCATTAAGAGCTTGATGCTGGCTACTGATATTACTACAGCCAAGGGTGCAACTAAATACAACCAGAGAAGTTTAGGGAAACATCTAGAAAAATAAAACTACTGAATTATTCTTAAGCAGCTTCAAAGCATGTAAGGGAAGCAGCATACAGAGCAGGCAGAAGAAAGTACGGTACGATGGAGAAAAATGCTACTGAAGTAATGGCTCAGGTGGCTTCTAATGCTGGATGAAGAAGTTCTACATATAACATAGTTCTACCCCATAAAATCATAAAAAACAATGGGGGAAAAAAACCTACTCCAGTGGATATAAGCTCCAGCCATATGATTGTCAGAATACTCCACCAGCTTCCACTCAAGATTGTATTATACTACCACTGGAAAATGACTGTGACATTCAACTGCTTCATCTCCCTCCATTTAAGTGATTTATTTAAACACTGATACAATCTAATGAAAGCAGGCAAATAATTCTTTACTTATGTTGCTGCCTTTAAGCTATGCCAAGTCAGCGAATAAATTTAATAGGCGATTATGAGATAAGGCACTTGCACTTTCGAGGACAGTTGCAATTAAAAGCTCTCAACACTTATTAGCAGTATTTGAAAAATATCTTTTTAGAATTATATCAAAGTGTATGTAACACAGTTGGGGAAAAAAAAAACAACAGAAAATTCCTTTCCCAAGTCCACTAATTAATGTTCTACAGCATCTCAGCTTTGCATTCAAATAAATGCAGTTTCTCAGATGTACAATTTGTTATATATTTACACACCAGTTTGAAACACATCATCAGCATACCATGAATGTATTTCCCCTGCCATATCGTAAATAGGTGATTTAAAATATGCACTCAAAGCACTAGACCAGAGATATTTTACATACCAAATGTGCAATCACTGAGTCACTTCACCTAGTTTCTGCTGCCTAAAGAGAGTCATTTAGGCTCCCTTTATTGTTAATGGGAGAGAAAACAAAAGCAAAAGGAAAAATATACCACCAGAGAACAACTTAATCCATTCTAAAACATACTTCCTGTTCAGGCAAGATGTTTCAGCCTTTGCATGTGATTATTACAGAAGAAATGTAATGATGAGCTTTGGTGAGCCAAGTATCACATATCAGAAAATGTGTTCTTTTAACCTAACTGAAGCTGAATATAGGTGAGATGAATCCTATCCTATGAATCTAGACAGGGAAAGTAACTCTGGAAACAATAATTTTAATATTAGCTGTGATTAAAAAATTAGTTTAAGTATTACTTCTTTGGAAGCCAAATTTGAGCTTTGATCCTAAGATATTCATGATTTGGAATAAATGAAAATTAAGTTCTTGCCACCAGTTTTCATCTGATACACAGAGTTTAAAGAAAAACACTACAAGGCTTTTTAATTTGTCAGCTTGGATAAGATGCCTCAGATGAGAAATTACATTAATTATATAAACTACGTCCTCATGCAAGAAACAATATGTAGAGTATTAAAAAACAACAGAGAAATAAGATGAGAAAGCTATCTTGGTATTACCTTCTATTATAAGTAGGTTTCTTTTCTGCAGAAAATAGAGGAAATACTCAAGTACACAGTACCAATCCTATTTTATATCTAGGTATCTTAATCTTCAGGGTCCTGAACTCTGCTACCACAGCATTTTCATCAAGTTCTAATTTAGGAAACAACTAAGTCCATAATAATTGCAGTCCATCATTTCTGAATTCCAAAAAAACCCCAAATTCTCACCTCACATGCAAATACAACTTTCCTGCAACTGTAATGGAAGTTACACACACTGGTATCATGACAAAATTTGACCTCAGCCTGCCTTTGAGAAGAGACCTGTAGTTCAAGTGGGGTTTTACAAAAATGCTGTGTCAGCCCAATAAAACATTCCCCCTCCACCTTTTCTGTATCACTACTTTTCTGCTCATGTTGCATGATGTCTGCTCATACTGACAGACCTGCTCACTTCATGATTGTGAAGGATCTGCCTTTAAGATGCACGTGTGATACTCCTTGTAAGATACTCCTGTTTTCAGCACTAGTGGCAGTCACCAGCCATGGGCCTGACCTGACAGAACAGCTGCTTCTCTTCTTCAACCCCATTGTCTCGAAACCTGGAACAGCCTTACAGTACTCACGAGGCATTTCTGCCTAGAGTCATCTTTTATATCTCATTTGTAACCATGCATTTCGGGTCTTCAAAGCACAGAATCACAGAACATTAAGAGGTGGAAGAGACCTTAAAGATCATCCAATCCCAACCCAGCTCCCACCAGACCAGGTCATTCAAGCTGGCCTTGAACAGTGCCAGGGCATCCCCAACCTGCTCCAGGGTCTCACCATGCTCACAGCAAAGCCTTTCTCATGTAAGAATTGCAAAATACCTCTGAACTAATCTGACAGGTTAATCACATACTCATATTTTTAATAAATTCCTCCATCTTTCCCCAGTGCTGTGTCTGTGATGGAAGCTCAGGGGCACAGAACAATCAATTTTGTGCTGAATTAAATGCTCAGTGGTCCTGTGCTGCTTCATGGGGTAGAAAACACACAACTCAAGCAGTGAAAAATTCAGCTCCAACCCTTCTCACAAGAAATTCAGAAGTAGGCATAAAAATATGCTATATGTAATTTAAAACTACAAAGGAATTCTTATCTCCTCTGTTTAAACACAAGTAATAAAGTCATCATGTGTTACCAAATCTGAATAATACAAATCAACATGTTTATCAAACATTAATTTACAAGCATATACAACTGAAGCAGCACTAAGCACTACCTTTACGTTGAGTCTGGTTTTTCATGAAATTTAAATATAATATTGATTTACCTTCAACCTTTTCCACATTTATCTTACGTAAACAAGTTACATTTCCTGCATACAAATGTAAAACTAGAAGTATCTAAAATATAAGGCAAATCAAATGAAAAAGAAAACTTATAAAGCATTGTAATGGCCTATTTGAAACATGAAAGAGCCAGAATGTTGGTGAAACTGGACTTTTAATTACAGAAAAAACAAATAATCAGCACAGTATCAGCAGTATAACGCAGACAGGCAGTAGCAGAAATGTCATTGCTTTCAGATCAAATGTAAGACAGTACTCACCAGTTCTTTCCTAAGTTGAATAAAAAACTGCTTGCACTTAAAAGAAATTTTTACAATCTTCAACCTAAATGAAAAACAAACCCACAATATTAAAACATTTCATATACTGAATCATGGTTAAAGGCTTAAATACACCTACTGAAAATATACTTTCTAGAGAGAACATATGGACAAAAAAAATAAGGTATCAAAGAGTATATAAAATAGTTTGCATAATTTGAAATTCATGAGCTGTGTCTTTATGTTATCCACCAAATTCACTTGTTTACATCCCAAACCCAAGGCAGTTGCTAATTTTGGTATCTTTTCCCCATTCCAAAGCCCAAAGAGCTTTTCTATCCTCAGGTCATTCCAGGCAGATGTTCTCTTTTCTCAGGCTGCTTTCATTATCCCTTAGAATGTGAAAAAAATCCTTTGAACTTCACCTGATCCCTGAAAAACATTCTTTCTCTATGTTCTTACATGTCTTTAAATATTACCAGAACTTGTTTTTAGTAAAATAGTTAAGATAAGATGTAAGCACAGAGATAGGACTCACAACCCTAAAAAAAAAAATTATCACATCACTAGGAGGAAAAAAAATTTCAATAACACATGAAAGGGAAAAATCTGCCTACAGACATGTTCACCTTCCAGGTTATTTATAAACATACAAAATACTGGCACTCATTGCAGACTGTTTTGGATGGTCACTCTGATAGTAGCTACACAAAATGGGAAAAGACTGGCTGTATTTTCATCACAATCTAATGACACACTTCTTCAAAGAAATGTAATATGAGGATAGTCAATATATTTTATTAAATATACAGGAGTATCACTTTGGTCAAGTAAAAAAGTGAGGTTCAAACTGTAAAACAAAAAAACATAGTAACTTTTTTACTTGAAAAATGAACAACTGATAAAATACTGCAAACTGACTGGAATGAATACTTGCATATTTATCACTTGCTGAATATAAACCCCTTTAGACCAGGAAGGATGAGAAGCAAAACATTAACAGACACCTAAGTTGCATGTTTGTATATAGAAATTATCTTCTTAACTAAATCAAATAAAGACATTTTTCTCCAGGGGATTATTCAGAGCAGGAACCTATGTGGGATGTCCTAATTTGTGGGAGAGTCTTTATCTGCAGTAACATAAAGACACTCCATGAATATTCGTGTTTAAATTATGGTTATTCACATATTTTCCCGTTTCTTTTTTTTTCCCAGCCTTGCCATTAGTTTAACAGTTAACAATAAAAACATTTTTTTAAAAAAAGCAGCAGCAGCAATAACTGTCCTATTTGTTAGTTGGTTTTGTTTTTTTTTTTTTAATTCTTAACAAATTCTTGCTATTGGAGTTAGTTTCTCAAGGATTTGACACTTAAAGGTGAGTTATATCTTATCTACTGAAATCACATTATTCCCCTGGCAATGCACCAATCTTCTTAGAACCTCCTGTGACAAAAACCTGCTTAAGGATAATGTAGGATGGGTCATATGTTTGCTGGATAGGACATACACTAGTGATTATTAACAGTCTGACTGTGGGAAAAACAGGAAAAAAATAGACTATTTAGGCTGCAGCTAATCAACAAATGTGTTATTACTAATTTTTTCTAACACTTTGGTGTACAGGGCAATTAAAAGAACATTTTAATATATACCTTTTCTAAAAATTAAGTCCCATACACTTTGCAAACACATATCAGATTTAGTTAGCAATTATTCCATTTATAAAAACATTTACTATCTCTCACTCTTTGGGGTTTCCTCTTCTGCTAAAGAAATTACTACCCTTGGTAATTTACAAACTCAAGGAGAATAATACATACAGGGTTTTAATGTCATCCTGTAATTTAGGCTTACAGAGTGAGGTCAGCTGCCTTTTAAGCCTGAAACCATTTGGAACAGACTCAAAGCTGTACCATTAGCCAATAAGGTCTAACTCAACTCAAAAGAGCCACCACTCAAGTACAAAGAAATGACTCAGCAAAGCTGATTCCCAGCTATTTAAAAAAAAATACAGCAGATGAGAGAGTTCCTATGCAGTGCTAATACCCTGCTAGGCACTGAATGAGCATATCCATACTGAGCCCAAGGGAAAGGCATCCTGTCCATGCTTCCTCTCTCTGACTGTTGGCAATGCTGGAGAAAAAGGAAAAGGCAGCAATATTATTTTCCTGGTATGATTTCCCATCTCAGGAAAGGTGTCTGATTACCTCAGACATCCTAAATAATAAAATATATCCTTTTAAATGAAGAGGTATTTGAAATCCTAGTCTAAAATGCAGATTGTCCTTGAACATGTGGAAGGAATCTCCTGATCCCCAGCCCTGGTTCTCACAAGGGCTTTGCCACCCCAGCCCTTGGGAGGTGATAAGGCAGGACATGAGCAATCCAGCACATTTCTTGAGCAAGACCTCTTGGACACAGGTTCTGACCCAGTCACCCAGAGAAGATGCTCCTGGCAGTCCAACTCACAAACATTAAAGGATAGTCCAGATTTAACAGCCAAAGACAAAAAGGCCTCCAGCAGCTGGGAGATGGTGAAGCTAAAGATCTGAAAGGAAGGGGAAGGATGCAGAAGACTAAATCATGGGTTCAGGAGAGAGAACTCCAGTTTGTTCAGAGCTCTGGTGGGCAAAATCCCATGGAAGCTGCCTTTGGGTCAGGGGAACAGGTAGTCAGTCCTAAAGGACAATCTTCTCAATCAAGAACAATCCTGATGTGCTAGAAAATATGCAAGCATAAAAAGAGGCCAGCCAAGATGCACTCAGAACTGCTGATTGGGCTCAAACACAAGAAGAAGTGCACAAGATGTGTGAGCAGGATCAGATGAGCAAGGAAGAACACAGTACCACCTAATGACTGAGGGGTAAAACCAGGAGATCCACAGCACAGCTACAGTTAAAACTGGCACTGGATGCAAAAGGCATCAAAGCTTTCCAGAGATAGAACCACAAACACCAGGCTCAGGAAAGCACGTTTCCAGCTGCTGAACAGGTGGTCTGGTAACCAAGGAAAGGCTGGTCTACTCCATGATCTGCTCCTTTGGTCTTCAATCTCCCTGGATTCCCAGGTCTCTGTGCCTGGTAGCAAAGTTTAGGGAAAGGAAGAATTATATGGAATTCAGGAAGATCAAGTTAGGACACATGGATAAAAGGCAATGTCCTTTTTTTTCCTCTATTCCTCTCTTGTCTTCCTCCTGTTTCATTTTTCCCCATGATCAAAAGGTTCACAAAAAGCAATTTAGATATAATATCAAATTTGAGAGTGAGAGGGCAAAGACATTTTACTTGAGTCTTCTCTAAGCAATACAGTTAAATATTTCCTTCCATGTACATGCACTTCTATCCTCTCACTTGTCTCAAAACTCAGGAGTACTGAAAAAGAGGTATCCAAATATCTACTACACCTATAAAGCACTAGGAAGACACTACAGAGCTCCAGCTGCATAGGAGCAAGAGTAAGTGGTAGCAAAAAGAAGCAGTATCAGTACTAGTGGCACAAGAGCAGCAGCATGATTATGGATAGAAAGAAAGAGTAATATGTCTATTATTGAGCTATATTGTAGAAATTGGTATTTCAGATTATTACTCCTAGCAAAAGAAAGCCTCTAACAGGGTGAAATGGGGAAGGGTGGTTCCTTTTTTTTTTTTTTTTTGTAAAGACCAATTATGTTGGAACTATAGTCTTCACAGCAAGAAATTATTATCCCTGGTGTCAGCTGATATGGTTGAATACAAAGAAGAACTGTTTAGGTAATTACACACACAAAAAAAACACACTAAGAGAATTTAGATCAGCATCCCTGGCATGCAAACAATACGGAGCAGAACTCAGAGAAACCTCCAACTTCCATTAGTGACGTGTAGCTTAATTATGACTTAGATTGCACGTACTCAGTAATTTACCAGTGTGATTTACAGAACCTAGTTCTACTATTGCTGTTTTCCCAAAAATAACAGCAGTAAAATCAGACTGAAATAAAACCTTCCTGATTATTACAGCATTCCATTTGTAAAGCAGCCTTAGCCCAGAAATGGCTCCAACATCTCAAAACTCTCACCACATGATGGATATCTTTCCTGGAATGTGTTACTACTATAAGGGCAGGTCTGACTGACTGGTACAGTAGTTCCAGGTTTATCACTGCAAGTTCCAGTTTTAATTTAGCCAGTGACCATGAAGATTGGAAATTTAAATGCTTTGTAATTGTCTCAGCCTTACTTTTCTTCAAAGGCATACAGGAAAAATGTTCACCACATTCAGTTGTACCGGCTGCAGATAACACTTTGATATAGCTTGATTTTTGCAGAGAAAGAAAAAATGAACTAAAATTCAACCAATGACACTGTTTCTCAGCTTGGTAAACCACAAAATATATAACTTCCTACAATGAACCTTGAGACTAAGCCTAGCACAGAAAACCAGAATATCTCAGAAATTCACTGGGTTGCAGAAAAGATCAAACACACATCAGCAGCAAACAAAAATGCAAAATCAGTAGCAAATGCACAGTTCTGATAATTTCTCCTGAACGAACAGCTTTTGTGCCTGGTGAACGAATGTCTGCTATGATAATCTTATATGACTGACTTCACCCACTCAGAATGCAGCTACAGCAACTCAGCAACACAAGCAATAAGGCTGTCAAAGTGAGCTCCAAACCAGCAAGGGAAACCAAGGGAAGGTTACTTCTGCAGGAACTAAGAAAGGCATTTCCAGAAAGGTGACAGAACTTCTGCAGAGCACCACAGAGGTTAGAGAGTACTTCTAAAGAATTTAGAGATTAAAAGATTTACTACAGTAAATGCACTTTTTGGATAATATAATGAAAATGGTTATTTATAGATGAAGAGATGACAACATCCTAAATGCTCCACCTCAGTTATTCACAAGTATCACAACTACATTAAATTGCAAGCACACAGTACAATTAATTTAAAGGTCACAAAAGAGGTAAAAGCAGTCAATATCTAGTTAATATTTTTCAATTCACCTGTCTCTTTAAAGACTGTAAGCTAGCCCACCACACTGGCCCTGGCTATATAGTTAAAGTATGCTTGCAAACTCCTGAAGAAAAAGAGTATTGAAATTCATTACAGTTTCATTAGAGTTTCAAAGCTGTTTAACAGCACAGCATGCAGACCAGGACAAACCCCTCCCCACCCCCCACTAAATTCCCCATGGCACGTGACATAAATATTTTCAACGTGATACAAAACAACATAAACTTCAGTCTTTTAAAGAGTGGTAAAAATATTTTGAAATAGCAAATAAAAACATTAAACAGCTGTCCTTACCACTGAAAGGTGTTAATTCGTACACGGTTCTTAAAAATTAGTATTCCACCTGACATCACTCCAATCATGATTTCATTGTTACTCTGATCCTTTAAAAGAATAAAGAAAATTATTTGAAGAACATTATAAATATCTTTTCAAACCTCATATATATTCATTCTCATCTCTGTCTAAATACACAAAATAATGTGAAAGGAAATGTGTTTTAATAAGACAAATACGAAATTAAATTATTCCCTCCTCTTTAGGACAAACCTGAGTGTTTGCTCTGAGTTCCTTACAAGCTATCAAAAAATTTCAATTTCCCAAGTAGGATCTTCTGTCTTTCACCAACTTTGATGAAACAAATATGAGAGTATTCTGATTTATTAAGAATAGCAGCACTAATAGACTAGCTTGGCATTTGCTGCACTAAAAGCAACCAGCAACTTTAACTCCTCCCTGAAAGGAAACTGCAATCTCAGAACACAGAGAAGAGAGATTCTAAAACAAACAATATTGCAAGCATATTTAAGTAGCACTTTTTTCTTGAAATATGTTTGCACTCTAATCAAGCACCTGCTATAGAACTCTCAATATGGCATTCAAGGCAACAAAGCTCAACTTGATTAACACAGATAACTAAGCACAAATAGGAGCAAAGAAATGCCCTCTCTCTAGTGAAACAGTGGATATTCAATCAGTAAATCCCAGTAAAGCACCTAACAGTATCATATTTTTTTCTCTTATTTTCTCTTGTAAGCAAAAGCCAGGAAGGCTCACAAAAAGAAAAGTATTTTTCCATAAATCTCAGAGGAATACATTTCTACATTGCAACCCTAGTTCATCCAAACTTACCCTTGCATAGTGCAATTCAACTCCATAAAGTTCTAAGGTACGTGCTGTATTGAGATAATTGAACTCTGCTTCTGCAGGAGACAACCCTCTGAAAGAAAGCAGCGAAATCAGAAATGTTCTGACACCACCTCCCACATCAGGCTCCCCAAGTGAGTGCAGACAGAAAATCTGCATTCATTTTACTACTTCTATCCCCACCCTGAAATCTGAATTTCCTTTCTTATGATAAATAGACTGTAACTCCAAAATTTTAACAGAAAAGTATTTATGTTTCCAGAAGTACACAGAAGTCTTGACAAGAGCTCACAACATATTTTATTGTAATGTACTATATAATTTAAATGTTTGTGGAGCCCTAGAATCTGGAAATTAGTTTTACAGTTCTGTATTTGGAATTGGTAATTTAAACTACCATCAACTCACCCAAGTGTCTTTAACACAGCTAAGAAAAACTTTTAAGCCTTTATCTGAAATTAATGCAACATTCTGTACCTTTGAAAGCAAAAATGACCTGATCAAGCAAATGTTTTATAAATATGGCTTACATTTTGTTACATTTAACTAACAAAAGGCACTTAAGTTCTAAAATAGGAAGGAACCATCACTGGAAAGTACCACAATGTTACATACTGAAAAAAAATATTTTCCATTGCTTCATTGCCTTTTCCTCTTTCTGAAAGGTCAGAGACTCGTGTACAGGAAAGAGCAGATATTGAAGAAAAGGACTTTGTTGCTTCTAAAGCAACTCTTTTACTGGAAAGAGCATCATGACAACAAAGCCCTTATGCTCAGAACAATCCCAAAGACTGAAAAAAAAATCTTAAAGAAAATGTATCTGCCTAAGTTACTATACAACATAATATGCACAAATACTGTTTTCAGAGAACCTTTAACTTAACATGTTCATTATTTCACTAATTTAGATATTCATATTTTGTATAAACCATCAATGTTATTTATTATACAGGTATTTAGTCTAGAAAAAGAAAAAAATCACATTATCTTAAAAGAAACAACCAAAACCAACCAACCAACAAACCCAACAACCCACCCACCCCAAAACCTTTAAGAAAAACCACTATTTTGTTTTGTATAATAGCACAGCATCAGCAGTCAGGATTTGACAAAGTCAGTATCTTCTGATGTAAATCCTTACATGTGCTGCTGATGTAATTTTGCTATTTCTTTTTCAAAGTCTTGAGGCTGGCTAGGGATGAAAGAATATTCTGAGAGGTAGCCTGGCAAGTTTTCTGAATGGTTGTAGTCTCCCAGCTCAGCTAAAATATTAAAAAGAGAGGTTATTGTTTATTACTGATGTATTTGGCATTGTGCAATGCCCCCAAATTCACATGAGTCTGCTCCCACATAATTTATGATCCACAGCAAAGAAAAATAGAGAAGACATTTGGACTCCCATTCTCCCTTTTGAATAAACAGTCACATTCTCAGTGAATATCATTGAGATTATTTAGAGAGAGCTTTGATTATGCACTTATGAAGGAAGTTCATAAAGTGTTTAATTTTTAACAGACAAATTAATCCATAAACGCTGTCATTACAGCTAGCACTAAGTAGAATATATATATATATATAGGAAAGTATTCCATTTGCTCTTACTATTTTACTTTTGCTTGTTTTCATGTGATTACACAATTTTATTCTTTTAACACTACAACTGCTATTTTGTTATGAAGATCTGCAAAGTCCAGCTACTCATTCTGCACCAAAATACATTCAGAAGCATTAGAAAAATATTTTTTGTACATTCAATTGTATGTATGAAACAATGTACACATACATACACCTACATTGAAACTGTTCTACTTGAAACTACTAAAAAGTGTGTTTACATAACTTGTAACACTTTCTTGAAATTATAAGAAATAGATTACAATCACATTTGTCAGAAAACAACATATAAACAACATTTGCTTAAATTCTTTGAAGCTTTCTAACCACAGTAGAAAAAAATTCAGCTTTAAGTATGTGCAATCCGTGTAGCAGATCGACAGTGATAGATAAGAAACATAAAATGAAAAGAGGAGAGATAACAGTAATATATCATGGTCTGGGGTCCTGGGCAGGCCTAGCAGCACTGACAAGGCAGATGAAGGCACTTATGGAGCAGGAGGATGAGGAAAGGAAGGGAAGGTCACTTGCATCACCACAAACAGATCCTACTTTAAATAATTTAGAAACTAGAAAATTGGACCAGGTTTCATAAGAGAATGCACTCCTTGCTGAAATCCAAGAGTAGAGGCTGAGATCTGCTATTTACATGTATTTATAAAGAATCCAGGAAGTTTATTACTAGGCAGCTACAGCAATCATTAGATAGAGCTCTGCACACTGGCAAACTTAGAAGCAGCAGGATGTCATGGATAAATGTAAATACAATGCACTGTGCATACCCACCACTTCTACAGTATTTCCCAAAAATATGTTATCAAGTTTTCAAAGTTCCTGTTATCAAATACTTCATCTCTTCTAAGACTAATTCCTATGGCATGACAGCATTTGCAGTATGTTTTTCAGGCAGCTGAAGTGTGGGAGTTTTGTTTGAGACTGTTCTATTGATTGACCTACAAAAAGGTGACCACTGAGCAAACCATGCATAAAACATGACATTACCATTACTATATATTTTTTATGAAAGTATTAACATGGACACTGTTTCTCTGGTATGTACAAAGTATACAAAATACTAAGGCAGATGTAAGTATCTTCAAGAGTAGAAAAACACATGAATGTGAGTGAATATATTGGGATTGCTTCATTTCAGCTTGAAGAAAAACTGAGTGTGCAAGAAAACTAAATCTCAGTTTTCAAGACTCATCTACTCACTGGGTGGCTTAAAATTGTGAAGACAGGTATTGAACTTTTTGGCCAGATAAGACCAGAACTCCCTTTTCCACACCTATTTGGAGGTTCACTGTATAGAATGTTAAAAATGTTCTAGTGTCTTAAGAAATACTTTTTAGTATCATTCTCAAGGCCACAATTCCATGCCTCAGAATGCACAGAAATTAAAGAGTATTGATTTGGGGTTTTCTAACAGCGTGGCTTTAAGTATTTTTTCCATATCCAATTCAGCAAAACATACTGGGGGAGGACAACCAATCAATGTCCTTAATCATGAGAAAATTAGCACCATGCCCACAAACAGCACAGTATAATACTATACAAAGTACATTCTTTAGAAACTAATCAATAAGACTTTTTATATATTTCAGTACTAACAAGTACACAAACACTAATTATACTTACATTGAACAGCATAGGAAGCCAGAAGAGCAGCAGTATTATAAGGACAGGGCAATCTGTTTTGTTTTTAAAATGATAAATAAATAAAATTACATATTTCATATGACATTTGGTTTTGAAAACTCTAGTCTTTTATAGTCTATGGACAAATTTGACAGGTAATTATTATAAACACTTCCATTGCATAGACAGTGATTTATTCTTAATATGTTTTTATTTTTGCAGGTAAAATCTCCCATTATGAATTTTTGTTGACCAGATTTGCATTTAATGTTTAACACAAGAAAAATGTCTTACCTTCCAGTAAGAATGTCCTGCTTAATTTGCAAAAAGTACTGGTACCTTATTTAGAAAAGCAAACAAAAAACACTACAATTAAAATTAAAAATATTCCATCATTTTTCATCGATTTAATATAATTTGCTATCAGTTAGTGTAAAACTAACACTTGACATTTTGCATGCTATTTCCTTAACTCTAATAGGAAAGAAATGAAACTTTGCTTAGTAAACTAATACAAGTTGGTAAATTAAGTTGACTTACAGGCTATGAAGTTATACTTTACATTTTACTAAAAAGCTACAAATTTCACATTTTTCCTGCTTTATACAGCAGCAACAAGTTGCAGTTTGCATCTGTGTATGGAGGTACCCTCAAAAGAATGATCTGTACTCCAGGTAGAACTAATTTATTCTGAATATTTGATACTGCTGTGTTTTCATTTATATTCATTATTTTTACCCATTATTTTTAGTATTTTGGAGTTACATTGTTATTACTAAAGTTGAGTACTCCATTATGTCAAACACCTCTCAATTAACTTTCCTCGAGCTTCTAAAGTTTTCTTTAAATTATGATGTGAAAAAAGCTTGTTTTAGAAATTCATCCAGCTTTTTCATGCCCACTCTTTCAAGTCAGGAAGGAGACTGATATAACAAAAAGAACAGACAAATATTTTAATAAAACACAAACTGCTTCCCACCAAACAGGAGCACCAGAAACACCATTTCTTAAAAACTCCAACAAGCCAGAAAGTATACACAAATTTCCCTCTAAATTACTTCCATTGTTTCTCCAACAAACCCCAAATATTCTATTTAGTTCTTTCATATTTCATTCAGAGGTTTTAGAAAATTTGACAAAAGTATAACATTTCCATTAAGTGGCAAATCACACCTGCTACAAAGCTTCACTGAACTAGAGATTTCAGTGGGGTACCAAACAAGATTTATCAAGGTGGCAGGATATTAGCAGAAGCTTAAACTTTCAGAATAAAAATCCCTGGAACAGAACATAAAAGCTGCTGTAGAATTTGTCTCCACTGCTTTTTAAATCTTTTAATAAAAGTGTCACTGAGTGGCAAATTTAAACATCATTCCTGCTTTCTTATAAATTTAAACCCTACACTATTACTATTATAATAATCACCTGGTTTTCTTTGTGTAGTTCTGATTCAAAAGCTGGGCTATACCCATTCATTACAAACATCAATATTACATATGAAAAGCACTAAATATTAAATATTTATTTCCCAGCAACAACTTCAACTAAGAAATTAAAGCCAAAATATATCACTTTATTACACATAACATGACTTCTCCTAACTGTGTAGTCTCCAGAAAGTGGATTATCTACAAACATTTACAAATATTCACAGAGAAATCCAATTATTTACAAGTTATATAACAGTAGAAAGCTATATATATATATATATATGTCTATATATAGACATATAAAACACATATAACTAGTTTGTAAGAATATAAGGGAAAACATTTGTGAACTGACAAGAAAAGATTAGTCCATGTGCTCAATCCCTACAAAAACATCTACAGATGCTTTAACTGACCAAAAAGGCAAGAAGCTTTGTTTAAAAGACATTAACCTCAAGAAGTTAAAACTTAGACATTCTCCAGACTTCAGAGATCTCAAATATTTCAAATACTTAAAATGCATATTGAAATAAAAAAACAGATGAACCAAATTTCTTTACTGATTAATAAATTCAATAAATTACAAGTTATATTTATATATTAAATGGATATGCTTCACATGCTTTTTTCGAGCATCTCTTCACAAATATACAGCTGCACTTCCATTTTATTTGGATTTTTTTGGTATAAAGCTTTACTAGAAATATTTCATGGTACTTAAAGGACACCTTGATTAAGGGACACCAAGCAGAATCCATCTTCTGTGCACTGTTTTCAGTGAACAGTGAGGTTAATGGCTGGTTAGCCAATCACCAGCTTGGACACTGAAGCCTCACATATTATTGAGCAAAATGGGAAATCAATAGAAGCTTTGGCAAAGCAGATCTGCAAAAGCCTGAACAACAGACTGCACTAAAGCAACAAAGGCAGCACTGCATGCCCATGTTTTCATCTTGCTTGTACAGCTATAGCCAGAGAAGGGCAGGACAGGATTACTGCTAATGGAGTCAAGGTTAATAAGCAATTCTCCCTGCCAGGAGGAGCACTAATGAAGCTTCATTCCCTCCCCAGCCAAGCTGCAGGCAAAGCTCTGCAGCACACACTGAGCTCCTGCTGACCTCTGCTGACCCGGGCCATTCAAACCTGCCTCGCTCACGCGAATGCACAGAGAGCTGACAAGACACTGAACCTTTCCCTGACAGCTCCTCCTGCTGCTTCATGTGTTGAGTCATTCCTCTGTTCTCATAGGATTTGTAAAAACTGAGCACTTTGGAGCAGGCTCAGCTTCAGCTGGAATTGTCAGAAGTTTGCACTTTCTTTTCTTTCCCTTTTTTGAGGTGGGAATACTGACTATGTGAAAGAACCCATATTTGTGACATGGCATCCTAACTTCACTCCAAAGAAGCCCACGGATAATCTCTCTCTCTTTATAATAATTCCAAATACAAATGAGTTTTCTCAGGGGCAATTAGGCCTATTAGCAAAAAAGGCAGAGCTGACCTAGATACAGAAACCATACGTTATTTCTCATTTAAAAGAAAGCTGTATTTATAGCTTTGTATTTAGAGAATAGCACTTCTCCAGTTCTCTCCTTCTTTATGGTTTACTTCACCTGGATCAACATGAATCCTTTTTTTCATCTCTTCAGGAATATTACATATTTTCCTTTGATTCAGAAAACATGTTTTTCATTATTCATTATTTTGATAGAGTAAATTGGCAAATTTTCCTAGAGTAAATATTTCAGTAAAACAAAGTCTCATGCAGAATCTCTAATTCGTTTTAGTGAATTCTGTCTGCATAGATATGTGCAGAATTTTGTCCAAAATATGACAAATTAAAGGCAATGATAAACAAATGTGGACTCAAATTGTCACAGTTTTGGTACTCAGGTTTCCAAAGCAATCCTCAATAATTTTTTTGAATGGGGCTGACCTGTTTTCAGAATGGCTGACATCCAAAAATTCCAATCTGTCAATTCATGCCATTTCTGTAGAGGGCCAGAAGTAATTAAAAATATGGAAAATTTGAGCCATTTCTTCAGGGACTAATTGCAATTCACAAGCCTCTGATTTTGATTCACACTGAGCATTTTCTTTAACAGATTTCAACACACTGCTATCAAAATAAACTTACGTGAGTCAAACTACAACTCCAACCACAGAGATTCATTTTGTTAGTTTTAAGTACAAAACTGGGGAGGAAAACATGCAGAATGTTCAGCAACTTTTTAGCCACTTGGAAGGATAGAATTATAAATTTGTACTTATTGGTAAATACTGGGATTAAGTTCTACCTTTTTTCTCTACTTTCCCTTTTCTGTTTCTACTTGGTAGCATCTGCTTCATATAGTTACTTCACTTTGCATATAAATTCATAAGTTTATTCACAGAGGCTTTTTGTTATACTCATTTGGTACAACTGCATAGCTCGTATCTGTAATTATTAGACAAAACTTAGAAGCTTGTACATACAACAAAAATGAGTTAAAAGAAAAATTCCATGTTATACCTTAAAGAAATTAATGACTGTTCTAGAGAAGTATTTTATTGACAAAGCAACCAGACCTACCTTGTATATTCCTCTTGGAGCTTGTTTGGGTCACCTACAAAAAACTTAACTCTGAAGTTCAGACTGTGAGGAGATCCTCCTATGGTCAAGAAAAGTTATTTCTAATTAATCAGGGCACCCTGGAAAAACAGCATAATAACAATAGATGAATTGACGAAATACATACATTACTCACTTTTTAATTGTTTCCTGATAGGTTTGTTTGGATCCAACCACCTCTGGAAAGAGACAAATTGTAACACAAACTTCAGAGAAACAAAGTACAAATCACAGCCTTATACATCAAGAAACTGCTGCTTTTTTACTACTTTTTACTTGGTCTTTTACTAAAATGCCTCACTGGCATACACAGGCTTGTTACTGATTCTGGAGACATCGCCACTATCATCAACACCTGCTACTGCTCTTCTTTCCCCAAGATTAACCTGTGTTGTCCAGATATCTGTTTTACAGCAGTAATTCCCCTTTGAGTTGCTTCCATGATGGTCACAGGAGCCTGAGCGAGGTCAGAACCCAACTATGTTGTGTTTAACAACTGTCAGCTACTCTTTAAGAAGAACCACCAAACCTAGTGAAGAGCTGTAAGCAGCTTCATTTACCCAACTCAGAAGTAATTTGTTTAACTACTTCCAGTACTTCTGACTCTGGATTTTGTGAGTGCCACATCCAGGGAGTGATCCCACTGGCTCAAACTGTCAGCCTGTGTCAGCACTGCTACATCACTAACTGGATCTTGGAAGCCAGAGACTCAGCACTCAGCCTCCTGGATTAAGGACTACAGAATAATTTTACTGAACAGTTCCAAATATTGATTATTTCTGCAAAAGAACACTGCTGTGTACAGGCAGAGCTTTATAAAATCAATGTGGCAAATTTCAGCTAAAAGTACAACTGCCTGGAAAGTTCTGCAAGTTGTTTAAACCACTGCCCATCAGCAACCCAGCAGTCTCTGTACACACCAAGTCAGTCCAGGTACCTCCTAAGTCTATCTTTGGTAGAAATACTGCTCAATTCCTTGAGCTGCCTTGCAAGGCAAGCCCACAAGCCTCAGGCAATCGTTATATGGGCACAGTTCCTAAGCAGTGCCAGACACCTACCCCTTACAGCCTGCAGCTCCCTCACACTTATCACAGGGCTTTTCAGTTTTTCAGGTGAGGGAGGAGGAACCAAACACACAGGTACCTGAGCTCCCTAACACACAGGGCAGATCTGAAGTTAGTCCTGTCATTTTTGTCAATTCATTAGTCTGAAGTTAGTGATTTTTTCATGAGGAATAACAAATAATGATGACTAGATCCACATGCTCTATCCTTGCAGTAGTTAGCTCAAGAGGAAGTCAAGAGTGTTTGATACAGCCTCAAGAGTGTGAATACCTGGAAAAAAAGCCTCCTACAGGATCAATTCACTTTTAAAACTAAATGTAAAAGAAAGAACACTCTAGCCAGGGATATATAGGTAATTTATGTAAAAATCTTTCAAAACATGTCAACAGATACTTTTTTTTCCTTCGATATTAGTATTATAAAAAACCACAAAGGCTCTGCAATTCATGAGATCCATGTTTAAACACAATGGTAGAGGTTTCACACTCAATTAGCAGAATCCCCTTTTCCTCATCATCTTTACCTGCTGCTGCATTAACTACATCTTAGCAATATTCTGCTGTATTAATTCACAAGTAACTAGAATATTTGTCAACCCAATACGGTTTCCTTGTCCAAATGAACCAAGTGCAAAAGCAAATGTGTATCAAGACCTGAAATTATTCAAACCCATGCATTCTTCAAGCTTGCATGACTAATATGGGTAATATTTCTTTTTAGCTCTGACACATTGTTTTCATGGCAACTAGATAGTGCTGAAGAGACAAAATATTTGGAAACTAAAAGATGAAACAAAAAATCTTTAAAGTATGTGCTTGTACCAAATATCTGTTAAGTCACTGCTTCAGACTAACCCTTAATCAGATCCTTGTATTACAGTGTTGTGCTCAGCTGCTCCCAGAGAGATAAACTAAAAGAAAGAGAGCTTAGAGGTCTACCCTTTGGAAAGCCAGATAAATTTCTGAATGTTGAGTGAAATATTGAGCAATACTCAATTAAATACTTTTAAAAAGATGAAAAATAATTCAGCCTTTTCTTCTGCTTGCCTATGTTTTTTAAGCCTGAAACAAAGTTTAGAATAAAAATATTTCAGAGGCAGTCCATCAATGTCTTAACAAAACTGTCAACAAGTGAATGTGGCTGACTTTTGATGCACAAATTGGGAAGTAAGTTTTGACCCCATCATTGTGCTGCACATACAATAAGAATTAGGTAAAGAACTGTCTTATAAGGAATAATGCTTAGCTAAACTGCACTTTGCAAAACAAGTATTGACTATTTGATACTTATAAAAGAAAATATCCAAGAAGTGCTCTCGAGGCAATCAAGATCCCAGCAGTACCACTGTAACTAGTGCAGTGAATGTTACATTTGCATCTCTTAGTTTCTACTCATGATTTACAACGTTTCAGTTGTGTAGAATTTTGTTTCAATTAAGCCCATGAACTGTTGTAAATACTCATTTCCAAGGGAGTCCAAGCTGATGAGATGACTGCCCTTGTCAGATACTGGACCATACCAAGCACTACTGAAAGATCACCAGGTATCTGATAACAGGTAACAGAAACTTCACACACAACAATCTAAAACCCCCTCATTATTCTGTAAGTCCTGATGACAAATACAACCACAAATCTAAAACAGATTCACTTTTTTTGACAATGATAATGCAATCTAGTAAACAGATATAACAAAACAAGCAATATCCTTTTAAGATATTACTTCATAAGCACAGAACACCATATTTTACTCCAAACCTGGGACCATTAACATGCAATTTTATCATAACTACAATAAAAGATGACAGAGGCCCTCACAAATGACACAGCTGGGGAGGATGGCACAATCTTGCAACGGCTTCTATTTACCTCTCTTTAAATAACACAAACCACAGTGATGAACATGATTATGAGTTTTAAAGACTGTGCTTATAAAACAGAGTTTTATAAGGGATAACTTACAGGGTTATCAGTAGATTCATCAGCCAACTGTAAACCAAAGTAATCTCTCTCTGTCAAATCGAGATGCTTGAAGACTACGTCCAACAGAACTTGGCCCTGATCGTGTTTCTGCAGAGAAAAAATACAGACCTTTTCTTTAATCAAGAAACATATATAACTGGACACACAGATTTCAGGCAGGTAGAGCACATATCAATTCTTTCAGATGTGCTCTAGCAGCACTTTTTAAAATATCACAAAGTGTATCCCAGCAGCACTATTTTTAAACGAGCTTCATCTCTTTTTGAAACATATGTAAGGAAATCATTTTTCTTCTCTGTCATTTTCTGACAGTAAGAACTTCTCACTTCTCAGCTAGCTACATGATTATTTCTGAAAGCCTTTCATTAGCCAAATTTGATATTTAAAAGGAGAGCAGAAAAGGAAAAAAACCAGTCAGGAATTAATAAAGAACTCAGTGCAAACATGAATCTTGTTTGGGTCACTGAAGTCAAACATACAGGTCTACACAAAATATCCTTCCTGATCTCAATATCTATTCCTGACTTTAAATGAACCAGCATGTTGAAAATGTTTCTAGAGTTTAATGGCAGAGACAGCTGAAACAGCCAAATACCTAACCAAGAACTATCATTTACATACATTCTAAGACAGCACTTCACTCTATTTTAATTAATTCAAGGTAACTGAGTAGCATCACACTTCTTTTCAGAGTCAAGTGAACAATCTTGATTTCCACTACAGGGACAAATGTTACCCCCAAAATGATATAAAAAGAATCTGTAGTTAGTACACAGCAATTTTTTGCCTAACCTGGAAATACTGCCAACACAGTAACTGAAACTCTGAGTGTGCCATTATGACAGGACTCAATAAATACATTTGGTGAAATCTGAAGGGAGTTTCCCAAAGAAGTTAAAAGTGTCACAGCACCTTGAAATACAAAAGACAAGCAAAATTCTGCAAGAACTGTCAAACAAGAAGAAATGTAAAAAAGATGATTGATACATTTTCCACCCAGATTTTCTACTTTCTGTCACCAAGCAGAGAGGCTTCTAATAATCTTCTAGGTGCCAAGTATTATTGCAGCTACAGTGGATTTGATACATCTTGCCTTGTTTACTGTTGGCAGTAAGAATAATTTTAGAGTTTTAGAACAAAAATCCCTGCTGTTCTGCTCCCAAGGGACACTGGTTTGCATACAGATTACATAACAGTTTACCTTACAGCTGTTGGAATGGAAGTATGCAGCTAAAAGATCAAGATAATGTTGCAAGAATTCCATTAATACCCATACAAGAGAAAAATCTACACATCTACCTTCAGATATCTGTTAACATCTAAGAGCATCCTATCAAAACTTACTTTTTTTATTCAGATGAAACTACACTGAATTCAACTGAAGTTCAATAAACTGTCAGAGGCAGTTGTTTGAGCCTAAAAACTCCAAGAATGATGATAATTTCAAAATAATAAAAAAGTAGAGAATAATTATACACAAATTATGTCTGAAATAATCCCATGAGGACAATCATACCCATAACTTTGCATATATCTTTAAATTGAAATTACATAAGGGATATATTTCAGGTCCCATGTAAATTTGGCTAAATTGAAGTGACCTAAGAATTCCAGTATTTACTTTGCAAAAGACCTTATTTTTCCTTAAATGGTACAGAGAAGATGTAGAAGCACCATTGATAAGAAGTCCACCACTGAAAAATTTACTTTACAAATCACTAAAAACAAGCAAAGAAAAAACCAGATGTTAACACAATAAATGTACAACAGCATAAATGCATAAGGCATTTTTATATACAATCCAAATATAGTCACTTAAATTTTTACTAAATTAGAAGGTTTCTGTTATATTTTGAAATAAACCAATAATCAGTACAGTTTTTACAGCAAATAAAGCTAATTTTAAAATTACATGGCAACACTAATTGCCTCTTGGCATTTTTCCCACGTAGATTTAAATAAGAACACAAACTAAGAACTTATAACAGTAACTACCAGAAAATGGGAGATGTCTGGAACCTAAGTTTAGTCTTGCAATTACCACAGCTCACATGTTACTTCCTCCAACAGCATGCAGATACCATCTCTGGAGCTTTTTTCCAATCTAATCCTGCCAATGTACACTGTTTCTTAAAAACCTGAACAAATGTTTCCTAATGAAAAAGCTTAGAACTGGCTGATCAATTTGAATTAAGAAACAGAATATCATTCCACAACCACAAGGAAGGTATTTTTCCTGCAATTGAGCAGCAAATTTGGTAAGAGAAGACAGGTTTCAACATGAAGCATTTGTTTGGATCACAATGTTTTACTTAGTGCAAAATAAAGATAAGCATCTAGCAAAACCAGACCTTAGCTTAACCCATCTCTGATATTTATGTAATGATGTTGCAGCTTGCCAAAGCAGGTGAAGGTCACAATTCTGCTTGTTGAGAAAGATCCAAAATACTTGTAATACTATCATAACATTGAACAGCTGCTCAAAAATATGAAAAGTATGAAAGCAAGTTTAAATATCTGGGGTTTTTTATAAAAAAGCAAACCAAATAAATGTAAATGAGCATAATAAGAAACTTGTTTTGTTGCTACAGATTAAAGTTAAACATTATTTCCTCATAGAACAAGAAATAATGATAACATGTATGAAAAATGAGAACTATCTAAGACAAAGTCACAAGAGTTAGACACAAGAATGTCCATTTTTTTCTGAATTGAAGAATTAGAGGGTTATATGCACTTATTAGTTATTGCTGGAGGCAGAATGAGTCATAAATTTTGGCCTCTTAGGCCAAATTTGACATAGACACTAGACATCAATACATGAACTGCATTTTATGAACTATTTTATGAGCTATATATCTAGTATCACTAGATATATCCAGATTAATTTTTAATTGCAAAAGGATTGTCACTTGTTCACACCCACCATGTGTGAAACCTCGGGCAGACCCCTGCAGGTGACACATTACACAGCTCTGATGGCTGCTCACCAGCTCCCACCTCTCCTCAGTCCCCACTGCTCACACTCGGGTTTTGCTGCTGCCCACAGAACTGCCTGCACCCACAGCAAACACCACAAGACGTTGCTGCTGTGTCAGCCCAGAAAAATTTGGATTTCTGATGCCAGAGGAAGGGGATGACAGGTTCTGGGCTTCCCTGGAGTGGGTCACAGCTCTGCTGCTCACACATTTGTGGGAGGCTGTGCTGCTCCTTCACTACTGGCAACACAAACCCTTTCCCTTGCAGCTCACCACAACGCCTGGGCTGATGCTCCAGGAGAGGCACTCCCCAGCACTGCTCAACTCTCTCCTTTCCTTCTACAACTGATACTATTCTTTTAATTAATTTTTTTTTTTTTGGTCAAAGAAAAAAGTGCAAGTATCAAAGTAATGCTGAAGATTAAATTACTAAAAATTACTAAAAACATCTAAAATTACAGAGGGGTGGTATGGGGGTTTTTTGTTTGGTTTGTTCTTTTCTTGTTTAGCTTGAGTTATTTTACAGGTTTTTATATTTTGCTTCCATCAGAGTGTAAATTCATTAAGTTTGAAGTTCTGGGATAGTGAAGGCTCCAAATTGAAACATTTGTCCATGATCATTAGCATTTCTCACAGAACAACCCATCCCATCTACCTTGACATATTGGCTTTCAGGGAATGTAAGTAAGCCAGCCTGCATGGAAAAGATGTAATTTTAGGTATTTAAACAAGTAATTAAAACAAATTAAAGTAATTTGATCTTGAAGAAACAGTTTTACAGTAATGCAAATCATCCTGATCATGTTAACTCACATCAGCCTTCTTTCTTCCAGCTATGTGCTGTACTGAAATCTGCTTTCCAGGATGGAAGGAGGATTTCTTCATTTGGTAAGCAGAGCATTTTAGAGAAAGGCTTTGTACTCCTCAAACACAGGCACAGGTTAATTCCAACTGACTCTTCTGCCTGGAACCAGTGCTGCCTTTCTCTGGCTCAATCCATGGGGATTATCTGGTTTGATTTGTTACGCTCTCTGCAAGGTGAGGCTTAGCACAAAGGTGCCTTTTGTTCAGATCAATGGAAAGGGCTGCTTGAATTGTGAACTTAGAACATCACATAAATTATCAAGAGACATTGTCTGTGATCAGCACTTTGCGGTTGGAGAAGAAATAGCATTTGAGTACATTTTTATTAACACACCACTGCATCCTCCAGATGATTTTTACAATCATTAGCATACAAAATACCTATAGCAATCACCAGGAGAAAAAAAAAAGAAAAAAAAAAAGGTGTCTAATTTATTTGATGTTATCTTTGTTCTTCCTATTTTGAAAACAAGTCCATAAATATTTATGGCTAAGTATAGTGTCAACCACAATAAAGTAAACCAAAGCTATAAAACCTGAGAACCTGTATGGCATGTAGGTTACATTTGCTACAAATGAATACTTTATTACTCCCTATTTGTGAAAAAACAGATTGAGGCTAAGACAGGAGATCAAGATGTTCAGCACCAAGGAACTTCTTATTCCCTAGACTCAGTTTTAATAGACAAACTTGCAGGCTGATCTGTCTAAGCAGTAAAGCATGATCCATGCAACTAAAATATTTAGTACACTAGGGAGGTGGTAAGAACATATTACATAATTTTTTCTTGGGAGAGACAGAACAGACATTTGAGGATTTATAGCTGGCAATTCTGCTTTTCTTACAGACACTAGTATCCTCTAAAAATGTACAGCTTTTGAACACCTAGATCAGAAAGAAGCACATCTCCCATACCTACTGCCCAACAATTATTCCTTATTCTTCCCTATTTTTACTTGCTTCATAAGAAAAAAAAACACAAGACAGATACTTTAATGGAAAACTCATGCACCTGAAAGGCAAGAGGACAACCTTTAAAATTTCTTATGCACTTCTAATGCTTTATATCCAACTACATTTTGCACATACTGCTTTTTGGCAGACAGTATAGACAGGGAAATGTTAGCAACGATGAGAAGTTAAGAGATACAGAAAAGAGGAAAGGATATAGAAAAAATTATCTCAGAAGGGAAAGGAGTTTTGATGTTAATAAATTCAAGTCTTTAAAAATCTGTCCCTCAGCTCCATCACCCAAAATTCCCACACTTTACTACTCAGAAGTCCAGGATAATTAAGTATTTTTTGAATGAACTACAAAAATGCCTCAAGAGAATATCCTAAACCCTTCCATCTTGACTGACATATCTAAAACAAATAACCACCAGATCTGCCTCTGAACCTTAAGCCTCTGGATGTTGGATCCTTGCAAATTTTTGCCAGATAACAGCTTTCACTTATGATCAGCAGCTGCAGGCTCTAACCACTGATTACAGAACAGAAAAAGGCAATCCCTCTCACAAATCTTCCCTGAAACATTCAAATATATCAATATCCTTGCTGAACACTGTGTATCAGAATTCAATATAATTACTGAGCATTAGAATTTCTTCAAATAGTCTGAATTGTATTTGTCCATATAGATTTGACAACTGCTTCACTTTCTCCCTCACTTCCCATCTGAAGTGCCACAGCCTTATTTGATACTCCTACACTCCATTTGCTGAAGTTCAATTTCCTTCTGAAAAATTTCAATTATTATGCCACCTGTTAACTTTCACCATCACATTATTCAACCTTTCTCTATATAAGTCATCAATTCTATAGCTCTCAAAGTAAAAGCAGAGTTCTACTGTTACAGGAAAACCTACAGGTTCTTTCCTGTTGAGTTCTAGTTCTTCTAACACACACATGAGTTTAAATGCTTTAATGTTTTCTTGTGAGGTCCTTACCTATTTTTCATGGGTTTTGTTTCCCCTCAGGAAGCTGAAAGAAAGGGTTGCACTTGTGTAACATATACACAACATCGTGAACATTTTTATTAGAAAATGGGATGAATAACCTATTTTAAATTCTGGTTCATGTGCAAAAATTGTTGATTTTTTCCATTAACAGTTCTCAGTATTCAGCAACCAGCTTTCCATTTTCCTTCCTGTCATTCTCATTAGTGTAGTAGAAGGTGGTGAGCTGAAGTGAGGGAAATCACAGAACAATAACATTATCTGGGGAAAGCAAAGAGCAGGGATGATGGCAGCTGTGACCAAGTATAACCATACAGGTGACTGAACACAGCCAGCTATACACCTATGGGAAGAGTTCCCACTCCACCTCACTCGTGCTCAAAATACAAAAACCAGAATGTAACAGAACAAAAGCTGCATTCAACTCAATGGCAAAACTGTCCTCCATTTCCACTGGACAACTTTAATCCATGAAGAGAATTACTAGAAATAAATTATGCTCCACACACTGGATTTTGAAATGAAGATGTGTTAGTATGACAGAGGATGCCAGAATGACTAAGTTCCCAGTAACTGCACACGTGTACAAGCACGCCTGCCTGAACACAACTTCCCCTTCTCTTCTCTACTTCACACTGTTTGCAAGTCAAACTGCAGCCATACAAACGCAGAAAAGGCAAGCAAGCTCAGGATACTTGTGGGATCTCAGCACCTCAGGACTGAGGTGCCGAGTCACCGAGACCACCCTTGGGGGGCTCGGGAGTCCTGGAATGTTGCCAGAAGTGTCTGGTGGCTGGACTTTGATCCTACACAGGAGACGACACCTGTATGAGGAAGTAGGGTTTCACTGGCGTGAATGGTGAAGGGATAGTTAATTAGAGAGTGAGACACAGGGTTTAGGATTTTGTACAGGGGGTTTAGAGAAGTAAGATGGAGGAATTGGGGCGTGTCCTGTCCTTCCTTCTTCTTCTTCTTCTCCTCCATCTTCTGTGGTGATGGTGGCCTTTGGATTGATCATTACTAAAAGTGCACGGGCAATAAGGGTGAAAGGTATTGGGGAAAAATGATAAATATTGTACACGTAACTTTGGGTATAAAGATCGGTGACCGCCCGGAGGGCAGGGAGTGTGCTCATGGCTGGCTGCTGAGCAGAGCTCTGTTGGGCCGAGAGAAAATCTTTTAGATAAACAATTAATAAACACCGAGACCGAGAAAAGAACTGAAGCCTCTTCTCGTCCTTTGAAACGCGGGCTGCCCCAAGGCCACCCCGGGCCTTTCCAGGCCATCCAAACAGCCGAAAACCGGGCAGATACTGATCTGCAATAAGGCAGCTATTGGTGTGCAGTAAGAGCAGGACTTACATTGACTCTGAACGCTTGCACAGTGCTGTCCAGGAGAAGAACGTTGCAGAGCACCTCCGTATGCTGCCTGTCTCGTGCCAGCTCAGACGCTCGGACATTGTAGGTTCTGCCAGCAGGCAATCGGAAACGTGCGGTCATTACTGTCCACACAGGGGCTGCGGGCAAAACCAACACAACGGTTACAAAGAGCCAAAACATGCAAATGCAACAATGTCTCGCTTCAAAGAAAGGTGAAAAGACAGCAAGTCCATTATTTAAAAAGTCCATTAGAGACAGAAGAAAAGTGAATACAAAATTCACAGTAGCCAATAAGAAGGCAATGCCTTACATGCTACAACACAACCTTATACCAAAATACTCAGTCCTTTACTTTCTGCCCATTGTCCACACCCTCTCTATTTTAAGGTTGTTTTGTGGGTTTGCTGTTTTCTCGTTGGGTTTTTTGTTTGTTTTTAAAGATTCACAACAACCTTTTCAATTCACAAAGCTTTGTAATTGCTAGGCATTATGGCTACTAGCTTCCTGATATTAGATGCAATTAAGTAACTAATTTCAGTGCTAAACAGCAAAAAATGCTTACATGAAAAGCTTTATGGAGAAAAAGAAAACAGCAAACAAACCAGACTTTGATGCATTATTCTGCAAGGCCTGTGCATTTACTGTAAAATCACAAAATATGAGAATGTATAGTGGTAACAAAAACATTAGCACCGTTTCTTTCGCCCTCCCTTTTTTTAAATTACAACACGAATAGTTTAATGTTTGTCAAACTACCCAATCTTCTGTCTTTGTCAATTTGATTGGATTTACACATTTAGTTTGGGAGCACAAACAATTCTCATCCTCTCATCAAACAACCATGACCATCACAAGTGTACACCCTGTGCTGAGAGCCGATAAATGGAATGCAAGAATTGACTTCCACTTTTCTAATCTAAGATTCTTGTGATTATCATCCAGCCCCAGCCCAGCAAAGTCCTTATGGGCCCACCTGAAGCTATCAGCTCTATCCAATGATACCAGCTACTTTCTCAAGTGCCTCACAGGATCAGGGCCTGTGATTCACTTAATTACACACTCAGCAAACTATTTCTACATCCTTTGACAAGGGCGTAAGCAAACAGAAAGTTTCATAACTTAAGCAAAGAATATACTGAGACATAAAATTAAAATACCCTAAGAGTAGCAAAAGAACACAGGTACATTCAAAACTGAATATAAAGTGATTGATTTTCCTGATCTTGCATAAGATTATGAACTCTTCAAACACATCTACATATTAACTTCACATTTGTGGAGGGGGACAGGAGCATATGATGACAAAAAAAAAAAAAAAAAGGACAATTCAGCAGAGGACAGCAAACATTCCAGCAGTGATTAGAGAGCTTGCATGGATCATAAGAGGTATCTCTGTTCCAATGTACATAAATGAAGAGGGAGGGGCAAGAAATGAAAGATCAATCCCTCCTAAATAGTTGGTAACTCAGATACATAGGCTCTCATGGGAAAGTGGAATACCAAGAACCAAGCGGGGACTTGGCGGTTCAATCCTCTTCCCACTGCCTGCAGACACCTCCTCAGCACCTGCCCTCAAAATCCCTGAGGTATTTCGCTTCTCTAGATCACACCTTCAGCTCTTTAAGTATGACCACACACCTGAGACACACAAAAATCTGCTTGATGGCCATCCATCCTTGCAAAATGCTTGTTTTGACTTACTCAGCATTTTCAGATTAACTAGTACCTTGCTTCCTCACCAGACAGCTTTTTTATTTTGGCTACTCAGTCACTGGCTTCAGAACTGAAATGCTGTATTCATGTAGAACTACAGCAAGTTTATTTTTGTTTTGCTAAACCAACAAGACAAACTGAATGATACAGACACCAGATAAAGTCACCAGCTGCTAAATTTATGACTATGTCTTAATTAAAAATTTATGAAAAATTGTGTCAAAACATTAAAACTCTCAAGTATACCCTACAAACAAAGTCCATCTGACAACTCCTCAATGAGAGGCTGCTTCTGCTCTACCTTCTCCAGACCTCAATAATAAAAAGCAGGAGAAAACCTTTAAACATCAAATAGGAATTGAACCTCCATACCACTGATCCAAGCCAATCATGTAACATTTCCCAAACAGTGTTTTGCCACAGACACAATCTACAAGCCTCACTAGTCATAATGGCATAAAGGTTGGCATTATCAGTGCAGCTACACAACTGATAACTACAGCCAAAATGTTAGGACAGTATCTGCTGCTGAGCTGAAACTGAGCAGGTTTCAGGAAAACACACAATTTGATTAAAACCAGTTTCTCCATACCAAAGAAACAACCCCTTGATAAGTGTAATATACCAGGATTTGAAAAAGTAACAAATGAACCAAGAAACAGTGAGTGTCATCTTCAGAGTGCTTTTCCACAAATACAAACACTAGTGCACAAAGGACTGTTCAACTTTCAAATTTAAGTACTGCAGTACTCACAAACGCATTTGGTAGTGAACTAGGAGAGTCTAACTCAACAAAGCATAGTTTTGCAGCAGAGGGGAAAAAAGGACTTGTTTAAAACTAGAAAACAATCTTAAAAGCACCATGTTTTAAGAGAAGAAAAAGGTAAGTCTCAATTTTTCTCCTGTTATTTCCTCTATTTTTGTCATATTTGCTGATCAAAACCAGCAATACCTTTTCCTTCCTCATCATTGCCCTAAACTAGACAGAAAACTGGGTTTCAGACACAGCAACAAATCCGAGTGAGCAAAGAGAAAATCATCCCTTAGTGACCCTCAAAATCCATTATCACCATGAAACCATTCACTCTGTCCCTTCAACAGACCCAACCTGCAGATCTACCAAGGTGCTTGCTGTAACACAGATCATCTTTGCTCCAGCCAAACAAAGAAATATTGCATAGTTACAGACAATGACTGGATTTTTCTCAATGTACATAAGTGAAATGATCAAATTCAAGAATGAGGCACTGTATTATGAGTTTGCTATGGAAACAGGAGCAGCTATATTGGGCCAGAACAACAGCTGATGTAGCTTGCAGACTGGAAGGGCAATGCCTTCTCCACTCTCTTTAAGGAAACAAATAGGACACACACATTTCTCATGCTGTTCCAGTCTAGAGTTTAGCATCTTCCTGGTGTGAAGCTCATAGTCCCACCATGCTGGACATCAGTCATTCATGAACATTTTCTTCATGGATTTATGAAATTTTGGTTTGTACTTTCAGATTATGCAATAAAACATTATATTCTATGTCCCATGTAAAATACACAGTAATAGGAACCACCATCTCATAGCAGACAAGTTTCTTGCATGAAACTAAGAGGTTTTGCAAATACAGAGCACAGTTTTACAAGTAGAATGACTCAAATCCTGAAATGCACCTACAAAATGCAAATAAACAGCCATGAAACTAATAGAGAGGAGGGTGACAAAAGACTGACTGTCTTCTGCAAGCCACATTCCAAGTTAATCTTGTCCTTTATGTCAGCAAAGAAACTATGGAAGAATGTAGGGAATATGTTAAAACACCTTCACCATCACATGCACTTTCAAAAATACTCCTCCTTCTAAGACCTGCCAGGGTTATTACACAGAACTGCTCTGTGGCCAATCATGTGCACACAACCCATATTTAAACCTCTATCAGCCCATGTACACTTAACAAAAAGGACATGGTTGTTAAGCACAGATAGACCCTGCAATTACTGGTTTTACTGACACACTTGTTTTACTGACACACTTGTTTTACTGACACACTTGTTTTACAACATAATTGGCCCCAAACTGTACCCATATCATCTTTGTGACTTCTTTCTTTCAGAAACACATACACCAAGAACACAGACAGTATTATGTCTCCCAAACACATATAGCCATTCTTGCTATGTATTTTGAAAACTTACTAATAGTGAAATGGCTAGTTCTTGCTCATAAGGTTACAAATTACAGCTGATTTCCTAACAAATATTAATATATAAAATGAGAAAATCTGATGGAAATTCAGCTACACTCATTGCATAGTTCTGCGATAAAAATATTATAGCTAATGTTAGTACAGACCAGAGGATTGCTTTAAACTCCAAAGTAAAATCTGCATTCCCAAAAGAAATAAGAGTAAAAAAAAAAGCTGAGATTTAACAAAAAAAACCCAGTTTGAGAACATCTGGCTTAGACAGCAGGCTAACTTAAGCAAGGTACTACTGTGTGGGCATATCCATGTTGTGGGCAGTGCCACCACCACTTAATGCTAAAATATTTTTATACATGTAAGTGGATTATTTAAACCAGACTTAATCTTTGCATACAATGATTTTCTGCTTATAATTTTTCAGCATCTTCTGGTAAGCATGTAATATTTATGTGAATGAACAATCTAAAGAACATGCTGCTACAGCAACTGGAGAAGGACAGAACTGTGCAAAGTAACTCCACTTACCTCTCAGGTCTGTGGAGGGAGTACGTTGGACATTTCCTGCCTGAGCTCAGGTTTCAAGTGGTGAAGCAATTCCAGGGAGTGTTCCCTATCAAAGGGCAGAACATTCCTGCAATACTGGCTTGGTTAGGGCACTAAAGAGCACACAGAAGCTTCACAATGAATTTTCAGCCTCCTTTATTCTTTTATGTAAATGCATACAGTATAAGGACAATTTGCTTGGGCATACAATAAACTAACTGATTTTAAGCAGCTTAATAAATAAGCAGTTGGTTAAGCAGGTAATTAACTGAAATTTAATTTATCCAAGAGCGCAGCCAATTTGCTGACTTGATGCGAACTTTCTTTAAAAGAACTCTTGATGTAATGCACAGAAAAACAACCACCTTAACACATTACTGTATGCACATGTGCATGCAAGGACATGAGAAATTTCATTTTTCATGGCTCATCTAAAGCAGCTAAAGAAGCTCACGCATTGTCAGATTTCCATTTGTTTAGGAGTCTGTATTTTAGCAACCCAGAAGGCACAGATTTGCACTGTGGCCCACCTGCTCATTTGGGTCTAACACAGTACATCAATTTCCTACAAGAAGTAGAAAAGTAGGTCAGACTCAAAGAAGACCCACATCCTTAAACATGATGCAGCTGAATATATTAAGTAAAATGCAGACCCCATTGTTACTAAAATTATCCAGACAACTTAATTATATATATACATATATATAACAAAAAAAAATCCTTTTAAAAGTACTGGACATACAAGGACAATTATGAAGGTTTAAACAGAATAATACAACATACTGCAATTCAGATAAACACTGAGATACACCTAGAGCCCATCTTCACAGAGGTTTATTGAAAACACATTAGTGACACTACATTAAATGCTTCAATCCAAACTAGTTTGAAAATGCTAAACATTAGCTGGTCATGCACTTTCTGAGGGAATTCCACATCAAGTTCAAAGAAAATGTTCTTGACTTGTTTTTTGTCTTTAAAAAATTTGTTTTGAAAGCTTTCAGCCATTCTGATGCAGTACACAGCTTCAGGACATTGCTTATAAATGAAAGCAGAGCAGAAATGCATTTTCATTTAAGTGAATCAACCCATGCACTACAATCCTGAAACTGTTCCAACAAGAGTTGGACTTGATGATCCTTGTGGGTCCTTCCCAACTCAGGATAGTCTAAGATTCTGTGATTCCTTCCTGCTTTATGCTGACCAAATAATGGAAAGTATCATTAAAGTTGATATGTAAACACTGACTTATTTCACTTTGCAGTCACAGGTGCAAGGATTCCAGGAAGACTTCTAGCCAGGCAACAGCATCATTAATGATTCCAGGCTCTATCAAACCCTTTTGTTTTATTTCTAGTTTATTTAATATCAGTTATATATCATTCTACATAAGGAAGATTGTGGGATCTCAGCACCTCAGGACTGAGGTGCCGGGCCACCGAGACCACCCTTGGGGGGCTCGGGAGTCCTGGAATGTTCCAGAAGTGTCTGGGGGCTGGACTTTGATCCTACACAGGAGATGACACCTGTATGAGGATAGGAGGGTTTCACCGGGGTGAATGGTGAAGGGATTGGTTAATTAGAGGGTGAGACACAGGGTTTAGGATTTATGTACAGGGGGGTTTAGAGAAGTAAGATGGAGGAACTGGGGCGTGTCCTGTCCTTCTTCTTCTTCTCCTCCATCTTCTGTGGTGATGGTGGCACTTTGGGATTGGTCATTACTAAAAGTGCACCGGGCAATAAGGGTGAAAGGTATTGGGGAAAAATGATAAATATTGTACACGTAACTTTGGGTATAAAGAGAGGTGACCGCCCGGAGGGCGGCACAGTGTGCTCATGGCTGGCTGCTGAGCAGAGCTCTGTCGGGCCGAGAGAAAATCTTTTAGATAAACAATTAATAAACATAAAGACCGAAAGAAGAACTGAAGCCTCGTCTCGTCCTTTGATACGCGGGCTGCCCCAAGGCCACTCCGGGCCTTTCCAGGCCCTTCAAACAGCCGAAAACCCGACAGAAGATAATATACTTCTGAAAAGTTATCATATGGCCACTCATTAAACTTTTCCTAAAGCTTCACTGAAAGAGAGGGATATCACATCTTTACTGTTGACCAGCTATTACTCTGACCATACAAAGTAACTACAGCCACTGGTCCTTCAGTGCTACTGTGCTCCCAAACAGTGGTGGGAAGGGCAGTGGATACAAGAAGAAATGCCTTTGGGAGCTATGGAGCTCAAGCTCCCAAACCCCCAGTGCTTCTCTGCACTGGTGGGTAACCAGACCGTGCTCTTTAGCCTGTACCTGCATGGGCTGGCAGCTGCCAGCTCCAAACTCTGCTGCTCCTGGCTCAGGCATTCCTGCATCCTCCCTCACAGCCTGCCACTGAGCAGTCTCCACGCTTCCTGTGCAAAAACAGCACACAAGGTGAGCTCACCTGCAGCTGCTTCTACACATTCCTCCAAGATCTCTGCTATCTGCAGACACTGAGCTGCTTGAGAAAATCCCTCATGGATGCCAGAAGTATAGAACAGTAAAGGAAAGTCCTACTTCACGTCCCAAAGTCACCAAGAAAAACATACCATGTTCTCTTCAGAACATCCATTATCTCACCTGCATTTCAATGCATAAGCTACTCTGACATCCTCCTTTCCCACATCCTCAGTCATGAGAAGAGCCAAATCTAACAAAAAAAGCATTAATTCTTAGTTTATATGACAGTTTCTGAAAATATTGGGCCAAAACTTCAACAGCTGAGAGGAAAGAAGTTGAATTTAGCCCCTCTCCTCCACCATCAGCTTCTCCTATACATGAGCCAATAGCAGAGAACTGATTTAATATTCTAGCCACTTACTCAGATAAATTTCTAAGACTGTTAATGCATCTCATGAACATGAGGGTTTCATAGGGTTGGCTGTGGATTTCAGTGCAGTCTTGGTGCCTAAATTAATAAGCATTCTCAGTTAAAAAATTACTCAAGGATTTTACTTAAACTAAGACCTCCTTGAGTAATGCTTTTTATCTACTTCTCTGGAATGAAATTTCAAATTTGAACAACTGCTGTGTGATATCAGCAAGATGCTCACTGTTATAATCACATAATTACTGATAGAGACAAAGGTTAAAGATGAAATACCTTGCTCTGTCACGCCCAGATTTTCATACTTTCTAACATAAAAATAATAATTAATGAGTGTTCAATCACTCTACACAGGATCTGTTAGCGACAGCTGGAGGCTGTACACCAGAACACAGCAAATTAGTGAGACAGTATGGTGGCACTACTGTCTTCTCTGAGAAATAAACTATTTGGACAATTTGACAACTCCCTCCCTTGCTCCTCCCTGCCCCCAAGAAGAAGGGCACAGCTAACAGAGAAGCCTATTATAAATGACACTCCTATCTAATTAAATGTCAATACTCACTATGCTTGAACTGCATGCACCACACTCACAACAAAGCCTCTCAAATTCAGCTGATCCCTTTCTCTGGTTTGAGTTGGAAGCAGGAGAGTACAGAAGACTGGTATCTGCTTTGCTCCTGTATGCAACATTTCAGGAAACACATAACAGCAAGATAAAATCCATTAGTTAGAGATTACAACACCTACTGCCAGTTTAGGAGCAATATTAATAAATAAGAGTTCTTAGAAACCACACCATCAACACTGACCATTATTTTGAACTTTTGAACTTATTTGAGCACTTTCTGTGATCAGTCATGTTTCACATGCAGACAATAACCTTTCCATCCTCACTATCCAGGACTCTAGATGAGATAACAGCCTGAGAAGATTAAAATTTCTTTAGCAAAGAAAAAAGAAGTGGAAAAATAAAACAGGCAAATAGACTTATACATTCCAAACAGCTCAATATGGTTCAAACCCATTTTTAAGCTTCAAATTTAGTCTTAGTGAACACCTGTCCAAATACATTACAGCTTTGGATTGTCAGAGAGGCTGAAGAAACTCAACCAATAGACTAAAAGTCTGCAACCAGGAAAAAGTTAGGATTAAAACAGTCAGACCTTTCCCCCCCACCCCATCCTACTTCATCAGGGCCCCCATCTCCTTTTTCACTGCATCAGTTTTAGGGGCCAGAGTGTGAACAAATGCAAAGACAACAGAAAGCCTCCTTCCAGCTATTCCTGCCAGCTCATGGCTCAGTACTCACTGCCCTGATGATAACAATACTGCAGAAGAGACAAGACCTTTCACACAACACAAGAAAAATGCCTGGAGTGCACATGCCTTTAGGCAAAGCTTCCCAGGGAGCACCTGCGGTTATTCACAAGCAACACAAACCCATCTGTCCTGCAAGTGACACACTGAAGCCACAATCAGAGTGGAAACATCACATGAATTTGTGCAGCTCTTTTGTTTCTGACCTGGAGACTTTTCATTTCTAGGTGCTATTCAGGGTTAGGGAGGTTTTACAGAACAAGTCACACATGCATGTGAACAAGATGTGTGAAGAACCTCACATGAGGTTTCAGAGATTACTTTGAGCAAAACCACAGAAAATTTCTCTGTAATATGCAATACACCCCTACACACCTTAAGGACCAGAAAAAAGAGCACATCTATCCCCCTATTAAGCGATGGCCTGTAGCTGATCTTCAGGAATCACCTGATCACAGTGAGACTGCTTTACAGAATGGGTTAGGGAGTCATACCTTGGTGTGAAGAAACAGAGAGAAGGCAGCTGAGGCTAGAAATGCCTTTATGTAACAACACTGGTATCATGTAAGGCCTGTTCCATGCAAACACAAGTTGATGGCGAGCAGCAGCTCGAGCAGGGCCAGCCTGTGAGGCAGCGAGCCCACAGAGAGGGAAGAGCCCCGGGGCACAGCTGTGGCCGCTTCAGGGAGGCAGCAAACACGCACAGACACCACGGCAGCAGCAACCCGCACTCCCAACGAGCCACTGAGGGTGCAAACAGCAAAGCTAGCAGGGGACAAGATTAAATCTAACTTGATTTTTGAAAAAGCCAACCAAACCCTGTGGGAAGGGCAGATAGCTGAAGCAGTCAGTAAAGGATTTGTCTGCCAGGAAAAACAAGAACAGGAAGAGGAGCAGTGTTTAAATATCACTAAATGGTGATTTCAACTATCCTCCTATATTCAAAAATTTGTCTAAATTAAACCAATATGCAAATGCATTTATAAGACATAAAACCTCCTTGTTTGCCAGTATGCAGCAGTCAGTTCATGATATTTGGAGGTGAGTTCCACCTCCATTATTTTAAACTTGATTCTATCCATAACCTGCCCTTGTTTGAAGGTAGCATTACAAATGGTAATCCATGACCTTCACACAGATGATCAGTACATCTCTCTCTTCCCATTCCTGGAGCTGGATCTCTTATTCTTGCTTTTATGACTCAAAGCTATAATAAGATGTAGTAAATGAAGACTATAACGAAACATTACTAAAATATCTTGATAGAGACTTCTCAAAATAAATCCCCAGTACTTTTTAAAACGTGTTCTTAATCTAGGTTAAATAGATTTAAATAGATCTTTCATTAAAGGGAAATCTGGCTCTGATACAACTCTAAGATCAGGAAGCCTAAATATTACCTATCAAAAGAAAAAAGGGCTGAAATCAGTAAGTTCAGAAGCACCAGGTGATAACAACTTAGTATTTAATGTCTTGCTTAAGGGGAGGGAGAATATAGACCCCCACCTCAAAACTCCCCAAATCCAAATTTCTTCCGTCAGTTTTCCTCAAAGGTTTCAAAGCATAATTAAATTTGATTCCTTTTTGCAATATGACTTTTAAAAAAATTCTCCACCTATTAAAGAAAAGACTTTACAGTTCTCCACAGACCTAGTAGAAAGCTAAAGCTCCTCAATATATAAAAGGAGTCTTTTAAATTTTTGAGCTTTTAATGACAATGCACAACTGCCTGTAGCTAGAATAACCAAGTACAGTCCTTTCATGACACTAATTATTAACAGCTCTAAATTTGAGCAACAACCCAACTACACACCCTGAATCGAGGAAATATAGCAAGTGAAAATTAGGTTTTGATTTCAGCTTTTCCATCAACAAATAAGAGGGGTTTTTTAACACAATTTAAGAAATCAAAAAGAGAAAAGTTACATGCAAATAGCAACTGATGGTCCTCAACAGTTGTACACAATTAAGCAGATAAGACAGGTAAAACACCAAATGATGCAAAATTACACATTCTAATTTGGTGCAACTGTAAATGAACACCAAGTCCCACTGCATCCTGTACGTGGTACAAGCCTCAACCACAATGATCTGAAAACAACACTGACAGAAAATATATGATGGAGAAAATCCGTGGGCTTGCCATGAGGCACTTGAGCACCCACAGATCAATACTGCTGCACGCTGAAGGAGCTGCAAGTCCAGAGCAGCCAGTGGAACAGCAGCTGCAGTTCCAGCTGTGGCACCTGTGCTGTGAAGCCTTTGAAGTTAAAGGCAGTCTGAACTGAAAACAAACTGGCAAAACTCAGAAAAAGCTTGTATTCTACTCATAGCCAACTTCAAGTTGAATTTTGGCTGGCACTAAAACTGAGGTATTAGACAGGGGGAGGAAAAGTTGTCTGTGTATATTTTGTTCAGAGTTGCTAAACCTAAGCCAAATTATCTTCAATAGATTTAAACACAGCAGATGCTAATTCTATGGCTCAGTGTAACCAATTGGACACTTTCCATCAAGATTAGCTTTTAATCAGAAACACCATTTCCATAAAATAGAAATTTTCACGTGGAAATTTTCAGTTTTGCCAAAGCCCACCGATTTTCTGCAGGAAACATTGAAATAATGCCTGTCTGGCTACCTGCCTGGAAAACGCTTGTCAACTCCACTTCTTCCTCCAGCAGAAACCAAACCAAGGGATGGCTTCTGGCAGGGCTGCCCAGCAAAGTGACCTCAGCCCATCCTGGCCCTGCCTCAGCCACCCTGCCGGCACCGCGGGCACTCGGCCCCTCCCCAGCGCTGCGGCTGCCGAGGCAGCACAGGGGCACCGCTGGCTGGCTGTGGGATGGGCACTGCAGAGACCCCAGAGCAAACAGGGACTGGAACAACGAGCTCCCCACACAAGGGCACCTCTGGCTGGCTGTGGGATGGGCTCTGCAGAGACCCCAGAGCAAACAGCGACTGCAACAACGAGCTCCCCACACAAGGGCACCTCTGGCTGGCTGTGGGATGGGCTCTGCAGAGACCCCAGAGCAAACAGGGACTGCAACAACGAGCTCCCCACACGAGGCAACATCAGTTTAGCTGAGGCACCTGCACAGCTGCAAAAGAACCATCCTATTTTACATCATCCCAAATGTTAAGGCCTCCTTTTATTTATTTATTTATTTATTTACTACATTTCACAACTTCACCTCAGTTTTTCTTCTGACTTCCACCTCTTCTCAAAGGACTTTCTAAAGAGGAAATTTCCATTTTCAAGCCAGATCAAGATTAGAAATTCAAAATTACCTGAATGAATCTGACAATGAAAATATCATTGTCATATGATGTTCAAGCAATCAAATCTTATGATCATTCACATGCAATGGAATTTTGAACAGGAAATATAAAATCACATTTTTGTGTGTTTAGTTTCTTTAGCAAAGTATCTTAAAGATGTCTGTACTCCACAGATTTGTAAATTGTACAAATCCATTTAATAATAATTGTATCTGTACTTCTTACAAAGTGAAGTTCTGAGCCAAATCAAAAGTTTCCCAAAATTGTGGCATACTGACCTCAACAGGCTCAGCCTTGTCAGGGGTTATGACACCCTTACACATTAAGGGCAGACTGCAGGCCCCCTGCACTCATCTTCATGCATTCAGAGGTTTGAAAATTGTTAAACTACTCTCAAATTTGGACATAAGTAAGAAGATAAATGATCTTCATGCATATTTCTAAGAGTATCTAAAAATACTTTTCATTTTGGATGTATTCCTTCTCTTGAAAATAAATTGACAAATTTACAGAAACATCTGTAAAGAAAAATGGGAATAATGCAAGAGGAAAGACAAGATCCAAAATTACATAAAAGTTGGTAATTCTTACCAGGGTTCATCAAACCAAACTTCAAAAACCCGCTTAAAGTTTAATTTTTTTGTTTCTGAATATGACTGTTTTCTTCCTTTTAGCTTTTGTTCTTTATAGAATTACACAGTAATACTTGACAGTTTTCACAAAATTAACTTAACAAAAATAGCAGACGCTATTAATGGTGTGAAAAGGAACATAACCCTGTCATGGCTAACTATGAATATACTGTGGGGAGAGGGGGAGCAGAAATCCCTACATTAATCCAAAAAGTAAAGGCACAAAGTTGAAGGTATACGATTGGAAAAGGAGGAAGAGCTAAAACCACAAAGTTTATAATGCACTATAGCTGCAGACTGAAGACACCATGATACCCCAGTGAAACTAAAATTCACTGACAAACAAAATTCACTGACTGCATATATATATATTTTTTTTTTCTTCATTATACCTCTCATCTATTCAACCTCAAACCTTTTATTAGAAGTTAGATTTCTTTTACTAGCATATTAGCAAATCATTTTCCAGGTATAGAGTATACATGTTCTATAAAGAAAAAGCCATCTAGTAAGAGCCATCTAGTATTTGAATTTAATAAAATACCCACTGAGAAAAATTACCTGACCATTTTGCTTGGAGCTGGAAACTTCTACAATCGGCTGCCATTCAGAACCAGCAAGAAACTTCCAATTTGGTTGGTCCGAGATTAATTGAAGCGAATTATTCTATTATTTACTGAGTTTATTTTTAGAAGGAAAACAACTTCTACCATCTCCTCTAATGCATTCATGTTCAGGAAGACACAGAGGCTTTAATGCTTGTTTATGATATTGACTCAGTTCAGTATCAAGTTTCACATCCGCTGAGAAAACAGCACATAACCATGGTACAGACCAGTTATTCAACTGAAAACAAAGCAATAAAAGAAACATCACAACTCCAGTGGAATAAAACATTACCAATAAGGGCAATTGAACCCACACATGCAGAGTTTGTGTGTGCTGAAGTTAAAGAGCAAAAAGCTATTAAAAGGAGAAAGTACTACAAAATTATAAAAGGCTATTTATAGGCCTCATGTCATGCTACTATTTAATCACACTGCTATTTATGTTTTCTCTCATGCATTTACCAACTCTAAGCAAGAACAAAATCCCAAATGCAGTTTATTCACCTGCATGTCACAGGGCCTTCAATTGCATTTACTTCTCTGCTGCTCCCAAGACCTCCCTTTCATCTGGCCAAGGTGATTCCCTGCTAGGACACAAGCACACAGCTCCTGCCACACACCAGTGTGGGGAGGGCTCACTGGCACTGATCATTCGTGGCAGCGATCACATCACCTCTTATTCTTCCTTGTAAGACAACCAGAGGGCTGGAAGGATCCTGTAAAAACATGTTTTCTGTCACTAAAACTGCAGTATGGTTCAAATCCTCACCTCGAGCCTTTTCATGTGCTGCAGCTGAGAGCACACAGTTATGTCTCTGCCAAGAGGCTGGGGGCAAGTTTGGGTTTTGATTTTTTCCCCTAGAAGAGTTCTAAATGCCAACTTGATTGTAACCATAGCCCAATACAGAAGTCCACGTAACCACTTCAAATTTTCTCCAACTTGTGGTATGAAAGACCTGACCAATTTTTTTTTTTTCTTCTCAATAAAGCCTAATCCTAAGAAAATCATGCTGTCAGGGAAGATTATATATCTAGTCACTAAACTCTGAGTAAGTGTAACACAAATGAACTTTTATACTATAGTGCCTATAACTGACATCTACTTCTTCAGAATAAAGTAATCCAAGCACAATAGTTACTCTCAGAAGAAGTCTTAATCCAGTGATTAATTTAGCTTTCTATGCCAGAGAATCGTTGTACTTGCACAGAAAATTACTGTCAAAAATGAACTTTACTGTTCATCTGTATACAGGAGAGATTGCCATGTTTTAGTCTTCAACAATTTTTTCCCACTATAATAAAACTAAGGACATAGCACTCTTTTTTAAATCAAAGGACTAAACTTGTAAACTTGATTTAGAAGCCCTGTATGCAAGCTAATTCACCTTTCAACACACAGCAGCTTTACAAAATGCTTAGAAAAAACCCATTTGGATAGTCTGTTCCACTATATTGCAGGTAAGAGAGATTCTAAGACAAGAGAAGCAGTTCCAGTCCCCAGGCTGTCAGAACCCAGAACTTTGCAGGGCTGTCCCATTTTCCCTGCACTGAGTTCTCTGCTGCCTCAGGCAAGTGCTCAACTCCCAGCCCCAGCCCTGCTGAGCCAGGGGCTCTGCAAGGCAGCAGCTCTGAATGCCAGATTTGAACCGAGGGCTCTCAGTTCTTTCATTCTACTGACAAAGTTGCTAAGAACGTGTGATTATGTTGCACGTCTCTCTCCGTTTCAAATTCCTAACAATGACTGGAAGCATGTGGCAGCCTACAAAACCCTGACAGCAGAGACCCAAAGCAAGGCTTAGTGAGCCTGTCTGCAGTGAAGTGGGCACACTATAAATACCAGAAAGGAATTTCATAGTCCAAGGAAAAAGGTAATGTAAATCTGCAAGGAAAAACAAACATCCCACAATTTCCAAAAGCCTGCAAGGAACACACTTCAAGCAGCCGATCTACTGCTGGCAATGACAGCACAAGAAACTGTCAGAGTGTGAAACTCACCCTGGTATCATGTTTGTTATTTTTATACACGGGGCAACATCCTGACTCCAAAGCTACTTGAGAAGCATCTCAGTTACACAAGTCAATGTACTTTCATGATAGTAGACCTTCAACATTTGGTAATTCATACGAGCTTTATGCAGACATGCTGATGTTAAATTACTATGAAAGATGGCAGTAACTCCTTGGTCAGAACTAAGCACAGAAACGGTGCTGCAGTCCTTAAATCTGGGACACAACTACATCCTCAGGTGTAATTGTGGTACAGCCAAACACAGCAGTGGACTTACATCAGTAGATAAGTTTCTGCCCAGCATTACAGTTCTCAAGGATCTCCATGACCCATACTTGCAGTGTGAACTGCTTTGTGAAGATACAAATCTCTGACAAATGAACTCTGAAGTTCCTCCAAGCCTGCAAAGCCAAAAAACTTCAAAACTCTTTACAGAAATTATAAATGTAAGTGTCCCTACAGAGAAAAAGATTTGCAGAATGCACCCAAGTTTCCCAGCTTCTTATCCTTTTGGTAAAGGTGAGAATAAAGATTTTTAGCTGTTGTCTACAAAAGCAGTGGAAGGGAAGCTGCCAGCAAGTACAATCACCACTTCCTTAAATACCTTTCCTTTAAATCCACCATTAAACACTTTTTCTTCTGCTTAACTGCCAAGCAGTCAACACTCTGGGACAGATTCATTTCTCTTTTCTAAAAGGGAACAGAAGCTGCTGTGGGAGAAAAAGGAAAAAAAGCCTCCACCTCTCAAAGCACAGAGCACAAATGACTCTGTCCAGGGCTGCCCTCTGAATAACACCAGTGCAGAGGCTGTTGATGGTCAAAGGAAGGAACAGCTTCAATTCCACCCGGGTCAGCCTGGGCCAGCCCCAAATTCCCAGCAGTCCTTAGAAGAAATGTCACCACTACATCAGGTGTGGTTATTCACCACTAGTGCTACCTTGAAAAAATGAGAAATCTTACCTGCAAGAACAATTCAATAAGCAAACATCAAAAATAATGAGCGGAGCAAGTTCTGACAAAATTCTGGCTTAGCTTTCCAAAAGCTCTAAAAGAGCTTTCTCAAGACATTTTTGTTTTATATAAAGGACAGTGCAGTTCTAATATTTCCCACTACAATTCTAGCTTACATCCAGAGTTTGTAAAGTCACAATAAAAAGCTCAAAGGTATCAACACAGACTTGCACAGAAATGAAAACAAGTTACAACAATGAATATTTAAGTTATTTTTATGAATACCATTATGGTCAAAAACCAGCCTACTGAGTTGATAATATAAAAAATACAATTTTTTCCTATATACTTTCTTGTTTTATAATGACACATGGTGTCCCTTGGGAGAATCATTCTTCTATAAATATTTGACATGAAAAGCAAGATTTTTTGTCTTAGCAAGTACGTTGTGATTCCTGACAGAAATAACAGATAACAATGGACAATGGAGATAGCACTGTTAAGCTGAACATAAAACATAAACTGTTAAGTTTAGATTTTTGGACATTTCAATGGGGTCCTTTAAAAGTCATTAGACATTATTAGGCAATTTAAACAATATATTAAGTAATCTTAAAATAGGCTGGCTTTTGCTCCTGTTGTTTTCCCTGGATAGGCAGGTACAAACATGGGTCACATTCACAGGTTGATGGTTACTGATTGCCAGGTTGCTGAGGTAGCCATGCTGAAACCACAGGGGTAATAATTCAGGACTTCAACCATCAGTTCTCTACCATTCACTTCCTGCAAATACTCCAGATCTGTTCCATGTATGTTCTTTCCTTCCCAAGGCTATAACAGTCCCCCTTCTAACTGTTCAGTTTCCTTCCTCACTCAAATCCTTTCCTACATTTTGTCCATTTCCCTAACCACATTTCAATCTTCCTCTGGCTTAGTCAATGCCCTCCTCCTTTGGGGTGGGTACAGAAGATGGAACAGCAACAGAAATCACAAGAATGTCCCAAAAATGCACAGAAAATCAAACAAGGTCTGCCTGAAGGCAATAAGAAAAACTGTAGCCAAGAGACAAGAGCCATGGCAAGTCCACTCCCAAGGTTAACACAGAGCTGCCAGGTACATCTAAAGTCAGAGTAGCAGCACAGACGTCTGATGCATTCTCCTGACACGCTTTCCATGTGGTTATGAATGGAAGGGATAAATGGCAACCTAATCAAATAGGCAGCATTACCAAAAATCATTAAAAGGCTGTTAAATTTCACACATTTTAACATGCAGTACAGAAAGTTTTCCAAACCATTACAAAAATCCATGAAGAACATGCAGCAAAGTTATTTCACCCTAGCAGTCTCCTACATACATACATTTTTACTTAAATCTCTGTTTTATTTTTCTATCATTTTCACCAACAAAATTAAGTCAAGCCTGTAATGCTTAGGGATAACCTCCTTCAAAAAAAAAAAAAGACTTTCAAAACAGAAGACCCAGAAGGAAAACTGATTAAGTACACGTTTATGCTCAACATGCACAAACACGTTGATGGTGACATGAGTAAAGCTGCTAAGTTTTCTGATACCTAAAAACAAAGCTTTTTACCTATCAAGCTGGACTTAGATATCTAACCATTGGACTTGATCTTTAGAGATCTTTCCAACCTAAACAATTCCAAGATTCTAAGTGTGAAGAGACACACAGACTGACAAAAGATAACACTCACCTATCTTTACAGTGAAAATATTGTACAAAGTGCACTGAGAAGGAGCAGTCTACCAACATACAAATGGACATGGCATTAAAAGGCAACAAGCTGAGTCAGCACATCCACACTGCTCCTCTTGGGCACTGTGTTTAAGAACTCTGTTCATCCATGTGCCCCTGCAGTCAGCCCAAAATGGCTTTCTCACACCTGCCTCTTTAGGCACTCTTTTGTAATTAAACTCAGCTTCCCCAAACTCTTTCCATCTATAGCATCCCAGAATTACAAGGCTACAGAAGAGCGACATATGGCAGGATATGGAATGTGCACATTAACAAAGAAAACCAAGCAACACATTTCTGCTATTTCCCAAGTCTATTCACATGCACTTTTCCCTGCTGGCAGCTCTGCAGCACAGCCCAGGTCCCCTAGAAACAGCTGCAGGAGCCACAGGTGGAAGCAGCAGGAATGGTCTCTCTGAACAGTGGCACTATGCTCCTCTGAGGACACAAAGCTCTTCCCCATGCTCCCAGAAATGCTCAGAAGAGCTATTTTCCAAAAATAAAGCCACTAGCCATAGCCACCACACTCACCAGTGAGACACAGTCACTTTCTCTCTAAACAGCAAGACAGACTCATCAGAGTATCCGAGATCAGAGTCAGTTCTTCTGGGGACTCGGGCCTTTCACTGCAACAAGTACTTTAAATTGGGACCTTAGGAAATTCAGTACTTTCAAAACTGCATTTGTAAACTCAGTTAGCAACAAGCTTCCTCTTCACAAAGATGTACAGGACAGCCCAGAATAGCAAGGCTCACCAAGTGCAGAACACCAAACCAAAACCACTGGCTTCTTAGTTCAGTTTTCCCAGTTATGTCTTCTCTGACACAATCAGTGGTTCAGTGACAGAGATGAACAAGTTTGCCATATTATGAAAAAGCAAAAATCTTCAGCCCACAAAAAGGAAAGTATTCTTTTCCCATTACAGGTTAAACCTGGGAACAGACATAGAAACAACATTTTTAAACAGAATAAAAAATGACATCTGAAGCCACCATATTTGCATTATGATTATGCAGAGCACTCTGTCTGACAAAGTCCAGATTGAATCAATCCTTCTGAACTCCAGGCATCACCACCAGCAGCATCAGCAATACTGACTACAGAACAAGTACACTTGAGCAAGTGTCTGTTGCCATGGATAAACACATATGGAATAGTTACCTAGGTACAACCATGCAGTTGTTGAAATGGGATGACAGGAGAATTCAAGAGTCTCAGAACTGTCAGCACACTAGCACCAATGACAATGTACCATGAAATTGTTAATACCTTCTGTGGAAAGACGTGACAAGACACAATTTGTTCCCTAGATCACAGGAAGCAGATCCTGATGACCCATGACTGGAAATGTTTTGGTAGCTGCAGGAAGTTGCAAAGAGAGTAAAAACCAACAGGTGAATGAGCCCCTTTACAGTCCAGTAAAGGTTTGCCAAGTTTTGGCTCTGTCCACTGCCGTAACAGGTCCTCTCCTCCAAAGTCAGTGTTAGTGGGTCCAAAGCTGGAGTCTGTGAAGCCAAGGGAGAAGTGATGCAGCTCCAGATGGATCCCACAATTACTGGACTGAGGCTGCCAGGAACATGCACTGCCCATGGAACAGCGGGTGGCCAGTGCCAGGCAGTGACTCCTTCAGCATTACTCGATGGCAGGGTGCCTCAAGCTGAAGAGTATCTGAAGAGTTCTTCAGTTCTGACTATTCAGGAGAGAAACGTATCAAGGTTTGTCCTTTCCAGATGCAGAAACTGGTGTCAGGGTGCTCTGGCAACTTGTTAAGAATGATGAGCATGATGTTATGTACATCACAGAGAGAGGCAATGGTAAAGAGCCTAATACCATCACCACATTATCCTTATGAAAAGTAGCTCCCACCCTCCAAGAACCAGCACAGCATGCCTATTTACCAGGTCACCCAAAAATATCTGAGGGAGCTTCTCAGCAGCTAAGAGTATGAACAATCTACAATGCCCATCTGAGAATTTTCTGTTCTCAAATTCTGAAACCTAGAGCCCAGAGAGCAGAAATCCCTGTTATTTAACACAAAATCAGCAAGAAGCTTCTGTCTGCTACTGACAGGCAGGCAGACTGCTACAAGCTATTCTGATTCCTCATGAAGGATGTAACATAAGCATTATTAAATAACAGACGTGTCCATCTGTCCTCTGGAAGTATATAAAGAGAAACACAAATTAGAATTTCTTCACAGTCTTAGATCATCCGCCTTTCTGTAAGAAAATCTGCTGAAAAAAACAGAGAGAAATGAAAAGGTGCCAACTAGACTGAACAAGTGCTGACAGAGCTCATGAAAGTGCAGAAAAATCTCATCTAGCTCTCAAGAAATCCAAAATAAGTAACTCAAGAACACATACACCCAAACCTACAGCTTATGCATACTTTGTGGTAGGCTTTGTTTTTTAACAGATAGAGAGGCTACACTACCTGGACATCTCTGTCACATGGTGGTCACGATGGCAAAATAACTCAAAAAATCTACAACTGGCCACTGATATTTTTGCCACAATATATTCTATTAAGCCACTTTATAAGATGACTGTAATACCCCTCTGAAAAATGATATAGGTAGATGCTGGCAGCTGGAGTAGGAGCAGCCATGCCACCATTACATAGCAAGTTTTAATACCACTACAAATCTGGTTCTTACATCTCATCTTGCAGTTCCATGGACTGGTGAATTTTTAGTCTCAACCACAAGGGATGAGAAAAGTGTTAAAATTGTAGGTGTTTGAACATTTATCTAAAATTCACTGTTGTAGTTAGCTTGTTTTCCTGTTTTGTTGGCTTCACTAAGAAGTTTCTTTCAATTTTCTATTGAATGTGGTTGAGAGTTTAAGCGAATAAAAAATTGCTTTCCAGAGTAACTATATCAGAGTTAGAGATGATCAGAGAGCTATTACTTAACTGCTGTTTTCAGAACAATTACCAATAAAAACACAAAACCACAACATCTATGGGAGCTATATGAAATCCAGACAAAGCAACAGGAGACAAATAGCTGAAAATTTGTCAGTCACATTAAGGTAAAGAGAACACAACCATTGTCTCCACTGGCAGCAGATCCAGCAAAGTATTACCTGAGAAATCTGAGAGCAACTCCTGAATGAAGATCATGCCTTCCTTTCAGCTGGGAAAAAAGTACAGGGTTCAAGGGCTTATGGAAAAGAGCAGGCAGTAGGATCTATGTTATCAGCAGGCAAGAGCAATACAGAACTGACACAGGCTAAAAAGACATTACACAACTACTGAGAACAGGAGGGAGGTGATGGAAAGAGCTCCCACAGGAGTGCTGCCAGCCTGATGATCTGAGCATCAGATCCCCAAGTGTGCACATAACAAGGCCAGAGGATATTTTGGGAGAAGACCTAGAGAGGAACCCACAAAACGTCATATTTATTTACACCTTCTGTGCCACAGACAGTTTGCTTTCTATTTCCAATTTGGGATTATACTTCAAGACACTGGAATTTGGTGGTTCACTTTCATCACATGCATCCATTCCTGGTATTAAACTTGGGAAAATGACCTATTTACTAAAAAAACCCCATACTGAATGATTGTGTGTAGCCCGAGCGAGCTCATGTCTGTTTCGGTGCATTAAGCTCAGATTCTTGTTTTACTCAGTCTTTGAAAGAACCAAACATGGATTTGTTTGTATAGAAACAAATGGAAATTTACAAAGTCAATAATTGGGATTATGATAGCCAGAAAGAAGGCATGGACAAGACAATGGACTATAGATCATATGACTGACCAGAGGTTAACTAATATCACTTCTTTCTGGAAAGTTGTACACACCAAGCTGCAGAAATTGTCTCCATGGTGTGCATCACACTGTTAAACAATGCCACTTTTTCTGTTATTCTTTTCCAAAAAAGTATTAGAATAGAGGGAACATAATATACATTAATTTTTAGGAAAAACTCTTACATCAGCTGAGCCATTTTGAGACTTCAACACTTGTAGCCACACCATTACTTACAGGTTTGGAACAAGTCTATTTACATGGGAGCATGCAGAATTGCATTTAGAGGGGAATTCATATTTTTTCCTGCACTTTAACCTAAGTTCAGGAAAATTATCATATTTGCAGGTAACTTATATTCAGATCATTTCAGCATCAGTTTAATATCTGTGGAGTAAAACTAACATCCCCCAACAAACATAGAAACGAGAAAAAACACCAAACACTTTCATGCTGCTTGTTAAAAAATTGACTGCAAAGTAATGAAGTGCATCTCTGCAGACTTAGGAAAAGGAAGGGATTATTTAGTGCGTTGGTTTGCTTGTGATTAATTTCAGGGACATGAAATATTTTGTTGTCAAGATATCCAGTCACTGCTGGAAAGACACTAGGAAAGCAGGTTAGGTTGCATTACATTTTTTTTGTTACCAATGCTTCTACCACCATGGCTAAAGTTTTTCAAATTTCACAATAAGCAGGTACCATACTGTACTGATTTGGAGAACCACTGATTTAAATAATTTTTTTTAACTTACACATGTCTAACTCAAACAGCTTATCAGTCTAAACCTCACTGTAATTATTTTATGGGTATGTACAAATGACAGTACAGGTTTAACTAATGATGTCCACACAAATTATTCAAATAGGAGGTTTTCAACCTCTACTGAGGGCAACAGGCTCCACCTCCTGTGCACACTGAGAAATGGAGGCTTTCTATTAATGCTGTTATTGATCACTTACTCTAAGAAAGAGATAAACAAGGAGCTTTGGAAAATATGTCAAACACTAAGGGTGAGAGGTTAAGGAAAAAAGCAGCAGAGTACAGGAATTCTAGAAGTAGGATGTGACAGTATCACTGACAACTAGACTTTACTCTGACAAACTCTTTTTATTTTGACATAACCTGGCAGTGTTAGCTAACACAGCATCCCTGACCCACTCCTGAGTTTGGCCTCTTGCTTCCAGCCTTGCATCATCCTCTCCCTACTGCTGACATAGCCATTTGTACAGCCATATGGTAAACCAGAGTGGGGAAATAAGAAGCAACACAATTTTGGCAAAATTATTCTTCAGTCAGAGCAATTCCCCAATCTGACTCACTGTGCAGCAGCAACAGCAGCACAAGGAGGGCAGCAGGTGGCCATGAGGAGAGGAAGGCTTCCTTCATGGTCAAAACAAGGCAAAGAGTAATGGTATGAGCATCCAGCCAAATCTGTATCATTCACTCCTCCATTTAGTTAAAAGCCTTTTCAAGAAAAGAACAAAAGGGTGGAAAATGTTGAAAAGGTGAGGAAAATGTGAAGATAAACTCAAAACTGAAGCTTTTGACTGTGCGTTTCCTGAATCTGGGGTAGAACACAACCAGATAAAATGGGGTGATAACTGGAATCATCTACAGGATTTTTTTTTAAGTTATGAAGCCAAAGCAAGCATTTCGTGTGATGAAAAAAAAATCTAAGAAAGTGAGCAAATTAAAAAGGAATTAAGAATGATGACAAACAGAATGGAAGGAGATGAGGATGCAAAAACAGCACTGGAGACCAGAAATTTCACGTATTTCCCACTTTTTCCATAGGTACCTATGGACTATCACAATAAAAGTACAACTTTATTAAAAAAACAAAGCACACATCAAACCTGTTAATTTCCATATGTCAGTGCTGAAATAATGCCTTTCCTTTCATGTTTATCCAAATAATCTTTTATATATATACCTGAAACTGTTGCATCATTTCCCTACTTATCTGCTACAGACCTCCCTTAAAATTTCCTGCCTTATTTAGGTCCCCTTCACCACAGACCACACAAGGACTTGCATACAATACAGCAAACAATGACAATGAAGAATCATTGGGAAGAAACAAGTGGCATGTGATTTGTTTTGTGGTGTCTGAATCACTAATTTGTTTCAGGAGGTGCCAGGGGAAAGATTAAGACTATAGTATTAATACAGACAATTCTGAAAAGGTCAAGTTCTCCAAAACATTATGAAAATGAAGGGACCCAAAATGAAATTGCAGCCAAAGACATAACATGACAGAGGTGATGGAGATTAGAGTAGCTCACTGTCAAAGGGCTCCCTGTACTGCTTCATGTGAAGGCGGTGCAACGTCTGGCGTATCCCAGGAAATGGAATGGGAGTTACCCATGCAGACAGCAGAGAAGCTTTACTGAAGCTGTACTTAACTCTGAACAGAATATGCCCTGAAGTGCTGAATCTGACCTAAACCCCTAGTTTTGTTTGTGCATTAAGGGGTCTTCAAAAGTACAACGTGGCTTAATACAATCCATAATGAGCAGCAAGACTCACCCTACTGTGTCTGTACTGGTAAAAAGACTTGCACAGAACCTGGTATTTGCTGCACTTTCTATCTTCAAATTTATACACTCAGTAGGCGTACAAAAAATATCTCCTTTTATCCAATGATCTCAGAGTTTTACTGGGAAACTATTTCTCATTTATAAAGGAATAGAACAAGATGCAGAAAACCAAGTAATTTGCCTGTCATTACACAGTGAGTCAGTGGCAGCAGCCCACACTGGTCATACATCTCTTGCTGTTCTTATCAGGTACTGGCATTAGAATAAGGTCTTTTATAATAGTTACATCCATATGTATCAACAACATGATCCTCACAATTTCAAATTTATGCTCGTTCTTTCTTTTGCTCAGAAAATGAACACTAAGCTTATACAATGCACTCTATTTAAAAGATAACACATTAGTGCCTTCTTTTTTCAGCCCAGTATTTCTTTAACTGAAAGATACCAGAAATGCTTTTGTGTTTGGGTTTACAATGAACATTTAAAAATAGTTAAATATTCCACAGAATAAAAGTTATAGCTATGAGTAGCTACATGTTCAAACCACACAAACCTAGGAATGGATTTACAATCAGTTGTATGTGGTTACACCAAGGAAGATTCTCTGTATACAGGACACGAGTCTGATGTTATTCATCACTGTCAGGATTCCTGAGTTCCGGATCTTTTATCTGATCCCAGAGTGCACTCCCATTCTTATCTGCAGCACGTGCTGATAACTGTGCCAGCCCTTTGGATGCAACATTTTTCCCCCTGTGGTATGAAAAGTGACTAGAGCATGAGGGGTGGGGGGAGAATGACGATGACAGTACAAATGAACAAGGAACAGTAACACATAAACAAAAGATGAATTGTTAGAAAAAAGGTTAATTTATGCAACTCAAAGAAAAAAAAATCTCCTCTAGTTAACAAGCAATTCTTAAAACCCACAGAACTTGGCATCAGTTCTATGATCCCTTTAGCATATCATCTTTGGCACACAACCACGGGAATGATTGCATTTTATCTTCATCAATGACTTTGGAGACCTTTCCAAAAAGGAAGACTGTTGTAATTGGTGCTAATACATTTTCCCACAACTAGTCTCTGCAGCAGAACTTTCACTCAAGTTTCTTACTGTGCATTCAGTTTTACCACTTGCCAGAACACTGATGGAGTCGAGACTTTTAATTCACAATTTTTCTTATCCTGCACAGGTCCAAGTCCAAATAGATAAACTCATATTGGACATAATGATTGCCACTTTTGCCAATGAAAAACAAAGAATGCTATTCTGATGTATGGAATAACAGAGGTTGTGCTATGAAGAGTTTCATACCAGTGCATTCAACAGAACTGGCTTACAGCTCTCAGCTCAGGCAACAGAGGGTGAGTAGGCAAGGCCAAGTTGATTATGTGGCTGCTTGATACATCTTCTCCCACCTGAAAATGCTATGTAACTGTACAGGGACACACTCCAAAGACCTATTGTGGGTAAAGCAGAAAACCACCAGCAGCTGAAGGAAGAGAGAAAACATAATCTGCTCCTTCCTTTCCAAACATCTGTCATTATTTCAAACAGATATTTAAATGTAGCTTGAGCCCCTGCATGGTTGTTTCTGCTGCACCATGCCAATCAAAAACCTATCAATCCACATCAGCAATGAGCACACAGCCCTGTCACACCCTGGTGACAGAAGATCACGACATTACTGAGATGGTGGCACTGGACTTACAAAGGCAAAGGCAGCTGGATGACACAACCTCCCTCCAGGAGCGCTGCAGGCTCCCACAGGTGTGGGGAGCAGCCCCACCTGTACACACGCTCTTGAGCTTCTGATGTACAAATACAACTCATTAGCTGCCAGTGAATGTACACATTCCCTTGAGAAGCCAAAGTATGCGTAATATTTAGAATAATTCTATTTTTTAAGTGCATGTTGGAATCTGCATAGCCATAGATAACTGTGTTTCACAGGATCTGCAGTGCTCAAGGGATGTATTACTGCTAGAGTCAATGGCAGGCAATGCAGCAGTGAGAAGAGCTGAGGGGACATGGGCTTAACCATGCATGGCTGAGCTAACATCTTCTGCAAAGGGGCTACCTGGCATGGAACTGCAATTGCTGCAGAAGAAAAATATTTATACACAGAGGCCAATGTTTAACTGGCATAGGGAAAGGAGAAGAAATATCCCCATATATTTTTAGGTGTACTTGTCTATTAGACAGCTTAGTTAGCTACAGGTTACAAATTGAAAGATGATTTGCAGAGATCAATGTTTTCTTTCTAAAACAGAGACTGACACTGAAATAATATTTTAAATTTACTTTCCATAACAAATTGCAAGTGCTTAGGAATCGATGTCAAGAATTAGAAGTTTTTAACTGTCACATGACATTAATTTATTTCTTACTTGTTCAAATATTATGTTCCATATGTATTGATATTTTCTGCTTCCCTCTATTTTTATACATGAGATGTTTAAGATGCATAAAAAGACTCCACAAAATCTTTTTCCTCAAGAAATAAAAATAAAAAAGATCAAGGCAAGTGGCTTCAGATGTTCAGCTTTCAATCCAGAATAATAAAAGAAAACTATTTTCTGAAAACATACATTTCCTTCATAAGTTTGGAGAATTTCTTTACTCTGTCAAGCAGGCACAATTCACTACAAAATACCGGAATTGCATACAAGGTGGTTGTACACCAATTCTGCTGAAAAGGATCCTAGAAGGTAAGTGGGAAGGCAAGAGAATATTTTTAGTAGGTCATAAGACACAAACATAAACCAACTGTGCCATGCTGTTGTAGAGAGGGAATTCCTCATTTGAGGATGCAGTCAGGCGCCCAGCCCACGGCACAGATCAAGGCCCTCCCTCCTGACTCTCAGCACTGCAAAACCTCAAAGGGACCTGGTTTGAAGCTTCCTAACCCAGATGCAGCTCAAATAACAACAGTCCAGTTACTTCATACAATACCACAGGAATTGAATGTATCACAGCTTTCAAACACTTTGAAACAATTGTTATCCATATATAGCTGATAGAATGCTTACTAAGACATTCAATGATATATCAATTAGATATTAGATTCAGTTCTTTTATTATGGTAAGGAGGAGTGCAACACACTCACAAACCCTGCCCTAGCAGAAGAAAGCACTTCTGGAAAAGGGATGACAAGTACAAAACACAGTAAAGTGGTCAGGGAAGGATTTAGCTCAAATTTAGGACCGTATTTTTGTCCCTGAGATACATTTTTAACTACCTGTTCCACAAACAAGGTGTACACTTGTATATACTTCTAAACAAAGTTCAATAAAAGGGATTACCTGACAGTGGGAAGCTATGAAATACACTATGCTGTTTCAAATAATAACTTCTTTCTTGCTCCATACCAGTACTACATTTTATTATATCCCTGTTTCAGGTTTTCTGGCACCTACTTGCATGAGCTGGATAGATTGCTGCTTTCCAAGTCATCCTCATCTCCTACCACTTCTGGCATTCTCTGGTTTTTCCACTTCTGTTTCTTCTTCTTGCATTCAAAACAAATTATAAACATTTCATGCAAAATGTATCAAAATGTTTTCTGATATATTTGAGGTTGGCTGTTTAAGAACAGCACTGCCAAAGAAGACTGATAATACCCACAAATTTTTGACCCATGTCAAATAAAACATGAGGTACTGGGTTTATCTTGCTTACTGCCATGAACTGTTTTTCATAAAGAAACAGAACACAGATAAACCTAAAAATACCGAGTGATGCTTACTTTTAGAGAGATTTAAAATTATTTTTTGCCCTTTAGCAAAACCAAGTTTCCCTAACTAAACTATTTTTAAATGCTCATGATTATTTCTTCCAGCTTATAAATTTGTTACATTCAAAGCACCTAGAAGAACAGAGGAAGGGCAAGAATGTGTTTTAAGAAAAAAAGTCATGTTTAATAAACTTTAAACATTAAGATTACAAATTGTGCCAGCAACGTTCCATTATCTTGTTTTGATAAATGCAGAACAGCCTGGGAAATTAAAAGAAGCTTCATGTTGCAGTGACAAAATTAAGATAGGTTTTGGTGTACCTATCAGTCAGCTGAAATGCAGACATTAACATACTAACTTTGTGGATCCTTGAATGACATAAGTGTCAAGATGAAAGCAGCTGACTCAAATGCAATCTGAATTAGAAATGGAAAAGGAAATGGGGAAGAACTTTGAGGAACCAACAGAAGATCTAATTTCATTTCACTTTATTATTTTTTTAAGGTAACACCATGACAGGATTAAATCCCAAATGCATATCATTCCAAACGAGAACACTGAACACCAGTGGCTCTGCAGCTGTGATATTGTCTGTGGTACCAATCTTGCTCCTCACCATACTCTACCCTGCCCCTCTTTCCCTCATCACCAGCAAAACACTTGTCAGGGTGCAGTGGAAATTTCACCTGAAGAGTTTCCACTCCAGGAGTCAGGAGAGGGAAGGACCAGAGACAGGCCGTGCTTCCCTCCATCCCCACTGAGCTGAAATGCTTCCCAAGCACCAAACCATGCAGCTGCTCCTGCAGCAAGGGAGCTGAGGAGGGGACTGGGGGGCTGCACCTCAAGGTGACTGTGCTGGTGGCAGCAAGCCTCAGCATGAGTTGGTTCTCAAGATGCAATTCCACAAAGAAGCTCTTAACACCTTCTCCTCACACAGATCCAGACTGTCTGGGGAGCAGGAATTAGGAGATGGGGAGGGTGGGGAAAGGCAGCTATCATCTAAAAGGTCCTGCTGGTACCTTGCCTTGGCTCTCTGAATTATCAGCAACAGTGAAAAGTAAAACCAGAACACAGAAAAATCCATTAATCTGAGTAGCCTGCTGACAACCAGAACAAAACTCCTCCCTTGCAGATGTGCTCCCCACCCCAGGTGTGACACTGCACCATTACTGAGGGGAACTGCACCAGCTGCCCAAGAGCAACACCCCTCAAAGGGCTCCTTTAGAAAAGTAAAGCATTACTGAACACAGAGTGCTGTATTTCACATCACATCATCTTTGGACTACCTCAAAAGACAAACATCAATTTTCTAAAGCTTCTGGTGTGCTCAAACCACGTCCCTGAAGGTAATCTCCCTTCCTAGAACCCACCTAAAACCTTCAGGATCAAAGGAACTGTTCCAGATGACACAGCCTGAGGTGTAGCATGAACACTAACTAGAGCCTGGAAGCAGCTCCAGCATAACCCTGCCTGACCACAGGTTGGTCACTTCTGTGATTGCCAGCATCAGAAAATTGAGTGTTTTGGAGGAGAGGATATGCTTTACACTGCATGAGTTGAACAGATGAAAATTAATCAAACTCTGCTCTTTGAAGACAATTTTTACATTTTCATCACAATATAAGAACAGGAGATTGTGCCTAACATTTGGTTGATCTCTGAGGAAAAACCCACCAGTGAATATTTCACTCACAACCTTAGCACAGAGCTCAACATGCAAAATAACATGAATAGAGCTCGAGAGAAAAGATAAAAATTACACTGTTTTGGAATGCTGAATGTAAATACATCATTTTCAAATGAAACTGTCAAACATCTTGTTGTGGTGGTAAAAACCAAATCACTATGCAAAATGATAATACAAGAAAAGTCAATTGTGTGTTTCTAATAATAAATGCTCTTGTGGCTTTTGAAGTCACAAAAAAACTCTTGGCTGAATTGAAGCATTGATTTCTGTAGTTATTTATGTGCAGTTCCTATTAGAATTCTATTGAATTCCTTGAATGGTGAATGGAAGTGCTTTTGAAAACACACACAAAAACTCTTAAACAAGGGACAAAATAAATGGAGAGTGTCACATTGCCAAAAAGTTTCAAAAAGTCAACAGAACATTTCAACGTTTTTTGAAGTGCGAGCATGTATGACATGGCTTGAGAGAAAATAAGTGTAATACAAAAACAATATTCAAAATACATTTCCCCATCACTCCTGAAGAGGAAGCATAAACACTGGTATTTGCTTCTCAGACATTATTTCTAAATTACTTGCTATAATCTTGAAATATAATCTATAGTAAAACATAGTTTTATTTTACAGAATTTTAAAATGCAATCACTCTATCTTTATATCCACCACCAATATGATGATATTTTACTTACTATGCATACAGATATATCCAAAGTGTATATTATGTTAATTATGCTAAGAAAATAAGGATATTTATAAAATGCCAAAAGAAAAGGTTTCACTGTGGGTTTTTCTGAGTACTAACAAGAGACATTTAAGTCTGGAAAGCAGATTTTTAGAATGTAGCTTTCTGTGTACAGCAGAAAAATAGTAATATTAATAAGTTTATCTTCAGAACTTCTGTATCAGCCTACTTTTAATAGAAACCACCTTTGTTTTCTCATTGAAAGTAATGAGCACCTCTAAAATAATCTTACCACAGAGTGCTCTTCAACAACTTAAGTAGTATCTTATTTTGAAGCAATTTAAAATTATTATTATTACAGCATTACTCAATACATATATTAATTTTTTTTCTATTTTTCCTAATTACTCATGGCACACTCATTCTGCTGAACTACAGCAACTTCTTTGAATCTGCAGTTACACATCTTTGTCCCTAACACAATTACATCATTTGCTATCACCCACTAGTATCTGATGAGGGATGGATCTCTGGTCATGTAACACATCCCAGGTTATTGCACACAGCTGCTGGAGCACACACAGTTATCATGGCACACCACAACACAAAATATATTCAAATGAATATCAAAGACTACAGTGGAGAAAGGCTTTTGCAGATACCAGAGCAGCTACAATCATTTCCCACAACAGTTAGAATGAATCTGTTTGTCTGGCAAACAAAGGGAAAAAATACTGTAGAGAGGTGGATTGGAAAATGCTTACATCAATGTAACTTAGAAATAGAAAACAGAGATTTGACAAAGCAGCTTCACTGGCAACATAAGTTCTATTCAAAGGTGGCTGAACACGAGCTGAAGTTTCAGATGTTAATCAGGTTTCTCTTTCAAGCTACTCTCTCACATACATTTCATTAGTATAATTTCTACAAAGCACTTTTATTTCTGTTTTCTCAGGACTGTGTATGTGTTTCCAATGCCAAAGAAGTTATTATCCACATGACCCTTATTCAGAGAAGGATGCTTTTTATGAAAATGCTGCAGAAAGCAGCCAGCATTAATGAGCTCCCATGCAGCTTTCCTGCAAAAGGAGGGAGAGCATCTGGAACTGGGGAGGGACAGCAGCACGATCACTGAAGGGAGGCAATGCTTCTGCAATAACTACAACTGAGCCTTTTAATTGCTCACTTCAGTTTTATTAAATAGCTTACAGCTATCTAGAGAATTTCTAATCTTGCATTTAATTAATCTCAAGAATGAAGTTCTCCTGCAGGAATTTCCTCTTGGAGGACTTTTTGTCAGATGTTCATTTTCAATCTATTTTCTAGCCCTCTGCTGAGGAATTCTGTTCTAAGTGTAACTGTATGTACACATCCTTAGTGGTTACTCACACCTCATTTTCTTACTGCACAGCTCTCCATCCTTCAAGTGGCATGTCTTTGAAAGCAGAGAGATTTTAATTAATATCTTTGTCTGTTATTCAATCCTATACAATTTACTTAACTATTGAAAAGCTTGAACATAATCCAGAGTTTCTGCAAGCATGGGGATTGTGGAAAGTCAAAACCAGCATTACCAGAAGAACCCAGGGAACATCCACCACAGTGCATCCCTCCCCAGGCACACTCACATGGTCACTTCCCCAGACAGATGCAGGAACTGCAGAACAAAATACTCAAATCTATACTAGGAGAAAAGGGAAGAGACAGTATCACCAATACCATAATTCTCTTAAGTAACAGTAAACCTATTAGGTGAAGGTGCCAAAAAATTGTAGCCACATTACACCACCCAGAAAAGCAAAGCAAAAATAACCTTTTCCCAACAACAAACTCCAAAATTACTTCCTTAGTCCAAATTTGAATATCTAAGGCCACTTCCAGCCTGAGTAGTTTACACATCTGACTTATATGGTATATCTTAATATATCATACAATGAAAGGAGAAGTAAAATGTTAATTAGGGAAGGGTTAAGAAAGGTAAGAAGCTTTTGCCACCCTTAATGTTCTGTCCCTCCTCACCCAGCTGCATGTGTAGCAAACTTGAGAACAGGTGACAGAACCATAACCAGCAGCAACTGCACCAGCTCTCAGTACTGGAGAATCTGAATCAGTATTCTCACTTAAGCCCACAGCAAACAAATAAGCCCAAAAAAAAATTCAAATCACTTGGAGGTAAGACCCCACAATGTAACCATCTGGTGTGTTTGTTCCATTGTAACACAGCTTCTGCATTTCAGTTTCTCCCTCCTGTGGTGGTGCATGCCACAGTTATTTCAGCACAAGCTTCACAACAGGTCATGAGATTCAAGGACAATTAAAAAAAAATTACCTCTCCTTCTTCATTATGTTTACCAAAACCCAACACACTTTAAAATTGTTGCAGGGCAGCTGCCCTTCTCTTTTCCCTCTTTTCTATCCCAACTTAGACAAAGATGATACACCCCTTCAGTTTTAGAGGCAGACACATTTCAGTCTTTCAAAACCTTCTTTTCATAAATACTACACCCTTGCAAATATTCAAGAGATCTGCTCCCTGGAAAGCAGGTGCACTTGGACGAGCTGACAGGATGCACTCTCTCCTTACAGAACCAACACACAAGCCTAAAACAGAGCAAGTGGGGAATGACTGGTAGGTGAGGATTCCCATCCACAGCCTCATGTGCACCCAAGCACTAAAAGCAGCCTGTGGCACCAATCCCAACTGCAGAAAGGCAAGGGCCTCTTCCAAGGCAAGCCTTAATAGCAGCTCACACTTTGGAGCTTACAGGCCACAGATTTCAAACTCAAATGCCAAGTTCCATAAAATTTTATTTTTAAGTCAAACAAATTGATACACATCCCTTCTCCCAAAGTAAAGCTTTTCTAAATACGGGCACTCAATAAACTCAGAAAAACATTTCAAGAGCAGTACTGAGGCTCTGTGCAGCTCAGAGACAATGCAAAACTGGCATATGCAGTGCACACACACAATTTGTATGGGAAAAAACAACTTACAATGCAACACATCACTGGACATCAGCACTGGCCATCTTTAAGCCTATTTACACATCAAAAGACAAAAATATGTCTCACTTTTTCAGATGACACCACAAGCTTGTTGCACGTATCAAGACAGACAAATGCAAAGTGACATATGTTAATTTTAACTCTCTCCAAAGCAATTTTTTCATGGGAAGACTGCAGGTTTTTTCCCCAAAAACATCTCTGAATTCAATGACAAGTCTAATAGAAACAAAACAAACTCAGTTTTATTATGTGATCTTCCTCATAAATGGTCATTTTTAAAAGCAAAAGCATTGGATCAAAGCTGTAAAATCTGAGAAGCATTTTTTTTTCAGTACCAAAAGAAATACATTACATTTTTGATTTTTTTTTTTTTTTTGTTCAAATCAGTTATAAGAACTTTAATTACAATTAATATATTTTGCAACTTCATGGCCTAGGAAAATATAAGGGAAAGCACCATCAAGAAATTCTCTCTTGGCCTGGATACAAAACTGTGCTAAGTTGGAATTTCAGAGAGCATCAGCAGCAATAACTGTTCTTCCAGTTACAGGTGTATTTCCCAGGTGCTCTTACTGACTGTGTGGTAATTTCTCTACCTGAAGGACAGGAATGAACAACATTTCCAGTTCTAGTCAAGCCTGAACTAAGCATGGAGTTACTTCAGCCCTGCATCTCTGCTGGCACATACAAGAGAGCACAAGCTCTGGGGTGTCACACTGAATTTCTCCTTTGAAAAGCACAGCTCTGCAGGGTTATCAAACCCACTTGGACTCTTCTGCACATGCACCTTCCACTGTGGCCAGAAACCACAGAAATCTCGCTTGTTCACCTCCTCCCAGCCAAAGCATGCCAGCCCATCTCTGGGACAAAGGAGCCACAGCAGGCTCTGCCAGCAGCTGCTGCATGGCCAGGATCTGCTGCAGATACAGTTTCAATTGCTGGTTTCAAACCTGACATAAAAAAGCAAACAACTTAACTAAGAATCGTTTTCTCATTGAAGAAAACACCACTTACATAACTTTCATTGCACTCAGTAACTGACACAAGCTTCAGAGCACTACTGATATCATTTGTTTCTCATTTCTGTCTTTTGCAGCAGACACAAAACACTCCTTGGAGGTTTGGTTGGGTGGGTGGGTTTTTGGGAGAGTGGGGGATTTGTAGGTCAGAGAGATGTTGGTACACAAACACAAAAAACTGGCCAAAGGACTCAGGAAAAGCTAAAATACACTCAGCTGTCATAAAAGTGAATATCCTTCTGGAGACAAAATGAGGATCATCTGCTTAATCCAAGCACAGTTAACAGCACAAAACCAAACCAATTAAAATTGTTACTTCTCACAAACACCAGAAAAGAGCTTATATTTAATTGTTTTTTCAATTGGCTTATTAAAACTATCAAACAAAATACCAAAATCATATAGAACTCAATACCTTCAGAGTTTAACTGATGTTTTCCAAGAAAAAGCACCAGTAGAACAAGGTTCTGACTAGCAGATATTGAGCAATTTTTAAATTAAAGTCCAAAATCCAGGCTAATAAGAGAACTGAATACATCCTCCTTAAAGCTTATCTACACCACTCTAATTTTAAAAAAGTAAAAATTCCAAGTATGAAAATGTTAATCTCTAGCAGCACTACATTTGATTGTCATTGAAGATCTGGGCTTTTGGTCATGCAAAATAATTCAGTTATAATTCTCTAATCTAGTTACCCTGAAAAAGATAAGAAATACCCAGAAAGGCAATGTAAGAATGCATGTGCCATAAGAAGTGGATTGTCTATTTCTCCCTCATCAATCTTAGGGTCAGACTGAAAACTGCCAAGTGGCAATGAAGAGCTCACTTCACACTCCAATCAGGAAAAATATTTCCCAGAGCATTCTTCATTACAGGTCATAAATACTCATAATCAAAAGACTGTTTATTTTAAAATGGATATTAGCCATTTCCCCTTCCTCGTGTAACTGTAGAGATGGCAGTGTCCCATAAACCACACAACTGGAATTGCATTTATCATCCAATAGTCACAGGAAACTTGTCCAAGAGTAACTGCAGTGTCAGACAAAGCAGGGTGCCAAGAGAGGCCCAATTGCATCACCCTACCAAGCCTTTGTTTGAAGGTGCATCAGCTGAGAAAGGAGGAGCTGCCTCAATTCTCACATTTCAAAGAGAAATTCATCAAGTTATGTTTGTGTGACCCACTAAGAATCTCTGTGACCACCAGCTGTAACATTCTGTGCATGTACTGGGACACTGCACACAACCAGCACACACTTCAGTGTGCTGTTAACCAGATTCTTTTAACCCACACATCTGGACCCTGATTCTAGTATGTCAGCACATCAATAAAACTTCTCTGAACACTTTAACTGCTATAAACTTGAAGTAATTTATTTTGTGAATAGCAAACAGCAATAGTTTTCTAATTCTGGAATTCTCCAAAATAAAGATGGAGATTTTGAATGTGTACCTGCATATATAACACTGTAATAATTATATATATATGTGTGTGTGTATATATATAGACTTAGAAGGAGCTCCAAAATTTTTAGAAAGTGAAGGTTTTCAAAAGCCTAGAAAAAATTGTTTTTGTGCTACTTCAGGGGATTACAAGTCCTGAAGGAAAAACAGCCTCTGTTCCCAAACAAGCATATATGAACAGCTGGTGCAGCCAGTAAAGACCTGCTGTTGTATTACCAGCACTCTGCTGAGCTCCTTGGGTTTTGTCTCCTGCCCAGGCCATTCTCCCCTCCCTCTGCTCTTCCACCTTCACAGTTCCTACCTTCCCCCATGAACAATTCCATATTATATACATACACAAACCATTTTTACAGTTATTTAGGTTGGAGGACATTAATACCCATGAGAATTTTGTCTGGGCATTTAATGAAAAGTGACAGCACCAGAGTGAAAGTGTTGTATTTAAAAAAAAAAAAAAAGCACAGTCAACCATCTGCTGAAAGATTCTCTTGTTTGGCCATTTTTTAATTGGTGAGAATGGAAGTGAGGTGACACAGAAACAGGATGTGAAGGCATGGGATTCATATGATCTTGCACCAAATTTAAACACAAACTGGGGGAGGGGAGAAGCAAGGCACAATCATGAGCAATCAGAGAATCAAACTACTGGTAGTGAGAAGACCCAAGAAGACAAACCATAGGAATGCACTATTTATCAGTTTAGGGAAAATAGTCTAACATTGATACCAACACCAAAAAAAGCCATGCACATGTCTACTGCTTGTTTTAATTAAAGATTTGACCAGATGAAAAGTTAGAACAGACTATTAATCCACTGTAATTTTAAGAAGACATTTACCCAACCCACTGACTACATCCAAAGCTAAACTGCCCCAAGCAAGCTGCTCCTGTTCCCACACAGGTGAGCTGAGGGCTGACCCATCCTGGCTGCCTTTGGTGTGCATCCCACCTTCTACATGCGCACACCAACCAAGGCACACAGCTCCCATGTACGCTCAGCAAAATCCTTACAAAGCAGCAACCATAAATAACGGCCCAGTGAAATGGAGCCCCCAGATGCTGAAAGGGAGCTGTTTCAGCAGTGCTGTTACAGTATGAAAGCAATCTTTTACAAGTGCCTTTATCCCCACAATCATGTCACACACTGCTGTATGAGGCTGCCAGCCCCGGAGCTCTGCATGCCCACCACACAAACACCAAGCACTCACACACAGCAATGCCCAGCACAAACACAGGCCTGATGCCTCCTGAACCAGTGCTGGAGCTCAAGTTCCTACAGCAACTTCTGTGCAGGTGGATCCATCTGCCCACAGAGGGGCCACTGCAGGATCTGAGCCAAAATGATGTACCCTGAGTATTAACTTACCATATATTTCAAATATGCTAATGGCAGTGACATGTAAATAGCACTGCATGAACCCTGCTCATTAACAGAGAGCTCATCCACTCCACAGAGCCATTAGCATTACTTCTAAGATTATAGGATTTTGGGTTTTATTCATGTTTTAAAAGTATAGCTGCTAATAATGAATTAATTCTAGTCACAGAAAAACAGTATTGGCTGAACTTTCCTGCTACTATGGTGTAAGTGTACCCAACCCTGGAAGTATTTTTAGCAAGGGTGTTCAATCAATACTGCTATGTACATCCTAAATTAGACATTAACAGGACATGAGAACTGTAAAGCATGGCAACAAACAATACATTCCACGGACAATTTTGCTGAACAAGAAGTAACCATCGAAGTAATTTCTAAACAGGTAAATTTGATTCCAAACAAATTTAACTGCAAACGTAAGGAAAACATACTGAAAGGTAAAATTACTTAATACATTTCAGCTTGTGAAGAATATGCATTTGTATTTCAATGTTTTATCTGACTCTGAAAAACTAAAATTAAAAACACACACATCATCTAAAAAGACAAAGAAACTGTAATGACAACAAAATTATAGCAAAAAAATCGGACCAACAGTACACTTCTGAGTTTACAAAGTATAAACTTGCCTGGGAAACATATTGACACACACGTACATATTTGTAAGCTTATCACCCAGAATCATTTTTTATCAACATGGTGCAAGCCAGAGTCGTGCCAATATGTAAAAACAACTTTTTAGGTCAGTGAAGCAAGAAATCCATTGTCAAGAAAATGGCACCCATAAGATTACAATAGTGAATATATTATGTTCAAGCAATGAACTGGAAAACTTTCCTACAATATACATAGCTAACAAAAAATGGTTTTACCAATTCTAATGTAACTCGTTCCTGTACTCCTGCAACGCACATTTCCAATGTGACGAGCACACCATGTCTGCATGCGTGTGAACACGTCGGTGGCTCCCAACATTACAGAGCACTTATTTGCCAAAACAAGCAGGCAAACGTGCACTCACAAAACCCCCTCACCACTGAACTCTGAGTTTAGCTCAGGGCAAGAGAAATGCCCCGTGGGTGAGCAAATGTATGTGCACACCGCAGCCTAAAAATTATCCTTCAGCTGAGATCCATTAGCACTTCTGTAACACACCAAGTCACACAAATATTTTCTACCTCACAGTTTCAAAAATTGGAACAGCTTGGCCACACGGAAGTCCTGGATGGCTGTAAATAACAGCATAAAGTTCGCTCACGTGTATTTTACATCCGAACGATGTATATCCTTCGAACAGACCAGAGGTGGGAACATCTCACGTACACCGGCAGCTATCTAGTTTTAGCTACTAGCTCTTGGAGATTTTTGAAAGGAAAAAGACGCTATGCTTCTTCCAGCCGGTGCTGCAACAGCATGCACGAGTTAACCCATCACCAGGTAGACGAAAAGCCTCTGTCGCATATAGACACAGCGATTATACAAGCCTTCTGCTCGAGGGAGACACTAAAAATGTACCAGAGGAATGCAGCGACAGCACTCAAACCTATTTTCCCTGCCCATAACCAGGGCAACGCGCACATGTGCCTAGAAAGCACAGGATCGCAAAGTTTTTTATTAAACACGCTAAAATAAAAATCCGTTTCGGGCGTTCGGCGGAGTTCAGTGCATTTTGGAGACCCCGACCTGTCCCCGCAGCTCGTTCCCCTCGAGGCTATTTCCCCCCCACCCCCACACACCCCCTTGGCCGAGGGGAGCCGGCTCTGCTGCTTTTTCGGAGGGGGAAGCGGAGGGAGAGCGCACACACACGGCCACCCCCCCTCCCCAAAGGGCTCAGGGCAGTCGCTCTCCGCCCGCGGCGAGCTGAGCGCGAAGTTGCGGGAGGGGGAGCGGGGGGGTCACAGCACACACACGGCCGCGGCTCGCAGCACCCCTCGTGCCCCCAGCCCGGAGCCCCGAGCGCGCCGGCGGCCGCCTTTACCTTCATGTACCATCCACGTCCTGGTTCCAGATGGAGCGGGGAGCGCCGAGGCGAGAGGCGCGGGGGCTGCGCGCTCGCGCCGCTGCCGCCCCGCGCGACCCCCAACCCGCCTCCGCGGGCGCGCGCACGGGCACGCGCGCCGCAGAGGCTCGGGCACGCGCAGCGCCCGCACCCCCCCGCGGGATCGGGATCGAGACCGGGAGCGGAGGCGCCGCTCGCCGCCCCCCCCTCCTCAGTCTTCCCGCAGCGCCCGCCCGAGCCGCAGCCTCGGGAGCAGCGACAGCAGCCGCCCCGCGCCCCGCCGCAGCGGCGAGCGCCGCATCGTACTGCAGCGACTGGGCCGAGGGAGCGGGAGGGAGGAGAGGGAAAAAAAGCTGGGGGAGAAGAGGACGGAGGAGCCCCGGGGGGAAGGCGGAGGACACCCCCACCCTCCGGCCTCTCCTTCCCCCCTCTCCTCACAGCGACCGGCCGGAGGGGCGGCACGGGCCGGGGCTGTCCCTCACGGGGCGCGGCACTGCCTCGCACGGACCGGCGGCTGCCCCGCACGCAGCCCCGGCCGGGAGGCAAAGGGGATCGGGGGGAGGTGGAGCGCCGGGGCGCTGCGGAGGCGCCTTCCCTGCCGGCGAGCGAGCGAGCGCCCGTGGGGGAGGAGGGGGGAGGACCTGCAGCCTCCTCCCCTCATCGCCGCCCTCCTGCCCGCCTCACGCGGGCAGCATAGCAACCAACATGGCGGCTGCGCAGTCACCCGGCGGAGGGCGGGAGGCGGCCCCCGAGAGCTCGCGAGAGCCGATGGGGGCGGGCGCTGTGCTCCCCATTCTATTGGTCCGTCATGTGTCCGTAAAAGGGAGGGGGCAGGACCGAGAGTGCAGCTGGCTGTCTGATTGGCTGGGTTTACCACGGCTGAAGCCGGCGGTGAGCACTGATTGGTCAGGTGATCCGTCACTCACACCTGTGGCGGTGCTGTGGGGCAGGAGGCGCTGAGCTGCGCTCGGTGGCTCGGCTTGGTTCACGCCACCGTCAGCTCGCCCGGGGGACGGGGTGCTCTGAGGGACCCTTGTGCCCGTGGGAGCTGCACGCTGCTTTTCTGGCCCGCTCCGTTCCGAGGGAAAAATGAGCCACAGAGGAGCAGTGGGGATGTGTTAATGTCGTAACCCTCCGTCTTGGTCACATGGTCGCCCAGCCTCACCCTGCAAATGTCCCAGAGGGTCATTACTGCCTGTAGGTCCTTGCCGGAGCTTTCCAGAGCATGAGGTGTTTGTGCACGCTGGCCACATAAACATTGTCATATGTGGCCCATGGGAAGGTTTGCGTTCAAAGACGTGGTTTAACACAACCCGGTCCTTTGATGTACTTACATTATGTATGAAAGGGTTTGGTTAAAAATGTCTTTAATGTCCACTTATTAAAATACAACCTCTCACAAGCTGTTTACTGAGTAACAGACACATAGAATATATAGAATCATTGTGGCTGGGAAAGACCCTTAAGATTACTGAGTTCAGTGTTTGGGAATGAGTTCTTGGATTTCACAATTAAATTCCTAACCATAGCAAGATGTAGAATAGTACTGAAGGAGTTTGCATGTTCTCCTCTAACTAGGAAGCTTTCTAAAATCTCATTTGTTTGATGTTTGCGAACTTTATATACATTTCCAGCCTAAATTGTTCTTGTGCCAGTTTTGTTCTTTTGTTTAAATACTCCTTCCCTCTTAGCAGTGTTTTCCCTCAATTGCTTTTAATAAAGCAGTCATACCCCTTCCATGATAATGGGCTAAATAATCCAAGGACTTGTAACCTTATTACAAGTAATAGTAGTAAGTGAATATTATGATAATACAGGATATTCCATATGACTTCTTTCAGGAATAATGTGAATCAGGGGTGAGACTGAATTTGGGGAAAGCAGTCAAGCAGAAATTTCAGATCACAATCTCTGGAGCTCTTTTAAATAATAGACTTCTTAATGATAATGAATAGAAAACACTCATAAATTGTTGAGATTTACATTTTATTAACAAAAATCTAAAAGATGACAAAGCTTGAAATGTGAATGATTCCCCTAGATTGAACAATTCCTAGACTGATGATTTCATAAAGCCCCAAAATAATACACACAGCATCAGTAATGTCATTCCTTGTTGCACTCCTGTTCTTCCAGCTCTTCCTGAACATCCCTGTAGTTGACAGACTGATTGTGGTGCAAGCAGAAACATCCCACCGCCGTATCCTGCATTTGTGAGCTGCTGCCAGCCTCTCGAGCAGGGCATGTGTTCCTCTGGGCATTAAAGGCATCCTTGGCTGCAGAGTTGGCTTGGTTGCCTGATAATTCTTTTTCAAAAGTTCATGTCAAATTTAGGCACAAATTGCACACGTACATTTCAATCCATTTGCACTTAAGATTCCAATTCTGCCTCTCACATTTTCATATAATTTTCTTGTGCATGGTTTGTGTCAGACATACAGTTATGTTCCATCTGAGAAGAACAATAATTAATACATTGCTTTCAACAGAGTGTGTGATGGAGGAGCAACCCAAACCACTCCTTGTGGTGACCGTAGAACTACACAACATCATTTTGGCAAATGCAGCCTTGCAGTGGTACAAAGGGATTTGTTTTGCTGATCTAACACAAAATTAGTGACACATACAGATATTATATGTGCATTCCAATATTAATTCCTTGCAATATATTGTCTTTTCTGCCTTTTGTTGTTTACAGAAGACTTGATTGAAAGCCCTAAATCGAAGCAGTGGAAGATTCCCACCATGTGCAGAGTACCTCAGGTCAGGCCTACATTGCAAGAGCACTACACAGATATTGAGACAAAGCTCTCCAGTTCATGCTTTTACAACAGCAATGGAGCAAAACTGCACTGCAGAATGTTTGAGTGCAGATATTGCTCAGACGAATTCAGCAAAAAACTTACTTTGCAGAATTCTGAGTTACATGTTATAAACCCCGAGCAATCACTTCCCAAAATTATGAATGAAAGACAGAAAGCAAACTGAAATGTCACTTTGTCATTATTTACTCAAAAGAGCACATTCCTTTCTCATGTAAAAAGTGCATTCAGCTCAATTTTCTTTCAAGAGCATGGCTCTTTGATATAGCAGCAAGTTTCTGGCTGTTGTCTGCCTGTGTACATAAGCAATGGAAGCTGCATTTTGTGAAAATTTTTTGCATAGCAAGAGTTTAATTTTCAAACCAGTGTGTGGGGATTTATCTGTACTCTGTTGATGCTTTTTGGGGAGGATATGTTATCTCACAGCCTGTTGTGTTCTGCTAGTAAAGCACCACTATCTTAAACTGTTTTGTACAAGTTAAACCTCTTGTGTAAATATAGAAGCAAACAAAAGCTTCTCCTTTACCTAACAGACCCGTGGTGTGTGTTTGTGCCAACAACCTTATTACTCATGCAAGACCTGCCAACCAAGCTGTGATTAATTTATGTGAGAAAACTGTATATTAAAAATGTGAATGGGATTTTAAGCCTCTCACTGAAATACGTGCAAACTGCTTTGTGGCCAAGAAGACATACTTAAACACTGCATTAAAGCAATTCAAGATAAATTACTCTCACTACAGGTGGAGTTTAGCTGTGAAAAGAGGAGACAAGGCACTTAATCTTAACGCTAAGCTTGATCAAGCATAACGTGTTTGTTAGCAGATGGGTTTTCTATAAAGTAAGGTCCTAATTCAGCAAAGCCCTTACAACATACACACATTACTCAGGGAACAACCTTAAAGTTGGCCAAATTCCACATGGGCAGTGCCACTGCTCAGCATGAATGGCAGAGAAGTTTGTGCTGGAGCATGGCTCTGGGATCACTGTTACTATATTCACAGTGCATTTTATGGACATAAATACTGAACGTGATTGTTAGCAGTGTCCTAAGCTATGGGGACAGAAGAATTTTGCTGCTTGGGACAAGGACTCACCTTCTCTTTAAGTTTGTGCAATACCTGGTGCCATAGGGCTCCACAGTACTAATTGTTAGAATACTGCAAAATAGTAATTTGTGGTAATAAGCTTGTTGCAGCTATCATCCAGTCTGGAGGCTGGTTGTATTTATTTATAAATATATGTTATAGATAATGCTCTTAAATGCACTGAAACAAAAAGATAATGGAAACATCAGTACTTACAGTTTCTGGACTATGTTCCACCAAGTCCTTTTTTTCTCCAGCCAGCCTTCTTTGACAAACTTCTTTGCCTTTAATGCACATCAAAGTACCACAAGGTTGAATTTCTAGATACCCACTGCAAACAGCCCAGTGATTTTGTGAAGTCCACTTGTGCATTCACTCGTGGAACACTGTTATTTTCTGCTTCTGTCCAAAAGGAGAAATGCTGACAAGTAGCATAAACTGGCAAAACAAAACCATAATAAACCAGGTAAAAAATACTTTGAAGCATAATTTTTTTTCCCAAACACATCAAGAACAGATCTGCCAGAGAATATGAGGAACTAGCAGGCAACAGAGATGAAACAAAAGCATTCAGGGAAAACAGGAGAAAACTAAGTACCTTTTTTCTGTCACTGTTCTTTTTGGCAGATTTTGAGGTGATTGTTACAACTAAACCTTTTTTAGGGGCATGGTCAGAAAAAACATAAGTGCAAAACTGAGTGTCTGTGGTTTTGGAGCCAGTCAGTAAACTGTACAGTACCTGACTGCCAGGACAATGTATTTTTCACCCCAGGGTTCAAAGGGAGCTTGGATCTGAAATCGCCAAACTATTAACTGTGCTTTGTAATTTATGGTTTGGAGTGAACCCAGTTCTGTAAGAATAGAAGTTTTTAGACAAGACTTCAGAGAAAACAGAAATGACAACCCAGTCAGTCTAACACATGGCTCATCACCATGTAATGAGAAGAAGTGGAAACTGCAAACCTGGTAGAGCTTTAAAAATGTCAGCAAAGTCAGCAAATATTGATAAAGAGGAGCTGGCTTATGTAGACTTTGTATAAATACTGGGACTCTGGATCTTCAGCCTTAATCAACTCCCTGTTGGAAGAAGACCAAGTTTGTACCAGCTCCTGCTATCTCCTTCCTCCTCTCCTCCTCCCAGCTTGCTTTTACTCTCAGTCTAATTGCCACAGAAAGGAAATCCAAATGTGTGGCACCAGGGGAGACAGAGCATGTTCGGGGTATCTTCCCAGTCCAACCCATGAAGGAGCTATGGACGTGATTGAAGAACATTTAACATGCAGCCTGGATGAAGCAATCACATATGAAGATTTCCCCAAACAGTTTTACAAAGCCCAGGAGGCAAGCTCTCTGTGTGACTGGTAACTGCTTCAAAGGGAGGATAGATGGGTAAATTATCACAAAGGGAGTAACCAGTGAGATACCAAATGCACCTGAGCTTTACAACATGTTCACAAGTGGTAAGTGAAACAGGACTGGACAGTGTTTTCTAGGGATTCACAATTCTTCAGGAAAATCAAAACCAAAACTGCTGACACAAAGTAGCCAAAAGAAAAAACCATAATGATAAAGATTGAGTAGGTGATAAAATACCAGCTAAAATGCAACGATCAGTCAATGAAATGAAAACAAAAAAATACTTGTGCAACATAGTAGGCTCTAATTAGTTCATATCAGTCAGCAAAGATATTTTGAAGTCACTATGGATAAGTTTTCTGAAATTGTTATCTCGGTGCTCAGAGAGGCAGTTTGGACTGAAAAGGACAGAAGAGAATGAAAAAGCAACAATAAAATGCTATTGTATAAATCTTCAGGAATCGTGTTCTTTCCTTTAATACAAGACAAAATTCTGCTTATAGCATCTTGACATGTGGTAGCATCTTAAGCATTGGAAAAACATGAAAAAACAGGAAAGAGTGACCAGATTGATCAGAAAGACGGAATGCCTTCTAAGACAGGTTAATTACTATGGAACTACTTAGAATATAGATGAGAAATGGCAGATGTAATACAGGTATCAAAAATCAAGTCTGACATGGGAAAGGTGAATAGGGAGCAATTATTCATTTCTTATGAGAACAACGATGAATCTAATAATATTTTTTCAAATGGAAGTGTAAAAAAAGCAAAAGGAAGTACTATTTAAACAACATCTGCTTAATTTGGATAATTCATCATCATGAGATCTTTTAGATGCCAAAAATACTTAGGGCTGCAAGAAGTTCCGAGATGAATTTACAGAAAAAGAGGCTGCTTTGCAGAGAAATGGAGAGAGCCTCCAATTCCATCCTTAGATATTCAGAGACTGAACTGGTAAACAGGAGGAGAAATTAGGCTGTAACTGCTCTCTCCTTACACTTCCACTGTAGGGAACTGCAGGGCACCAGGTTACCTGGACTTTTGGTGTGACTTGGGTCAGCCTTTCTTGCATTGCAGCTGCAGCAGAGAGATGTCCCCACCTCAAACCTCCTGCTTCCTGTCATATCCTGTGGGGACTGAACCAGAGAAATCCCAGTAAAACATTTAAATCAATGGAACATCTAATGAACGTTTTTAGAACTTTAAAAGGGATTTAATCAACATTTTAAGATCTTAATTTAGCAAACCAGTTGCATAGATACAAAGCCAAAAATGATGCTTTAGTTAGACCTTCATTTTGACTTAGCCCAAAGAACCTCACCCAGTAATTTCTGCAACAGCCTATAACTTTGGTTTGAGCTGTGTTGCAAGTTTTAAAATAGTTTTTTTTTCCTTTTTCTAAGCCCATCATTAAGCAACCCAGCACTGACAACTGCCATTAAAGCCTTCTGGATTTGGAACTCTTCAGAAAATTTCTGGAGTATTTGGGAGGAAAGAAAGATACGTGCAAAAAGTGGAGTATAAGTGGGCTCCATTTGTGTGGAATTGGTTCAATCCTAATATTGATTTCTTTCTACAGTGATAAAAAAAATTGAAGTAATATTTGAAATGAGCAGCTGACACATACAGGTTTCACCTCCACAGGCTTTGTTTTATTTTTCCCTAACTTTACGTTGACCTTTATTTGACTGGCTTGTAGGTAACTATCCAGAAAGTAGACAGTTTTCTTTCAAAGCTGGAAGTCAGTTAGCACTGGTTCTAATAACAATGATGTAAGTGCACAGGTTTCTCTGTTTTGTACTCAATGCTGTTTACATTTCTGTTGCTAAGGTCCCTGAGTGAAGGCCATAGCACTTTATTCTCTTAAGGTGACAGCAACTTGTGTAGATAAGCAGTGCACACTGTACATCAGTAAAGAAGTTGCTTGAGTTGGTTTTGCTTCCTTGATCTACAAGACAAACACTGGAATAAGGTCACACTTTCAGATGGGCAGTTTCATATTTCAGCCCTGTTTCCAGTGCAGCATCAGGAAACCTTTTGAAAATTACCAGTACATACAGAAGAAGAGAGGAGAAAATGGCCTCTCTGTCATCCTTTCCCATGTTTTTTTCCTGGGGATTTAAAAAAAATACTGTAGTGCTTGGTTACTTCAGCCTTTCCCAGGCTTCTTTATAAAGTTTGCACAGAACTCCTCACCCATGTGAGACCCAGTGTGTCACCTCTCACTGTGCCACAGTTTCACAGTTGTGGTTTTGAGGTCGGCATTGTCTGCCTGCAGCCAGCAGCAGTGCAGGGCTTTTCCCCTGCTGGTAAAACACAGCCAGAAATGCACCCCCAGTCCTGAGAATGTCTTTCTCCATTGCAATATAACATGACATGTTTCCAAAGTGTTCTTTACAAGTATTTCTGAAGAAGAAAATAAAAGAGCATTTATTGACTGTTGTGGTTTGCTCTGACCTTGAATTAGAGTGCGGTACAGAAAACTGCCAAATTTGGCCTGTCCTAAGAAAAAGACAAAGATGGCACAGCAGCAACTCAACTAACAAAACATATGTGCAAAATACTTCCTGGTACACCCATGTTCTGGCCTCCTGCAAAAAAATTTGCCAAGACAGATTTTTTGACCGGTTAAGTTCTTCCAATAACTGTATAACCTGTTCTGCACTTTTGATTCATAGAATGTTCACTTTCTGGCTTCCTGAAGTGGTTCCAAAGTTCATGTCATAAGCAGAAAAAATTTTAGAAAGCTTGGGCTGATCATGTAGAAATTAGCCAGACTAATTATAATAAGAAAGCATCAACATTTACAGAAAATTCAGCTCATTGCATTTTCTAATCAGGCAGAAAAATACTTTCAGATCAAGAATGCAAAATGTTGTATGTGTTCATTTTTATATAAAAATATTTGTATCCTAACAATAGCATGGACAGAGTGTACCAGCCAACATCTGAAACTTTCAGCAAAGACAAGAGGACCAGAGAGCCAGCAGGAATTTTCAAACTATTTGCCATTTGGTGAATAGAACCCTGGAAAGATGCTTTCACAGACACAAAAGTGGCTTCTGGATTACCAAGGAATAGAAGAAGAGAGATGCCAGTGAAGGGTGAGTTAGGAGCCCTATGGACTGACAACACTGAAACCAGCAAAGCACAATATTGCTCTTACACCACTGCTCCACCTGCACCTTCCTTACTCAACCCCAAAGGGACCACACACAGAGGACAGGATCTCTCAGTGCTTTGTGGCTCTGGTGACACCACCACCAAGGCTAGCATTTATTTGCACGTTGAATGTGGCTTTTATCTGATCTATAGCAGGTCTGTAATGTTACCCACAGCTCATAAAATTTGCTTGTTATCTAAGAATCTCAGCTTTCATGTGCTAGTGTTATCAACAGCCATGGTATCGATGATGAGTGATAATGATGATGTTTTTAGTCATAATAGTTGCGGGGACTTGGAAATGTGGAAGTTTAATAAGTCAGAAAAAAACCCAAAGAACAACAGAATGAAAATTAAAATTCACCTATATTATTTCACAATCTTAGAAACAAACTCTTTTTTGAATGCTTGCCTTTACCAGTAATGTTGTACTGATACTCCCAAGTCACTTTTAAGACAGTAGAAAGTGTGATTATATTCCTCTCTGCATCAAAAGGTAAAAATCTGTAGCTCTTTCTGTCCAGCTCCAGGCTCAGCAATCACTGGACTGCAGTGAGAGGGATTTTTTGGTGATGTCTGCTGCCATTTCTTAAGTATTCAAAAACCAGGATAGTTACCCTCATTGCAGTGAACTTGTTATGGGATCACGGGACAGCACCCTCAGCAGTTCAGAGGGGCAGGAAAACATCAAGTAATGAGGGCCTGGACTGAGATTAGCACAGAGCTGAAAGATACTTTAGGAGATTACCTGGGAGGCATTTTGGAAGACAGCTGGGCAGTCCCACTGCTTGCAGGCAGCACTATCAGCTCTACTCTTTGCACCAAGGTAGGAAAACAGGAATCCCCCCTACTTTACTCCTTCCAATGCGCTAATGGGGATTGAGGAGGTAGCAGATCTGATCTATCTTACTCCCAAGATTTAGTAAGGACAGATACAGAATGGGGAACCCTTGAGTCTGCTGCCTATTGGTTAGTGCCACAAGGCTAATGCAGATTCTTCTGTAATTGCTTGCTACACATATGTGGCAACATACAAAGGCCTCATGAATTGCAAAGAAATTGTATCTTAGATAATTTTGGATTAATCACAGTTTTCTCTAGAGGTACTTTTAATGAGGGACATACCCTCTACTTTGTATTCCTGCCCAAGGCAGCACATTTCCATGCCATATCATGAGGAACTGGCTCTACAAAGCCATCATTAATTTCATAGCTGTCTCTTCCCCCTCTAACAGTGGAGGACTCTTCACTATGAACTGTGCCTAGAGGCAGACTCTGGTGTATGGATTTGTGCTTCTTTGTTCACCTCCCCATGAAATACTGAAGACATTATGCACTTAAAAAGTCACAATAAAGTTTAAAGAAAATAATTATAAAACAAGCCTTCTATTCTTTACTCTGTTAAGGTCGCAGTTATTGAAAATTAAGATTTCTTCTCTTTTACCATGGATATGCTATTCTAATTTGTTTATAAACAGAATATAATAATGACATTCAGAAAAAATTATATTAAAAATGTTACACTAAGCTTTTTTTGCTGCTGTTAAGTAATTACACAGAGGAGCCCATTTTTCAGGACCTGCTGAGATTTGGTATGTCTCGAAAGCTAAGCCCTTGAATCCCAGATTAAATATGCAAAGGCAGCGGGAACAATTCCTGCTTTGCTTGTGCATTCACAACTTCCCTGAGCCCTGCAAGGTCTGGCTGCACCACGGGTCCTGGACCAGTCCTGAGCCAAGTCCCCTGTGAGCCAGATCTGGCTGTGGTGTTTCCAGTGTGACCAGCTGCTGCAGCAACACTGATATTGTTTGGGTTGTGCAAGGGCTAAGTCAGGACAAAATATGGGGAAGAGCAGCTCTGGCTCTGTAGTTTAATTGGAGACAGTATTAGCATGAACTCAAAAAACACAAAACTGACTAAGCCAGGACAGAAACATCATTGCTGCAGCAAAAGCAAATTTAAACTAAGTAGGGAAGTTTCTAAAGGACAATTTGCCTTCATAGCAATTGTGTAGCTCAGACACAGAGACTCTCCTGAGCTGAATTCAGGCCAGTGATACCATCCTGCTCTGCCTGGATTAGAAGCCTTGCACTGTACCCAGTTAACTGCAGCCACTTTGCAGAAACCCCGAAGTGTTCCACTGAATGATCTGAGGGAACATTCCCAGTATTCCTCCTCCCCAACAGGGCACACTTTCATGCCCACTGTGCACCAGGGTTAATGGCACAGTTCTGCTTTGCATTTTTTCTGTTATTTACCCTTTCTCCACTAGATGCTACACTGAGACCATCAAACATTTATTGAGTCAAATAACATAAATTTGAAGACTTAGCACAGAATAGTGTGTTTAAAACAAAACAGTGACAGCATTGCTCTGTGTGGTGTGAGGGTGAGACTCGTGCATTTCACATTGGAGTAACTGCTCTGACTTCATCAGAGATTCTTACTTGGCACTGCAGGAAAGAGGGATAAAGCAAGTTTGTGTTTACTGGCATTATTATTCATATGCAATTGTATCAAGAAATTACCTAAATGTGTGAAATGGTTTTCTGAGAGTGCCACAAAATCTAAAATTAACCAAATAATATATGCCAATACAATGAGCTACTCCTTTTTTCTCTTTATATCTTAGAAATTCAAAATTGCATGCTGAGCTGGAAAATTACACTAGATTATATTTTTTATGAAGCTTCTTCAAATAATATCACAGATACACATTTCTTGATGTTATGCAAGCCCTTGACCCAGGCAGCTGGGGAAGTGCTATGCAGTGTGGCTCCCACAGAGCCTGCCAGCCTGGTTTTAACTTGTGCGTTGTGCAACACCTTCTGGTAAACAACCTGAGATCCTCTTACCTCTCAGTGCAGGCAGGCCCAACCAGGCACTGCTGCAGAGCCTTTCTCATGTGACAAGTTTACTGGATAAATGTGTTCCAGCCTGTCTTGGAGGCTCTGCTTGGACAAAGCCAAGTGAAGGTCGGAGATGGTTTCAGCTAATTAAGGTCTTCAGGGCTGTGTCTCTATCAGGTCTGTGGTTACCCCTCATTCCTAAAGGTCTACTTATTATGTACCACACTATTCAGAAATGTGCTGTGTGTTGTAACCCAATTAGCAGCACCTCTATTGTTTCAAGAAAGGGGTAAATGTAATTTGAGAAAACTGCAATATGACCTGGTTAAGGTACAGCATCAGTGATATACTTCCTTTCCAGCAAAAATCAAAACACAGCTTCAAAACCCTGCTATATTGGCCTGTCCTGCTGTGACATGCTTTAATTTGCTTATCTGGTCTTAATCTGGGAAAAGAACTAGAATAGAAAAGAATGGTTTGTTGAAGCTCAACAGGGCCTAATGGCAGTCAATATTTACTGTTCAGGAACATAATCTGCTGCTGGTGTGATGAGGTTCAAAATATAAATTATATACATCAGCTGAGGATCTAGGCCACATGCTCAGCAAACTGGGCCCTGGCCTCCTTATTGACCATTCACAAGCTCATCTTCAGATTAGTATAGAGAAAGGTGGATTAAGAGCATGGTGAGGGGGAATCTCCTTTTTTGTTTTTCTTTTCTTCCTGTAGACATGGTTAAGCTTAGATCAGTTTAGCCAGTGGCAAGATGCAGCATTATTTATTCTAAGCTACGGACTCTACAGTGTTTCAGGCCAGAGGTTTCATTTTGGTAGAATTTCATGTAATACTCTGCAGTGAGGAGTAAAAGTCAAGGTTAGGAGTAAAAGCCACAGATTTACAAAGAAAGGCCCTAAATATTTTTACATTGCACTGGTTATACCGAGAAGCTATTAGAAATATGAAAAATAAATTACTAAAAGTAATAAAAATAAATGCTTGTCCTCAGGTAATTAACTTACTTACTATTTACTCCATCTGAAGAGTTAAAAACAAGCATGAAGCCCAGCCTCAAAGTAGGTCATAATTCTCTGAAAAATCAGTCATAAGGTCATGACCTAAATGAAATAGAGTTTGCTTCATAATGATCCTGGGAAGGAAGGGATCCGCCAGTGGTAGGGAATCAGCATGTCAAAGGGAATTGTAAATGGGAGCTTTGCAGAGCTTTCATCTTTTCCAGATGAGTTCATCTCCAGCTCAGGTCAGTATTGATTGAAAACTGTTACTCTGCACAGTCTGTTCAGTGCCCAGTGACTCTGGGAATTGAATCATGTTCCCAGCACACAAGCAGTAGCATCTCGTAAAACCACCACTAGACCTGAAATTAATTTCTAATTTTGCTGGCAGCTTTCCAACAGAGAGGTCAGGCTGAGGAGCAGCTGTAAGGATGAGAATTCCCCCTGGCAAAGCTGGAGGCATGTGGGGGGCACAGACCACAGAGAAGGGCGGATGTGGCAGGGCAGCAGCAGATTTGCACCTCTGCCATTCAGGCAGGGATTTCAGTCTTCTGAGTGCTGGTGGAGCAGCAAGTCCAAGGGCTGCTCCAGGTCTGCCCTGTGAGAGGTGCTTCATGGCAAGAGAACAGGCTGGAGAGAGCCCATCACAGCCTGACATGAGAACCAGCAGGGCTGGGCAGCCTCTCCCACGGCCCTGCTGAGCACCTGCACCAAGCTGCTGGTAACTGCAGGCAGGACCACACAGGTGACTCCAGGGAGTCAGACCAACAGAGGCAGCGTCACAAGGGGTGACTTAGAGAACTCATTTGGTGGCATGTTATTGCCAGTGGGGGAGGTAGGAAGAATACAAATTTGATAGGGTATTACAAAAGTTTAAGCGATCTCATGTGTGCAGACAAATATTGTTCTTTATCTGCCTGTACTAGGGAAGAAAGCAAAAATATCCCTGTGTTTCTTTTCCACTTCTGCTGACTTCTGTGTTTGGACAGCATCAGACAATTTTTGGGTGGAGAAATTTTGCTTGCTAAGGAATACCAGGGAGGAAGCATTTCATTTTCAAAGTCCCTGGGTTGGAGCTTATTCTTACCATTTGTAGGGAGAAACCCAAACATTATGTGGACCTTTTTTGCTCCATACAAGAAACAGCAACAAAGCCAGGAAGTGTTGCAGTTTGCAGTATTGGAAAGTTTGCTGAAAAAGAAATAGTAATAGGAATTACTGAAAGCAAGGAAGTAATTTTTGGGGCAGAATTTCTTCAACACATTTATATTCCTATAAGATTAGTTAATATTCTTGCCTTGCATGTGATGAATCACACTGCCCCAAGCCATGTAGATGGATGCACTGCTGATACTAAAGAAATTTAACTCGTCTTCAAATCACAATTGTTGAGTGCCTGTCATTTTATGGTAGAACTAGTCCCAGGAAAGTCTGGATGAGTGATACCACTTTCAGGTATCAAGCACTGGAAAATGCATGCACACATAAACTGACTCTATGATACAAAATCTCAGCAGATTACCACTTTTCCATTTAGCACATTCAAGAAATACTGCACTGCTCTTGCACTGTGCTGGCTTGGGCTGGGGTAGGGCTCAGTTTCCTCACAGTAGCTGCTCTGGGGCTGTGGTTTGGATTTGTGCTGCAAGCAGTGCTCATAATTCACGGTGTTTCCATTATTGCTGAGCAGCTCATACTCGGTCAAGGCCTTTTCTGCACCACCCACCAGAGAAATGGCTGGGAGGTGCACAAGGAGCTGGGAGGGGACAGAGCCAGGACAGCTGACCCCAAGTGACCCCAGGGATGTCCCATCCCATATGGCATCACGCTCGGCATACGGAGCTGGGGAAGGTTGCTGAGGGGCCACTGCTCAGGAACAGGCTGAGCACTGGTCTGTTGGTGGTGAGCAGTTCGGGTTTTATTCATCACCTGTCTTTCTGGGGTTCTATTTTTTTCCTCTTTCATAATTTTCTTTTCACCACAAATAAGATAAAATTTTATCTTATTTTGGTTATCTAACTGTACTTTCCTCAACCCAAGAGTTTTCTCACCCTTCCAATTCTCTTCCCCCATCCCACCAGGGGCAGTGAGTGAGCAGCAGTGTGGGGCAGAGTTGTTGGATTATAAAAAGCCAATAACTACAAAAACTTATTCCTTCTCATTATCCTCTCTCACTCTCCCAATCCTCCCTGCTTCTCTCCCAATTCTACTCTATCTTTTACTAAATATCTTCTTGCCTGTAATCTCTTGAACTTGAGCAACTTTTACCAGTTTTTTGGACTGGTACAAGACCATTATTTCTGGATTTATCCAAATGCTGCATAGATTCTGATGCACTCCCCCACCTCTTCTTACCAGCCCTCTAACCACAGCATCTGACAGCACATGCCTGACTCTTGTTACACTTTGTTCCTTCCAAAAATTTCCACCTTTGGAAGATGGAGAGCCCAGTGTGCTGTTGACTCCTTTTGCTGTCCTTTTTTGTGGATCTGAGGATCCTAGTGAGACACCTCACACATATTTTAGGGAAAGTAAAGAACCGCTGAATGTGGGGAAAGGAGGAAATTAAACTTTGTGCAGGATGGCTAAGCCACATGAAGCAACCATTTACCAAGTGTGTTTCACAAGCAAATTTGCTGGCAGGTGGACCAAGTGGATAACACACAAGTTATATTTAGGGATTTAGAAAATATCCTTACATAGAAATAGGAACTGTGGGAATGCTCTTTTTTCACGCATGCCTTGGATCAGTGCATTCATATGAGGATGAGACAAAGGGCTTCACCCAGCCCCAAGCACAGCAGCTTGTACCCCACATGCAGTGCCAGGATACACTGGCAGTGGCAGCTCCCCATCTCAGGGGATAGATTCCTCATTTAATTCCTGCCCACTCTGCCACCCCCTGACTCCCTTGCCTGCGCCATTCAGGGTGCTGTGGCAGGTGCAATCTTGCACACAGGACGTGCTGCCATGTCCCCTCTCACTGTTGGGTTTCTCAAGTGTCAGTGATCGTTTCTCACACCACTGCAGTGCCCCCTGGCAGAGCACAGCACAGGTTTGGAGGCTGTTGGAGGGCAGGCACTGAGGCAGCTCTAACAAGTGACAAATTTTTATATCCACCCACTGAAGCACTGTTAATGCATCATACACAAAGTTTAATGGAAAAAGTCAATGCTAGGATCACACTTCCACCACAAGTGAAATGGTTTGTTGTTCACATCAGTAATTACACTTCTTTGCATTTTACCCAAGGCTCACAGTATTTTTTGTAGAGCTTTTTGTCACTATATATTAGTAATTTTGCCAAAGCTGAGGCACAAACAAAGAGGGAAATATAGTGCTCAATTGAAAGCAGCCCAGGTGCAGCAATATCATTTGTATGAAGCAAATTTACCAACTGCAGTGGGTGTAGTTCTCTGATGGATGGTCAGACTGACTGGTCCCTGTAACCTCATCTGGCCCCAAATATTGCTACTAACCCTGGAATAAGGTCCACATAGAGAGGTGTTCTGAGCCCACCTGAAGGCTCATCACTTGTGATTTCTACCTTCACACCCCACCTTAGGAGGAGAATACAGCTCTAATCCATCAGCTGTGACGTGCCAGCAGTACTGCATATCTCAGAGTAGCCTGGGGGGATGCCCTGCCAAACTAAGTGTAGAAGTTTGGCCAAATGTGCCTCAAATCTATTAATTTCACAACTGAAGGTCAGTTTTGCTAATAGTTTTAACACACCATGCTGTGTATATCTGGTGAGAGTAATGAGGCCTTGGCTAATGCATCATTTAATACTGTTAAAATTTTGCTGAAACTGCCAGGCTGGGGATTTTTTTGTTGTTGTTTGTTTTTAGTAGTGTGAACATCTTGGGTTTGGCTTGAGTGAAATAAAGAATTAGATCCTGCTAGAATAAAATTTAAACATAGTTTCTGAAGCTGAGAAATGGCATTAAAGTAGGTCTTTTCAGTACAAAGCAATTCAGGTTATTATTGCATGAATAGCCTCTCAAGAGAAAATATAAATGGAAAATATATATTTAAGATACACTTGCTCAGACATTCAGCAAAATGAATGCATTTTTGCTTTTACATCACACAGCCTGTTAGAGCTGAGGTGACTAAAACACCCTGCAGAACTGTGACTTGGACTACATAACCTCGTGTCAGAGCCTGCTCACATCCCAGCGTGAGCTACCCTGGAGTTGGTCTGAAGGCACTCTGCCCTGTCCCAGCATGGAGGCTGCAGCTATTTATTCCTCAGCTTGCCAACAGCTCCTCATTTTCTCCTAGAGGGGTCTTTGGAGGAAGTCAGGTACTTAGCAAGCAAAGCTTTCCAGAATGAAGGCTGCTGAGGGAGGCAGCATGAACACATTAGCCAGAGGCCAGATACCAAGGATAGAAAGGAAAAGCGGAGAGGATTTTGCCTGTTTGAAACAGGTCCTTAATGAACATGCTAAGATTTGATACAGAAGAGATCAATGACTTCCTAAAAACACAGACTACTTGTGTAGATAACATCAGGGGTAACACAGGGAAAAAACCCCAAAGAAGAGCTCTGAGAAGGGATCTCTCAGAGAGAGTTTAAGTGTCTCATTTAGAATAGCATGTAACACTAGTTCTTAAAAAGAAAAGAAAAAGCAGGTCAAATCTGGAAAAGCGGTAAGGAAAAGGTCTCAAAATGAAAGAGTAATGCCTCTGGCAATGAGGTGTCAATAAGAGCTGAAGTGTGAAGTTGTGCTGTTTCTGCAGGTTGGAACTTCTGTCTCAAGGGAGGGGGAAAGCAGATTTGCCTTAACGCAGAGTCCTGTGTGATCCCAAGGGAGGCTGGCTGCCGGTACCCACGGCTGACATGCACTGCCAACTTCTGGTGGATCAGAATCCTGCTCACATTATTTCCTAGTCAAATCCTTTATTATTACTTTGAGAAAAAGGTGGTGCTGGAGTTGTAACACCAGCCCTGTACCAAATGTCTGCACTAAAGAATCATTTCACAGATACTGTTTTTCAGAACTGTCTGCAGATAAAAAATGTGGGCTCCAAATGAATCCTTACAGGATATCCACTAAGTGGATTCATGGCTGATCATTCACATTTACTGCTGTCTCCTGAGGGGATGCTGCTTAACAAGCTCACCGGATGGCACAGCTAATTTGTAAGTCAGTGTTTCAGCTTTGTCACTTACAACGTGCAGCATCTTTTTATGCAGCAAGAACATCTTTAATTTACATACTCAACATCATCAAGCTGTTCAGGTGTGACCATGCTATAAAACCTACATGATTCTAGAACAGCTTTGTGCTGACATTATTTATTTATTTGCTATATCAGCCTATGTCAGCACAAAATAAAAGCAGGTAGAAAAGGCACATGAATTTTCTTTAGCTTAAAAATCAGTTACAAGAATTTTGTTCCTACAAAGACCATATAGGCTGTAAACCCATATTTTATGTCTGAACATATCTGCTTCTTGCAGTCTTTTCCAGTGATTTACAATGCCAATTATGCTAGAATTGGACATATGGAATGGCATCATCGGGGATGATGAAGGTCTGCAAGCTTTGTATAAAGCAAAGGTGTTTTAAGCAATACAGCAGTTAGACGTTTGTTTTCCAAAAAAAACCAAAGGGTTTCGCTTTCTGCATCCAATTTAAACCAAAGGCTCAACAAAAGCAATACATCACAAGAGCAAATACAATGATGAAATACTTTTACATATGCATCCATAGAGGATATCAGAGTGATCAATTTGCATACCCAATTCTGAAATAAGATTCCTGTGTGACTAGTTGGTTCCATTGCAATCTTTTGTTCCATCTACAGGAGCCTCCACCTGTGCTGCCAGCCAGCTGCAATAGGCTGTTACACAACTCAACACATGTCCCACTTAGTCCCTAAAACTGGTTTCAGCCAGCTCTCAAGATTTCATTTCTCTTGAGAAAAGTAATTTACTAATTGTGATGTGTACTTTAGGCTTCTGGCAATGTCCTGTGCCTTCAAGGCCCTGCTGACATTGTGTTCCTGTGCTTTTGGTGGCCTGCACTGTATTTCTCTGCTTTCTTGCAGTGAACTTCAAGGCCTGGCTTCCTGATAAAATAACTCATGTTTCACTAGCACAATGTGTACATCCCCACTCTAAGGTCACTGGATAGTTCAATGTACAGAAATAATGGTCCGTTGGGATGTGCATAAAGATAAGCAGAGAGATATAAATAGATACAACGCTTTCCTAATGTTCTATTATTAATATATCTTCATTATGGCAGTATGACTGCTGTGTTATCAAAACTGCTTTACAACAGATGCAAACTTTTAACCAGACATATGGGCTGATACAATCTAGAGAGCTCTTTGAAGTCAGAGGGTGAATAATCGAACCAGCTTAACTTTAAATCCTCTCAAAAAGCACACAGTTTTTGGAATCAAGCAATTGCAGTTTGCTTTAGAATGACAAGCTTTTAAAAATCTAAAGGAAATGTTATTACTGTTCCACAATATATTTTTCTTTTTTTATCTCTTACACATACCTCATATACATCTCTGTGGCTTGGAACATGGGTTTGTTTGCTGCCTGTCCAGGGCATAACAACAGGATGCCAGATTCACAGCTATTTACATTGCTTGACTCCTAAATGTCAATTATAATGAAAGAGAAGAAGAAACATGGTGGGGAGATCTTTTTGAGTGAGCTTTCTAGATTACTGTGTCTTGTTTTTCACAAGGGTTTCATCTTTCATCACAGTGTCCAATAACCAGTCTTATCCATCCTTGGGTATTTCCCATCAGCAATCTGTTCAGATTCTAATCAGCTTTTAAACACTAAATTGTATCCATTTTAAGCATGCCTTTTGTATTGATATGAAAAGGATGTTTAGGGTGAAACGAACACACACAGAGCCCTACAGAATATATCCCTGGTTTGGGCTGCTGCATTGTTCCTCCATGCAGGTCCCAAACAGCCTCGCTGTGACTAACATTGCCATGGCCTGATTTACACACAGATTTAGTATCTGCAACTCATTATCATATTTAAACTTCTGGGTGGCTCAACTCCTTTGAGAAATTGGACCTAATAGCATTCTACACAGAAAAAGATGTAAGTACCTATTAACCTGTAGCAATTTACCATAGCATTTATAAAGATATGAATAACGTGCAGAGTCATGCACATCTTACTAATGCAGACTGAATTATTCATTGCAAAGCTGGGCAATATTTTTATCAAATACTTATTATGGATAAATATTTTCCTTATTCAGTACCTTGATGTATGTTTGAATAACACCTTGCCAATAATTCTTCATGCAAATGTTGCACTGAAATATTAGCTCTTTCTTCCTTTGAATAGTTATTTCCAAATCAATTTCCTTTGTGTTATTTATTCATTACAAATGAATAAATGGTATTCATGGAGCTTGTTTCTCTCTAGGCTAATAAACAGACTTGGTGTTAGCCCCAAAGTACTTGTAATTTCAGCTTCATACATGCAAACTCTTGCACACAGTGGATCTCTGTGCTAGCACAGTATTTCTGGCATCAACATGGAGATAAAAGAAACACAGGAAACCAAGGAAAAGTGACTCAAAAGTTTAAACTATGAAGTCAATGCATATGTATTGGTTATATGCCCTTATTCCATTGACTGTCATTCTTTATGTTGGTTTTGGTCTTTCTGCCCTTTTCTTCCTTTAATGCCTGAACATACTCAATCTCATATTTTCTTGTCTATTTGTTTGAGATTGACCAGTTTATATTTGCTGGCAATTAGTCCTCAATTTCTGGTCAAATGCTTCTCTTGCATTTAGGACTGTAAATACAAAACTAAATAATTCTCCAGCCATGCAAATATTCTCCAAGACTTAACCCCAGGCATGCAGGTGCTACTTTTGTCTCCTTTCCTTTAATTTTCAAATATAAACACACCATCACCATGATCAAAATTCACCTTTGTCATCAGTGGCCAAACAGGACAGCCTTAGCATTTTGTGGTGCAAAACTCTGTGGACAGCCTGTACTTCCTAAGTTTCAGGGAAAGTATTTCTTCTTATAAATTATAGACAAGATGTGCATACCGTGAGGTAAAATGCGGCCAGTGATTCCCAGCTCCTGGAGGCACAGGCTGGCTTGTGTCCATAAGGATCAGGGCTCCCTCCCTCTTAGAAAGGTCACACACATATTACAGGATGGCCCTTCTTATTGTGAGACACCACCATTACTGTCATTATTACTGTTATTACTGCTGCTATGGTAATGCCACCAACAGGGAGCTGGCTTTTTTCAAATGCACCGTGTGAAATAACGTGGTGCCTGTGCTGCAGCCCTCTGGGGTGAGGCTTTTACAGCTCAGGCTGTTGGCCTGCTGTGGGGTGTGTAGGAACACAGGGGCTCTGGGTGACACTGGATAACCAGCCACGGTGATGGAGAGTAAGTAACACCCAGCAGAGTTAGGAGAGACATTTCAAAATCATGCTCCAGGCCAAACAGAAATGCTGGGGCAGGTGCACCCTGCAGCGTGTGCACAGATGTTACTCTCCTGCAGCAGATCACGCTCCCTTCTGCCAGAATGAAATGCTACTTTAAAAATGCTTCTAGCTGCAAGCTGGCATTATTGCTTCCTCCCAGTAATGAGGCTCTGGCAAAACATTTACCAGCATTACAATTTACCTGTACTCAGCTTTGCACTTGCATTTGCTGATCACTGCGGCTGAAGCAAAAGAAAACAAACATATCAAACACATGCACACATTACTTAAATATAATGCACATTACTACATGTTGTCCTCAAAATAAACAAACAAACAGAAAGCAAATTCACAGAACAGAGTCTCTGTCTACTCTGCCAGCTACCTAAAAGTCTGTTGTGATCTCTGATCAGACAGAGCAGTCAGATATTTATGACTCTGTAATTTTTGAACATAGAAAGATGTAAGTCATAGCTACTTTTAAAACAAAACACTGGTGTGTCAAGAAGGAAAAGATAATAGCAGCACAGGTTCTGGCCAGATCTAAATCCCAAGTGATGGAGAGACAGAGAGGGATTAGGATAGGATCCTGTGGTCCAGGGACGGCCAAAGTAAATCGTGACTATCCAGTTCTAGTTTAGGCAATTTTCCATTCACCTGTGTCATGTTGTTTAGAACAATAATCATAGGAATTATTTAACATCTTTATTTACTGCCACTCTTCTGCTTACAGATGAAGGTCACAGCAGTTACCATCATGAAACGGGACCATATGGCTTCAAGATCAGAAACAAATTTGCTAAACCCTGTCTGCATTATTTTAATTCCTGTCTTGATAATGAAACACCAAATGAGAACAGAATTCAGCCTAAAAGATGAGGTGTCAGAATAATTTTATATCTTGTCAGTAGGTAATGACTGTAATGGTATCTCTTACTTAGGTACCTTCATTAACAACTTAATGGTGAGAGCATGTTTTAGCAATTGTGAATGTGTGGAATACTCCATGTTCTGGGGCAAAAGATTAGTTTAATGAGGAGAGAGCCAATTTCCTGAAGAAGTGCCTTATATAGTTCCTGCTTTTAAAAGAAGAACAGTAACATGAACAATTTATCATTACAACGTATAACAACACTTAACTTCATGGTTTGGTGCATTTATAGCACTCCTGGAGAGGGGAGAGAGATTAATAGATTTTTCTCACGTGGTAAAATAGGTGGAAATTTGTTCTTCCAAATCCTTTTGCTCAGTAGAGAAACATTCATAACCAGGAGATTGGGTTCAAAGAGCAAGCCATCACTTAGCCTCTCAGTCACTTCATGTTTCTCTACATGTTTTTTATGTTTTTAGGCACCTTTGAAAATGTGACCCACAGACACCCAAGCCCTGTGAATAGAGCTTTGATAAATGCTCATACCTTTCAACTACATTGTACTTCATTTTATTATAAGCAAGTAGCTTTAACTTCAGAGGGCAATAACAACAAAAGTGCTGCAATGTTTAGCAGAAGTAAAGAAGCTGCAGCAAGGAACAACCATGAGCATTATGTCATCTAGTCCATCTTGCCAACAAATGATGTTTCTCTACAGCCTTGGCAAGCAAACCTCGTAATTAGGCAGGCCAAAATAAAAACTGGCAAAAGCCTTGGTACCTGATGTGCAAAGAAAAGAAATCAGTACAAACCTAGTATTTACTTTGTCTGCATCTTTTTCAGAATTGAAGCAGAAAGGCTTCAGTGTCCTTGAATATTCATGCCCAGGAAAAAGCTGATCTAAATTTGCTGTCTTGGTACTTTACAGTTCATGTCATCTTGCATTTTTCCAATAAGTTTAAGTAGAAAAAATTTTCAGGGAAAGTTTAATTTTCTTTTCCTATTTGCTAAATATAAGATTATTTACCAGCCTACATCTGCAAGTTATGACAAGCTCACCATAATATAAAAAGACTGTGAGTTCAGGGAACTGAGATTTAGCACATTAAAAGATTATAGTTTTAAACAGTCTCAAGCTCTCCTACTGTTCTGCAGCAAAATCCTTCTGTCTCTGAGCTCTCTAGCTAGCAACTCTTTTCCAGTGCAACCATTTTATTTCTTGTTGACTCCAAATAACATATTTGCACAAAGAAAGTGGATTCTGTCTGTCTAGAAAATTATATCATGTTAGTGGTCCTCTGTTATACAAGAAAGATTAAATAAGCTGGACAGACATCAGACAAATAGAAGATATCCTCATCCTCACACAGAAGTGAAATTACATGAGATACTTGGAAAGTTGGTGATGGTGAATACTTAACTGGACAAAATGCTTTTCCCTATGATATTAATTTTTGTTAACACCAGTCACCAAACAAACCAGACCAAATACAGGATCTTTAGGCTGATGGTGCACAAAACCCATTCTGCTTTGAGCTCAGGGGGACTGGAATGGTGCCTGCCACTCTCCCCAGCCCATGCTGGGCTGGCACACACAGCACTCTGAAAATCCAGGTAGGAGCCATGGCCAGGATGTGGCACCTGCTCCCCTGCTGTCTTGGTAGGGACAAACTGAGAGTTGCCTGAAAATAATCTACACATCAAGCCTATGGTACCATTTACTTGGTCAACAGATACCGCAGAGTAAAAGCAATGCTGGGCTGATAATTTTTTTTTATTTTTGGCCAAACAGAAATTTTTAGGGACAGAACATTGAAGGCACCTTGGCATTACCCTAATTTTTTTGAGTGGCAAACTTGGCACAAATAAAAGCCTTGCCTCTTAGAGAAGAGTCACTCAGTTCCTTCTGAGGGACCAACATGAGGGCTGCTAAAGGGCCAGGGCGCCACAAGAAAAAGAAAATGGCTCAGTTGGCAAGACAAGACACCTGCTGCATATGCCTTACACCAGGCTTTAAGCAAAGCCACTGTCTGGCCAAACCCTCTTGACTCAAATGGCATCCTGTCCATCTGTGGTAACTAAATAATTCAGAGTTGCCACAGTGCAGACACTTCATTTTTGTCTTATTAATAGATGACAGCAACCTTGGGCCAGTCTCCCTTCCCCTTGGTTTGACTCTCATTAATCAAGCCCTCGAGCTAGATACTAGTTTTCCTATCAGCATGGCCTTGGCACTTAAAATCCCAGGATTACACATGGCAGATGTAACACTAGGTGAACCAAAGAATATTAGCCTGCAACTCCATTCAGCCTGTTAATTCCAGGAAAAGCAGTCATGTCCTCAAAGTCTTTGTGCTTTGCTGAATTCCTGAAAAAAGTTCTCTTTCAGAGAGAATGTCAAGTGTTATCCCCACTGGGCAGGAGTGACTCAAGCACATATGCTTATCACTGATTTGCTGCCAGTGCACGTGTGACTGCCTGCCTGCCACGAGGAACACAAAATTCACATCTGACACACACAGGCTTCCCCTGGATGTTCTCTGCCTGGCACACCACTGCTCTTTGGTCCACAATATTCTCATCAGAAACAGGGCAGGGGAAAACTTCTGAATTTGTGATTTTCCTTGAATTATTTATAGGGACATTGAGCAGTAATTTTTAAGCTAGGGAATCACTGTTTCATAGCTGACAGCCCATGAACCCATCCATGAGCTCCAGGGTGGAAAACCTTTAACAGCTGAGTTACAAAATGTGCAATGAGTTTATGATGGTGTGATAGATGCACACATTAAACACCAAGAAAATAAAACAGCTACAACATGATCTGTATTTTACACATTGCTTTTCATGGAACCTGTTCATGCAATAAGAAATTTATATTGTGTGCTTTTTGATAGCCTGGATAGAAACTAATCCAAAGGAAATTACAAGGTATTAGAAGGTACTGTAAAGAAGAAAAATTGTAAAAGACACGAGGTGATAATATTTCTGTGCCAAAGTCTATAGAAAAGAGCTTTTTTGATCATAATGAAAAAATTTAGCAGTCTTTCTGCTTTCCATAACCTATTTAGTAGCAATGAAAATGTTGGTTTGATTCTTTTTTCTTTTTTTTCTTTTCTAGAAAGCCAACATAAAAAGAAAACCCAAGTAAAATAAGACTTGAGAAGGAGGCAGAGGGGACACTGTTCCACACTGCTGAAAATAACCTGTCCAAGGAAAACCCGATTAGTGCTTTGTGGTGAGGTCAGCCACCTTGTGGGATTACTTGGTTTCAGTCCCTTATTTCCTAAGGAGTTAAACACTTTCCACATTAGCTACAATGAATATGATGGAAATATTCCTTGGATTGCATGACACAAGTATCCCAGTCCCCATTCTGTTTAACCCACCATAATATTCCCTCTGTCTATTTCTCCTCCAAAGCCACAATTCCTACATTTCCTCCTGCAGCATGACACTGGGATCCCCTTCATCCATTCGTGCCTGCAACTCCCTCTTCCATATAATCTCCAGGAGATTATAGTTTAAATCTACAAATCATAAGCCTGAAGAGACGATTTAGCACAGATCTATATTCTCAACATGCACGCTAACACATGGCGCAACACAGGGGGCACAATGTCACCTCCTGCAGCCATGTGACATTGATATGTCCATGTGACAAAAGGACATCCCAGATCCCAGGGGTAATGGGTGAAGCTTTGGGTGGCTCTGAGCACAGAGCAGTCTGATCCCCTCCCCAGATGCAGCAGCAGTGACCCAGGGGCTGAGCAGGAACATTCCTGCCCTGGTTGGCAGCAGCATGACCGGGTCACTTGCAGCGCCTGCCAGGTGAGCAGAGCTCGTGCTGGGTCATGCACCTTCCACGGCCTCCAGTTTGTATCCCAACATCTGCCATGCCTCCTGCTGGTTTGAGGAAAGCACCTCTGTTGGATTTGGCCATCAATATTGGCTCTCTGTGTACTATTCAAAGCAAAATTCAGTAGAAAATCTTTAAGATTAAAACCAGGGCAACACCATGAAATAAAACTAGTGCATAGTAGGTCTGTTCTTTTCCAGAAGCTTTCATAGTTTAGGCTGAAGCCAACATGCACCAAAACACCTATAAAAAACAGCTAAGGAACAATTATTTCAGACCAGACAACATATTGTGAAGTCCAACATGACAATGTTCAGTAAAAGGAGAAAAAATTTGGACATATCTGATCACAGAACATGCACACATACATTTTTGCAGAGTTCAAAGCTGCATCAAATCTTTTTCCAGCCTCAGAATAAAACAAACTTCAGAGACAACCATGCTAAAATTTGGGAAATTTGTGCTATATGTAAACTTCTCTTTAGTATTTCCACATAACACTTCTCCAGTGCAAGCAAATTTTTAATCTGGATCAAGGAAATAATAAATGTGTATGCCAGTTGAACTGCTTGTTCAGAAAATGGCATCATGCTTGGCTACTGCATTTTTTTCTGCATAAGCAGAAAAAAAGATCTACTCACCACGTGACTCTAGAAGAAAATGTACCTTTTTGATTCATCTATTGTGAGGTCTCAGCAGAGATTTTTTTCCTTTAATACTAACTGAAAGAAATTCCTAATACGTAGAAAATCCCAATTACTCTTCTTCTCATTCAGCTCTCATATCATTTCCATGCCTCTATATATCCAGTTCTGCTACTGGAAAGTAAATTAAAATTGAAAGAAATGGTTTTAAAGTTCAATTTGCAATTGCTAAAGTATGAATTTGATTTCTAATACCTAAGTTATGTTCTGGCCAGAAAAGTAAGAAAAACTTTTGCCTTTTCACCTGCTTCACAGGTGTAAAGCCATCATACACATGCCAAGTTTTCATCCAGCCACCTGCAACTGTGCCACAGCTGTCTTCATATGAGATATAGGCAAACATGATTAGCATCTCTAAATTGCAATTGCAAAAAAACTACTGAATTCGTAACTTCCATAAAATGATGGATTCAGCATTTCCGTTTATAAGGTGCTACCACGCTTAATGAAAACTTCAATAAAAAGTTTGTCTGGTTGCTGACTTGACTTTTTCAATACTCAGTATGATATCTTTAGGTTAAGATGAAGAATGTGGAAATCAAAGGGAAATAACTGTTAGTGGATGAACACAATTTTCCAAATTGCTTAAAAGAATATATAAAAATAATAATCTTTGGGATCACTGGCTTTTATTTTCCTATGGCAACTTCTAACCATCACAGGCATATAATGAATGTCTGAACATTAAGAATTTATGTGTGCTGCCTTAGCTGAGCATAATTCTCAACTATTATTAATGAGGAACTATAAAACACACTTCAAGATTTATGCCTAAATTACATGAAGTTTCCAAAAACCATAAATACATCTATCTATGGGTATCTACAGAGAATTATATAACATGCTTTTAAAACATGGTCACTGAGGCAGTGAAACTCATCCCAAATGAGAAAAGATCTTACAAGGAAAACTTTCTACAGAGTAATTCTTACCCTGCTCTGTTGTCTGAAATATTTATATAGCTGCCTCCAGTCTAGTCAGAAAATGAAGAATAAAAAAATGGGGAAAATTTTTTTTTTTTTTTAAAAACAGGCTTGTTATTTACAACATGGCTTGATCTCAATTTTAAATCTTCCCTGAGAAACTGATCAAGTATTTCATTGTGCAGTAATTAATTTAAGAATCAATGTAGCTTTAAAATGCTAATGCAGGTTATAGTTTTATCTTTACTTCCTCATAAATTGTATCTGTTAATAGCTACAGTGGTGTGATTAAGAACCCACAATTCTCAAGACCAGCACATGGATGTGCCTGAGCTAAGTACAAGCAGCTAACAGCACTACATAAGTTATAACTTCTCAACTCACAATACCTCACCTAGCCAGCAGTATATGAAATACCCTGCCATTTTCAGGAACAGGAAACAAAGTTTCTAAGGGCTTCAAGGGAATAACAGCTTAAAAGTGACAGAGGTAAATCAAGATCAAAAGGGAACTGGGTGTCATAGACAGCAAATAAGAAATTCATCTTTTAAAGAGTAATGCTAAGTGGAAATTTCAAAAGTAACATCAAATTATTTTCTTATGACAAAATAGGAAAGGTTTTAACTACAATGCCTATTTTTCATTTAGTCAAAAGCATTTTTCCCTCAAAAAAACATGTAGACTAAATGTAGCAAAACACAGGAGAATGGAAGCTGCTGTGGTCTTTGGCAGGTAAGTACTGTAGGAAAAGGTAGGAGGGGCAAATGAAAGTGCAAGCAGCAAGTGAGCACTTAAAAGTTCACAAATCTTGCTTGAGCAAGCTAAAGCAGCTTGTAAGATGAGTCAGCAGGCAGAAGAGGCAATTAGAGTAACAGAGCAAGGGGAAATGAAACAGGGAATGAAGAAACAACAACATTCCCACTGGAAAACTTCCAGCATATGATAGAAACAAAGCTTCCAGAGGTCAGCAGGTCTGCACTAAACCACTAAACAGTTACTGGATAAAAGTTGTTTGGATACTGCATTTCCTTTCTTCATGTTCACTCTGCAAGAACTGCTGGAACTGTGAACCTGGGATCAGGCTCACAATGTCTTGTGTTTTCTAAATTCTCTTAGTCATCCTAATGAGACCTGCTCTTGCAAGACTTCTACAGAAGTAATTTTATTATACACAAAGGAGGACACAGCTTCAGCTGTTACTCATTTATACTGAAAGAAGCAGTTAACACCTTGACTACATTAACAAGGTAATGCTCCTGCAAACCAAAGCAGAAAGTGATTCTGAGAAACCAGGTCAGAACTGGAAAAGGGATCAACTTTCCAGATGATGGAAGTTCAACCATGGGAGGAAAAAAAAAATTAAACAGGAGAAAGTTCTCCAGTAAGGATGATTTGGGGGACAAATATATTTTCAAAACAAGCAGAGAGCACCACAAATTCTTCTGGCAGTACGTTTTTCCTACAGAAAAACTAAGGTAGGAGTCAAAAAAATGTACACCTGGGTTGGCTGTGTTTATCAAAGTGCGTTTTTGGACACAAAGCTGAGTTTTTAAGAACACCCTTTCTCTCAAAATTGAAGACCTGGATAGATTTTGGCAAACTTGGTCTTACTGAGGAGAGTAAATGTTTCCAACTGCAGAGATATTTCAATGTTCATTTCTGGCTACAAAACTTAAGAGTTTGGCTTGTACTTTTCCAGATGGGAAAACCAGATGGATTTCTGGCCAAATTTTAGTAATTTTCTCCACTTTATGGATTTGGCAATTTGAGCAGCCCAAATATACTCACTTCAACTTAACAAACCAATATATTGTCAGTGAAAAAGATGCCCAGCAAAACATCCATAAGCCATTTTTCAGTGCCTTCAGTTTAATTTGTCTAACATACCAATTCCTGGAGAATAATAACAGTTTTTTCTGTTCTTAAGTCTGGTTTTGACAACAACCAAATTTCTCTCTTCCTGAAGGTGTCCTCTTTATTCCAAGATCTTAAGTATGTCTTCCTACATCAGCATTGTTCTGCTAGAAAGGCAGAATAATATAGACTTCCAGCTGAAATGAGTGAAATCAAGGAGGGACTGGATGCATGGATAGCAGATTGTCTGAAGGTACTGATTTTTAAATGAATGTAATCACACTTGCTACATGGAGCTTTTAGTGAACAGGAGCAGATAGCAGTTACAGGATATGGCCCACATGCTGCACACAGCAGTTACTCACTCCTTGATGGATCCTCTGCATTTGCTCCTCTGGTGAAAGCCACTTGTGTTTCAGTCATGATGATTTGATTCATACATTCAAATTCACACCCCACCCATGCAAGCCACACTTTGTCACTGTGGTTGTTTCACAACTGCTACAGCCAAGGGCAGAACAGTAGTAGGCTCTTCCCAGCATCACCTCTCCCAACACCAGCAGCTTTCCCTGCAGGGCAAGAAGCTCCACAGCTCTGCAGTCAGCTCTCTCACCATCTTATCTGTCAAATGATGGAAACCACTTGAATGTGAAATGGGGAGATAGCAGTGCTCTACTGTAATAAAAAAGGCTGTTTTCTAAAGGACCACTACCCTTCAACTGCAGCCCACTGGGCAAGTCCACATGCTTTACTCAGTGCCACCTGGGTGGAGATTTCCCTCTCTCTGAAGCTCCTGCTTCTGTAAACTGCTAGAGAAGCCAGATACCCATAGCAGCTGATTCAGGAATTGCTGTAATCAGATGCCTTCCACAGCTTGTTTGTCTTCAAGAAAACTGTCTAGCTCTCAATACTGCTCTTTTCAGACAACTTTATGTTTAACCATTAAACAAGCTGAAGATATCGCCACAACAAGAAACTGCAATTTTTAGGATAAAGAAATATGCGAGTCAGGTCCTGGAGTACATTTCTTACACTTCAGAGGGAATTCTAGGCAAAGCACCTTGGTGACCCTCATCTCTTGCAGCATCACCCACTAAAGCTTTATGAAGCAGCAAGAATTGCATTTATATAAAAAAGAAGTTACAAGGATCATTTTCTTTTCAGTTACACAGAACATTCAGGATAATAACACAAGTAAACCAGTCAAGCAAATCCCTCTTTAAACTAGATTTTATCTAAATTTAAACTAGCAACTCATTTTGGCCATTTGCTACTTATACCTCTTCATCCTTTAATCACTCTACCAGACAGAGAGGTTCATATCTGTAGATATTATCCATTTTTATGAGAGCTCATTATTCCACTGGCATCCCTGCTTTTACAGTTTCTACACTTAGACTTCTTTTATCTACATCTCTTAGCAATTCCTTTTAGCTTAACATTTTTGTTGCTTTTCTACATAAAAATTTGTACAAAGTGTGCCTTGTCTGAGCAGCAAAAGACAAGCCAGTTAATACTAAAACAAGTTCTTCAAATTCCTCAGATTTTCAGCTTCAGAGCTGGGAGAGGCGATTCACTGACATGATTTACTGAAAACTGATTTGTTTGGCCTTTTCTGGGCCATTGAATGAATTGCTTTTCTACATCAGACCATTCTTATGGAACATTTCCACCTTTAATTCTAGGATGCTTGCTTCTAGTGAACTCTCAAAACCAGACCATTTTTATTACTGGTATGTGGAGTTCATGTTTGATTTCAATGATAGTTCTACCTACAGGAAAACATCTGCAGTATAATAAAAGACTTTTCATGAGTACTGTCATGGCCATGTATTTGAGTTGTGCTATTCTTACTTGCCAATAGCATGGGTGATCTTGCACACAGCAATTACCTGGCAACACACACACAAATCTTTTCCAGGACAACCTGTACATTCCCAAAGCTCAGGGAAACCTTACTAAGCAGTTGTGATTGCAGTTCTTGTTTTCCCTGTATTGACACTATGACACTGCGCTCAGCTGCACAGAGAGGGAGGTGTGTAAGCCCTTGGCAAGAATCTTTGGAAAGAAGGGTCATGCACCTTGGTGCTAGCCAGCCCTTCCTTACCAACACCAACGTGCCACAGCCAGTTCAGAGAAGGGTAAATGGGACACAACATTTAGAGATACATGGAGCCACTGCAGGAGTCAAGTGAAGTGCACAGCTGCAAAACCCATTAGCATCACTGGGGCTTTACACCCAACAATGTCAAATAACCACACTAGCTGCAGGCATCGTGATGAAAAGCAACAGTAAGGAGTGATAAAAGACGAGTAGGTTACTTTAATTTCATTTTGTTTAAACTGTTACTTGTAAATCTCCAAGAAGGCCTTGATTTCCTCTCTGCACTCCTTTATGTAGCAGCAGCTCTTTCAACCACATAAACTAAATGGGTTAAATTCTCTCTGAGAATATTTCACAGTTTAGATTTGTCTGAAGGAGTAACAGGAGGATGATATAAACTCACAGACTGTATAAACCAGGAATTATATTCCAGTCTTGAGTCACTATGTCACTCTATCAACAAACTTCTGTGATGTCTTATATTGGATTTATCTGGAAGACAAGTTAAAAAAAAAATTAGCTCAAAGATTTAAAGACCCCTACCTTAAAGTGAAGTCTCTTCTTATTCCACAGATCAGGAAATTTTATCACTCTTTCACAAAGGACACAAAAACAATAGCTTTATGCCTTACAGCAGAAAAACACCAGAGAGACATCTCATGACCTGCTGAGGACAAGTGCAAGCAATAGGTGATGTTTCAGAAGCTCATGGCACAGATTACTTCAGCAAAAACAGACACCTCTCAGACATGGCTTCAGCAATGGAAGGCAACAGCAGTGCTTCAGCAGCCAGAATATCAATTTTATGTCACCATGTGATTCAAAAGGGAAACAGAACTCAGTAATGCTTTGAGCAAACACAGGTGTGACAGTTCTTATTGAAGAAGATGAAGAAAGACAAAGCCAGGGCAGAAAGGACATTCAGCACATCTCTGACTGAGAAGACACAAAATAATAGAAGCTGCTGGTGAGAATGACAACAGAGATAGAGATGAGAACTATTCTGACATCACCAGGGAGAGCTACTGGAACAGCAACAGAAACATAGGAAAGAAGGAACCACAAAGTTGAAAACTATCACCTTGAAAATCAAGGTGAGACTATAGTGGAAAGGCTTACTGCCCATGCACTAAACACTTCTCCAGGAGATTAGTAATCCTGGGCAAAGCTTGGCCTGCCAGACAAAACCTTGTTGAGCCAGGAGAATAATCTCCTTTGGATACAGGAGAGTAATCTCCTTTGGCAACTCTGCATCCCAGACCTCACCAGTTTCTGCACCAAATGCCAGACTCATGTCTCATACCTTGCCTTCACTGATAAAACAGGTGACACACATATTTTTAAATCAAACAAAAAAACTATACCAAAGCAAGCCGAAAAACCTTTTCTCAACATGCTTATCCCACTTGTAAGAAAACAACCCAGGACTGTCCTGTTACATACTACCACTCCTGGGGAGCATTCACAGTCACCATGTACTAGACAGAGCAGAACTAGATTTCAGCAAATGATGCAGGTGCTGGTAATAAACTGCACTGGTAGGAATTGCACCATAACTAATGTCTCCTACTGAAGAATAGTGATTGCAGCATAAGAATATACACAGCACAAGAACTTACACAGAACAGAAACACTCTGTCTTGATATTTATGTCACCACATGATACAGACTGCCCATTTCTTTAAATATCTGTGTTGTTCCACAGGAGAAAGAGCAAACACCCGAGTTTAAATTACAATGATTCCAAAACCTCTGCTGGACTTGCAGCTCGCAATTTGCCAGACTGTAAAGGGCAGGAAGGCAAAGCAGCACAGCAGAACTTCCAGATCAGTGTTTGAAAAGTTTCCCTTCTCAGCAGTCTTGTGATTTGAGATGCACACAGAACCGAGCACTTTGGAAGCAAGTCTTTAATATTTTAAGAGAGAATTCTTTATTCAAGAAACGTGCAATAACTCTTTCTGAACTATATGCAAAAATAAACCCCGAAATTCTAATGAAGATACAGAGGGAAAAAAATAAAAAAGCAGCACAGCGGTGTTCCAAAATACATAATTCACAAGTTTAAAATTCATGCACTCCCATCAGATGCCTGGAGCTCTCTTAAAATATTAAGAATCAAAGTTCTCCGGTAAGTGTACGGGGTATACTTTAATCTGAACCAGTGCCTTGGGAAAAGGTTACCACTTGGGGCATACATTTTCATCCCTTCTTTGCCCATCAGACCACGAAAAATCCTGTTGCGGTACAAGATTTTATCATAAAATTCAAGGCCACCGCTGGCATAGTCCTTGGAAAGCCGGGCTGCCTTGGAGTCGGCCCTGCAGTCCAGGTGATGGGTGATGGCATCAGAAGAGACATAGTAGCAGAGCAGTCCTCCCATGGCAGTGACAAGGTTACACAGGCCCCGGAGGATCACAGGGCCGCGGGATAACCCCAGCAGCAGCTTTAGAGCACTCCCACAGACAACAGTCCCAGCCAAGCAAGTCGGAGCCACAACTGCACTTGCTAAAGGGCTGCCACTCTGCAAGTACACAACTTCTCTGGCAATAGCAAACTTCTGAGCTTTAAGGGAAAATGTGAGAGCTTCCTTCAAAGCCACACCTTCTCTGCTCTCCCAGTCTACCTCCTTGCCATTTATTACAACAACATGGTTGACTATTCCTTTTTTATCCTCAGCTGTGCTATCAAAGTTAGGCGGGATGCCCACCAAACAGCCTTGGGGCAGCCAGGGAATTCCAGCGCTCACAGGGTGGAAGCTAGAGGCTGCAAAGGCTCTGTAGGAGCCAGTGGACTTCACAGCAGTATCTTGAAGGACATCCTGAAACACAGCACAGAGCTTCTCCGAGAGCTCAGCTGGCTGCCCCTCGGACCAGCACTCGTGCAGCAGTCTGAATGTCTGCTCAGGAAACACGTGATAGGAAAGGTTAGTGCCAAGCAGTCCCGTGCAAGAAACGGCCAACACAGCGATCTTGTGCTTCTTGAACCACACTGATGCCTTCCACAGGAGCCGCACTGCCATAGTCAAATCCTAACCTGTTCGTAACACAAAACCAGAATTAAAGTGTGCACAGATAGATTTGTCATCTCTCCAGCACTAAAAAACCCCAAACAACCAAAGCAGAAAACATGAGAAGAAGCAGATCACAATAACCAAAGAAACCATTTTTTACATTAACAAAATGCAAAACAATTTTACAGAGGAAGAGATATGCAATAATTTTTGGGCCTTGCAACACAGGATGATTGATATGAAGAATTAACTTCTCCCTTTCCTCCAGTAAATCAATTTACCACAATAAAGGCAACACTAAAGCCACCACACTTCCTCCTCCCCCAGCAATCAATACACACCCTGTATTTACCCAGCATACTTGTCTAGTCCTTGCTAGCACAATCCCTGTCCTGCCTTCCACTATACAGTCTACAGGTACTGAGGTCAGAAAGAGCCAATAATTAGATCAGTCTGTGCCAACCTCCTCTACAGTACAGCTGCAAAAATTTTAATCAGTAACCTGAATACTAAATTCAATAAGCTGAGTTTGACAACAACTTTCCAAACAGGATCACATTTTGATTTGAAAAATTTCAGGAGACAGAATTTTCCTTTAGGAGTTTGTTCTTATGGATAGTCAAGCTCAGTAAAAAAAAAAAACAACCAAACAACAACAACAAAAAAACAACCAACCAAAAACCAACAAGAAACAGTATGTGTTTTTTATACATTGTGGATTTTTTTCTTTTCTTTCAGTTTTAAGCTTCCAGGCAGTGGTTCTAGCTTACTCAGCAAAAAGGTATCTTCAGAAAACAGCATGCTTTAAAGCAGCTACTTTTAAAAATTTGACTCTGAAATATTTTCTCTGACAAATACTATGTTCAATCTGGAGCAGAAACTGAAGATAAATTATTTCAGGGCCTACGACTGTGTTATGACTCTTTAAATAAGCAAATAACTTTAAAACTTTCAAACCTGCCAACTCATTCAGTTCAAGAGTCATGCTTCCCTTGGGAAGCATCAGTTCTTTTTATGGTCCAAGCTCTATTATATGCTCTGCCCAGGAAAGCTCCAATTTCCTCTTTAAAAAAATTCTATTGGGTACAAAATTCCCACCTAGAACGATGCTACTGGGAAGGTATAAAAGTGAATTAGGCACCTAAATCCAGCAGAAATCAGTGAAAAGTGGGCATCACTCTTTCCATTTGCAGTGTCTCTTCTCTCAGGGCTTTCACATACGAGCTTCACAGAATCTTGCTGCAGCTGTTAAAGACATGAGTGTTTCCAGCTGTCCTCACAGGAAGCCGAGGTGGCAGAAGGGAATTGAGCTTTGATTCAACAACCAAAGTCTGAGTGTGCAGTGCCATCAAAGGTGGGTCCCAGCCATGCTGCTGGGCTCTGTGTGGCAGCAGCTGAAGCAGGGACACACGCTCTCCTTCCACATGGGCTGAACAAGAACTTCTCACAGAGGGGCAGAGCAGAAAACTGGGGTCTGTAACATCATCAAACAGCACCACAGGACATGCCAGGATACACCAGCCATGATCAACAGCAAATGAGTGTTAACCACAGGGAAACAAAAAGAGATTAATTTAAAGGTGGTGTTTTAATGATATGTTATTACTACTTCTTCCTATGAAGATCTTTCAGACTGCAAACCCACCAGGGGGAGAATAATCTTGTTTAATATTTATGCTGCACTAAACACACACTGAGTGCTTAATAAAAACAATGATGTATGTAATCATACAGTAATTTAATATGTATTTCTTAGTGCAATAACTAGTGGTGTTGTTATATTCTGCTGAAGACAGAGGTGGTGAGTTTTTTGACAATATTACTTAAGAAAAACATGCTAAAGAGCCAAGACCTTGGATGAAACCAGATTTCAGGAGAAAATCTCCTTGATAATAGAACTAAAAACCAGAAAATGGTAATACTTAATATCAAACGACCATTTTGAAGTTTATGACCTCACCAAATCTGGTAGTTACATCTGATTGGAAAGGTCATGTCATTTACAGTGCAGGGGAAGCACTTCCAAGGGGATGACTGTAGGGAGCCTATCACTTGATCCTCATGTGAAGCTGAGGAAGGGACTTCACAGGTTTCTCCTGTCAGAGAATGCCCTCCCACTGGAGCTGGCTAACATAGTTTTAAGATTAGAAATGCTTCAAGGAGAAAAGTCCCTGTTCAGCTTACATCCACACCCATGTGGGGAAGGACAGACCACAGCGAAAACTGTCCTTTCTTGCACTGCCTGATGAAAACTCCTCCCTTGCATGATCAAATGCGATTGTGCACATCGAATGCAAAAGTAAGCAGGAAATGCCACATAATAGTCAATAGTCAGGAAAATAAAAGGAAAACTGCTCACAATACATTTTAGCATTTATGCTTTCAAACCTTCCTCAGGGGTCAGTGCAGATGCTCAGCTCCTGCTGCATCCCACTGCAATCCTAACCGTGCACGGCATCTTTATTTTATTCATACACGTTGTGCAATTTTTGTACGAGGAAAGCAACCGGAAACTGCAAGGCAATTTATATGGCCTATATCCTGCTAATTTAATCGTTTAGTAACCATGAAGCCACGCTTAAACAGCGGCCTCCCCCACATGCTGAAATACTTTCTATCTCTGCGGTGTCACAGGCACTTAATTCTCACTGAACTCAGAGATCTGGATCAGTTAAAGTTCAGATGGGGGATATCTGGGCGGGTTTGGCCATAACACGTGTGTATTACTGAATTTATCGCTTTAAAATCGCCCGTAGTCGAGGGGAAAGCCCAGCTTAAAGCACGATCAATCAGAAAACGGGGCGCGGGCCAGAGCCGCCTCCAGGGCTCCGGCTGTCACGAAATTAAAAACACAGAAGAGGAGAGTGATCCAAATGCACAGCCCCGGGGCCCCGCTGCGGGAACCGCCCGGCTCCCCCCGCCCCGCGGCCGCCCAGCACCTACCGCGGGTCCCGGGCCGAGGCGGGGCTGCGGGCGGAAGGGGCGGGCGGAGACGCCATGGCGGGCGGGGCTCGGCTCCCCTCACATCGGCGGGGTGTGACTGCAGTGACAGCCCGGGGCTGGCCGGGGGCGAGCGCACCGAGGGGAGGGTCCGACCCTCTGAACCTGGCCTCGGGCGAACGCACCGAGGGGAGGGTCCGACCCGCTGCCCCTGCAGGCGAAGAGAAAGAGGCACCCCCCCTACCCCTCCAAGGGCAGCCGCAGCATGAGGCGGGACTGCCGCTCTCTGCCCGCCTTATGACTTAATTCTGTGCTGTACTCCCAGCGTTCTTCCTGCGAAATACTTTACATCTGTATTATTAATACAGCTCTCTCCACTCCAGGGCACGAGTGCTTGTCGCTAAGGCAGCAAGTGGCAGAGCTGGCATCCGTCGTGTAGGATTTGTTTTAGCTGTCATTCCTAATGGTAAAATAACATAGGCAGGGATTTTTTTTGTTTAATTTGCTTTACAGTTATTGTTTGCTCAAAGCAGATGGCCAGTGTGGTTTCTCAATAAGCCCGTGTGGATTTGATTTACAGGCTAGGCCCTCTGAAAGCTCTGGAAAGATGTGAAATAAGAGGAGGTGTGTGGCAGGGCAGCGCCCTTTGGAAGCGCTGGTACCCGAGGGCTGAGCTCTGCAAAGTCCAGCCTTGCCCCTGGGATGTGCCGTCCTTGCAAAGCCAGAATACAGAATAGCTTCTGGCCAGGTTAGGGTTTTATTTGGGTAGGGGATAGTAAAAGAGTGTGTTTGTCTCATGTATAGGGAGCTTGCACTCATGCGGGATGATTGTTTTGAAGTGTTCCTCCACACCAGGCAGTCAAGGTAATAACTTTTCACTATCCAAATGGAAGTTGTGCTGGGTGAGAGGCAACAGAATAGAAATAAAAGCAAGCTGTTCTTACTTTCTACTTGTGATTAATTTTGACAGATCTTGCTTTCTTTGCAGCAGCCCCTGAGTGAAGCATTTCTTACCAGTAAAGGTTTCATTCCCAGACATTGTAGCATGACACATGAAAGATCTGACTGCTGAAAGAAAACTGACTACTTAGGAGTTCTAATTCAAATTCACAGAGATTTTTAGGACTTTCATGAAGGTACCATAATGAAGAAATTTATCCTATGTTTTTCCCACTAGATGATCTGATTTTTAGAAATGCTAGTACTAAACAGGCCAGGGTAGGCATAGCCTGTTGTGAACAGAAGCTGGTAAAAACAACCTTGGTTTTAACTTCCAATAAACAGGTAACTAAGAAAACACACTTCTTCATGACAGGGCACAGTTCTACCCTTAGGTTATGGCTTTATGCAGTATGGCAAGGCAGATGAATAGTTTGCTGCCACCCAAAGGGAGAAGTCAGAGAAAAGATCCCACCTTTTTCACCTGTTCCCCTCTGAGCCACTTTTTGCCAGCTGTGTCACCCATCAGACCCTCTTATGTACCATGTTTATCTCACTGTTAGCAGAAAACAGTAACAGACTGTTTTCTGTTAGGTCATCAAGCAGAATGGGGGGCACTGAAAACTCTGAGAAGTGCCAAGGCTCTAAAAAGGTATGAGGCAGACAGAAAAAAAAAAATCACCAAAAAAACCCCAAACCTGATCAAAAGAACCCCAAAAACAAACAAACAAAAACAAACAAAAAAAATCACAAAAAACCTCCACAAACCCCAAAAACTTTCATCTCCCTCTCTATGTCAGCAGAGAGCTGTTACGGTCTTTGTTCTACAGCCTCAGCATGGAGCTTCATCATCTGCCAAAACTTACAATTTCTAAGTTGGCATTGGTATTCACACTTCATGCAGGTGCACAAAAAAACTGTGTATATAGGTCATGATGGAGAACAGACTCACACTAACAAATACACAGACTCTCGGGCTTTTAAAATCCCTCATCACACTGAGACTTCCTTATCCTGCTGGTGAATACAGAGAGAAGGTTGGGTGGGTTTGTGAAATCTGACTTTGAGAGGTGCTTTTGCACCACGTGGAGGAAATCTAGAAAACAAGGATTTCTTACACTAAATCTCAAAAATCTGGCATTGCATTCTTACTATGGTTTCTCTTAAGAGATTTATAATTAATACGACTGGGGAAAACAGACGCCCCAGCTTTACTAATCACCACACTGGCACAAGAACCGATGTGCACCCATCCACATCGTTGTAGTCATGGATCCAGGGATATGGACCACTCCTAAATTAGCCTGCTAGGTGGTGCTGTAGGACACGCTCTGCCTTAACTCATTCAGGAATGTGAGCGAGCTCTCTCGCATATTTTACCATAAGATAGAGGGACCTACCATCATCTGCCTCTCTAACTTGCAATCCATATGTATGAAGCCCTGTTGCTACATTAGGAAAAGGCTGACATTTAAATACAGAACTGAAAATCATTCATTTTGCTTAAAAATTTATATGCTCTTGCAGTCTATTTTGCTCATGTGATTTCCAAAGTGGAAATATAAATGTGGTCAGTGAGTGTCCATCAGCCCAAGTAGTAAACATGTCTCCCCTCAACATCATCTTTTATAGAGTCTGTTTATCTGATTTATCTGCCCTTTTATGCAAGTTTTTCTATAATCCATCCCCTAGAGACAAGCTTTAACAGAGGGTAGTAGGAACCTTATAATTTTGGCACAAATTTATGCATCATTGCATGTCCCAGGTGTCAGATGAAAGAGGTGTTGCAGGAGAGAGCTTTCAAAGTCTGCAGGACACAGATAATCTGCCAGTCACCTATGGATGCAATCATGAAAACCAGGGAACTGGAGTGTGGACATTAGGGGGTTTTACAGGACACGAGGACAGAGAAGCCTGATGAAGAACAGAGGAAATGTTAGAGGGCAAAAAGATCCTGGAGTGAGATGTGCTGGCTGATCTGGGGGAGATCTTCCTGTGAAGGAAGGGTATGACTTGTGAGCCTTCTTTTAAAAGCAGCTCCCTGGCCCACTTTTCAGTATTGCTGAGTGCAGTGCTCCAGTAATGAACATGCAGAAGGAGTACAATGCTCCAAAGCAAAACATATGCCTAGAAAGCACCTGTACTAAGGTGACTTACAATGGCCTGTGCTGGAACCTGCAAAGACACCTGCCTACACTTCCAACTCAGCAGAAAATGCATTGAAAATTGCTATTTTAAGTGACCTTTAATGTTCTTGACAGGTGCCAAAAGGCTGAGCCTGTTCATACTTGAACAGTCATCTTACCGCACTGAAGGGGAAGAAGAGCTTGTGACAAGATGGGCTTTCCAGCTGTCATTCTGAGCAAGTTGCCCATCTCCAAATTGCAGCAAATAGCACAGTGACAGTGGGATTGAAGTGTACACAGCATTGAGCAAAAGCATGAAGGTGCAGCTTTTCAGATCTGTTCCAGTTTGTGTTGCTGGAAAGGTAGCAGCCAATATTGATAATATATCCTTGTATGTCCCATTCCCACTGTGCCTCATAGTCCCATGTGTTCCACCCATGGAACACTCACATTCACCAGCTGATGGGGAACACAGCTGCAAATTTTACTTGCATGCCAGGATTTTGCTTTTGGCACAGTTAGGAAAATGTGCTTTCTAATCTGCACTTTCTATTGGGTTTACAGACAAGGTTTGGCTGACATAGCATTCTTATGCTGAGAATCAAAGCCATGTAGAAGAAATAGTAGGGAAAAAAGTTCCCATCTCCTTGTTAGACCTCCTCTGTTGAAAAAGATGACTATTCACAACTATTTTTCTTATTCCTGGGATGTGTGCATGTTATTAAAGATAAATACCTTGTGTTTCCTCTCAAGATGGGTGATGTAGACAAGCATAATAAAGGATAAACATTCAGAAACACATGGGAAGAGTGAATTCTATTTCTGGTCTCAAATCAAACCTTCAAACCCCAGTATTTTTATATATGTCTATTTAAGGAGGATTAAAAAGATGACTAATTTTGTTGTTGGTATTGGCAGGTATATAGATCACAGTAAAGCAGAGTCTTTAAAGAACAGGGAAGATCTTTTCTTCCCTAATGTATCACAGCTTGGAACTGATCAGGGATGAAAAACTAGTTTTGGAAGCCATAAAGAGGCTGCAAGTCATTTGGATGGCTTCACAGCTCTGGGACTAACTTTTCTTTCCAGAGTCTTTGAAGTATTGATCTGCTGATCCAGACCTGCCTGAACCTCAGACAGTCTCTCTGTGGCAGCAGACACGGAAAAGGGAAAATACGCAGCTTTTTATCTCTTTGCTACTGCATTTTCAGATCTGAGGACTGATTGTACAAGCTCCCTCACCTCTATCTGGATGCACCAGAAGTTGATAGAGTAAGCACCCTGTGAAGTAAAATAGAAAATCCTTCCTTCAAGCAGGACTCCTTTGAGTGTAATCATGAAAAAATCCTTGATCTGAATGTGCTTTGCAGTCTCTGCTGAGGGTAATAGACACACATCCACCTTGTTTAGGGGTGACTGTGGTGGTGCCACATTGATGGTTAGACTGGATGATCTTGAAGATCTGTTCCAACCTTGCTGATTCTGTGATATCCAGGTGAACACAGGTGCTAGTGGAAAATCTGGATACCTGCAGCAAGAAGCAAAACTACTTGCAGAGTCTGGTCAAATCAATTCATGCTGAAGCCCATGGCTCTGCAAGCAGTCTACTGCTATTTAAAAGTGCTTCAGGTGTATCCACATTGTGCACAGACCCTATACCACATTGCACTAGTTGTATTACAGATACCATTGTGATGTCCTTTGATGAAATCAAATGAAAACTGACAAACACAAGTTCATTGTCTAGCCTGGGATTTCTGGGCAGTGCACATGAGCCAAGCTGTTAACCAGGACAATTGTTCTCTGTCTATAACTAATACAGTTATTTTAAAGAGCTCTGGTCCTGCATTTAGCTAGCTCTCCTAAAAGGAAGGTACTATAGTGAATTAAGATGTCATATCTTCATAATACAGCTAATTAGCACCATTTCCCTTCAGAGTTGGAAGAAGCATGTCTTGGAAAGGAGAGGATGCCAATTCTTTGAGGCAATGGTGTAATATTTAACAGATTGAATCATACTGTCTAACCTTGGGAATATTTGAAGTTACTGTAAAGGTAATGATATTTGAAAGCAAGCAGAAATTGGGGCTGTTTCACTGAGTCAATCAACCTAGGTGGTCACTGAGCACTACTCCATGGTTGGATTGCTTCACAAATGCTGTGACTTTCCAGGAAGGTCCTTATCACTGCAGATAAGGGTAATTTTTTCTGTCTAATTAAAAGCTGTGGAAGCTACAAACAGAATACCAGTTAGTCTGAAAAACAGTACATTCTACTGTAGTAAAAGACAAGAGATTCCACTCTGCCTCAAATCAGTTGAAAAGACATCCCAGTTCTAGGGAAGAGCTGTCACTAGAAATAACAGAATTAAATTATGAGAAAATGCAAGATGAACGTTAAAGTGAGATCTATCTGGAACACTGGATTCCTATTAATTCAATCTGTTTAAGAGTTGTCTTATTCAGTGTTATTACCAAAGCTCAGATCCACATTTTTACTGTCTAGGAAAAGGAGACTCATGCTGATAAGCAGTAACAAAAGACACAGTCTGTTAATGCAGAAATAATTTTCTTTGGCACTGGAAATCCAGCATTTTCTCTGTGTTACCTGACTGATTGCCCAGTGCTTTGGTGGGGAGCTGGAGACTCAAGCCCAATCTGTCGAGTTTCTAATTCAAAGATACCTGCCTACAGTTTTCTTACCCATTCTCAAAGTGGCACCTAGGTTTTTTTCCTCAATCAGAGGTCTTACTTCAAAATACTTCAGAAAAGGTCATCATGAGAAGATGGAATCACATATAGCTGTAGCACACAGCTTTTTTCTTGGACAGCATGTGTAACAGGAGAAAAATAACAGCTTCTGAGTGGGAGCTGATCATGTCTTGCACAGAGTGTGTGAAGCAGAGAGCAGCTACAGTAAACCAAAGCTGTTCTCCATAACCAGCCACCCTGCAAACCAGGTGAAATCTGTCTGCTTTAGCACTGTGATATGGCAGTGTGTAGGAGGGAAGGGTCTGATCCCACACTCTCTTCTTGGGAAAACGTGTTCGGCCACTGAACAGTCCATGTTTCTATTGCATCAGTCACTTAAGGATCTTCCAGTACTTTAAGAAATTTTTGAGCTGTACTTGAGACTGCACAGATCTCTGAGACTGCACATATTGCAGCTTTGCATATGACTGGATCAGCTCATGTGTGCTTGCAAATGAATTAAGTTTTGAAGAGATCCTCTCTCAGATAAAAGGTCTAAAGAAAGCAGTATCACCCAGAGAGACTCGTTCCTGTTTAAGCAGTAAATTTGTTTTGAAAGAGATAGAGATGTTCATAAACCGTGTAAACAAACCTAATCAAATACTAGCTTTCTGGGTCAATAGCTTTTTCAGGATAGTTGCTAAAGTGAAATCCAGATACCATAATATCAAGTTCATTTGTACCTCTACTGCCACTCCAATTATGTATTGCTGGTGATGGCTAATGAAGTGTAGGCTACACACAATTTCCTATAGCTGGCTTGCAGCATGAGCATCCCAATCTGTGAAAGTAAGCTCTAAAGAAAGATGATGTGAGTACCTTTTAAAATAAGCACTGAAGATCTACACAGCTGATGTAATTGCCACCCACAGTCCCACCACAACAAGTTTTTATGTGTCTTCCAAGAGTTGCCCAAAACTAAAATCATCCAGATCTCAGTATTGAAAAGTGAAGGACCACAGGTTCCGTATCATTTAAAGTGATAAAGCATATTCATAGTATAAAACAACAACCTTTCTGGATTTTTTCACATCCCACAAATAACTCTGCGAAAGGAGAAATAACCATGAAAACCCAGAGACAAACTTCAACCCATCCAGCATCCTACAAAAGGGGATGTGCATTGGTTTGCAGAAACCAGTTTTGTTTCAGAGAGTCTGTTGTTTGTGTCATTAGTGTTACAGCCTCTTCAAGCCTCCTAACAATTTATTAATAAAACCCAAAGTAGAAAGCATTGTTTTTCCCCAACTGAAGGTATTCTTCACCTTAAGATATAAACAAAGGACTGAGAAAGTGGACTATGGTAAGGATAAAATGCTATGTGCAGATAAACAAGTATGAAACTCTATGACAAAGAATATGCAGGGCTGGGACCTGTGTTTGTTAGGCCACACCTGCAAGAGGCTATTAGCACTGAAGTTTACATTTGTATGTCACAAGGGAAGACACAGGGATAACCAATAATCCACATTCTGAAACAGAAGTTGGTAAATGCCGAGAATACTTGTGATGAATGCAAACCAATCTCCCTGCTAATCTGGAGCTGATAACAGTGACTGATTGCACAACTGCATCTGGAGAATCACATGGGACCCAACAAACTGGAGAGTCAATCAAAAAGCTGGAAACTATTTGAAGAAGCAGTCCACATAAAAACAAAGGAAAACTTAACACATAATATGATAACTACTCACTGGAGAGCTTGTCATAGATAATTTAGTGCTAAAAACAAAGTCAGGAACAGCCATATCAAGTGCTATAGATAGCCAAAGTGGTTTACAGAGAGCAACTTCACAGATGAGGGACAACATCTAAGAACCAGGTGAGGAGTCATGGTGTCCACAGCTCAAAACCAGGAAAGAATTGTAATAAATGTATCTATTTCTGTCACGTGATTTACTCACTCAAAGTTAACAGATTTAAGTTTAGGATAACTCACAAAACAGCACTTTAACCAGCAAGAGCTGACTAAAGCTTACAGATCCCTCCAATACCATGATTTTCTGCACACAGATGTCAACATTCCACCCAGTTACAGGACAGGAAGACTCTTCCTGAGTACTCTTGGAGACCATTCAGGTACTTGTTTTTGCTCTATGCTAAAGAAGAACTGGAATGAAAAATTTACATGGAAACGCACACACAGACAGAAACCATAGGGCAGACCAAAATAAATTTAAAAATGAAAAAAAATTAACAAACCTGTTTGTTGTCCAAGCCTATCCTCAGTAATGCAGTAAGTCAGGAGCAGTGTGAAAAGCTTCATTTGCAGAACAACCAGAAACATAGGGAGGAAAAAAAAACCCAATATGAAGACCAAACAGAAACACCCCTTCTCCCAAAACAGACTTCATTGACTAGCAACTTCTCTCTCCCCCTTAAATGTACCCCAGGTTAATTGATTCATCTCATGATCCAGGCCACCTGACTCTTGTTTCCTTTCTAACCTGCAAATTTACAAACATAAGGGACCATTTCTAAAGATGTGAACAGTACTAGTTAGCCATTTTACACAAAAATCAAGATCTCAATTGTGTGTATACTGTTGTTAGTGTTGGGAAAAGTCTAATAAAAACTCTAAACCTAAAAACCCTGTTCTGATAATGACCACAAGGACAATGTAGTCCTGGCAGACCTTCTAGCCAAAAAGCTCTGTGCCTGAAAGGTTCAGCTTGCTCCTTCATCTTTTATTTGGCCATTATATCTTGCTTTACTCTGTAAAGCTGTCTATGGTAGAAAATGTAGGCTATGTGCAATCTGAAATAAAGCTGCTTATTGCACAGAGGATGCCAAAATTATTAGCTCTGAATTTTAATGAGGAGATGCTTGATTTCTATGCCATTGGGATTGCAGGAAGTAAGATAATATGCATGAAAACAGGGCAGGGGGAAATAAATAGAGTAACCAAGTTTGTCTGTATTAGAGTTAATCCATTTAAATGGCTGTAACAAAACCTGCCTGCAGGTTTGTTTTTCAGAGACTACATGTTTAAGCTCTAACAATCTGCATTCCCAAGTAACTCGAGGTCCAGACAAGAAATAACAGAATCAGGGTTTGTTAGGGGGAAGTTTGCTGCATTGAGGTCATTGAAGAATCAATCTGTCTGGCCAGATTGTGCCAGATGGACAACACAACCTTTGAGCGCTCGTGGTACCCCTCTTTATCCTGCCAAAGTACCTCGGGAGTGACCTAGAGAGCCTCTTTCTCCAGCATCAAAGTCTGTGCTGAGCCCCTGCTGTCCACAAACACTGTTTAACATCTCCTTCTAAGATTAGTTTTGATTCCATATGCTAGTAGTCAGTCTGTGACTAAATGACTTTTGGCAAAGATACTGAACTAAAACCTAAAGAAATGGAAACTTTCATTTGGACTCCAGTGGGCTTTGGATCAAACATAAAAAGAATAAGTACTCTAAAGCAAATAAAGCTAAATTTCAGGTTTCCCACCATCTAGTTGTAATCAGAGGTGCCAATCAAGGTTGTTCAGCTGCAGATGCTATCAAATGCTATCTCAAACCAAGGTAAATATTATAAGAGATTTTCAGAAAAGCAGTGGAGAAAAAAAATAAGTGCACTTTTGTTGACATAATCACTTTTGGATAAACAACACACAGCTGAGTCTCAATTCACAATCTTTCCCAGGAGGTCACTAGGGCTGCATGTGCTCTTCAGTGGTTTAACCTGGGGCTTACTCTCTTTTTCTAAGCAGAAGAGTGATCTGCTTAGACTTGTCCAAGAGATCTTTTCTTTTGAGAAACAGACTGTCTTACAATCCTTCCTTATGCTGGTTTTGAATCAATACTAGCTTAAAGTAGCTGGGGACTTTGTGCAACAACCAAATGTGTTCAGAGCCCTAAACACTGTTTAGATAATGTTGGACACAAGGCTCCAAAAAGTCAGTGTGCCAAGTAAGATCACCATGGGGGGAAGCACAAGTAATTGGATTATTGGTTATTGTTGCATTATTATGGATAAGAATGGTTTCAAAGCTCATCCCAAATTCCACCTCCATTTCGTCTGCTTGAGGAATGTCTGTTCAAGGGGAAATGCCTTAACAATGATTTATTGAGTTCTCCCATTTTACTCACCCTTAATGCACACATGGCCACCTCCCTCTTCCAGCTGACCCCTGGCATTTTACCCATGCCCCTTCCCTGCAGCACCTTCTGCTGGGCCCTGTACCACTCATGCCCATTTCCATCAGCTGCCAGCCAGCCCTGGGCACCACTGTTCCAAAAACAGGCAGCAGTTGCCAGAGGTTGTTCTTACCTTCCACCTCTTGGAGGGTTTCACATGGCACTGCTGGAAAAAGCACCAGCAGGTCAGGTAATCCTTGGCACATTTCTCTGTGCTTTATGGTCCAGACAACAGGAAAAGATGTCCCTGCACTTCCCAGCTAGTGAGTGAGAGGCATTTGTGTGCTTTGGCATGGGCATTGATGGTGCATGTGATGAGAGAGTGGAGTGGATCACAAGCTGGCAGAAAGCAGCATGGGCTTCGCCCTGTCAGTTCTCCAGGGGTGGTTTCATATTGACACCCCCAGTGGCAGCACCTTATGCACTGAAAGAATTAAAGTATTTGGAGGAGTATGCAGAGTTTTCTATCTGGTAATTTTTCTTAGGAGAAAGGCTTAAGCTTGGTACCAAAGAATCCCCTGATGGCAGGAAGGGAGAAAGGGCAGCTGACAGAATGCCCATCTCTTGCTATTTTTCATCCTTCAAAGCTGAATCTGATCCAGTTCCTTGTGAATGGCTGTTGGACAGGCACTCTTGACTAATTTTCACTCACCTCTTCCCAAGTGACCTTCTCCTTCCAAAGATGATGAGGAAATCATCTGTCTCAGTTGCACTCTCTGGGAAATATCTTTTGCAAACTTTAATTTATCTACATTGAAATGAATTGTTTTCATTTGAATTTAGCTTCAAACTTGGCTGCGTGACTGGGAAGAGATTCACTGCAGTGCACAACAAACAATGTATGCTGTGCCTCTTCCATCTTTTAATATCTGCACAATAGCAGGACCTGGAAAGCAGAAACACTGAATCATCTTGGTCCAGGAGTGTCACTCGCTTCTCTAAGAGCAGCCTGAGGCATCTCACATATCATGTAAGAAGTGAGCCCATTCTTGAATACACAGATCACACAACATGGCTCATTTAACTTGCAAGCTCAATGCTTCATAAATGATACTTTCCTCCAGGGGATGTTGCAGGAAGATATCAGAGCAGAGAGCTGTGTTTCAGGCCTCTGTTTTCTAAAGCTTTGTGCTAACCCAGAAAGTCTCCTCTCCTCTCAAGTACAAACAATAGCTCACTACAGATCTGTTCTTTCCAGTTTTGTACCCCTTTAGATTTTATGGGAAATACCTCTGTTTGACAGATGAATGCACAGGTTTAGATCAGATATGAGGAAGAAATTCTTCACTGTGAGGGTGGTGAGGCACTGGAACATGTTGCCCAGAGAAGCTGTGGATGCCCCATCCCTAGAAGTACTCAAGGCCAGGTTGGATGTGGGCTCTGAGCAGCCTGGTCTAGTAGAAGGTGGAAGGGTTGGAAAGAGATGATCTTTAAGGTCTCTCTCAACCCAAACCATTCAATGATTCTGTGATCAGAAAGTTCATTGAAGAACTAGTATTGAAAGCATTGGAATAGCATATTAGATATCCTAAAAATGCCCTCTGGGTTTAAGAGAGCAAAACATCAACACATTCTGTCTAAACAGAATTATACAAATCACTTAAATTAGCTATATGGGTCATAAATAAGTAAAAAATGAAAAACCCTTCCTTCTGATGCCATCTTGCTGCTCTGTGTTATGGTTCCTTGCTTGCACAGTACACCTGCATAGCTGAGAGCAGGTAATGTTATCCATTTGAAGGACAGTGAGTAACTATGCATGGGAGCAGAGTTAAACACAGGCATGAAGCCCCAGTTCTCTCTGTTTGAAGGCACTCTACATTTTAGGGCCAGTTTCTGAAGCAGACAGTGCCGTGTTCTCTCACAGAAGTCATGACATCATGCTTTTGTGTATGCTTTCCTGGAAAGTCTAATTGTTATTTGGAGAAAGTCCCAGGTACAGGAGGTCCTTGTACAAATTGCCACCTTGGGAGTTGCTTGTGGAACACCACGGTGCCTCTGACCTGTAGTGTCCATCCCCTTAGGTCCTGCAGCCTACTGCCCTCCAAGGGAAGGACTGACACAAAAATGTGGTTTTGATGAACGTACTTGGAAGTACACCCTGTGAACGTCCCACTCTGATTGCCACCATCCCAAAAGATTCTTGATCCTGAAAAATTTGCATTGCTAAAACCTGAGTAGTGCATATAGGATGATGTGCTCTGTCTCTAGAATGGAGGCTCAGGACAATTCTGCTGTCTTCTTGGCCTTAAATTCGGATCCTTCTGGGCTTCTTTAAGTACCTTTTGGGTATTACTTGATAAATAACAGAACAGGACTTAGCTGCCATGAAAAAAATTGAGAAACTGTATAACCCCTTAAGTGTATCTCTCTCTGATTAAAAATTTTCCAGCTTCATCAAGAGTCTAAGATAAGAGTACAGATAATTTTTTAATAGAGAAGGATTCTACAGTTCTGATAAAATAGCAGGTAAACATTGCAAAGAGAGAACAAAATGACCTCCCTTCTGTTTTTCCTTGCAGCTTAGAGAGTAACATGTCTTATTCCACTCCCTCATGGACTAGCCACTTGATCACACCACATCCCACACGCACGAAATCTTCTCACAGCACTGACAGAGGAGGAGGAGGAGGAGAAACACACCCAGCATTTCTTTACCAGCCTATTTCCAATCCCAAATTAATCCTGCCTGGACATCCCAACAACTAATGGGGTTTTGTGACTCAGCTTTACAAAACCTCGAGTGGATGAGTACCCACTCCATTAATCCTCTGCTTGATCTCCCAGTGCAGTCCTTAGAAAGGAGAAGGGGCAGGCACACTTTGAAGGCATTAAGCTACAAGCCGTTTGCAAACAGATTTTCTCTCTTCCCCTAAACAGACAAGTGCTGAGTGCTGCTCAGCATCCAAATTCAGGATAATTATAGTGACCTCCCAGCTGTCAGCGACAGAAGTGCGGGAAGGCGGATTATGCACATGAAGTCCTCTGCAGCTAAATCTACCATATGTGCAGGTTTCACTGGGCATGTTTCACAAAGCCAACTTTCTCCAGGCTGAAAAAAGACTTTGGCCATTTGTCCTGAACTCATTTGTGGCTGGAACCCCTCCCAGGCTGGCTGACATTTGGACTGGATCCATGAAGCACACTCAAATCCCCTGCATATGCTGGCTTCTGCTATGCTGGAATCACCACGTTTGTGCTGCCCATCTGCTGGAGCTGAGCCTGAGGGGCCTTGAAAAGGCAAAGAGAAAGGGATCTTAAACCTTAGTGATGACAATTTTCATAAAGAGAGGGAAGTGAGAGCTCTCTCCTGCCTGCAGCTCCCAGCATGGGCAGGAGTGATGTGGGGCAAGAGGTAGAGCCTGAGCTCTTTGGCAGGAGGCTGTTTCTCCAGACAGGAGCCATGTCCTGTGTCACTGCTGTGAGGAGTGCTGTGGCAACCCTCTCTGCACAGCTGCTGCTGTGCTGGATGCCCCATGTGAGGGCCTGGCAGCCACAAAGATCTCGTGAAGCACAGTTTGTTACAGCATCAGCTACATCTTGACTAGAAAACCCCCTCTGCAATGCACTGCCTGTAGCTCAGCTACAGATTCAAGAATGTCTTCGACTGTAACTCTTGGGGTTTAAAAGGCCAACTGTATTCCTTCACTTCCAGAGATTCATAGATGTCCTGCAGACATCTTACCATAAAATGAAATCACCTCCCTCATCATGTCTGCATGGAAAGATTCAGGTTGGTGAGTCTCAACTGGTTTAATTCACCAGGAACTTTTTGAATGCTGAGCCTGAAGAAATGTTTGCTTAAGCTTTTATAAAAAAAATAAACCTATGCCAAGGAAACTGAGAAGAAAACAAACAATTAAAACACACAGAGCTTGACTTTTTCCCTCCAGTGAAACAACACAGACATTTTAATAATTAAGCAGCTACATAATGTTTGTAGAGGGAAACAAAAGTTTATTGCTTTTGCTGTTTCTATAAAGGCACAGGGCAAAGTGTAGGGGCTTGCAGAGGAGAAGACTTAGGGAAGGAAAAAAAGTGATGGTGCTAGAAGGTGAAAGAACAAATCTCTAAATCCCTAGGTAATATTTAGAGTACTGCAGTGGGAATTCAGTGAGTCAGGGTTTGGGGCCTCACTTGGTAAACCAGTACTTTTGCACATGAGGAACTGGAGTGAGAATGTGGTTTAAAGGAGATTCTTTAGGCCTAGCCCAATGAAAATTGGGTTGTGCAATTCTGACTCATATTTCAGGATCACTCATGCTCTAATTTGAACCAATGGGAATTTTTTATTGACTTGAATGAGAACAAGATTAAGCTTTTATTCCATTGTGATTCCTTCAGAGAATGTGGGACTAAGGTAAAATTAGCTGATGGTCACTAGAAGTATCAAAATCAAGTGATTGCATCTTCCCCCTTCCTCAGAAAATGTATGAATTGGGAGAAACAAATATGTAATTTCTTTAGACAGATGTACCCTTGAATCAAACTCCCTCAAAGTTAGGAAGATTATTCTGCCTTTGTATCTACGCAAGAGAAAGGCAGAGTTGATTCAAGATGTAAAAAGCTAAGAGATTTAAACGCTGCCAGTTCCTACATGGAGCTGAAATTGATACAGTATGTCTGGAATTGATTTTTCCTCGGATGCTTGCAGACAGATCTCAGAGATGTGTTGGTGCCTGCCCTGTAAATGAAGGAATGGCTGTAAGTTTACAGATACCTGCTTTGTACTTGCAGCATTTGGGAACAAAGAGAAGGAAAGAAATCCAAAGCATGAGCAGCAGATAATATGAAAAGCAGGAAAAACACAGAGCAGCAACTGACAATTATAAAGCAAATGTAAGAGCCTGCTCCTAAAGGGTAGGAAACCACACTGCTCAACATCAAATTGACTGAAATAATACATAACATGGTTGGGGAAGATACGGAAATAAAATCAGCTAGATCCCAAGAGAGACTGGTAATGGTGGAAGTTTAAAATTTTTCTAGCTTTGTTTTTCTTATATAATTTCAAGGTTTTAGTTTTTGTTAATTTTTTGATATAAAAATACAGCATGATAGAGCAGTTATTGCTGAGATAACAATTTCATTTCCAACAAAAGAGATGACGTCTCAACAAATCACAGTTCAGATACAGAACTGCTTTACCTGTGTCCTCATTCCTGCACTGACTTTCTTGTACTTCTGTGAAGGATGTGTCTTGTTTGGGGGCATTGACCACAGAATCCTGGGGCAGGGGCAGATGTAGAAGTGCTGCTGGACATCTGTCTTGTGACTTAGTGCCACTGAATGCAGCTGTGAATGGGCACAGTGGGAAAAGTTGAGCTGAGTCCTTAGATCCTCTCATATCTCTCTGATTCATTCTGTGCTTGGCAGAGTAAGTTCCTGTGCGCACATTCTGGTCTGGAAATAAATATACTTTATTGTAGAGTAGGAAGCATGGGAATAACCCTAATTTAGTAGCAACATAGCAGTAAACCCTAATTTAATAGAAGTTTAAAGTTTGATCAGCCTTTTGTCCATCCAAAACATACAAAATGATACCAAATTGCTTTTTTTTTTTTTTTTTTTTTTTTTTTTTTTTTTGGTAGGGTTTTTTTTTTTTTTTTTTTTGGTGGTGGTGGTAATTATTAGTATTTTATAGCGTAGTGTAAGAGGAACTCTTACTTGCTTGGCAAGAGTAGTTGAATCTCTGTGACATGCTACATTACAGTTTCCCAGAAGAAATCCACTTTAAAAAAGTTTGAGGGCATAACTACAGGAAAAAGTTAAGTTAGCACACCTGAATGGGATGAAGCACCTGTAGGTGGGAGCTTGAACTCAGACAAAGCACTTGGACAGGCTTTGCTGCCAGAGCATTCCTGATGGGAAACCATTCCCTCAGTAGCAGAAGAGCCTTGTCATGGGGGCAACAATGAACTTTGTGCTGTGAAACATGATGAGGTGACAAAGCTGTAGGGAAACACAGATGTGCTTGCCTTGCAGCCTCAGTGAGCGAGATCCTGCTTTACTGTAGTGCCAGATGTCCAAGCAATGGTGAATTACCAACCTGAGCTAACTAACGTGGGAGTGGGGGAGGAAGTGTGAAATGCTGGTGTGTGAGCATCATGTGAAATGCACTTGCTCTGTAAAGGACAGGGCCCCAAAGGTCCATAGCAAATGCAAGGACCTGCTTGGACAACATGGTCTGTGCAAGGATGCTCACACTTGTTCAGACACTTTATCTTGTAGGAGGCGACCTGCAATGAAAGAGTGTTTGGAGTATTTCTTTTGTAAGCATAGAAATACATTTGGGATTGGAGTGAACAGAGGTGGTAAATGAGGGTTGCTCACAATGTTCATGGTGTTTATGCTTCTCTGGGGTAGGAAAAGGAGGAAGGAGTTGTTACTGCTGACAGGGGAGGAAAGCAGAGGAACAGAAACCCAGATGAATTCACTTGTTCATGCTCCCATCAGTGATCTGTGGAAATAATAGAGACTATAGCCCACATTAGGAGGATATCTTCTCAACTAAAATGTTAAATGGGGTGGGAAGAAAGCCATGCACAGAGACATCAAAGCCTGAGCTGAAATGAAACCACAGACATGTTGTTCCTGAGGGTTCATGTGCAGGCAGAGTTCCATCATGGACCCTCCTAGATCTAGGAAGGGGAATCTCCATCCCAGCCTTCCCTTCACCCTGCACAGCAAGCTGAGGTCCTTAGTAGCATTTGTCTTCTCCTCTTATTTAATGAATTATGTGGGCACTGCACAACATTTCAGATTCTATTTTCCTCCCCTATCAGTTGTTTTAAATTTGGGTGATACAGCTGACAGTGATAGGACTGGGAGAAGAAGGATGTGGGTGACAGAGTTATTACATAAGCCTGTTTTCAAATGGTAACATGGCTAAAAACTGAGCAGTCTGGTATTTTGTATTGTCATTATAAAAGGCACCATCAAATCTCTGCCAGTGAGGAGCACTGCAAGGTGTTGAAATTGACCATGCTTTTATCATCACAAATATCAGTGTAACAAAGTAGCCACTCCAAGAGTGACTTTTGGTTGTTTAATTTAGATATCAGCATAGTTTTTACACAGGGGAGGGTTGAGTTAATTATTAAAGCAGGTTCCGTTGTTGCATGTTCACCTTTGCAGAGAGATTATTGCAAAAATATTGGAGAAAAATTTTTAAGCCTGACGACCACCCTATTTTTCATGCCCTAATTATCTGGTTAAAAATCCTACTTTCCACTGAGTCAGTCTTTGCTGAGATTAGTGGAAATGCTTCTGGTTTACAGTGAGATACGAATTATCCAGAATGTGCCCCGAGGAGAGAGAGTGAATGCTATTTAATATCATTAAAAAATAAGAAAGAGAAGCTCAAATAGCTTTTGTCAGTGGCATAATACTGTTCCCAAAGAGTTGTGACATCTCTGTATTTCTCAGGGCTACAAAGGCACAGTGTTTTGATATTTTGTCCTTCAAGTCCCCTTCCCCACTCACAACCTTTTTTCTGTGCTGTAATAGCTCCATATCCACTTCAAATTAGTTGAGACTGCAGGCAAAGCACTCAGGGGGGACATGGAATCTTTAAAGCTCCTCCTTCATCAGCAATCTAGGGATCCTGGCAGTGCAGGGGTTAACCTGAGGCCAGGGAAAGAGACAAACTAGGGAAGCCTTGGGTATGTGGAAAAGCCACAGCACAGAGAAGAGGGAAGCAGCAGCAGTGTGGGCAGGGTAAGGGTGCCTCACCATGAAGGAGCAGCACCAGCCCTGAGTGAGAGCAGCTCTGAGAGACCCCCTGGGCACCCAACAGTGCCAGCAGCCTTCTGCAAGAAACACTGAGGAATTCAAGCACAGACACGAGGCCTTCCCACTCCAGTGCCAGTTGCTGGGACATGCTTACTCCTCTCCACCAAATGGCAAATGAAGAAATAAGAAATCTGAATGCCATGGCAAAAAAAGAAACAATGATTCCTGGAAAAGTTCCCAAGATGTTTCTGATTATCATTTGCTTGGGTCTGCTCCCCTTGTAAATTGGGCAACAGCTGAGCAATTGGGGAAGATAATAGAAACTTTGATTACACAAAAATTTGCCTTGAGGACTCTGATTTGAGACCTACTTTAACCAAAGCCTTCCCCTTACTTCATTTAAGCACGTTGCCTTACCAATGCAGCCAGAACAAGGGACTTGCAGTGGGTTGAGAGGCTCCTGTTTTTTCCCTCTTTTGGAAATATCTCAGAGCAACCATCTGTCAGCTCCCACCAGCCTGGAGAGCTGCTCTGAGAGCAGATACACACAGCATCTCCCTGCTCAGCACTGGCACTGTGAGAGGAGGGGATGAGGGAAGGCTTGTGCAGGGCTTGGGAGCAGAGCTGAGGGATGCAGCTGGTGTGAGAGCTTTTTGCTGAAGTGAAAACCCACCACATGGCTTTTCTCTTCCACATGCACCTGAAATGGCTTGTCTGCTACAGTCAATAAGTGGAGATTTCATTTACTGCTTTCTGTGAAGAAGGGGAGGGTGGTGTGGCTGTCTGACAGCCACCTGTGCAGGTTTGGTGAGATCCCCAGGGTTAGTTGGAAAGCCTCCCAAGTGAGCAGCATGCTGCAGGAAGGGGGCTGTGGTGGCTGTCTCCTGGTGAACTGACAAGAAATGAGAGTCACAGATGAATGATTTCTTGCATCTTAATGGATTTTAGGTGAGAGTTTGCCAGAAAAAATGATAAATAACATAACAGCAAAAAGTCAGTAGCAAAGCCAATAAGCACCAAAATGTGATGAGTTTCTGCTGTGTTTATGAGGCACATGAACAGTGAGTCTGCTGTGCAGGAATGAGTGCCACTGCTGCACATGAAATCAAATCCTTTAACCATCTATGCAAGTATTTGTTCTGGAGGAGTTGTTGTAGTTTTCACTCAGGAAATGGAAATCTGTCTTGCATTTTTCTCTCTACCCCATAAAACTGCTTTTGAAGAGTTTGTGGCAGTGTGCTAATGGAATGCAATACTTCCAAAATTTGGTTACCAATAACTTACCAACAGCTTTACATAATGCCAACAACAGGTTGGACATAAAAAACCCTCAGGTTTTTTATGTCCAACCTGTTGTTGTCATTAGGTAAAGCTTTATTTATTTAGGTAAACCTTTATTTCAAAGGTTCCCCCATAAGTTTTAGCCAAACTCTAGACTCCAATGATTCCACTGAGCCTTTATGCATTTTTCCCTCCTGCCTGGAAGGTGATACCCATTTCCCTCCTTGGCTTCACATTCCCTGCTCAAGCTGCTGTGTGAACAAATACAGACTACAGCCACTCATTTAACATATTCCAAGTCCTGCATCCAGACTAACAAAATTATCCTGAATTATCTTTGGCTCTGGGCTGCAAACAGTCAGCTGGTACTGGCTACCAGTTGCTGGTGCTTTTGATCCAGGGCTTGCACAGATAGTCAGAGTGGATATAGCTGTGCCAGGTGCTATAGATGCCACAACTGAAGACCAGATAGCTTTTTTCCAATAGGAACTGATAATACACATGAATTTTATGTGGCAATATGGCTGCATATGGTCCGAGGCTCTAGGTAAATGCAATTTTTAAATCACTTTCTTTTTAGTGAAGCTTTAATGCTGTGGAAATCCATGGAGGAAATAGAGGGAAAAGATCATACTAGATACAAGAAAAGCTCTCTCACGTTTGATCTGTCTCTTGTACCCTTTGGAAGCAGATATATTTATTTGCAGCACAATCTCAGCTCCACTGAAGCCAGCAGGAAGTCTCCAGCATGTTCACAGGCTGTGCCCGGAGGGCTGATGGGCTGAGCAGCTCTGCTCCTCTGCTGCAGAACGAGCCTCTAATGCCTGCTGCTTGTTGTGCCAAACACATATATCTGAACCATGGCAGCAGAAGAAGCCGTTTTAGTGATTAACCCCCTTTTACTGCTATAAAACTCATCAAGCTGCTTCTTTTTTATTTACTAGTGGAGTCCGTTTTGAGCTCCCAGATGCTCAGCTGAAGTGGGGGAAGGTAAGTTTTGCACGTTTAAAATGGAGTATTGTATTCATTTAGGGAACAGGAGGGGAAGGGAACAGCAAGTGATCCTTTCCCTGCCTGGAGACTGACAGCCCCCAAAACAGAAAAGCCTTTGTTTGTTCCTTCACGGCCACAGTGCCCACAGCTGTCAGGTCCTGTGCTCCCATTCTGGCCAGCTCCTAACATTAGGAAGAACCACAGTATCCAAACAGGCAGGGACAAGCTGAGCAGATCCATCGAAGCAGGGCACAGAGACAAGGCAACAGGTCAGGCTGTTGAAATCAGGCAGCTGAGTTCTTGAGATGGGAGACCCTGAAAATCCAGGAGGGTTAAGATGCTCAACACGTCCATAAGGCTGTGAACAAATTTTCAGGGGAAGTAGGAATTTAGGAAAGCTTTCAGATGTTAGGGAGGAGGATCATTAGAAGGTACAGCTTCTCTTTGAAGTGGGTTAGCAGCATTAAACGTGCCCTTTAAAGATCTGTTAATATCTGAAACTGTAACAGAACTCACTTCCAACTGTCCTTTGCTGTCTGGGGGAGATGAGCGGCTGCTCCCTCCAGCAAACTGTGTGTGGATGGAAGGAGAGATTGGGAGGTGAGGAAGTCCTAAACCCTGTGCTTAATGTTCATGTGAAGAAGTCCACAGAGGTGCCAAGCTGAGTTATCCCTGCTGCACTGACAAACAAGAAGCATTGCTCTTCAAGTTTCAATAGTAAGAGGCCCTTGAAGCACAGCACATCCTCTGGATTTCCGGCAAGAGCAGTTCAGATGAGCACCCCTGGGAATTAACAGCTCCCTCAGGGCCACAGAGCCCCCCTTATAGCCCAGAAGAGCACTGGTGATTCCTCTTGGCTGTAGCTGGTGGCCTGCTGGAGGGGTTAAAGCTCTTTCTTCAGCTCTGACCCAAGCAGAACCTTGAGCCAGCACCTAAACAAAAGAGCTTTGCCTGGAGCTCCCCTCAGCTCACACAAACAGTCCTGGCAGTGACCGGAGCAGCGCCGCTCCCAGGCACGCAACCAGGACCTGCCCTGTGCCAGCTCTGTCAGCTGGGGAGGGCCCTTCTTGCTCCTCACGTTTTGTAAAACACACTAAAGGCACTTCTCCTGCCTCCTTTACCCCCCAGGAACCACGACAAACATCTACTAGAAATACCACTGAGACTTAACTCATCAGGGCCACCCCACTGCCCTCGCTGCCCCTCAAGCATTCACCTCAGCATTTGTAGCAGCCCTGCTGCTCCTGTGTGCCAGCTGGGGAACCTTGTGCAAAACCAGTCTATCAAATACTGGCCTGAAAGTATTAAGGTCATTCCCAAGACTGGGACCTTTCACAGAGACTCCAGCAAGCAAGACTGGGGCAAAGCTTTGCCTTGCAGGGGCCAATTGGCAAGAGCTCAGGCAGCAAGGTAAACCCTGACCACAGCTGCTGGCCTAGAGTGAGCCATTTGGAGTGCTTGCTAATAAAATAGAACAAAATTAAGTGAAATAAAATAAAATAATCATTAAAGTGGCACAAAGGGGCAGTTAATAGCCCTCCTGTATTTTAAACTCTGGAAATATGGAAGACAACTGATTTAGACCCTCTGTTGTTCTGTCCCCATTAGCTGCAAATGTCAGCAAAACTGATGAAGACAGCAGTGGGAAAGCAGCTTTGTGTGTATCAGTAATTGGTTCTGAATTGCTTGACAATTTCAATAGCTTTCAGCTGACTTGGACAAAGGGCCAAGTCATGGACACTACAGCAACAATGAAGTGAGATAAGGCAGTATGAAAAGGTGACAAATATATTATAAACCTTCTGAATGAAGAAAACCCTATCACCATTCTCACAACCTTTTTCAGATATCAAGCATGTGCCCACAGCAGGGGAGAGGGGTCTGAGGAGCCCTGGTAGCACTCAGGAATTCCTTCCAGGAGCCATGGACAGGGTTTCAGAGAGAGTTTGCCTGAAAGCAGCTGGCACAATTGCTTGCTTTTGGGCTTTGAGGCCAGGTAGAGGCTGATGAGGCAATGGAAACACAGGTCCATCACCACTGAAATGAGTCTTCTACAAGAAGCAAACCCACTGAGAGTTTGTGTTTCATGCTCCTGCACTGCCCTCTGCAATATTCCATCTCTTTGTTGCTGCTCCCTGGAGCATCCCAAAGAGCACATCCTGCTCCTCACACCTCTCTATGATATTTTCTCCATGTTTTTCTCTTCCTTTTCTCATTTGTTTTTTTCTTTCACTCCATGATACAACTTCTAAGCCAACTTCCCAGCTGCCTCCTTGCCCTCCATCATGTATTTTTCCTCTTGCCATGTCAAAAGGCATTATGGGATTTGGCTGAGCTGAAGCTACACAGGGCTAGCTGGCAATCAGCCATCAGCAAGCAGAGGGATGGCCCTCAATTTTCCCTCAATTGAGACATTAATAACTTTATCTTCCCTCCAGCCACAGATTTCTACATTGAGCTTATAGAAACTTCTCTTAGAAGCCTCCATTTGTCTGCCTAATGTGTTTATATGGACAAGAAATTCAGATTATCACAGGCAGACAGAGGAACTACATGGATACAGTTGTCTTAGGAAGCTATGTTAAAAAGCTAGAATGTTATATTTATGTATGACTGAAATAATTATAAAAAAGAAATCTGTAATAAAATAAAGCAGTCTTTACTAGCTTCAAAAGAAGGATTTCTGGGGAGCTGACAGGTAGCAAACAGCTTTATATGCATTGTCTGATGTCTGGCAGGTGCCCCTAGAGAAACAAAGTCCATATTTCTACATGCTCTGTTCACTCTTTGGGAAACACTTTTTCCTCAGACTGACATTTTGGTTACATTCATTCCCTGAGGCATTTCACAGGAAAACACAGGAACGTATTTGATTGTTCAGGAGGTGCTGAACTTTACATAGATGAAACTTGGAAACACAAAGAGCTCACACCTGGGAGCTCCAACTGCTCGGAAAGAAGCAACACTGCTGGGCTCAATTATTTAGACATGTAAATTTGGGATGGCAGTAATACCAAAACAGGGAGAGAAGATAGCACTGCTGGATTGCACTAACCTTGGCTGCAAAGTGTACTGGAACTTCAGAGTAAAGTGCTAAAAATGAAGGTTAGAGATGACTTTTGTGACAAATGCCTGTGTGAGGAAGGCCACCTTTCTTTGGCTGTATGAAGCCAAACTCTGAGAGTGCCATTGGGAAAACATCCTAATGAATGTGAAATGCAAATGTTGTAGGAAACCCAGGGCATTTCCAAGGTCCCAGTCCCAACAATGACAATGAAAGAATCAGTCACACATTTTGGATCATGCCTTGGTTTAACTGGCTGAGCTGGAGCAGAGTGTGAGGGAAATGCAGGCACAGATACTTTATCCCTTGTTAGCCCTGCAGAGGCATCGGTGTGAAAAAGAGAGGATCCAAATAATAACATTTCACAGGTGAGAAAATGTGCCCAGTCAGCCTCTACCCCGTGCTCAGCATTGTCAAACCACAGAAGAGCGCCAGGCAAACAATGTCTTGTGCTGCCAACAGAAAAGACAAATACACTGTGCCCTGTGAAATGCAGTCATGGGAGAGCTACAGCAGCACAAGGAGCTGGGCAAGCCAAAATCCCAAACCTGCCATCCTGGAGCAGCCCCAGAGATGTTTCGTGTTGTGGGTGCAGTGGGGAGCGGCCCCGGGGGTGCCCAGTGCTGCCGATGAGAGGCAGCTCTGTGGTCAGAGGAAGGTGGAGCTCCCAGGGGAGATGCACCCTGCAGTGCCCAGAGGAGAAGGAGCAGCTGGACAAGCAGGCCAGCTTTGTCCAGAAGATGGGCCATGACCCAGGAAAGGTGCTGGATCATCATCACCCTGCACTTGCTTAAATGATCACTTGGGTTTCACCTGCTTCAGGCAAAGCTGCAGCCTGAAAAAAGGCACAGCCTGCTGGGCAGCATGAAAGGTTTTATTTGAGCCCAGTTTGTCCCAGTGAGCAGTAAATACTGAGCCTTTGGCCCCATCACCTGCATTTACCCTGTCAGACCTGCAGGGAATGGGAAGGCATAACACAGCACCATGAATTTACAGAAACCGGGGACAGAGGAGGGAGTCTCAAATGTAAAACCAAGATATGGCAAGTCTGTGTAAAAGACACATTTCTCACTTGCACACGCACAGAGACACACACATCCATATGATCCCTCTCATTGCATCTTCCAGTACATTCTCCTCCCCAGTAAAATCTCACCTCCCTTCTCCCCAGCCAGAGGGTGCAAATGGGTTTGTGAACCTTTGTACATCATTTACAGCTGCTGTAAATCTGGAGCAATGTACACTATCAGATGTGCAGGTTTCATTTATAAAGCAGGATTTATGGTTTCACCTCTTAGATCTGCAGATGGGTTTTATTGTGATTTATGCCTGTGTCATGGAGGACCATATAAAAGAATTACCTGATATTATCGAGGGACCTATTCTTTTTGGCCCTTATCTTTCTTCTGAGAGCAGAGACTACTTAATCACTGTTAGCTATATACTGAGTACAGTGTCCTTTGTGAATTATCCATATCCCTGTTTCTAGTATTATTAGCTTGTGATGTTAGTCCTAACCCAATGAAATAGTCACAACAGATGCTGAATTGCAGCTATATATACAATTTATAAATGGCTCTTTGGTGACTGTGTCAGTAAATTTAATTACAGTCTTTTTAAAAAAGACATTACATCAACATTAACTGAATGCCAGCCTCAAACTGAGGTATGAAAAAGGCTCTTTGAGTCCTCTGAGTAAAATATTTAGGTTTCTACTATTATTGTCAGAGGCTACACCTCAATAGCATAAATCATAGGGAAGATTTCCCATTTCTGAGAAAGGTGGAGGCCAGATTTCTGAAAGCATTCAGCCATCTAAGCACCACTGATTTTTAAGGGCATTGTAACACTCCAGGGGATCTTGCCTGAAGAAGGAGAGTGACACCTAGTAGAGTTTCACAACATCCCATTTATTAGGTTCCCATGGTTTTTACCAGGCCTGGAGACCCAGGGGTACCTCGTCCAAATGCCACTTAGGTTTCCCCATGTTGCTTCCAGTGCTAACACACCCCCAGAAATCACACTGATAACTTGTTTTTCTTTGAAAGCTACTAATTCAGAGATGTTATGGTGTCTTACACTCACTAGAATCACCTTTGATGGCCTGGGTCTAACAGCATTAAAAGGATAACCTATGCCCCTTAGGTGGGTTTAAAACATCTGCAGCAATTGCCAGGAGATGCTGGCAATTTCAACAGATCTGTTTACTCTCAGTTATGCTAAAAGTCAGGTGAAGACCCAAAACATGAAACTCCAGCACTGTATCCTATTCTCTAAGTGCTCCTTGGCCATATAGGCCTGATAGTCCTTTTCTCTACTTTTGATCCAGGAGAGATGGGAAATTTCTCCACTCAAAAACTCCTGTAAGCCTGGAGCAAGGCACTGTCTTGATGAGAGGTCTTTGAATCTCCTCTGAATCCTGCTTCTTGCTGATCCCAGCATTAGGAAACCACACAAAATGTAGCACTGCTGCTGCCTTTCTAGCAACTGCAGCTGTGTGTTGTAAGAGAAGGGCCCAGGTGTGTCTGTGGCCCCAGCTGCACAAACAGCTCTTGCCAGGGACTGGGCTTGTGCCCAGTCTTGGTCTCAAGCGCCACAGACCCCCCACAAGGGCAAATCTCACATCTAATCACACATTCATCTAGATGAGAGGATAATTGGAGCAATCGCCCTCCTCCCCTTTCCGTTTCTACCTCAGCACTAAGAAATGCTCCCTGGGAAGAGGCTGGAGCAGTCAAAGGAGCAATCCCTCAGAAAGCCCCAGACTGTGAGGTGCCACTGATGAAACTCCTCCATGTGCTCTCGGTTGGCCCTGACTGGTGACAACAGCAGCTCTTTGCTGTGCTGCCCCATTTCAGGGAAAGCTTTAAAGTGATTTCAAGGAGCATTTTCCTCCCTTTGTCCCTCAGGATGTTTGTGAGAGCAGCGAGATAAAGATTGTAGGGAGCACCTTCTTATCCCAGTCTCCCTAAAGCTTTTTGCCTTGCTGGGAAAGAACTTACCAGGCATTCATCCCTGTTCTTGCCTTGCCGGCCATGATGGTGGCTTCTTCTTCACCCATGCAGGAAAAGCCCCAGATTTCTGGAAACAAAGTTGGGAATTTGGATCAATCTAAGAGATTGTAGAGAGGATGTCAGTGTCTGATGGAATGGTTCATTTAAATGAACTCAGCTTCAGGAAATGACTCCCATGATTTGAGTCCTGAGGGCTTTTTAACATCCACGTGAAAGTATGCAATGTGCCAAGACTTTGATCTCAAGAGCTGGCACAGAACCCACAGATGGTGAAACATCAGGCACTGGGCTTCCCTTGCTGTGGCCCATGTGTGGATGCAGCCTCCAGGAAGCGCTTGCAGGAGCTCAAGGTGGTCTGAGCTGCTCCCCTTTGTCTGAGGTACTCTTAGTGCAAGCCTACCAGGCTGAGCTGTGCAAGGAACCGGGGAAAGAAATGCTAAATTTCTGGATCCCAAAGAGCTTCAGATTCACATGACATTCCTGAACAGCTCAGCCTGGATGGGGTGGGAGCACTTTTGAGACCCAGAGATCAAAATGACTGTAAACATCTGGAGAGCTTTAAACCTTTGGAGTTCGTACACACTGAAAGTCTGGCAAGGGCTGCATTCAGCATCACAGTATTAGATTTAGGCATCCCACTTCAGCTTTAAATCCTTAAGTAGCTCTAATTCCTAACTCTCAAATTTCCTGCAAGAATTTTCTTATTCTATGTGCAACTTCCCACTGACTGTTCAGTTTACTTTCAGGTTGACAGCCTAAAGCACCCCAGTTTAGATACTTAGCTGCTAAGTAATATCTATTTTTCATCAAAGCAAGTAGAAAACTTAAATGAGGTATATAGATTCTTACCAAAAATTCAGCTTCCAGCAGTTATTGTTGCATCCATTAAAAAAAAATTGTAGGCAAAAGTCTTTTAAAAGTGCAGAAACTAATTTCTTCTTCAGATTCAAACAGCAATTTTAGAACTACATGACCCATTTTTTGTGCTTTCTATTACATCTCCCTATTTTTTCTCACACACAAAAATTTAAAAGCTAAAGTCTTAGCCCCAGAGGAGCATCCCACATAGCACAAGCACATGAAAACAAGAGACGGTGATGCTCGGTGTTTTGTAGCTTCCTAAATGGGCCTAGAAACATTTACAGCCTTAGCTAATCACATTACATTTGCTTAATTAATGGGAAGAGCCTATGCTCTCAAGCTGACAGGCTTTGATAGATGAATACAGCTGCCCTGGCTTTCAGCAGCATGTGTGACTGCTTAATGGGAAGAGGGTGGGGGGCAGCAGGGGGGGCAAAGCGATGCAATAAATGCTCTGTGTGCAAACTCTTGGTGCTTACTCTGCACCTGAGATGGAGAGGTAGCTCCAGTCCCTGTTTGGGTTAGCTGTACCTGAGACCCCCATCCCTGCCTGAGGAGGCAGCCCATTCCCTGGCACAGCCCAGACCCATCAGCATGTCCTGGGTCACCAGTCCCTGAGGGTGATCCCACCCAATTTGCTGTTTCAGGCAGCTTGGGACCACCTTCTGTGAGAAAGAGATTTCTGTAAATGACAGCTGGAGGGTGGGGAGAACATCAGTGGTTTCCTAAGCAGAGAAAGAGAAATCCTGCTCCAGGTGGCACAGGAAATCACCTGCCTTTTCCAGAACTTCTGTATTAAATCAGAAAACCAGCCTTGTCTCCTGAATTATCTACCCCATTCCTGTCCAAGTGACTCCTCGTGTGCTTGCGTTGCAGTACACGAGCCTGAAACACATGATTTAAGCAGCTGCCAGGCCAACTGCTCAGATGATAATTGAGCCAGTTGTACACACTTTTGTACATCATACCCCATTGCATCCAACTCTTACTCACCCTGTTGCCAACTGCTTCTTGTCTATTTTCTCCAGGAAACAGACTTTATCAGTGTAATTTGCAGAAAACCCTCCCAATCCCAGCTGGAAAGTAACATTCTCTCCCACCTCCCTTCCACCACTTTCTTCAGGGCTCTAAGTTGCTCAGCAGGGCCAATTAGGAATTCAAACCAGGTAGAAAGTGAATATAGAGTAGTGATAAGAGTCAGTGGCATGATTGATGATGCTTATACATATGCTTCTGGCTTGAAAAGCAGTGTCTGGGTTGATTCCAGGAGTTGGGTCTAATTTCAAAAGGATTTTCTGACAGAAAAAAAAAAAAGGGTTAGCAGCACATGCTACAGAAAGCAACTTCCACAGATTATTCCATTCCTAAAATATCAACCAATTACTAAGAGCAAAGCATGAGAGAACTAACAAGAGCTTTTACTCATACTGATCCTCCTGCACATTTACAGAAATAGGGCTGAGACTGTTTTTTCCTGTGGGTTTCCCAGCATTCAGAATTGAAGGGGTCTAAGGTTTTAAATTTACTTTGTTACATATGTTAGGAATAAAGGCTTAAAATTTTGAAAACCTGAATAGCTATTAATCACAGTAAAAAAGCAAACACTGAATTTCCCACTGGATTTAAATGAATCTGCGCAATTTTTGGAGACAACAAGAGATTTTTGTACATCAGCCTCTGATTTTTACTGACGTTTGCTTGCAATGCCTGTGGGTCTGTGTTTGTGCACAGCTTTGACATAGTTAAACCAAAAAACCCTCATTCCCTGCCTGTCCTTCCTCATCAGTCAATGGCTCTTCAGTAATGTCCTGGCACATCCTCTTCTGCCAGCCATGGCAGGAAGGGAACAGAAATCCTATGGAAAGATGTTGACCCAGATTTACCCTGGAAGCTGCCAAGCCCAGCAGCAACAGAAAATGAATGCTGGGCGAACGTCGGGGAAGTGTGGGGACCTGCCAGCTCCTCAGTGGCACAGGCAGTGAGCTAGTGGGTATCTGGGAATGTGCCAGGCAGGCTGCTGGGCATCCGGACATCCTGGGAAAGGCAGAGGGACGCTGTGTTCCATGAGCAGCAAGCCCAGCGCATTGGGATGCATCAGCCTCCTTCTGCATGTGCAGAGGCTATTGAGAGCAATCTAGTTTGGGATGCTTTGAAACATGCTTCTGGACCCAAAGGAGTGGCTAGGGCTCTACAGGCTGTGGAGCACTGGGAGAGCCCCAGAGGGCCAGCGCACAGGCATTGGAAAAGTGGTTAAAGATGGACAAGGGAGCTGGAGGTCTCCACTGCTACCTGGTGCTGTGGTGTGTATTTGCACAGCCCAAGCTGAGGCATTTTGGATTATGGTCTCCAGAGCCCCTGTACATTCCCTGGAGAGTGGCAGACTTTCCTGCAGCATGATCTGCAGCAGAGCCTGCGTTACAAGGGAGAGAGGAGCTCATCTCACCCAGCAACTGCAGAGGGAGCCGTGGTAGTTTAGACTCTTCCCTTGCACCCCTAAGCCAAACACAGAGTTAAATGCTGTGACCAGCATTTCTGTCCAAGAGGGAAAAGCCATAGTGTTGATGTGTTTAAGCAGATATCTGGATGGGACAGGACATCCTTTGTCCTAGATATAAGACCTGTAACCTTCACTAGACTGTACCCTTGTGTTCCAACAAGGACCACTTTTAAATTTACTTTGTTACATATGTTAGGAATAAAGGCTGACCCTCTGGGTCACACCAGGCAGGACTGCTGTTCCTGACCTTGTTCTAGCTCTTGCCAGAAGGGTAAAACATGGTTTTCATATAGTGAGGTGTCTGAATCATCCTGGGATCTGACTGGCACTTATTACCCTCATTCTGTGTGTGCTGCAACTGGTCCATGGCTCAGATGTGGGAGTTTCATCCTGCTGACAAATGTTAACCACAGTAAGACATCCCACCTCTCTAAAGGTATTTGCTCCTTTGGTGACCTCTACTTCTTTGCCTTTTAAATGGGACTATCCTTAGCATCAGTAGACCTCTTCAAGTAGGTTTAGAGTTTTCAGGGTGCTGCCTGTTCTTTTATTTTGTAGTCACTGAGCCACAGTCAGATGGATAATCACCAATGCTTCATTTAAGGCATTGTTGCATGTGGCAATTCATTAAAAAGCCCCAGGGAACAAGAATGAGGTTTTTATTTTAAAAGCTCTAATCTCTGGGACATGCACAATGTTCTCTCCCAACCCAGATTTGTCACAGTCGCTGCTATGAAGTGCCATTCTCTGCTGTAAGCCATCTTCAATGTATTGTCATTATAATTCACTACAGATTTTTTTTCTTCAAGTGACACTCAAGGAGGATTGGAGGATGACAGCACATGGCAGAGTAAATATAGTTAGGGAAACATAGGAAGAGCTGACTTTTCCCAGAGAGGCTGTGGCTGTCAGGCAGGAGTTTCTTTTTTGTGTCTGAAATGGGATTAAGCCAAAAGGCTCATGGGTTTACTGCCGTTCGTGCTCTGGTTCTTTGTAAAAACAAGTAAAACTCTGTCTATTTTCAATACACTAGATTAAGATCTGAGCTCACATTTTGCAGGGTTTGGGCATCAGAGCAAGTCCCTGGCAGGGCCTGGTGTGCACAAATGAATTTGAGAGGCTGGGGAGAGCTGCCCTGGGCTTTCTGGTGTGGTTATCAACGACTACTTTGGCCCTTTCCAGGCTGCTGCATTGTATGAAGAGGAGGAGTCTCCAAATATGGTTTTGGGGTTTAAACAATCTCCCTCTGCCACTTACATTTCAGGCAAGAAGCGTTAAATTCTTCTGTGTAATTACTGCCTGCCCTCCATGTGAAAGGCCCCTCTAACTCATCCAGCTGACTGAGACCCCTCCTGCCTTCAGAAGAAGCCCCTGCTCTGGTGCCACCTCACAGGCACAGCCCTGAGCAGAATTCCAGTTTGGATACAACATTCAAAAGGCTTCAGCAAGGAAGAAACATTAAATGCCAGTAACTCTTAAACAAATGGAGAATCTGGCAAAACTACAACAGAATACTCCAAAGTACTCCAGAAATGTGATGCAATGAAGAAAGGCTCTTATACTCACCATGATGGATAACATGGATAGAAGATGGAAAGGTAACAGCTGGAGGAGTAAAAGCAACAGCTAAGAGAAAAGCTGACCAGGAGAAGGGAAGTATGAAAGGAAAATTATCTGAGTGCTGATTTGTGGAGGCTCTTCTCTGCTTGAAAGTACCCTGCAGCAGCAATGCCAAGCAGTTTTTGTGTAATGCATGCACTGGTGAGCACTCTGGATTATGTTATAATGGCCTTCCCTAAGTCTCTTAAGGGTAGCTGAGTGTATATTTAACTGTAAAGATTTTATGAGGATAGCAGGTTGGGTGGGCTATAGCCCCTGTGCAAACCAAGCTTCTTGCTGTACTCAGCAGATACGACATGTCCTGACACTGCTGTGGTCTTAGAGATTAAATACATCTCTGTTCAGTTTTGGATGGCACAAATACAGAAAACTCTTGCTATAGGCGCCTCTGCATGTCACTGTCATATGTGTGTGGTCTGGTATTGCTGGCCCAGTGAAGACAGGCTCCCTGAGTGCGGGAGCAAAGCAAACAGAAAGGTGATTCTTGAAGCACAAGAAATAACAAGATTCAGAGTACAGGCAAATAATAATAGCAAAACCCTCTTCTGTTTAAGAAAACTCACACCCATAAATAGACAAGTGATAAATTTACCTGCATAAGTGTCTGCCTGGTTTTCAGGAAGATGTTGCCAGATGAAGACAGTAATAAATCTTGTAGCAGAATTAAATGTTTTATGGAGAGGTCATTTCTTAATTGAAATTGTCCAGAAAGAAGAATGGCCATGAGTTAAGGTGTAATTGTGAGGCCACATGCCTTTTGTATGAATAAAGAAGCTGGTCACAGCTTTTCTGTCAAAATGATTACTGACTTGAAAATTATTGGTGAAGTTGGCATTTTTTGTGGAGTGTGCCTCCTAATACATAAGCATTCTCCATTTCTGTTGCTAGAAGCCTAAACCAGTCTTAGACACTTATTTCCCTTATGATGTCTAACTGAATCATATCTGATTTATATTTTGTGTTGCTTGTTGAAAAGTCAATATTTTTTCTGCATTTCTCTCCATTGCTCTTGCCTGCCCACTGCTTATGAAGGGAGAAGCTGAGAAATAAAGGAGCTACAGAATGGAGCCTCCCAGTACCTCTGAATGGACAATGTGCTTTAGCAGTGACTGAGGGCTCCTTTGAAACCAACAATAAAAGCATCTTTTCTGTCGAGGAGTACAAGGCTCACAGAGGCAAGAGACTTTAATGACACCATTATCTTTCAGGCAATTAGGACTCACTGGCACAATCCAGCACTGGTAGAGGCACTGTTTTGATTGCACTGCAATGGCTCAGTGAAATGTAGACTGCTGAGACTTAGCAACACCATAAATCGCTTTTAATCTCAAACCACCATGGATCAAAATGTACTAACACAGGCATAATCAGAATTCACAGGCATATTTTCTCTTTTAAAAACATATGCCAGGGAACAGAGGCCCCCCCTCCTCCCCACACACGGGCTGTGTGATGCTGATCCTCGCGCTCCTCTCCCGACACACTCGCTGCAGAGACGGGTCTGAGCCTGCCAGCTGTGGGCATGTTTGTTGTCCCTTGTGCATTATATTTTAATGACATACCCTAAGCCTCTTAAACTTGAACAAATGTGCATTTAACTGTCTGTGCATTTGTGCCAGTTTATAAGGTAGAGGGTCAGCCAGCTTATCCCCCAGCTTCTCTGTGAGGGCACTGTCCAAGAATTTTAATGGAGCTTTCAAAAGCCTCCCGTTATGCAAGGTGCCTTAATGGAGAGTCCTCCTGCCTCTGAAAGTTCCCTCTTGTTGCTAGACACAATGAAAGGCAAGCCATAATCTCTGTGGAGAGTGCCCAGATTTTTTCCTGTCGCAGTGTGTAGCTGGGATGCAAAGCACAGCTTGCTCCGCTCCCCTGCCACAACCAGGGGGATTCATTTCATTAGTTTGGAAAGCTATTTTAGAGCAAAGGGAGGTTATGTAGGTCATCAATTCATCCCTGCTGCCTTGAAAAAAGAATTCATTATGAAATTTCACTTTAATTAATGCAATGCACCAGCTTGTAATAGTATTTCATCAGGACATCTGGTAAAAGCACATTAGCTACAGTTTAATGTTAAGACATAATTGAACAGAACTCCTCTTGGAGCTTGGCTTTTGCAATATGTTTTACTTCTGCTTCTCCTGCAAGCTGCCAAATAAAGGAATTGTGGGGCTCCCTCATCAGAGGGTGATGGATCCTGACCCAAAGCCTGTTTGACATAACAGAAAGGCTCCAGTTAACATTTGCAGGCTCTGAAATGTGTCCCTGAGGAACAGACCCAGCATCCATCCTGTATTTACATTCCAGATACTGCTGGTACCTCCACTGATCTGTAATCCCAAATGATATAAAGTAACAGCCTTGGTGTTTTGTTCCAGTTCTGTTTGAAAGGCTGTGATCAAATGGGCTTTATAAACCATTTTCTATTGGCTTAACTTAGAACCTTTTCCTGTTCTAATTATATGTCTGCATAATTGTTTGTTTTAATACTTATTTGATTATCTGCTCAAATTAGTGTCAGTGCAGCAGCTTTCCAAATGCCGCATTAAATATTCACATCCAAATGGGATTTCTTTCTGCCCTTTGTTTTGCAGGGATCTGGACTATAAATGTGAACTCTCAAAAGATTACAGTTATTTAGTAAGTACTAGGTCATGATTATTTAAATCTAACTAACAGGCTAAAGAGCACTTGGAAGATTATTATATTTTGAAAAAGTTTGTGAAGTGTTTGAAATCTGTTTGATTTGAGGCTGCTGTCTCCACTTCTCCTTTTCTTTTTTTGGGTAAGTGTTTGAATAGCCAATAACAGTAATAAAAAACATCCGCCACCAGCACAAGTGCACACTGTAGTTTCTCTGTTACACTCTCTCCTTTCAGCATTTTTTAACCATTGTGTCTGGGACAGTTTTACTCCCAGGCCTCACTGACAAGGGACACAAAGACTAAGATGTTAGGGAAGCTTTCTTTGTCTGCTGTTTAGTTGCTCTTTGGGTTATTTTCTGCACCAATAGGTAAGAGAGGGAGGCAGGACTGATCTGGAAAAGCTTAATGTGCCCTTACTAAAGATCCCAGTGCATTCCCAGTGGTGCTGAGCACTCCTGTGCCAGCACCTGCACTGCACACCCATGAAGGGGTCCTGGGCTGCATTGACTTCCCTGCTCATGCCAGATGCCACCCATGTGTGTGTGTTTGCTAATGAACATTTTTGCAAGGGCAGGTGACTGACAGAGCTTGGGCTGAGACAAGGCCAGTCCACCTGGAAGGTAAGGTCATCTCTCATCACAGATGCTCTCCTGAGGTTTAGTCTATATATAAACCACTTAATTCCGATACCACCTGAAAACATAGACAAATTGTTCCTGCCCTCAGCTGGTCAATGCAGATAATTCATTTCTTGTAAAGCCAAATGGCCCCAAAGAGATGCTAAGATCCCCTTAATGATAGAGGCATGCAGCAGACACAGGCCCAGGCCCACACAATCAAATTCAAGGCACTTACCTCTCTCCAGGGAGCAGCAGCAGCTCTGTCCCACCTTTTCAGAGCTTGTGGTAAAAGGCTGTTGCAGACAGCTGGGCAGCCACAAAATGTTGTGCTGTGCCCAGACTGACTTTCCAGGGATTTTTCAGTGCTACAAGTCCCATACTAGTCACAGTAAGAGGAAATCAAACTGGGAGTATTGGTAGACCTGACTAAGCCTGCAGTTTGGCATTAGTTGGCAATAAAACATAAACAAATAGGCAGCAGCCTGGAGCATTGGTCAGGCTGGTGCTACCTCCTGTCTCAAGAAGCAGAGGTAGTTTTTTCCACACAGACATCAGTGCCATTATTTACATGGCCAGGTCTGGTGGCCCTCTGGTTGCTGGGAGGAACAGTCACTGGCATTAGATAGTGCCATTTCTTTGTTGTTGTCTTAGGACAACATTACCACAGGACCTGTCATTTTAAAATTAAGCACTAGCCTCCAACCCTTGGAAACCTAAACCAGCAACTTCTCTGTGGGCTCACATAGCTTCCACGTGGTGCTCACAGGTTTGATTTCCTCAGGCAGCCCGTCCCTGATCCAGTCACTGGTATTGAGGGCTCCATGGGACAAGCAGGAGTCAAACTTTTGTTCTCTAAGAAAAACAAAAGCAGTCATAAAAATAAGTCCAAAGGCATTTTACAAAAGGTATTTTTTTCCCTAAATAAAGTAGAACTTGTGACCTTTTCCATTCTTAGTTTATCTCTATGATGTGATAAGATGAATCCTAAATTAGGAAGGAAATAGATTGCTTAGGGGGAAAAATAATTTGAAAATACTGAGAAAATGCCACTTATGGAAGCAACCTATATCTATTAGGTCTTTACAGATTTTATCAGGGGCTGAAGCTCTTGAGATAGCTGGCCTTAGACCTCTTCTTTTTGCACTTAATATTTATCTTCAGCTAAGTCCATGTTAATTATAGTTTCACAGCTTGAAGCAAACTGGTCACAAGTCCCAGCAGTATTTGAAGTTTGGGCATCTCACTAGCCCTTGTTCTTTGTCTACATTTCAGGTATCTCTGCTCTTGTTTCCTCAGCCTATGGAAAGGGATCTGCTGCTTCTAAGAGTCCTGACTGCAAGAGGTTGGATTGTTTCTTGAATGCTTTAAGATCCTGAAGTGAAAAATCATTAGTTCTCTACTTCTTTCATTAGTTCTACTTCTCTATTCTCTATTCTTTTATCGTAGCAGGTGTCACATTAATTTTCCCAGAACAATTTTTATGTGCTAAAGTAAAACCAACAAAAACCTAGCTGAGTGCCACCTTTGCCTCTAAGTGTTTTATGTTGATGATGTGACTGCTTTGCTTTCCCTGTCTCCTGCAGAACCTCCTCTTCCCCACAAAGCACCTTCTGCCAAAGGCTGCCCAGGCACCCCCAGCACCACTCCTACCCTGCTGCCCAAAGGGTGCTGGGGGAGACAAAGAGACTTCACCAAGCCAAGCAAGGAAACCATGGGAACAAATCTTTGTGACCAGCTCTGTGGGAAACTCCATGCCAGAAACCAGCACAAGCTTTTATGAAAGTTTGGAGACTGGGATGAGACGAGGCAAGGCAGGAAGCTCCCAGGGGAGGGTGAGTAGCACCCTGTCCCCAGCTCACATCATTGTGCTTTGTTCGACCTCAACAATTGTGTGAGCAAAGCCCGGAGCATCAGCCTTAACTTTGAATTTCCTGCTTGCTGTCGGCTCCATCCCAGGGACTGTTGTTCGAAACACAGCTCTTATTATGGAGCTGGCAGAAAAGAGCTCCCTGCTTTGTGGGGACATGGGCTATTGAGCTGCAGAGAGGCATGCCCAGTATCTGCGTGGGTCTGGGCTGGCTGGGCCTGACTTGTGCAGTGAGAGGAGCTGCTGTCACAGCAGCCACATGATAACCACCTCTGTGTGGGGCAGCCCAGGAGCAGCTCGTGACTCGTTCAGCTGGGCTGACTTCTCAGCAGAGATTGTCTTAATCACAAGCTGTACAATGTCTCTTGCCCAGATTTGCAGAGGATTTGGCTTTACAGAACAGGGTCCTGTTTCACAAAGCTCCTTCCTTCACCTCTTACTCCTGCTCTCTTATTGACCAAATCCAGGATGTTGCCTGAGTCCCTCTCTTGGGCTCCTGGATCTGACCAAATATCCAGTGTGAGCTCTCAGACAATGCTGTACATCTCCTGGTCTGCATGAGAGAGACCTGGCAGGAGGGATGGAAACCAGAGGAGCAGTAATGTTTGTGGCAAGCCAGACTGCTGTGTTTGGCTTGGCATGATGTTGCTGATCCCCCAGGATTTGGCAAAGGGATCCCCGAATTCAAAAGAATTAAAAAGCTGTCCCAGAACTGCCAGGATTAGGGGATTTTGGCTGTCTCTCCACACTCAGCACTGCTGAACATCCCCTTCCTGTCATCAGCAGTAACCCCTGCACTCACCCACCTGGCAGGTCCCACTGCTGGGTGTGAGCCTTCCTTCCCTGGTCCCTCCCTTTGGCACAGCAGGGACACAGTGCCTACATGTTCCTCTGCCTCAGGAAGTCTTGACCTGCCTGACCTGCTGGCCACTCATAAGTGACTTCTTGGAGCTGGAGAGAAGCAGCAGTGATTTACCACAGTGGTGGGAAACCCCCTCAGACCAGAGCCTACCTCTGTGCTGTAACTCCTCCTGCCTCCCCATCATGGGATCCAGCACATGCAGGCATCTCTCTCCCTGGTCTCCTGCTGCAAGCAAGTCCTGTATCATCCCAGAAACCATCTGTGAGATCATCTATGAAATATTTCTTTCCCTTGCATGCAAGAGAAAAGGAAGCAAAAGGCCTGCATAATATTGATGGAATCTCTGATAGCCAAATATTGAATTATTTACAGCCTAATTGTGCAACTGATACTCATGAGATTGCCTAGGCAGCAAAATGCAATTCATACATTTCAAAAAATTGATGACTTCTACTTCAGACTTTGTCCAGATGCATCATCACCTAAAACACAGGTAACATCATTTTGCAGGAGAAGTACTAGGGTGTCCACAGACTCCTGAAATATCCACTGACTCAAAGCACCTTCTGGCTGCCCAAGGTACACGTGTGGAGCCATTTGAGGTGCTCAGGTGAATCCTTGCCTGGCTGGTGGCTGCTGCTCCAGAAGGGCCCAGATTTCCCATAGGTCTTGTGTTACAGCTGAAACTCACAGGTAAATGCCCTGGATAGCCCAGGCACCTTCAGATGGCATTAAATACATAAATGCAGAACACTCAATTGAGCCTGTGTGACTGCTGGAGACCTCCCAGCACAGGGAGCAGTGACCAAGAACAGCAACACTTCCCATGCCACAGCATCCTTCCTCTCCTTTTCACTGTGATTCTGTGCACTGTAATTCAGTCCTTAATAAATGCACTGAAGCTCCTCCTTCCTGCCCAGCCTGCAGCAGATAGAGTAGGCTGGCCACTGACCCCAGCTCACAGAAAGCAGATTTCCAGACAGCTCTTCTGTCCATTCCAAGGTACACAGGTTGATGTGGCAGTTGTCACAGGCCTTGGCTATGACAACTAATGCCAAACTTCTCTCAAGCCTTCTCTTCCTCATTAACAAATATCTGAACTCTGACATCTGGAGTAGACCATGAATTGTGTCTCAAAGTATTTTCTGTGTTCCCCATTATATTCTACTCTTAGCAGAGCTTTGAGGGGAATCACCTTCTTCTCAAGCACTTCAGCAGCATTTAAGGAGCATCCCTTGAAATCACTGGAGCTGAACAAGCCTCTGGGCAGTCCATTTTGGCCTGAGGATGGTAACAAGCTTAAACAAAAAAATCTGACCCAGCATTACAATGCTGTCCTCTCTGTGCCCAATAATGCTCATTTCCTCTCCAGATGAGACACACCATGTATGTCAAAATCCCTCAGCCTGTCCTAATTTGCAAATTCTAGTACAGCTGTAGGTTAAAAGAGCCAGCCAAAATTAATTATTGCAGATTAAGGAACCGAGCAACAAATGGCAATAGCCTCTTGTTAAACTGAAACATCTGATCCAAACCAAGCAATTTCAGCCCCTTGTAAATACTTGCTTCTCTTGTTCACCATCTCCAGTGTTTTGCTGCTGAGCACCATCATCTGAACATTGTTTATTTATATGTACCCAGGCTATCTCACAGAGCAGCCTTGCCAGTGACAGCCCTGGCCTTGGCTGAGGCAGCCAAGACAGCAGGTTCGTAGGTGGCCACCACCTGCAGGCCTCCTCAGCTTTGGGGTGGTGGTGTTTGGTTTGGCTGTTATCAGGCTTTTCTGCCATTTAGAGTTGGCAGGCAGAGAGGGACAATTAAACTCTGCCCATGCCAAAGGAATATGTACCTATTTCAACCAGGTACTTCTCCTTTTCTTCTTTACCAACCCCCTTTTGAGAGACATGGGGTCAACAGACAAACAGGTGACTTGGCTTGGTGCAATAAATGTCCTGCACCTCAGAAGTTGGTAAGAAAACAGAGCCAGTGGCTGCTTTATAGGCAGGACCTGAGAGAGGAAACAGCAACATGATTTACCTGATGGCAGTGGTACAGATGCTATGGGATCCCAGGTCAGGGAGGTGATGACACCTTTGCAAAGCCAAAACTTAATTAATGGTTTGTTGTTCTACAAATATTATTCAATGTCTAAAATAGAAAAAGGAGGTTATTCAGCTATTAAATACCAAAAAATCTGTAAGGTTTTACTTCTCTTTTTATTTTGTTTGAAACTGTGTGTTGAAAGCAAGGTCAGGTCTAACATCAGATGATGCTAGGTCACTTGGACCATCAGCTCTTTGGCAATGAGTCCCATGTGTGCCCTTACAGGATCTACCTCCAGACTGCCCCTGACCACAACAAAAATGTCCCTATCCACTGGATGCTCCATAGGAAAATAGAAGCCACCCACAGCACAGTTGTTGTGTCACCAACTGGTGTCTCCCTACCAGGTCTGTAGGTGCTGTGCTCTCTATTTCCCAACAGCCCTGAATATGACAGGGGGGGTTAGGTGGCAGAAGGCTTTGTATACCTTGCTATTTTCAGCACCCTAGAATTGTCAGAGATACAATCCCTGCTGGAAAACACTCCTTGCTACAAACAAGCTGATGAATGTACAAGAAAACAGCCATGCTTTCCCCACTGGCCACTACTACATTTTCTGTTGTTAATCTGCTCCTTTCCCCTCCTCCTCCTCTCCATTATTCTGCAATAGCTGTTGGTTGCTAAAGGAATTGAAGAAACAATTAAGAAGCTTTAGAAAAAGCAGATAATTTCTCACATGCAGTGCTGAGTACACAGCAGATGTGACTCAAGAGACACACATGCTGTTTTCAGGCAAGCATTCCCAAGGGTTTAGATAAAAATAATAAGGATGGGGTGTTTCAGCAGAAATCAAGTTATTTTTAAGTGCAAGGGCTCTAGGGGGTATTAAAAGAGTTCCCTGAAATTGCCATAATCTTCTTCTGTGTGGGATCCCATAGCATTAGTAGTGTATAATTAAAACTATTAAGCCAGCAATCAGGCTAGACAGGGATTCTGGTGGGGAAGTGGTTACAGGGGTGATGGTGAAATGGGGTGGTTGCAAAGATCATCAGACAATTTCTGATTTACTGGAGGTTTTCAAAGCAGAACAAATGAAATGCCTACAGGGAGATCTTCTTCCAGAAGGCAGAGGCAAGTCTCAAGGACCAGAATTTGAAGTGGATGGCTTCAGTTGCTGCAGTTCTGTTCAGCCAGCACTGGGAGAAATGCTGCCATGGTCGGGAGCCACATCTCAGCTGACACAGCACGTTACTGAAGTGTATGGCCCACATCCAACCTAAGAGTCTGTGAGAGACACTTCTTTCCAATATCCCTCTGCTTAACCCATCCCCAGCATCTGTCACCACACCAAAGGGGACAGAGGCAGCAGAGTCAGCATTACCCCAAGCAGCTTGCTGAGCCAGCCACAGGCCTTTGCCATCTTCTGGCTGTGACGAAGACTGGACAAATGAAATCTGGTGGCAAATAGACAAGTACGGACAACTAAGTTTGTGATGATCATCATCTTGGATGGGTGTCTTCAATATCCAATACCAGGATTTTCTGTGCTCAGACACATAAATCTCGGGCATTCATACTCTGCCAATATTTTAAATCATGCCCACAAAGCATATTTGAATAGGATTCAAGCTGATGAAAAGCAAGTTGCTACTTTTAAACAGATTTGGTGACCACGTGAATGGATTCAATCCAGCACATGACATACCATTAAAGACAAATTTGCTACTGCAGCTCTTACTGCCCGGAAAGGTGTGAAAGAACACGTGGCCCCTCCAGGATGTGCACAGCCATATTTCTGGTGCTACAGATGGCAGTCTGAATGCTTGCAGGGTTTTTGCCTTGTCTTTTCATAAGGCATATTTAGTCCTTGCTGTTTTCAGGGAGACATTTTAGATAGAGTCAGCTTATGAAGAGACCCATCCCACTTGAATCATTTTAAAAACACCTTTTCCTTTCAAGTCACCAACTTGGCGAAGGAGGGAGAAGAAGAAACATTGAGCCAAACTCCATAAACACATTTTGTTTCCTGTGTGTGCGAGATGAGCCTGGGAAAAGCAAAACAATTAATCTACCCACGAGTGGCTTTGCAGGGAAAGGTTACGGAATAATAGAGTGATTTAGATCACACCACTTTACATGCATTTATGAGGGAGAAATTCAACACCCAAATAACAAATTCAGTTCAGATTTTACTTCCTTTCTCCCTTCCCCTCCACCCCCCTCCCCCAAAAATGAAATACCCTTCCATTTGTAAATTACTTTAATTTAAATACTTTCAGGTTAACAAAATGCCTTAAGTTTGACATGTCCAAAGTTACAAAACAGAAACAAAACCTCTTGACAAAGGGTAAGAAAAAAAATGTATAATCCAAGCCCAAACCTCCTTTCCTAAACTGGAGTTTATGGTCTGTGAGCTGGCAACCCTCCAGAGTCTGACACAATGTCTGGAGCACCCAGAGCAGCTGGAATTAATTTTCTTCCTCCAAATCTATGCACTTTCATATGAAGCTGTGTTTTGGCACTGCTGCCCAAGAGAGTCCAGTGCAAAAAATCTAAGCCTGGCCGTTGTTTCTTTGCAACCCAACACTTGCTGAGCAAACAACAAAAAGGAAGAAGAGGAGAAAAAAAAATTAAGAGAAAGAAAAACCCTTTCCCTTCCCCCACATACACAGACAACTGTACCAAACAGGGGGGCTATTCAATGCTGTTCAGAAATGGGTCACAAAGAGAAATGTTTGCAGATAAAACCAACACTTTTTTTTAACTTCTGCCTTGTTTTTTTTGTTTTGTTTTTATAAACATCATGGAGGCCCCTGGAAGGTGCTGGGGATGTTTGAGAGTTGAGGTCCTGCTGATCCCTGCTGCCTCCCATTGGCACAGCTCCCACGCTGGCCCTGGCGTGCAGCCCCTCTCCAGGGTCCGGCCCCTCTGAGCGCCCGCTCCGGGTCTGAGCTGCCACAGGGAGCCCACGGGGCCCTGAGGGCATCAGCATCGGGCTGCAGCTCCTCACCCGGGCTGCTGGGGGGCCAGGAGGGGAGGAGGGAGGCATCCAAGGCACTCCCAGGGTGTCCTGTCACAAAATCACACACTGGAGTTTGTGGGAGCCCGTAGCTCTGTCCCCTCGCCATTTGGTCTTTTTCTTCTTCTTCTGGCTTTTCTCTGGGATCTGTTGCCTGTTTTGGGAGACAGAGAAGAAAGCAGGCAGGTGAGACATACGGCTGGGCTGGATTCAGAGCCCTGGGCAGCCTGTAGAGCAGCATCTTGGTGTGCATGTGCATATTTGCATACATGCCTCCTATACCCTTCCAGCACTGCATGGCTTTTCATGCCACACTGCTGGGCCTGGCCTGTATTCTTCAGGAAGGAGGAAAGAAGCCATTAAGGATAATGGCAGGGATGCATGTCCTGCCAGGGCACTATGCCTCCAGCTGCCCATGGTGAACTGCTGCCTCCTCCCCTGCCATGGGGGCTGCTCTGGGAAACAGGGATGCTCCAAGTGATGTAATGTCATCCATTACACTGCTGACACTCCGTAGGGAAGCAGATGAGAGATACAGAGAGCACTGAGAAATACACTCTTCTGCCTTTCAGCTGGCATTGCCCTTAGCCAGCTGCACTGATGCAGGCTTGGTGATGGAGGGGAGCTAAAACATAATAAACCAAGAACTGCGTTTGCTGCTGAAGGGGCTCTGGCTTCCTCTGATGTTGTGAAGAGCACTGGTGCACAGAGAATGAGCTGACCCCAGACAGATGTCTCTGGCTGTCTGAAGTCACAGCCACCAGGAACACACAGCTGAGAGCCCCCCTGCAGCGTGCCCTGGAGCTGTGAGCAGCCTCTGAAGCATTCTGTTCAGGGCTTCTCCCTGTCCAGGAAGGTGAGGCACTGCCCAAATGCCTGTTTGCAGCTGCACCCAGCTGCAGCAGCTACTCTGCCAGCCCAGCAGTGCAAATCCAACGAAGGCTCTGTAACTCAAACACCTGACAGGCAGCCTGTAGATGTAGATTTCAGTGCAAGATAAAACATACAGACACCAGCAGCTTCCACAGATTCAAACCTGAGAGTCTGAACAGTTCAAAAGCAGCCTCTTTGTCATGTAATATACCAGGCATTAAAGCAAGTAATCCAGACCAGGATGAGACATTACTGGGGTATAAATCACTGTGACTTTAGCTGATGTTTCTCTTACAGCCTCAGCTTCCAAATTCTTGCAACCACGTGAAAAACTCAGCCCTGACTATTAAGACTTCTTCTCAGTGAATATGAAGGCTGCAGGTATGAAAACCATAAAACTTTAAAGCTCAAAACTACAAAGACGCAATTCAGAAAATTCTTTAAATCTGGATAAACCCTAAGTGACTGCAAGCTGTTCATACTCTTCTGGATCTGTTTTAGAGATCCAGAAACCACACCCTGGGCCTGCTCAAGGCTTCTGCTGTGACAGTTCCTGTGTGTGCATGGCTGCAGCATAAAAGGGGTATCAGGAAATTTAAAACATCTCTTGAGTGGACTCAATCACCCCACTCCTTTCTGGATTACTTCCAGAAAACAGCTTCTTGCATGAAGCTAAATAAACTGGGAATCAGCCAAGTGCAAGGCGCACCAACAGTGCAACCCTGAACAAGCATCCTCACCCCGAGAGCTCACAAGGGCTCTGAGGAAGCCCTTCATTTGCAAAGCACTCCGTCAATGACAGTTATCAGGGAGCTGAAATTTACATTTTATTTGAAAAAGCTTACTTGAAAACCAGAAAAACAATACTTGATGGGTGATGCTACCCATGACTGTGGACAATTTGTAACGTCCAAAAACCAAGCAAAGCTGCTTTGTGGCCAATGTCCAGCCAGATCACACAGCATCTTCCTGCTCTCTGACTTAACCTGAGTTCCAGCTCTTGTGAACATTGCTGGTGCCCTTGACATCACAGGCTGGCAAGGACTGACATTAGCTACTCAGGAAACTGAGGTGTACCACTTATTTTTGAGGTTATGGAGTGCATTTTCAGGGCTTGAAATTAGTAATGCCTCATTACAATACTCCTTTCAGCCTGCTTGGAGCTGTGTTACGTGGAGAAAGCAAACAAAGCCTTTCCATCTTATTTTGGCTGTTTTCCTTTCCTGCAGAGCAGAGTAGATGGTGGTAAGAGCTTGCTGCAACACAAAAGTAATATCCAGCCAACTAATACCGAGTTAGAGAACAGTTGGGAAAGAGCTTGGGACACTTCCAACTCAATTCTCCAAAGACTTTCTGCCCTCTGCTTTTGAGACATGTGGGAAGAGTGGGCAGTACCATCTGGTTTTGATGGAGGCTGGCTTGAGGCTCTGCTAGGATATTCACAAGTACAGATATGCTGTGAATAAATGCCTTGTGGTTTAATTGCCGGGCGAGGCACTTTGACTGCGCGGCAGGGAGGAGCACGATTTCAGCTCAGCGCCCTCCCAAAACATGAAGAATGAGGGCCCAGAAAATCTGGCAGACAACTAGTGCCAGAAAAACAAATCTTCTCAGAGAGAACTGAGGTTATCAGCGAGATGCTGGGATGTGTGTGCAGCTCTTTTCCTGCAGGGGAGCCGGGCTCTGGGAAGGCAGTCCCTCCCTGCTGGCAGCAGGAGCAAGGGTTCGCCCGGAGAGCGCGTTTGCCAAAACGAGCAAAGGCAGCTCATGCCAGAACTGGGAACAAACCTCTGCAGTCTGAGGAAACCTGGGGCTTAGCCATTAGGTCATGCAGTTTCTCATACAAAATAGCTTAATTTTTTCCATTTAGTGAGCAGAAAATGTTAGAAGTCGCCTACAGCATTAGAATTTTGTAGAATTTTTTGCTGGTCCTTTTTAACTTCTAGCAAGCCAAGACCCTGAGAGGACAAAACTATGAAAACCCAAATTACTGGTCCAGAGCTTTCAATGCCAGCCTTTTAGAGCTGATCATTATAGTAGGCTTTGCACTGTTCATTGAACAAAAAATTTTCATTTCAGCTACTTCTTACTGGGCATGGTACTGATGTCCTGCATGGGTAGCTAAGTGCTAGTAACAGACCTAAGCAGATACAGGACAAGGAAGTTAATAAACACCAGAAATATCCCACCCCCAAGAAAACCTGGCTCCTGACTCTCTGAGCCATGACTCCTGCACATCCCATCCATGGGCAGCAAGGAAGGGAGGAGTTTGCAGCTTACCTTATAACCCTCACGAGATCATGGAAGGCCTTGTCCACGTTCAGAGGTGGGTCCTTGGCACTGGTTTCTATATAAGGAATCTAGAGGAGAGAAGTGTATCATGAAAGAGATCAGTGATAATACCAGTTTCAAAATGAAAAGCCTGAAGGCTGGAGAAACGGGCTGCTAATACCACAGAAATACAGGTAAACAAAATGTTGCCATGACACTGCTATCAACACCCTCACGCTTGCAGCAAGGTCAGCAACTGCTTACAAAAGGTCTGGAATAAGCACCAGGCTAAACAGCTGCTATTGAGGTCTGGGTTTGGGGGAGAATAATCCCAGACTTTATGTTGTCAGATGTTCTCTCCCCCTGAGCTGTGCTCACCGACATGAAAATAGCCGAAGGTTGTTGAAAGACCAGCACTTGCCAAAAATTCTTGCTTGCCACATTTTATTGGACTACTGCATGAATATTTCATGACTACAATTCCCCTTCAGTGTAAAATGATCTTCCCCTTCAAAGTCTGACAGCCAGATGGGGCCTCCTAGAGTGCTTGTCCAGCACACTGGCAGATTTATAAAACTGCCTCTGATAAGGTATTTTCATGCATGGCCTTTTCCAAGGCGTGTGTATAGAGATGGATACAACATGCTGGGCTGCAGTTTAGGTGTCCTGGCTCTGACAGAAACCAGATTCCATGGGGAGGGGGAGTGAACCTGCCCTGCCAAACTCCCATCGAGGTTTGCTTAGAAACCACCACACACTTGTCCTTCAGGCACAGCAAGCTGCCAAGAGGTCTCAGGCTTGTTTGCCTTTACCCTTTCCTTCAGTTCCACCTCCTAAGGGAGTTGCTGTCTCCCTCTGGGTGTTCAGGGCTGCTGGCATTTCGAGGTGATTAGTGGAGCAGCATGTGATCTGCACCCATATAAGACCAATTTCTCAGGCTAAACTAACAGCATGAATAATGCAGAGCTGAGATGGTGGGCCAGATTTATATAGGCTTAACAACCCTGTTAACTTCATTATCTTTAACAAGCTCAGGCACCTGGATATACCTTCTAATGCCTGACTCTGCCTTTTCACTCCAGGGAAGTGAACTTTCTTCTCTCATCCTGAACACTTCTCAGCACTTTCAGACACCTTGTCCAGAAGTCTCAGTGATGGCCACAGCTCTCCTAGAGCCTGGTGCACAGCAGAGGTTCTGGTTTCAGTGATGAACTGGCCCTACTGGAAGGAAACTGCAGAACTGCTACTTTGTAGTAGTCAAAGATGTATTTACAAATGTTTCATTGTAAGCTTTAATGCAGCCCCTAATGAGCACAGCTTTCGATTCTGAATGCCTGTAATAGGACTTTCAATAAGCCATTAAATAATCCTGCAAACTTACGTTATGTTTTGTTGCCATTTCTCTCCCCTGTTCTCTTGTAATTTTCCGTAAGTGCATTAGATCAACTTTGTTTGCCACCAAAATCATTGGAAAAGACTCCCTGGAAAAAATCAAAACCACCACCCAATTATTACCACACTACAACAAAAATTATGAGCATAAATTTCACTTTTTGATGCTGACATAACCTAACATATTCAGCTACAGACATACCACATATGTGTAAAGAAATAAAAAGAAAACCCCCAGGCTGTGCTATACATATGCTCACATTGTAAAAAATTTACTTGACAAGTTGCATGCATGCACACATTCCTTGTTATTTGTAGGGACTTCAGGAACTTATTGTCACAATTTCTGCAATGCCTGATGATAACTAAGCCTGAAGATCCAACTAGGTGAAGAAAGATCTAGAGAATTAGCCAGAAAATCAACTGAGACATAAAGACAGATCTTGGACAGGAGACTGGGACTCTTTTGTATTAGTTAAGGCATCTCAGTAACTGCATATCTTGGCAAGATACTGAGGGATGATGGAAGAATTGGAGTAATTTCATTCCTGGTCATCTACTGAGAGCAACTGTGGGGGAAGAAAGATGGACTCTGGGAGCTGGTGCTTATAGGGGCATCAAATGGGGGAGCAAATGAGGGGGAGCAGAGATGCCCATCAGCTGTTACCCCAAGACAAACTGGGCTTGGCAGTGGGAGCTGGAAGGAGGCTGGAAGGAACCAAAGAGATTTGTTAAGCTTCCAGTGCTATTACCTACCATCTCCTGTTTCTAATCCCAGAAAAAAAACCCAAACCCATCTCTCTCTGTAATAATACTCAATATTTCCTTAACTACCACGTGCCTGCCTTCAGCCACCACCTGAGAAGAGATCCATTTATCCACAGCATGTCCTGTGCAAGGCTCTCCCCCCTCTCCCCCTGAAGAAAGCTCCACTGTTCCAGTGATAAACAGAACCAAGGCTGGGAGCCATGGGAGGTGTTGGCAGTGCCACACTCTGTCCTCTGGCTTCATGAAGCAGAGCAATCAGCTGCTGCAGGGCCTCTTGGCCACTGCTGGGAGAGAGGAGGTCCCTTCTGACCACTGACACTTACTGCAGTATTGTTGTCCTATATTTAAGTCCTCCTAAATGATCCCAGTATTCTCTGCTGTAACAGAGCTGATTTTACTGGGGTAAGGAGCAGCTGGCCATACTCATTTCTGTATAAAACACTTCCCTGGTAACTCTGGATTTTTAAACAGCGTTTCTGGGTCATTTTTCATCGAGATGATAAGAGCTCCATCTTCCCTCTGGCATGTTGCCCCATTGCTCTGGCTGGAAAAATACCGTACTGCACTCTGCATTTTAAATGAGTCTTAGAGTTATTCATTCTGATAATGTGACTGTGATTTAATGTTAATACCTGAGCATTGATATATCTTGACTCTGATCCTTCTGGAGCAAAATATTTGCTTGTCTGGATTATTTGATTGCTTTTTGGCTTGCGGCACATTGATTAGAAAGGGATTACTTTTGGATGGTATATCATTTTCCTTGTTTACATCAGGCATAAAACTCTATGGGGACTTTGTTCCCTATTGTAAGCTGCACAACTGCTAGTTGGACAAAGCTGCTACAGTTGGAAATTTTGCTATAATGAAAGTTGCGGAAAGAAAATGGGAGGAAGGCTTTGAACAGCCCTGCTAACACAGCAGCCTGCAATTCTTTTGGATTATAAGTTGCCAAAACCGCTTGCCAGACTGAAAACCAGGGTGACGCTCTGCTCCCAGCTCCCTGTGGGTTTAGCAGGAGGTTTTTTACTCATGTTGCTCCCACTGCTGTGATTTTCTGCCCCAGCTCAGGTTTTGGTGAAGCATTAATACGCTCCTCACGCTCGGAGTGGCGCTGAGCAGGGAGCACAAACAACCTCGCCAGCCCGTTTCACTTCCTGCCTCTCACACGCTGCTGCAGCACTGCACAGCGCGTGTGGAGGGCAAAAGTTTCAGTCCAGAGCAAACAGTGAACACCACATCTTATTTTCACCAAGTTAAATTAGATAAAATCAGCATCAGATTGGGGCAGGTTACAGGAAATTCTGTCCTGTCTCCTTCAGCTTTTAGAAACAGATTTACTTTGCCTCAGGCTAAGCCAGCAGTGCTGAGGCTGCTGTGATTTGGGAGGCTGACTGAGGGACTGACATTCTTCTTCGTTTCAATGAAATCAAAGGGTGGTTTCTCCTTTACTTTTCACTCTTGTGGGTTACACTTTGGATGCTTTACTGGAAGAGCTGTCAGCTGTGAACCTCACATGATAGGAGTCCACCCTTCCTGTGGGGAAGTTATTCAGAGCTGTGAAAGGAAGCCAGCAACGAGGCCCAAACCCTCTGGTGACTTTTCTTGATGACTTCCATAATTAAAAGTCATTATGAACGGAAGAACTAAGTGATTCAAAGCTGCAGACATATAAGGGCTTAATTCACACCCCACCCAGTGAGAATGGATCCATTGCCTCTCAAACCAGGATGGGAAGAGGGAGTTATCTTGTAGATAAAGCAGCAGCTTCCCCTCACTGAGCCAGGACACATTTATTTACCATGATTAAATTCCCAGTGCTACCTTCTCCCCTGCACATGCAAGGAGGAGAGAGGTGACCTCTCCCCAGGCACAGACAGATGTTTTATTCTGTGTAATTGTTCACTGCAGAGCACAGTGCATTAACTACATTACATCTCTGGTACGAAATACAGTTCCTTCCAGCACAAACTTTTTCCCCTTCAAGACACTTGCTCACACCTCAAATAATGCAGGGCCTTTGAAGGTGTGTTTGGCACAAGCCAGGGACAGGAAGATGGTACCAAGACACACAAAATAATTAGGGCTGAAATGCTTGCTGGCTCCCTGCTGGTGATCCCAAAGTGCCTGCACTGTACCCAGAGCATCCTTCCCCCTCTTCAGAGCTGAGCTGGTCACCTTCAAAGGTGTCTGATCTCTCTTTCTCACACTGCTCTGGCAGAAGTTTCTCCCTTCCAGACATCTTTTCACTCCATTGTAGCACCACTGACCCTTTCCACACTGAAAGCCCTTCATGCTTATCAGAAGTAAACCACTTCTTATTCACCACACTGAGGCCCACAAATGCCACCTAAGGATTTGTCTCGGGACATGCAGAAGGCAGAAGCTGGGGTCAGGTTGCAGCCATCCCCCAGGATGGTGGGGAGCCCCATGGCACCCACCTGTCCTTGACTCTGAGGATCAGCTGGTGGAACCGGTCCACGTGCTCGAAGCTGGCCTTGTCTGTCACCGAGTAGACGATGAGGAAACCATCTCCAGTCCTCATGTACTGCTCCCGCATTGCACTGAACTCCTCCTGGCCTGCAGTATCCAGAACTAGGACAGAACAGACAAAGGTTTTTAATTATTGTGGGGGACCTGTAGCTGCTGGCACCACTATGTGTCCTGTGGCCTTTCTGCCTCTGCTGGGCTTCCTCAAAGACTGCAAAGATGTGATGAAATCAAGTTGGATTGACAAGGGGGCTTCTGTCCCAGACCTCACTCATCCTTGTATGCCTAAGTTGGGAGCAGGGGAAGAGGACACCGTGGATTTCATTTTCCTTTTCCAGTACCAAATACAGATCACTGAATTTGGAGAGTTGCTCCTCTGGCAAGATACAGCTCAAAGTATTTCACAGCCCTTCCAACTTTTCCCTTTCCCAGAAAAGAAAACCCAAGACTGGAAGGTTAGCTAAAAGCCAGTTTAAATGTCAGGGATAACCTACTAAATGCATGGTGAAGCAGAGCTGGGAGACAACCCAAAGTAAAGGCTACAAGCATTTTCCTTTTCTCAACACCTGGATATTGTTTCTAGACCATTTTGTCCTTCAGAGTGAGCCTTGGAGAACTCCCCTTAAATATTTAGTCTCAAATGGTGTGCTGATACTAAGGAGGTAGCTTAAACAGATGGAAAAGCTTTAAGTACCTAGCACATCCAATACAGTGATCACATTTCTGTGAATAAATCCATGCTCAAATCCCCTAAAACACCTCAGTTGTGACAGCCACTCAGATGCTGTTCCCCACTAGATTAAACTTAATGGAATCATAACTCACTGGTTCTCCATGGATCTGTCTTGCAGGGGGTCCCATCACTTGTGGAACAAGCAACCCCAGCCTTCTGGGTAAACACCACATACACACATCAGTGCTAGCTCCTGAGCCCCAGCTTTGTGCACAGCCAGGAGGAGGGTACCAGAGGAGTTCACCAGTTTAGGCTACGCCAGTACCAACATGGGGTGCACTCAGAGTGCATTGGCTGCTCAGAAGTACCAGTCCTAATGCATCATTGCACCCCAGAGGCAAACAGGGGACCTTCATGCTGACTGGGAGAATTTTCACATCCCAGTCAACTGGGCTGGGTGGGAAAACTGTTTTGCCTCTGCTGTACAGCCATGGTGTAAACATCTGCTGCCCACAAGTGATGGGGAAAGCCCAGGGTAGCCGTGGATGGAGACAGTGGCAGGAGCATACTGCTGACAGAGCAGCAGGGCTTGATACAGGTTTGTCTGGTCTGAACCACTCCACAGACCCAGCAAGGTGTTCCCTGCAGGGGAAGTGCTCAGGCTGCCCCAGTTTCCAGATGGGACCATGATAAAGACCACTTTGCTGCATCAGCACAGGTGGACATGCTGCATGTCACAGCACACCTCAGGAGCCAGCCACACACCTCCACTGCATGTCTGGAAGAGAGCCAGCTACACTGGAAGACCTGGAGACCTTCCTTGGTGCTGGCAGGCCCTTTAAAGCCTTCAGCCTCATTTGTTCTCCTGCCTTAACTGGTGTTGAAAGTCTGTTTTCATGAACTCTTAAGGTAAAAAGAGCTTCCAGGCTCTTGCAAAGACCCTGAGATTTAAGCTTATTTGCCAAGATTGTTGGAAAGTCACCTGAGTCTCTTCATAGCCTTTTATCCTGCTCCTCCCCTCTAAATCTAGGAAACAAGAGTCTCAGCTCAAAGGCATTTCAGCTATTCTTACGGACTGTACAAAAAAAAAAAGAAAAAAAAAGGAAACAGAAAACCCAAAGAGACTGCATGTGCTGGTAAATTTCTATGCCCTGGGCAGAACTGGTACCATGGAATAAGGCCAGGGAACTGGGACAGAAGAGGAAATTAATCTCTCCTACCTGCCCAACTTGTACAGAGAGGCTGGGCTGCCCTCATCTGACTCCTGCAGCAGCTAGACACGGTGTCAGGGCAGGGCTGAGAGCTGACAGCCAGCACACAAACCCAACTTGTGGGAGAGTGGGAGAGATCCCTGCTGAGAGCTGAGCCCTCCTGCCCTCCCTCCCCCTGAGACAGGGCAGGTGCCCCAGCACAAGCTGTGGGCAGGAAGGTGGAGATGGATGTGCTGTATCCTGCATGGTAACTTGCTTAGGGACTTCCCCTTGCTCTGGCACATTTGCCAACTTCTCATGAAACACATAAGAAGCATCCAGCTGTGCCTTTGCACCCATCAACCCATCCCCAGCTGCTGCCCCTCCAAAGCTCTGCACCCCTGGGAGAGGGGGCAAGCCCTGGTGGGGGCTGTGGGGATACCCCAGTGCATGGGGCTCTCCTACCTTGCCTGGATCTTGGCCATCACACTAAACACAGGCAGAGCTGCTGTGTCAGCAGCTGCTATTCAAAGGGAATTCACTTACAGCATTGATAAAAAGGTGAGCAAGTCCAGGCAGCACTTAAAATGGCAATTTGAAAGTGTAAGTAAAAGACACACAGCAGTGAAGGTTAAGATTATTAATACAAAGTTAAGCATTGTGTAGATGGCCACACAAAGTCCTTGTCTTAACTTTAAATGTACTCTTCATTAAGGCAAACCCCCAGCCTAACACTTCTGTGCTTTGTGAATTGTAAACAACAGAGGAGAGGGGTCTGGATCCTTTGTAGGGAAGGACCCCATCCTGAAAAACATCAGCACCAAAAAAGGGCCAGATGTAAGTGGCTTTGCTTGTGGTGTCTTGTGGCATAAAAGCTTCAAGACAACTCCTACCTATAGAAATGGGAAGGAGCAAGGAGAAACTTGGGAAGGGGTAGCTCAGAAGGTGATTTTCTTCCCAAAGGGATGAGAAGATTTAGCATATTAGCCAGCATTCACCTTCTTTTAAAATTGCTATTTCTACAGACAGGATGGCAGAAGACAGAAAGAACCATGAGTAGAGAACTGTGAGCTGGTACACTTTAAACCACCAGTTGCCCCACTGGCAGCACATAAATGCCAGCATGGAAACAAGGACCAAAGCACAGTGGGTTTCTCCTACCTCATTCTTCCAGGAACTGAAATCAGACTCATAGGCTGTACATAGTCAGGGACTTCCAACAGAAAACTTTGTGAATTTCTCACAAATTTGACCGAAGAAGCAAGGAGGAGCAATTATGAAAGCATTTGGGTAAGTTGAAGGAGAGAGAAGCCAAGGATGATGTATGATGTAGGACCAGACATCCAAAGAGGGCAAAGCCATTTAGAGCTATCATGAGACCAGCTGGAGACTAAACTAAGAGCAATTAGGCTGTGAGAGCCCAGCAGGGAGGTCTCCTGCTCTGCAGGTAAGAGGTTGCTGAGTGAAGAGATGGCCTTTTCGAGTTTCCAGTGGATGTGACCCCCAGCTGCTGTGATGAACTCCCTGCTAATTGAATCCTGCCCCTTTAGAGCTCTCCATACCATTTTTCTGTGAATCCTGATGGGTTATGCAAGAGTGCAGCTGCCTAGAGAGCACTTCTGAGCAGGCACAGGAGCCCAGGAATATACAGGAATTTGTGGTCCAAAATAGAAGCCCTTGGTGCTTCAAGGTGTACATGTGGCAATGTCTCTGCAACTGACAGTGCTCCAAGTGGCCATCCAGAGACAAAGGCACTTGGTGAACCTAAACCAAGGGCAGAGACACACTGTGAACTCTAAGCCAGCAACAGCATTGCTTTTTCTGGAGCCTAGGCTGGATTCAGATCAAACACAGCATTCCCAGCCTTCGAGGAGCTCAGATCTGGTTGTGCAAGTGAGCTCTTCTCTTTTCATATCTAGGCAAAATGTCCTCCTACATCTTTACTTTGCCAGGCAGCTGGGTGTATAGGTCACCTCAAGAGACTTCTCCACTGTCCATGGCATCTAGAGGGGATAAAGATGAACTGACAGGCACGTGAACCCATTTTCTGTCCTTCAGCCTTTGGGTTTCACTGCCCTGCAGCTTGGTACATAAGACCATGGGAAAACTGAACCTGAATTGCCAAGTCAAACTAACAAGCCTCAGGCTGAGCAAAGCCACCTCCATGGTCTCTGTCTTCCATCAGCAGCACCATGGGAGAGGGCACTGCCTTCAGCTGAGGAACTGGCATTCTGGGCACTGCACAGATGGGGTACTGGGGTCACAGCTCCTATTCTGTGTCCCCACACCCCAAGTCACCTTGAAGAGGTATGAGGTGCCCTTGCCATGTGCAAAGCAAGGCAGATGTTTCACTCTGTCACTCTGATGCTTCTGCTCCTTCTCAGACACAGCCGTGCTGCCCCTGGCATGACAGCTTTCCTCAGCAAAAAACACATGATAGGAAAACACTGGGGCTTTTATGAGCCCTTCTTCTGTGCCCTAACTAAATACACAGATGTTATAACATGGAAAACCCAAGTACTTGAATTCTTGCCCTTTCTTTAAGCAAAAAGAAGACAGGCTTCCACATCAATAAACAGAAAAAAGATGCAAGCCCTTAAAGGAGCCCTTTCTCTAACAAAGGGCAAGTATTCAAAGCTTTGTGTTTTCCATGTTGCAACATCAAAATTTTCCTGGCAGGAAAAAAATCCAACCCAAGACAAAACCCCCTCTTTCATTGTTGCAAAATCCCAGCAATTAAAGGAGGGCAAATACTGGATACACAAATAAAATAATGGAAGTACAAATTTAACTTGAATTTTAATGCTCTCAGTGATGCTACTCTAAATTAACAAAAAAAAAAAAAAAAAGAAAGCAAGCCACAAACCAACCCTTCTGCCTGCAAATCTGAAGTGACCTTTGACCTCCCTCTGGCCTCGTGGCTGAGTTGATCTCAAGTTTCCCAGAAGAAAAGCAGGGACTTCCAACAGAAAACTTCCTGTGTGCCCAGGGATGACCAGCAGCAAAAACCCTCCACAAAAAGGGATGCAAGGGATAGACAGGTGGGAAGGGCAGACAGAGTGTGGGGGGAGGAATGGAGCCTGGTGTGAGTGCACACGGGTGCACACCAGGCTGTGCAGGTCCAACCCAGCACAAGGGCACCCCAGGACTGGGAGGAGGTCTTGGGAAGAGAACTGGAAGGGAAACAACCTCAGGAGCAGAGAGACAACTTCTAGGCTGTGAGAGTTTCATCAAAATCATACCAGGGAAAGGAAAGGGAGAGAAGGGAGACCACAGCTTCCTTTCACCAACACAATTCCGTGTTTGGCTTGTACCAATTGGCACAGCCCTACTGACAGCTAAGAGTTCAGCCTAATTCCCAACAAGACCAAACCATGTGCCTGTGGTCATGTCTTCATCTCCCTTTGCTTGCCACCTTTTTATCTCTGTGTGATGTATGAGCCATAAGGAATTCTGAACCATAGGGAACTTTTTGCCATATCAAGGTATTCCACTTTTGGCTTCATGCCCAGATTAATAATTCCAGACTGGCATTTGGCAGCCACACCAAAAGAAATCCTCTGCTACTTGCTAAATTAGCCTGCACACAGAAAGGAGTGTGCAAAATTAATCACAGCAATGCAACTGGAGCAAGAGCTAATCAAAGCACATTAACCCTGGCCCCCACTTAATTCTGACCTCATGTCTCTACAGCACCTCTGTGCATTTCACTGAACACAGCACTGTGCTGATTTCAGCACTACCAGCAGGGAATAAACCAAGATGACATATGCAGAGAAAATTGGAGGTTGGTCCTAAAGCCTCATTAGAGTGGCAGCAACCAAAAAATGGGCTAGCCACAAATTGCCTGCGCATCTTTGATTCAGGTTAAGTGCCCTCTTCCACTCTACAACACTTCCAAACACTGCATTGATGGTCTTCTAAAGCTGGCATAAGGTCAACAACAAAGTGGGTTTGTATAGTGTGGAACACACACAACAAACACAGGCCCCACAATCTTCTGGGAGGCAGGGAACTATCACAGACAACTCCTGGTGAGAAAAACAGAGACATGCCCAAGCCAAAGAACAAACAGGTAAAGGAAGATTTTGAATGTAGCTTTTGCTCCAAGATTTAAAACAGAACCCTATTCCATTTCAGTCTACTTTCACAGAGAGATTTCAGCTAAAGAAAAAAATGCAAGTCAAACATTTCATCATGCAGGCAGTTAGTGCTCTTGAATAAATGTGGGTGAAGGTCTTCATGGAGGGAAGCCAAATGCTTTATGCAAGCTGGCTAGCAGAAGGGTTTTTTTACAACATAATGCTGGTGCAGTTACAAAATGCTTGAGATGCTTTGTACAGAACTGCTCAGGCAACAGCCTGGAAAAGGGTGGGCTGTTTCCCTTTTTTTTTAAAGTTGTTGGATGTCTATGTAAGTCTTTTTTTTTTTTTAAATAATAACTGTTTCTGACAATTTCAAAATTTATAGAGCCCCTCATGCTATATCCTTATTTGGTTGTTCATGTTCCAAAACTAGTTCCTATTTTGGAGGTGGGCAGCTGCTTCTGCCCACCAAGCACTGCATGAAACCTCAGCTTGTAAAGGCTTTGGTCATAAAGAACAACTGGAAAGTCTAGGATTTATCATGATGCATCCTGACCCTACCTATCATGTTTGTCCCTAATTTTATCCCATAAGTGATTCATGCAGCCACAGCAGAGCAGCTGTCCCAGGATATGGTGACCTCGGAGAATGGCCCAGATCCAAAGCCTGTGACAGAGAGCTGAGGCAAATGACACAAGTGTTAGTCAGTCCTGGTGCCCTGTTTCTTTTGGGCAGATGGAGAAGGGTCACATCCTTTTTCAGACAAGAATATTGTCTTTCTTCCAAAATTGTGATTGTTCAAAATCTCAAGTGGTAGGAAAGAGAAGCAGCTGCAGTTTCACTTCTCTGGCTGTGAAGCATCTGTGGGCACACAAGCCCTGGAAGTCAGGGATTCCCAAAATGCCATTCAAGGTCACAGCTGAATTCTGTTCAGCCCAAGTACAGCCATTAAGCCCATCTGAGCAAAAGAAATGCTTTTTCATTAAAACAAAGGGTTAAGTTTCTGCTCCTTGGAAAACAGTTTCTTTCATCACTCCCACTCAGATCAGGTTCAGTTAGGTTTTTTGTTGAAGTTCTGTTTGTTTGTTTTGTATAAACAACAATTCCAAGTATTCAGTAAAAGATGCCTTTTCAATAATTTGCAAAACCAAGGCTGTTTCAGCTAACATCAACAGGTACAGCAGCTGATATATATATATCACAACATGGGGCATACCAGTGAAGATAAAGGTCACACATTTTAGAGGACTGGATTCTGGACTCAAAATAATGAATTAAATTTACAGCAGGACTGGATTTTTCTTTTATACAGGACTGACATTTTAATAATAAAGGTAGATGTCTACATTATGAGATGATTAACTGGGAGCAGATATCTCTAAGGCAGATGACAAGAAGAGACATTTCAGCACCAATTTCACAAATACTGCCTCATATCAACTGTTAACATATTCAAATGAACAAATGTTGGCAAGATTAACTGGTTTTGTTGTTTGCAGGTTTTGTTTTTTTAATATGAATAAAAGCTGTTCTTTTAAGGACTTTGTGGCCATTTGTACTGACTAAATTATATCTGATAAATCCTAAAGAGTGCAACTAAGATCTCAGGTTTCCAGACCAACATACATAAACTTGGGTAATTAAGGCAGAAAATACTTGTTAGATTTTATGTCCTACCTAATTACTCTACAAAGGAAAACAAAACTTGTAACATTTAAGAGCAAAGACTCCCTTTGTAGCTGTAGTTAGTCTGCTTCATGAAGCATAAATGAAAAAGCTGCAGCTTTAGGCAATACAGGTCTTTCTCCTCACCTGCTAATCAAGGTGGTTGGTTTGGGGATTTTTTTGGGGCTTTTTTTTTGGCTTGGTTTTTTTGCATTTTTTTGGTGGGGTTTTTTTTTCCCCTGTGTGTTTCACTGTTATTGTTTTGTTTAAAAAAAAGAGGCAGTTTTCTTCAAAGAGCTGAAAACTTGGTTACAACAGATCTCCAGGCTGCTACCCTAGCCATATTGAAATGGGACAGGTAATTAAACATGAAAACATCATCCTGAATGACTGAGTTTAAGAGTTGTAAAAATTCTTCACTGTCAGTGGACAACAGTTTTGATTAAATATTCTTTCTGGTTATAACCACTCACTCAGTTACCCACTCACAGTTATTTCCCAGGGCATAAGTTCAGCCTCAATGAAGTATCATTAGCAACAGCCACCTGGCAGGGCTGCAGAAGCCTACTCCAAATGTCAATGAGGATCTGTAGGTTTTCACAGGCCTGCAAGAAACACTTCTGTGCAGAACTGGAACCAAAGCAACTGGAAGCAGAAACTTTGCTGGAGACCAGCTGCAGACCATGCACTGCAGCTCCAGATCCTGCCAGCCCCAGCAGAGCAGGAGGGACAGAGACACAACACACTGTGGGAGACACTGAGGTCTATTTGCAATTGTGCTCAGCTAGAAGGGAAAGGGGATCATGAGAGTGGCTTGCTTACCATCAAGAATTGCCCATTGCCCATCTATTTCTGTGTGCTTCAGGTAGGAGTCTTCAATAGTTGGGTCGTAGTCTGGCACAAAAATCTTCTGGAAAAACTGAATAGTGAGAGCACTCTTGCCCACACCACCATCTCCAACAACCACCAGCTTGTACGTGGGCAGGTTTTCGCTGGGAACGGCGCTTGTAGCCATGCTGCCAGTGTGCTGCACCTGCTGGAGAGAGAGATCATCTCCAATCACTCAGCAACAACAAGAGGGCAATATGCACTAGGCAGCTTTCACCTGCTGCCTAAGAAGTGAGAATGAGGCAGCTCTGACATCCAAAATCCTTTTGGACAGGAGCAGCAGCATCAACCCTTCCCAACAGCTCTACTGCAACTCACACCCAGCGCTTACAAGTGCGGACATCTCCCCCACTGTGCCTTGTTTGTCTGCAAGCATTGCTAATTGTCACCAAATGCACATGCAACGCCTATGCTACTGAATGCCTTTCCTACAGGGGCTGGTGCCTTTCCTACAGCAATGACAAAATCACCCTGGCTCAGTGCACTTATCAAGCTCCTAACAGTTTCCTGTTGCCAGTGACCAAATCCCATTGATAAGTCAGAGTTGTGCTATTCCTCACTGCGTAACCCAAGGTATAGCAACCATTAAATGGTGTGTTACATCCTAGGGCCAGATCTGCAGGCAGAGCTGCTGGTGATGGGTGAAACTGGAGGTAAAGGTCCAAGCCTGGCTCTGCCAGCAGACAAAAATGCACTTAGCTGCTTTCTTCTCTCTCACTTTCAAGTTTGAGAAATAAAACCAAGAAGGCAGCAGGCCAGGAATAACAGGTGGTTTTTGTTTTGCCTTTTTTTCAAACCCTCAACCCTGCTGTGGCAGGAAGGCTGGTGCCTGTGGCTGTGACACAGCCTAGAGAGCAGCTTCCCAGCAGCATGGTCACACTGCTTCCCTCACCTCAGAGCTACCTCCTGAAAGAAAAATGAAAAAAAATTCCCTGGCCAAAACTGGGCAACAGCACAGGTTTGTGGAGAAGGGAGAAGAGGCAGCCGTTGCTGACTGACCCATTTCAACACTCAGCAGCAGAAACTGCTCATTTAAGGAGAAGGCAAACAGGAGGTTCTGTGCATGTAAGTGCCCTCCACCCACCCTTGGGCAGCAGTGATACTGACTCAGATCTCAGAGGAAACAGGTGGCCATCTCCCAGATCTGAATGACCGTTGCATTTTCTGGGAGGTCTTTCACACACTTAAAGAGAAAAAAAATATCCATCATAATGATAAGGCTGAAGACAAGGCAGTTGATTTTCCTGGTATTGGTTTTCTTGAAAATACTGTTCAGTGCAGCAGCAGCTGTGGTGACACTTTCTGCAGGCACCTGTTCCCAGACATTCTGGTTTTGCTGGTGTCCTTTGGGCTGCAGGCACTGGCTGGGGTCAGCACTGAGGTGGGACCAAGACTGCTCTGAGGGTACCTCCATAAACTGTTGGCTCCCAACCTGTATCCCCACCAAGCAACACAAGCTTTTGGAGGCTATCCCAATAACCCCAGGGATTTCTTTTTCATTAAAAAGACAACTTTTTCATTCTCAGATACCACCAAGCAAGTCTGATGTGCTCTGTGCCACAGAAGCTGACTGTGGTCTTGTGAAAACACAAAAACATAATCCTCTAATCTAGTTTCTGATTTCTCTAGTCCCTTTCTCCATAATCATTACTTCAGTTTAACCCAAAATATTGAATCTTAAAAGCATTTTTGATCTGGTCATCAAAAGTGTTCTTTCAGTACACTGGAGACCCCATACCACCTCTAAAAAGAAAAGCCCATAAGGAAACAGAGGACGAGGCTTCTGAGTCCAAGAACAGCAAAGGCCTCTTGTCCAAATCGAGACCAGACACATTTTCAGAGCAAGAAGCATGATCAAGTTTGCTTGTTTCTAAACCACCTTTGGAGGAAATTATTGAGAATAGCAAGAATTTCCACTGCAAGCAACATCTGCTGGATGGGGAGAAGACCAAACCAGCTGAGGTTTCAAACAGTCTCACTGCATTTCCTCACAACAACCCCAAGGAAGTTTCTTAGCCTTATTTTTGAGTAAGCCACTTTCTCATATTTCTGAGACCACACATCAATACACAGCAGGCTGGGCTACTGAAAAACCAATGAATTTCAACTAAATGTCTTATTTTTGCTTGAAATACCAAGTTTTATTTTTGTGTAATCCTTCTGGGGTCAGATGATCCTCACAGGCTTTTTGAGACACAGACCCTGGCTAAAGCTCTGCCTCTCCTTCCAACAGTGTTAATGACAATTTTTTGCTTTGCCCATGGCCAAAATTTCACCCCATCCTTCTTTACACAGCAGAGCAGCTCCAGCCAGGCAGAATGAAAGACTGATTGTTACTGACATGGCAGGGGACAGTCTGTGGATGTGAAAAACATACTCCGTTTGTGCACGATTTTTGACCTCCTCACAAAACCACAAGCTGCTGCTTGGCAACAAGCATTACATTTTTACTGACATTTTGTGCCAGCCCTTTAACCCACTCCTAAGAAGCCTCAAGCTTATCTTGCATGAAATGCTCCCCAAAGTGCTAGGATAATGTTTAGCCCATTGTACAAACTGTGTCTCTGCCCAGCATGCTTATCGGCTGAATCGGGGCATTTGCTTCCCGTTGTTTCCAGAAGTTTGGTCATGCTGTGTGTCTGAACCACCAGACTGACTCTTACATAGCCTGGGGAAAACAGCAAGAACTGAACTGAAAAAAAAAACAACTGGGAAAAAAAAAAAACCTCAAGAACCGTAGGCTGGTCTGTTGAGCACAATTCCCTGTATTTTAGGTGATGCTAGAACAAGAGATGAAAACTTCAGAGTGCCAAAAGGCAGCAAGTTTTCATGTTTCTGCAGGATTGTTTCTGCTGCTCATGGAAACACTCCTCTTTCTACTGAGATGGCAGGTCCCGTGCTCCAGCCATGCATGCACATAAAGAAAACCTTCAGAAACTCAGGCACTTCTATCCCTCTGCCCCTCCATCTGCCCTGATAACCAAAGCACGAAGACAACTCATGCCTTGACAAGATTATGAACTTAACCAGCTCATGATTCAAACCTTTAAAACAATATATATCATTTCCTGGAAAAGACTAAACACTCCCAAAGGTGCACAGAGCTACAGGCAAGTGCAAAAGACTTGGGCTAATTTTCATGTGTTTTTGGCAAGAGTACTGACACAGTCCTCCTCAGATGGGAGCAAGAATAAGCATGTTTGCTGTAGATCTGACTGAGAAAAGTGAAGCACTAATGTTTTTATCTATTGTCTGAATACAAAGCAGCATGTGGTAATACACTAATAAGGTCTGCTGATAATCATCTTACAATTTATATAGTTGTTTATTTTGAGGGAGCCAAGAGAGGGATCCATACCCTACGCTGGTAAATGCCGTCAGGGCTCTGGTTTAGTCACTGCAAGGAGGCTGATTTTTACAGCCATTCATACAACCATCTTCACACACACTGGCAAGACTGGTGGCCTGACAGCACAAGCCAGTAATGCTGAGACAGTCAGAAGTGTGGCTGCTTCTGGGGTAGGTGGATGGGAAGAAAAAAGAAACATTGGTCCAAGGGTGTCACTGAAACTGAGCCTCCTCAGCAAAAAGTATTTTCTTTTAGGAGGCAGAATAAACTGTATAAAATCCCATTTACCTGTCTGGACATGGAGGTGGAGTCGAAGGGCTGAGCTATCCCCTTGGAGCAGCCAAGTAACATAAAAACACCAAATTCATTTTAGTTTGTATGACTGGCCCACAAAATGTAGGTAGTGTATCTAATCCCCACCTCCCTCATTACAAAACTTGCCCTGAATGCAAGTGGGTCCAAGCACAGCTTCTGAGCAGAATTGTGGCCACATAAGAGAATAATAAAGAATAAAATGGACCCCAGATAGTTGATATTTGATGCTGGCACCCCTTTCCCTGGTTTCTGCTCTCCTGTCCTGAAGGCTGAGCTCCCAGGGTGAGGCCTTTACAGAAGGTCACCAAGCTCAGAACCAAGCCCTGGATTTGTAGGGCAGGTTAGTGCAATTAAAGACACCAGCTCGCTCACTGAGAAGGCCAGCATGACAGTGATTTACAGTCTCCATGGCAACATGCAACATAAATTGCTTAATTCTGTTATGAAACCTCCAAGAAAAGCTACAGCAGGGCCTGTTTGGGAACTACCAAGCTCCCTCCTCCTCTGCTGCAGCTCCCCAAAGCAGACAACTTTAGGGAGCTGATGTCTACTTCAGCAGCAGACCATGATTTAGCACACACTAGTGCATGGGCACGGATGCTGATGATTCCATCAGCCCATGGCCAAGGAAATTTTTCTATCATCAGCTTGTTTTGGGCCATGGCTCCTCACCCATGGCCTGACAGAGCTCTGCATACCTGAGGAGGCCAATCTCACCTGAGGAAGACTATCAGCCACCGAGGCTGCCAACTCCTCCTACGGTTGCAATTAAGAACTCTTCCTCTGCCCACAGCTCACTCGATTACACCCTTTTACCCAGCCACTTTGTAAGCATTAGCAGCTCCACGCAGTGCCTGCAGGGCTGAAACTCTGCAAAATCTGAACACTTCCCTCTCTGTTCCTCCTGCAGACTGCTGGCTGCAGCCACACAACCACCACGACACACCCAGAGACGCCAGCCAGGTACCAAAATAGTTCAGCCTGATGTGTTGCAGGCAATCCCTTGGGCTGGGAACTACTAAGAATCCTTGAAAGACAGGACATGCCCTTTTAGGAGGCTGCTACTTCCCCTGAGTCATGCTGATCAGGACTGAATGAACTTCAGGAATTTCTCCCTCAAGTAGGCATGACCATGTCCCAAACCATCAAGAGCCCAAGGACTCGTAGGTGTATGAAAGAAACCTGCCAATTACTATTAAATAAAGATGAGTAACTCCTAGCCAAGTTTTCTCCAGTCTGTCAGATTTCCTTCCCAGTCAATGCCTCTGAAAGGACACACTGAACAAAAGCTGGACTGTGTTCCAGTCTTCTGTGGGAAGTCAGCATGGAACAGATCTGTCATGTGGGAAGCCAGAGTCTGATGACTTTTGTAGCTCTGGCATTAGGTTTTTCAAAACACAAATGAAATTTCAAGTCTCTGAGGTTTTCTAAGAAGGCAGATTCTAACAGGTGTTCCCAACTCCCATCAGCTTCCGGCTCTGATGGAGCCCAGCACCTGGTAAGACCTGCACAGGAAATTACAGGCATTTCCTTTTGGAGTAGTGATCAAAGCAATATCAGATTGCTACTAAAAGGGAGAAAAAAAAAAAAAAAAAGAAAGCCTTGAACCAACTGTCGTTTAAAAATAAAATCCTTTACCAAGCAATGAAGAGCTGCAATTGGCTGGGCTTTGAATGTGGGGGGAGGTAACTGTGGGTCCTGGAAGTGGCCTCATCAATTCTCCTCCTGTGCAAAAAGATGCTGTACCCCAAGTGTTATGTTCCCTGAACTGCTCACTGGCTTCCTGTGCCAGCCAGACCTTTTCTCCCTTTCAACCCAAAATTGCATCACCTCCCCCAGCACACAGATGCTGCTCAGATTTACTGTAAGAGAAAGAAAACGCACCGGGGGAGTAATGAAGCACTTGAGATTCACACAAAAGGCAGCTAAAGACAGGAGCTGCCTTGGTAGTTATTTCAGGAAACGCAGAATTATAGCCTGAACAAATAATAATAATAAAAAGCCACGTCACTGGAAGTGGCTTAGGTAGTAGGCAGCCCCCCACCTTCCCCCCTGCGAATCCCTAAGTGATGTCAGGAGGAGCCCTTGCTGCAGAACTGAGCAGCTTTCCCTGCCCAGCCTGGATTCAGGGACTCACTTGCTTTTACTGGGAAGCACGTGCTTGTCAGTGTCCCAATCTCTATGTAAAGTGCAGCACAGCATGAGTCAATCACACTGACAAATGTCATCCAAAACCAACTCTGCTTCCCTCTCCCAACTCCTCCTCCACCTCCCACAACAACTCCATTAATCTTCAGCCTGTTTCCCTCAGTGACGTAGTGCCCTTTTCAAAATATGTAAGAAGAGTTCTGTCACTGACAAACCAACAGTCAGGTGCAGATGCCAGATTTCTCTTTTTTTTTTTAAATTATTATTATTAAAAGCAATACTTCAGTCAGATTTGGATCACTGGTAGTTACAGCTCTGCCACTACCAGTTCTGTAGGAGAATCCAGTTATGCGACCAGAAAGCAGCTACACAAGATCCATTCCTTTATCTCTAAGACCTCAAATAAAACTGTATTGCTGCCAGTTCAGAGGTGTCCACTGGAGGCTGATCCTAGCCTTTTGCCAAGGTATGAAATGAGAGCATCCTACTCAGTAACTGGGGCTTGGCTCAGCTACTCTTACCTCCATTACTTGTGTGCTTAAATCCACCATCTCTTTCCTTACTCATTTATTTCCAAAACCCTCAGGAGACATCAGGGGATGACAGATTCCTGCATTACTATTGCAAATTCTTTGCTAGTGAGGCCAGGAAGGCCTCTCCTATGTTATCATGGAACCACTGAAGCTGACCTAAACATACTGTAGCAAAAAAGCAGATTGCCAAGATGTTCCCCTGCCCTGCCCAGGCAGAGATAACACAGCAAGAACAAATTTAGTGGAGGAAGCGGCTTCGAATTCCAATAGCTGCCCTTCCTGCTCGCACAATCCCTGGAAATGGGCAGCTTCCCTCCTAAACATCCCAGCCTGCTGACACACCAATAGAAAAGACCCCAAATTCACTGCCCTGGGTGGTTTTGCTGCTCAGTGAGGTTTCTGAAGCAATAGCCCAGTGCTTTAGCAATGTCCTGTTTGCAGCCCAGATGTTCTGCAGCCTGCATGTGGCCCAGATGATGGCAATGCAACCAGCTGTGCATGGCATAGCCAGATGTGCATGGCACAGCCCTCCTGGCCTCAACCAGCATCACTTTGGGCAGGTGGAAGTGGTCCAGGCAACAAATTCCTGTGCTGCATCATGGAGCTGTGAGGGGATCCTAAGCAGCACCAGGGCTGCCCAGCATGGACCTCCTCACTGCTCCACCCTGCCTTTCCCACATCAGTCCCAAAGCCCCTGCCAAAACAAGGGGTGCATCCACCCCTCTGCCCAGCTCCTTGAGGGGCCACTGCCCTGCAGCCTCATGGGCACCATGCTGTCCACACATGGCTGCTCCAAGGCACAGACTTCATGGCACCTATGGATGCTTTGGAGATGATTAATGGATAGAAAGGCCACAGGGCCACCTCATTCCAGTCACCCTTCTGCAAATCAATCAATGCATTTGGCTCCACATTTGTCTTCCAGTCAGGCTCAATTCAGTATTTAATGCTTTTACATCTCCAGTGTTGCTACCGGATGTCTTTCAGGATGTAAATGGCTTTTTAAAGACTCCCTTCCCTCCTGGCAAACACACTTTGCATCTCTTAGACAGCTGCAAAGAGATGAAGGCTGTGAAGTTCCCTGGTAATAGCATTTCCACTAGGGGATGGGTGAATCCTACCTAGTCCAAGAGACAGATGAAGGAAGGTGAGGAGCAGGGATCTCCAGGCTTTTTACAAAATCTGTCCTCTGCCTACAAGTCTGTTCCAAAACTTGACTCATGTCTATGTCCTTCCTAGGGAAAAAGACTATTGCACATAACATATGGAAAAAAGACACACTGCCTGTTCACTTTGCATCACAAGGTTCCCAGAAATTATCTGTGAGCTATGGGGCAGCACTGATATTTCTTCAATAGTTCTACACCCCAAGACACAGGGCAGGCTTGAAAGGCTCTCTATAAATTTTCCCAGGGTCTTTGATCAAGGACAGTACCTCTGGCTTCCCACAACACATCTAATACTCACAAGCACAGAATAACAGAGAGTATGCTGGTCTGTAATGCTGGAGATATAGTAGAGCTTCACTAGCATGGACTTAAGAGGAAGGAACAGCTGCCTCCCAAATTTACCCAAATAGGCACATGGCCTATTTTACTTAGAATCTAATGACGCTAAATCCCAGAACTGTGTGGAAGGCTATTCCAGGCATTTCCCAGGTCCATGTCATTACTCTGTCACTTGGAAGACTCCAAGATCTCATCACTGGGCCAGGACCCATAACAGTAATTTTTTCCAGGCTCGTTACAGTGCCTGCCAAGAGCATAAGCCTCTTATTTACGAACAGCCTGCTGGGGAGGTGACTCCATACTTGGCAAATCCAGCTGCTTGTCTCAAAGAGGAGGGTGGGCAGAACTCAGGGCTGGGTTACAGGGATGAGGAGTGGGATGAGGGGTGGATGCACAGGCCCCTCCTTTGCCTCACACATGGTGATGCAGGGTTTTGCAAAGCCACAGCATTCCACTGAACCTGCCTGAGGACAGGTGCACGTACTGCCAGCATCCCAGCCATGTGCCAGGTCAGCCCTGCTGCCTCTTCCTAGCCCTTCTCTTTGGCAAACCCCTTGGCTGTCCCTGTTTAGCTCTTTCACTGCTATTCTCCTTCTGCTCTGTGCCAGCCTGGACAAACCATCCTGGTGGCAAACGGACACCTTGACACTCAAACCAGGGGGCAACTCACCAAACCACCCCTGAGGAACAGAGTTCACCCTTGCATGACTCAAGTCCACTCTCCTATCAAGTGTCTTCACCCTGCCAGCACTGGAGAGAAGCATCCCATGAGAATACCCCTCAGAAGAGAGGTACCAGGGCCCCAGCTGGTGCTCTCAGTACCTGCACTTTGTTGTTGAATACCCAAGTTACATCTCAGGTGGTGTGACTGGATGAATCCATAGGGCAGCAGCTGAAAATCAACACATCTTTGAAAGCACCCTGTAAGTCAGCTGACCCAATTTTACACCCCCTGTGGCCACCCATCACCCCCCAGTTTCAGCAGAGATCTGCATCAGGATACCCTAATTCTGGTTCCTTCTACACTCAGCCTAAATTCTCTGCCTTGACTTATAAGTCATTCAACCTGCAGCCATGTGGGAGGGTATATATGTACATTCATTAACACTTCCATTATGCCCCGTGGTTTGGCAGGTGGTGCTGCATTATGGATTTAAACAGCACCAGCAAGTGAATCTACAGCACTTCACTGGATTAGCATGTGATGGGAAATCATACCTCAAAAGTGTTCTGCATTCTCATGAAGCAGCTCTGATGAACAAGGCAACAGCAGGGCTCCAGCCATCACTACACTGTGCAATCACATCAGAAATTCACCCACAACTTCAGGGAAAGATAAACCCCCTCAAAACTCAATTACCATTGCACAGAGGAAAAAAAGAAAAGAAGAAAGGAACAGCAGATTCTCTTGCCAGTTAAAGGAAAAGAGAGGCACACCCACTTCTGCCACAAAGCATCTTTCACACGCACCAAACAATAACATCTGCTTTTGCCCTATAAACTGTTTTCACATGGGAGAAGCATACCACACTTGGTTACACTCATTGCAGCAGTCAGCTTTCAAGGTATTCAGTGCCCCACGCCCAACATGATGCCTCCTTCTGTCTTATTATCAGGCTGACACTGACAGATTTGCAGAAATTGCACAGTCAGATTCCCTGAGGGGATGTTGTCCCAGAGGAATGAGATGTGCTGGGCTACAGAGCAATACAGGCAGTGAACACACCTCTGAGTCTTTGCAACAGGGCCAGTAAGGATCTTGGATGGGACAAGGGGATAAAGCATCAGTTAAACACTGGTATCACCACACTGCCTGTCATTTTCTGGGGCTGGACCACACTCACCTTTCCCTCACTGTGAGTGGTACTACACTGCCACTGGACACTGCAGCTGTAGCTGAGTGGCACAGAGCTCCTAGCAGTGTACAGAACTTTGCTTTACCTGAGCAGTGGGAAGGGTCACTTCACAGCTAAGGCCACGCATGAACCAAATAAAGCAAAGCAACTAGACAAAGTTTCTGTGTCTAGGTAAGGTAAATCAAGAGCTACCTTGAAACAAGAATCCCTGGTCCTTCATTAGCTCTTCCAAATCATTGCTTTGGTTCAAGTACTCAGCTCTCCTTCTCCTGTTTGAAACAGAAGAATCTGAGCAAGGAAACGTGTTCAATGTCCTGAAGACCTTGGCTGAGAAATTCCAAAGAAATGTTTAGATTCTGCCATAAGACCCATTTAAAATTTCCATCCACCACACAGCTCTGAAGTACTGCTGCAAAGTTGTAACCAAGTCAAGACACCATGGTCTCCTCTGAAAACCAGTGGGATGCAGCATTATGTTGCTCTAGCCTTAGGGTAGATCTTATATGCCATTGCTATGCATGTACAGTGCCATTATTTTTAAACACCAAGCAAAGAGATTATGGATTAGTCTTAGTCTTGGCCATCCATATAAATCTCTGATTTGCATCATATTTTATATACCAGACTCACAGAAACAGCAAAAAATTTGGATTTGACCCTTCCTTCTTTGCACTGCAAGGGACACAGACCCTAACACAGAGTTATCCTCTTATACTTCAGCACCTTCAATGACAATTCAGACTTCAAATTTTAAATAAAACACAGCTATAGATATTGGTTTTTTATATCGACCTAGCGAGTGATAATATAACACAAGGTGATTTAATCTTGACACACGTCTGCATATAAAAATATCTCTATTAAAATCACAGATAGAGACAGCATGGATGGCAGCCACTTGAAAAAAATAAAATAAATAAAGCCCCAAAGCATTAAGGCCTTGTAAGGGACAAGATTACTTTCATCCTGCCACAGCATGTTTCAATTTAACCACTGCATCTCTCAGCACTTTTGGTTCATATTCTTTTACCACACAGAGACACAAGTTTGGTATACGCCCAGCCTTAGGAAGGGGAAATGGTATTTTGGGTCACCAGTTCCACCCACCCATCCACTCAACAAGGCTTTTGAAGTGCACCAGTCCCAAACAGGAGCCAGAATACATTAGCCTGGGGTCAGGAGGGCTTGGAGAGCCTGAGGCTGGGAGATATTTCAGGAGTTTTTTGGGTCCAAGTGGCTTTGTCAGCAAGTCCTTTGCCTCCTGCTGCCCATGAGAACACCCTGCCCAGGGCTGCTGGCATGTCTGCCCCAACCATGGACCCCAGCAGGCGTTTCCTCAGCCTTTTTGTCACTGCCTTGAAGGTGGCAGGCCTCCAATCACTGCCTAAGTTCAGCTCTTCACTGCTCTGGCTGAGACAGCTCCTCTTTGTCCCTTCTCACCTCCCAGCTATGCCAGTTCATCTTCATGAGTCTTCTCAAGCCTACGTGAACTGCGGCTCCTGTGACTTTGCTCTATTCTCTTTTACCCTAAATCAGAGAGAGAGAGAGAGGTGCTCCCAGAGTTTTGTGCAGTAGAAGGATTTATTCTTATGCTGCACAAAACCAAACAGATGCTTCAACACAGGATATGCCCGAAAACACAATTTTTCTGCTTTGCTTCGACAGCCTAGCATTTATTTCCATATTCTCGTGAGGCTGGTATGTAAACAACAGAGAGTAACTTGCTGTGCTCAGGAGACCTTAAAATAAGAGTCCTGTTTCTCTGCCCTCCTGGATCCAGTAAGTCATCCTCCTGAGGTTCAAAGAGTTTCTGGAACTCATAATTCAAAAATCCATGGAATAAAAACAGGGTTGCTGGAGATCTTTACCAACAGAAAAGTAGGTTGAAACTGTTCTGTTATTTAATAATTCAAATCCCAGTTGCCTAATTAAACAGGCTTGCTACATTGCAAAAAGAATAAGGAATTACATATTCTCTTAGCTAACTTGGCCGATTAGCATGAAAGCCTTTTCATGCTCCACAGGCATTTGGTCCAAGGAAAACTTTTGAAAACAGACTTAATACTCTACAAGTAAATCTCATGTAACAAAACCCTTGCTGCTCACAGGACTAGGGTGATGCAGCAGCTTGTCAGCATCCTTGTGCTTCCTGGAGCTGTTTTGCAGGATGCACAGAAGAAGCAATGCCCAGCAGAGCATCTCAACAGAGCATTCAGTATCTCTTTGGGCCTGCCCAGAGCTCAAGAAAAGCAAATGGTCTGCACAGTTCCTCATGCCTGACATAGTCCCTGTTTGCAGATTAGATCTGAAAGCATCCACAGCATGTGGAAGAAACACAAGTCTCTCTCAAAGCACTCTGCCCTTGAGCTACAGAATATTTTCTTAGAGACGTACTGCTGCAAATACTTATTCAAGTCCACCTTGTCCTCCAGCTGATCACAGCCTCTGGATGCTCGAATTCCAAGCTATGATCCTTCCTTAGCTACCACCAAGGTCTCTTCAGGTGAAGTGCACACAGTGGGCTCAGGCAATACCTGCCTTGTTGTCCAAGGGCAGCTGTGTCAGATGCAGGGAGGTACCTTAACAACGAGATCATGCACTATTCTGAGAGCTACAACAGCAGTGTTTGACCTTGCACTGCTGCACAAAAACAGTTCGCAACAGCTGAGGGTTTTTCCAGAGCACTGGGGCATGTCTCCTCCTGCTCCAAGGTTAGTTAGGGATTCTTGTCCCTACGAAACACCAGCAGCCACAAACCAGCCTCAGTCTGCAACTGCAGTCAGCAGCAAGCACTGCTGAGCCAAAGGGATTCCTTCAGTGATCTCCCTGCTCCCAGTTCATCACCCTGCAGCACAAGCTCTGTGGATGCCCGTAGGTCTCTTTCTGGGATTGAGTGCTTGGGTATTGAATAACATCTTCCAAAGAGTCCTGCTTTATAGACATGTGTTCCCCACCCAGCAAGTGCTGCACTTAGGCTGGTGACACCAATACTTCCATAGCAAGTATTACACAAGACATCAGCTACATATTTTCTGAAGATCACAATCTCTACTAAACTGCCAGCTGTCTATGCAGACCACTCAAGAGCTATCTGGGTATGCTAAGGACAGATGACAGACCCGATAATAGTGTCTCAATGTGACCAAGAGATTAAATTCCATCTGCATCCTGTTACTTTTGTCATTTCGTACCCCTTCAGAGTGAGTGTTTCAACAGCCAACTGGTAAAGAACTTGTATCACAAGATCACAAGTTTACAGGAAAAAAATCCTTTAAATGCTTTCTTGAAGTCACCAGGTACCTGAAGGCATGCTACAGTGGTGTTTTAGTTGCTCTTTAAGTGGGAAGGCCAGTTCAAGAAAAAAGTGGCTGTGATTCCCACTACACTGATGTCCATTAACATCCTTTTATTCTGAAATGGGTGGGTGTTTGTTCCAGCTATTGCCTATCATCTGTTGCTCACCATGAGGCTTAGAGCTTCCAGCAGTGCAAAGAGCAGATCCCTATTCAAAAGCCTTTCAACCCCTCTTATAATTGCAAGATGAACAAGTATTTGTTTCCATAAACCAGAGCATGCCTTGCACTGGAAAACAAAAGAGGTTGCAATAGTGCACCACTCAAAACTATATCCAAGGAAGATTAAACACATTCACTTTCATACTGATATGAAAGTATGAAAGAAAACAAAAAAAATCACAAGAAAACAAAATTTAAAAGTCCAATAAAGCTGAAGATTTCACTTTAATAATTATTTTTTGCTCACTTCAAAACCTTCTCCTTCCAATAAGTGGATTACACAGAGGATCTGCAGAGCCTCTTGCTGTTGCCAAATCTGCATTTTTTGGACACATGGCACTGTCAGGGTTTGTTCACAGAGTCCCTCTCCATACTCCATTGCTGGCTCACCCACCACTGAAATCCTGCTCCCAGTCCTTCCCATAGCTGTGACAGGAGCTGAGGCATGCTGGCAAGCAGATGCCTGGAAAGCTGAACCCACTGGCGCTCTCAATCTCATCGCAATTTCATTAAAGAACTTTTAAATAAAACAAACTCCAACATTTGCACTTCATGATTAAGTGGAAGCCAACTGAATTAGTGTCAAGGCATGCCATAAGTGAAAGCATCCGAACCCTGGCATCCCTGTGACCCTAGCCAGCTCTGAAAGGAAAGCTCCAGCAGCTTGTACCACAGCAGACCCTGACACTACATCTCCTTGGGAGTGCAGGAGAAGCTGAGACATGCCAGGCTCTGCCTGCTCCCACTCAGGGCACAGGTATCCATACCTATGGTGCTGCAGGCATGGCCTGGGAGGCACAGCAACATTCCTGCCCTGGCAGTGGGCCAGGAGTGACTTCCCAGTGGCAGAGTAATAACCACTGGGAGCAAGTCAAGCTCCTGCCCGAGCCCAGGGAAGCCGGCAGCACGGAGTGCTCCCGGGTTTCCCAAGAGGAATATTTCACTGTAACCCACACACAGTACATGACATGGGCCCCAGGCAAGGCACTGCATGACTTACAGCTGACTTCAGCAGGCTTTAGTTTGATCCATAAATCCTCTAGACACTTCACAAGAATGTCGCTCAACTCCCACTGCCTTCAGCCTCACAAGAGGTAGACATAAATACTTAGCATTAGCATAGCTCCCCATGACTCATTTTTTCTCCTTTTTAAATATAGCATCCTATAAATGTGGATACATTCTGAGCAATAAAACTCACATTGTTACTGTTCATCATGCAACCATAACAAAAAATTCCTCCTGCCAGCTTTGGACAAGTTCCTCCACCAAACTCCAAGCACTGGTGACCCTCACATGGCTGAGATGGAGCAGTGGAAACTCTGCTCCATCAGGGAACCCAGGCAGCACAGGGACTCAGCACTGTGGCAGCAGATGTGCAGCTGGGCAGGAAGCTCCATCATCAACCCAGCCACTCATATCAACTTTATTAAGAGGAGCAGAGCTGCTCTGGGTACAGGAAGAGCAGGGATTTGCCAGAGAGGAACACAGTTCAGTAGCTGAGAAGCAGCCTGTGCCCGTCTTGGGGAAGCCACTCACTGAAGAAGTGGTGGTGGAGGCATCTCTAGCTGGGGGATGCTCCCCACTCCTCACCTTCCCCAGACACACACCACCCCCCTCCATCGCCAGGCTTGAGCTTTCTTCCTTAGAAAAGCCAAACACACATTGCCTAGTCAAGCAAATGCCACAAGCTGCATCAGAAGCACCAAGGAAGAATCAGATGGGAAAAGCATGGACCAGAGCTTGTTGATTTTCATGAGAATCAAGACTGAGCACCCTCCTGCCTGTCCTGCTGCAGACTTTCTTGAGTGATCAATCCCTCATGCTGTGTTTAGCTTTACTGAATACTTCAGTTCCCTAGCTGTACAAATGAGATAAATAGCAGGTCCCTATCTCACAGGTATGCTACAAAATAAATAGATTTTGCATTACAAGTGTTACAGGAATGCTTTAAAACTTGCACAAGTATCAAGACTAATCCATCACTGCTCATAAAGAACCCTAGGACTGATAGCAAATTAAAATCTTACCTACACAAACATTAGAGTATGCAAGACTGTTTTCTTAGTTTATCTGCTTCTGCTGATAACCATGTTTGCCCCAGTGCTTGAACTGCTCTAGTCACAAGCTGTTTGAGTTAAGTGCACCAAATCCTGGCTAGAGAAATACATGCTTTGCTCTGTCTACAACAACAGCTGAGACATCATTCATCCTCTCAGCTGTCCTAAAGGCATAGCTGAAAATGCATGCCCATATCCATCCTGCTGTCAGGTGACTGAAAAGTACACTTTTACCTCTTGGACCTCTCTAGTAAGATTACCCATGAGAATTTATTTACCACAGTATTTTTCTAATTGTCTCTCCAACACTCTTATTTAATATCTGAAATAAGTGGAGTGGAAGAGCCACCACTCTCATCCTAGAAACTGTCATTTTAAAGACAAGATAAACAGAAGCCTTTGCTTAAAACTTCCAGGAGTGTGTGTAGCTTAAAAAGCTAATTGCTTTTTAAAATAATGACTAAGACTCTGAGGAATCTAACTCCCAAAGTCACACAGGTAGTTTTGAATATGTTACCCTTTCAGAGTAATTATGCCATCAAAGTTCCAGTCAAGAGCTGATGAGCGTTACTAATATATGCTGATGAGAGAGCCTGAAAGACCTTCTTGGTTTATTTACACTTCAGTAAATCAGAAAGCACACCAAGACTTATTTTCACATACAAGAGTAACAGACCTGACCACAGGGATATTTAAGGAGGTTAACCCACAGCCCAGGGAGCAGGTTTACTGTAAACTGGCTGCAAGCTGATGCTGTTGTACTTGTTTTCACTGGAGATGATAGAAACTTGGAGCAGCTGTTTGGACCTCAGTGGACTAGCACCAGTCATTACAAAAAACAGTGGTCTGGCCCATTACCTGAATCATTACAAGTCACCATTCAGATGCAAAATAGTCCCCAGGCAGTCCTCAGTGACATTTATCTCTAGACCAAGGACTAGGCAGATGCAGTCAAGAGCTGGGATGAAGAAAGAATAAACCATTTTTACCACCTTGCATAAAGTAATATATTTGGTACAACATTCTTTGCAGAGGCAGACTTTCTCAAAGAGAAGGCAAGGTAGGCACTGTGTTATTTGGGAAAAGGTGAAAGAGTGCCAGGAACTTTTTAAGCTGCTCTACAGTAGAAGAAAGTACAAGAAATTATTTAAAGATTTTACTCTTGAGCCCATCAATGTCAAACAAATTCCAAGGTTAACAAATATAGCCAAAAATTAATATGTAAATTGTACAAGCACTGAACATTTCTGCTGGTCAGTTCTGGCCAGAAGAGAAGTAGCAGGAAGGGGAAGGGGAATCCCATCCAAGACAGTCTCAGATACTTCAGAAGGCATCTAAGTATCTCAGCTATATTTATGCTCCCAACACACCCACAAAGAAATAACTTCTACTTCCCCATTTTAGAAAGAAAACTGGACTTAGTGAAAGGCAGGTTCATTGGTACCTGTAAGAGTTGCTGAGCTTAGCCTACCTACCTTTGGCCAAGTTGTGACAGAGAAAGTACTTGGGGGCAGTTTCCCATCCCTTCACCTAGCTCCAGGAATTGGGCTGGTGTCTCAGGTGGAACCTTTGTGCCTGTGCAGCACAAAGCACCACTCACTGGAAAAGCAGTGTCTGAAGCAGTAAAATTGCAGGAGAGGTCAGTAACGAGTACTCTAAGTAGAGAAAATTACTCAAAAATATTGTTAACCTCCCCCAACCCTGTCTCTACCCCTTCCCTCAATTGTTATTTCAGGAGACATATTTTTGTACAATTATTTCATTTCCTAATGAATGGCAAACTGGCTGCCTGTTCTATCTCTATGCAAGATTTCCATATATATTACTCCTCCACTGACATTTTCTCACACATACACAGATCAGCAATTGCTCCACTACATTCTCAAACAGAGAATAAAAGAGCCATAAATCTCTAAAAAAACAAGTATGCCAAAAAATTCAGCATCTGAAGTTACAGCTGCTCATTTATCCTCTCTGTTCAGAAAGAGCTAGTCTTGGCTTATTGCAGATATTTTTGAAGTGGACAGTGTTGCTCTAGATTTACTTTGGATACAGACACTCAGGATGTGACCCACTGGAGCACTGGAACTTTGTTTCCCCGCAGAGCAAAATACAGCCAGTGACATTCAAGTAGAACAGGAAGGCTATTCTTCCCTCCCCAGTAAGCATCTTCTTTCAAGCACCCCTGTAAGCAACAACAGGAGAAAGAAGCAACAGCTCCACCAAGGAGTGGGCTCATGTTCCTCCCATCTGCCAGTCCCACACTCATTCTGTTTTCACTTGGACCAAATCCTCCCAAGCCTTCTGCTTTATACCTCGTTAAATTTGGGTGCTTCATACAACAAAAATAATGTCATCCATCTTTGCAAGGTTACTTTCAAGGCACATTTCCATATCTTTCAACACCATTCTCTTCCTCAGCCCTACCTTGGAAGCTGGAAAACTAATACCTATTTTTCACATTGAATGTGTCCCCTGAATCCCAATCGACTTATTTATGACAGTAAAAGCTTATGCAAACACCTCCACCATGCAAAAACAGACCCCTCTTCATTCCTGTGGGTTCATGTTAATATTCTCCACCTCCAGAGTCCCGAAGAACTCCCTGCATTGAGAGCTGCCCATTTCTATGCTGAGGTGCAATCCCCCCTAACTGTGCACATAAGAGAGGTAAAGGGATGAGTGGTCATGGAGGAGTTACAATGCTGAGGCAAAAGCAGCTCCACAAAGTGTAGGGACACTGGCTGAAGGCCCTGCATGGCTCCAAAGGCTGAGCAAGTCTGAAGCAAGGAGCCATCAGAAGTGACAGCTTAGCTGAAGCAGTGACAAACAAATAAACCAGGCAAAACCAGATTATTAAGAGTGGCCAAGCTGAAGTCTGGAGCCTAAAACTTTTACAGGGCATACTGATTCATCCTAATGAACTGACTCACCTGGAGCCAGTAGGGATGCCAGGCTTGGCAGCTTGGGTAGAAGATCTTGGCTTGAATCCAGCTACCAAAAGGACTTCACACCCAAGGAAGGAAGATAAAAATGAAAGGGCAGAATTGATTAAAGCTTAACAGTTTTCCTCAAGGAGTCTTCTAGAATTAAGAGAAGGGAGTGGAGCATCTGCTCAAATGTTGTCAGCCCAGAAACACCACTAGGAGCACATGGAGCAGCTAATGGGCCAGAGAGGACTTGGGTACAGGACGCTGCAGTTAAAGAGGAGCGTAAGAAACCCAGCACAATGACAACAATAATGAATCATCACACTTATTTTTTCTATATCCACCTGCCTTACATTGCCTTTGTCAATTACAACACCAGCTCAGTGAAGGACTCATCCTCCTCCTCTCATTCCCCAAATGCCATTTTTCCACCAGGTCCCCAAAAAAAAAAGGGTAGTGAGAAGGAAGAAAGTCTTCTCTAATCACCTTCTGATACAATGCTATTCCTCCCTAGTGTTAGCCTCAGTCCCAGGTTAAGAAAAGAACATCCAAAGCAACACATACCAAGAAGTTCCCCCCAAAGAAGGCAAGTTTAGTTTCTGCAATTCTTAGAATTCTCTGCAAAAAATTTGGAGCTTGTGAAAATACCCACCAAAAACTTCAATAAATAGAACTGCCTCTCAGATAATTTCTGAAAAGAGGTGCTGGGCCAGCTCTGACCCAGCTGCTCTGGTGCAGGAGTGGTGTTAGTGGCGTGTTTGGCCCTCTGCAATCTGGGTATACACTCTTATCATATTGGATATCTCCTGGAATGGAGGAGCAAAACCAAAGAAAGACAAATTGATGCAGAACTACAATATGAAGCTATTCATATCTATTTTCTACATACGTTATTATTTTTAAGGAGATACTGTCAGCTTGGTATTTTCAGCTCAAATATCCAGAAAGAAATCTTACCTCTCTTAGGCAGTCTGAGGCTCTACTACAGAGAGTTTTTCTTTAAAGCTGTTACTTCGCGCAATTTCCTTGCCACACCCCTTGTTCTTTCTCTTATCTTTCTCCTAGCCTTTCTTAAATTAACAGACCCCGTTTTTGCAAATCCATTTTAACAGATTCAGAGCAAGATACAAGTACCTTTCATAAAGAAAAGTAACAGTTTTAGGCATTTGAAATGCATCTCTCTTATGCAAAAAAGAGCCTGAGCTAACCAGGTTATTTCAGAGTGAAACCTTAGAAAGCACATCTATAGCTGATCCAACTATAAAGTTGATTCACATTTCTTAATATCAACTCTTGTATGAACAACAGTTTCCAGGTAAGATGTACATGAACATTTCCAGCCAATAGCATCCTTTTAAGCCTGCTGACAAAATCTGAATTTAGATGATTTAAGCTACCTGAGAACTTGGTGGCTTAGATTTTTGTATTTCCGTGGCATTACTGGAGATCAGTGCCAGCTGACAGTGCTGAAGGGCTGCAGCTCCCTGTGCTGGGAGAAAGCCTGACGCCGGGGTCAAGGCTCTCCTGTGAGCTTTGCTCTTCCAAGAAAAGCCCTGTCTGCACTCGGACCTGCTGGTGTGAAGTCCCAATTTGTTGCACGACAAGGAGAGTCACTGGAGCAGAGGAGCGCAGGATGCTTGAGAGTGATCCACTCAAGGTCTAACACTTAACTTGCTCCTCAGCTTGCAGCCAGCGTGGCTTTAGCTTAAGTTTCTCTCTGTCTAGGAAGCAGAGCTTCTTCATACGTTGTTTCTAGGGCTCTTGAGCCATTGATTAAAGTAAATAAACAAACAAAAAACCTACAAGTTTTCTTTCTAATCCTCAGCAATCCCAATCACAAGGTCCTAAAAATCCTTGTCCTATCTGTGGTTCAGTTTGTTTTCTTACAGCAGAAAGTATAAAAGCAAAGTAAAAGTAAAGTAAAACCAGGAAAAAAAAACCAAACCAAAAAACCAAAACTAACCAAATCCAAACCCGTACCTCCTCCTTTCTCTGTAATTGAAGATAGCATCTCTATCAATCTAAAAGTTATGGAAGGTTATTCAAAGTACTCAGTGATCCAAGAGCAATTTTAATGCAAGATAAGAATCCTCGGCATACCCAGATCACATCCATACACACCCGGGGTAGGAAAGTAAAAAAAATATCGTGACTCTGAATCTGTGGCGGCGGGAACAACCCCTAACACAAGCTTACTTACAAAGATCTTCCATTACACCGCGTAACTCAGAGCGAGCCCTCTCCCCAGCGCTCGCCCTGGAGCAGGCACGGACCGCACGGCGCTCCAATCATAGCACCATACATTCCCTTTCCCCGGCTCTCAGGGGGCACGGACTCCGAGCCCCCCGCAGCCCGCCCGCCGCACGGAGCTCCCCCGTACCGTCCGTACCGTCCGTCCCTCGCCCGGCGTCCGGCGCTGCCGCCAGCGGCGGCTCCGCGGTGACAGTCGGCGACAGCGCTTTGCTCCCGACACCGAGCTGCGGCCAGGGAAAGCGGCGGTGCCCGGGGCGCGCTGCTCCCGACGGCGGGGCTCATGCCAGCATGGGGCGCCGCATTTCAGCAGGAATCGCTGTGGGGAGAGGAAAGAGGCAGAGGGGGAAGCCCCGCCGCGGTTACCGCCGGGTGTCACGGCGGTCCCGCCCCTCCCGCGGGCTTGTCACGCGTGGAGCGCCGAAAGTGCGCGGCGCTGTCCCGCGGAGGACGGGCAGAACGCACCCGGGTTATTGTTTGTTTGGCCGTGTCCCCCCGCCCCGCTCACAGAACGGAGCGGCGCCGCTCCGAGCCCACTCCCCGCCCGCTCACCCGGGCTGCGGGGCCGCGCCCTCAGCGCCCGCCCTAAGGCGGCCCGGCAGCGCTCTGGCCCAGGCGGCCGCGGCCGCGCAGCCCGCGCCCGCCATCCCTTATATCGCCGCGGCGGCTGCTATAAATAGCCCGGCCCCGCCGCCGGGGGCCGGGCCGGGCGCCGCCGAGGGGGATTCGCGGCGGAGCGGGGACCCGCCGTCACCTGCGGCTCGGCCGCGATGGCCGCTCGGGCCGCGCGTGGGGGTCGCTGTCCGGCGGGCGCGGCGGCGGCGCGGCTCCCGGGGGCCCGGGCCCGCGCCCGCCGACCCCCGGCGCGGCAATGGGCCCGTCCGCCGCCGCCGCGCGTTAAGGTGGAGCGGAGCGGGGCGGCAGCGGCGGCGGCACCTTAAACCGCTCGGGCCGCTCTCCCCGCCCGGCACCCGGGCCCCACGGGGCTGTGGCTGAAGGGGAGCGGACCGACCCTCCGGCCGCCGGGTTTGTGCAGCCGCCAGCGAAGGAGGAGGAGGGGGAGAGTAAAGAGCCGGTTCTGTCTGACGGACGGGGCAGCAGCCGGAGGGCACGGACTGCCACAAGCGCCGTTCAGCCGCATGAACACGGCACACACCGAGCCTTTGAGAACCAGCTACTGTGCGCACACAACTCCCCTTCTCCCTCTCCCCCATATAAATATATCTGTTGATATATTCATACTTAATACGAAGAAGCTTCATCGACTTTAATCCCAATAAGAGAATTCGTGTTTAATACACCAGAGCTCATCCTATATAGCACTCGGGGGACACATAGGCAGTGGTTACTTTTCTTACCTCTCATTTGTGCCCTTGACTGACACTGGGAGGCAGAACCAAAGCAGCACTTCCCATGCCACCTGTGGGCTCCCTTGCCACCTCAGACCTTGCACCTGACACCAGCAAAAGCTCTGCTCCCGCTCCTACACACACTTAGTGACACATGCTGCCCTCACAGAGGATGCTAGGGATGGCTGTGTGAGAACAATCCATGGCAGGAAGGATGTGTCCTACCACAGGAGCACCTTGGGCACAACCCTGGGTGGTGCTCAGGTACAGACTGAGTGCCCACAGCATCTCAGAGGGTACATTTAGTCACCTGCAGATTAACCATGCTAGGTCAGGGCTTACCTCCCTGGTGGTGCGCAAAGCAGAGGTACAGGAACTCAAAATGTTTCTTAAACCCAAGTGAACAATCCCAGCTCTCCTCCTGTGCTAAATTAGCATTCTGTACACTCCAGTAGTCCCCAGAAAGATCTACCCAAGGAGTCTGGCACAGCACTGTGGCATGCACAGAACAAGACAGCCTCCTTGCTCTCTTTCCACACCTGTAAGAAGCAGAGAGAAGTGTACTGCCATTTTACAAACAAGATATGTGAGTATCTGCCTCAAAACCTGCATAGGTCCAGCAGCACGGAAGAGGTGAGAGGGAGCAGATCAGGAGAACCCCACAGGTTTCTGAGCCAAACCATGGGACAGATTTGTTTTGTTCACATGAATTGACAGCTGGGTTTGTAAGATTTGCATTCGTCAAAAGGAGTCACATGTTTACACCTGAATTTGATGTGAAACAGCTTCTCTGTTAGTTACAAATTTTCCCTCTAGGACAAAACAGTCTCCTCATCATCCCAGAGCAGTGATGGAGGTGACTGGCTACGAGGAATCTGGTTTTTGCTATCAGCACATCTTGCCACCAGGGTGGGCAGAACTGGCAAAGCTGCACACAGCAGGCCATTTATACACCCTCAGAAGTGTGGAAATGCTGTCACTAAATGCTGGGGACACAGCAGTCCTGGGACTGCCAAAGACTTCAGGTTTAGATCTTTAAATCAGAGCATCCAGCTTTCTATTTGGGCATCTTAAACAAATCACCCTTCAGAGCTGCACATTTTTACTTCTGTGGAGATAGCTGCATTTGCCAACCAAGCCAAATATTCAGACACCTAAATCTGAAAATCTCTGATGCATTTCATACTAAAGTCAGTAACACCTGACAGGAAAAGCCTGTGGCCTGGCTCCTGTATGTCAGGTATCTGTATGTCAGGTTGTTGCTCAGCTCTCAGTAGCCTTCCTATCATAAGAAATACTAAAATTATGGATGGAGGAAAGCAAAAAGTCATCTTTCAATTCCATCCAGTATCTGGAGCAGCATTTAATTTCTTGTAGTGCGTATTAGTTAACAACATTGCTAAAGGGGAATTGCTGCTGTGGTTGAGCGCTTATAAAATACAACTCCTTTTAAAGTGCATTTTTGTATCCTGCTGAGTCACCCCAAGGAGCCCTCAAACAAAGCATCATGTTCAGTTTGACAGCAGAGGCAGTGGCATCAAGAGCCTCCCCTTTACCAGCCCTCCCTGGGGGGATGTGAGTGCAGGATGGGTGACACTTCAAACCTTGGAACGAAATAGAAAGCTAAAAGAAAAGAGTGCCTTAAAATTTCAGCCAACGTTTCCCCCATACAGATTTCAGCACATGACATTTCCAGTCTGTTTCAGCTTCAGTGACTAGATTAAAGTGACCATGCAACCTCTGAACTCCTCAAGTCAGATTATACTTCAGGCGAGCTCTCGCTAAATCAGAGGATGCATTATGTATGTAAGCATAGTATTTCACTATTAGGTCTAGATGAATGTGGCTGAATTATCCCATATTAAAGCTGAGTGGGTTAGGGCAGCATGAGCCTCTTAGCTTGTTTTGTTGGCAGCTGCCTTTTGGGCTGCTGGGGACACTTCCCTTGCCCAGGCTCTGCAGCAGGAGGTTGCAAACATAAGGCTTTGCACAGCACCACAGCAAGACAGAGACTATTTGCACAAAATAAATAAAAAAAAAAGAAAAAATAAAAAGAAAAAAAGGAAAAAAGTTTTCCTTTCAGGAACAGTGCAATGCATAAGATTTTTGTCAGTACAAGTTCCTGCTGGTGCCATATAGCCAGGGATAAGAGGTCACTTCATGGAAGTCAGGGGATGGAGATGGGGTTTGAGGGGATGCAGTGGCCCTCCCAAGAACTAACCCAAGGTGCTGCTGGCATCACTGTCTGGAGGACAGGCAGGTTGTACTGGAGCAGGGAACTGTACCTGCCTGCACCTTGCGGGGAAAAGCACCATCCTGCACCAGATTGGATCAGAGCAGAGCCCTGTGGGCTTGACCCTTGGTGTTGAGTTTGGAGAAGAGCACAGAGACCACAGCCTGAGCTCTGTCAGATGGCACAATCTCAAATGAGCTGCAAAGGAAAACGTTGAAGTGTTCCTACACTGCCAGTTGACTCCAAACCTGCATGAAGACAATGCAGTAGCTTTGCTGCCACTGTGGGTCCAGTTGGTCAGAGAAAGCAGATCAGACCTTCAGGCTATGGATGAACAATATTGCTCTGCTTCTATGGACCAGGAACAATGAAGCCATAACAACTGAGATTGATTTCACCAGATTTCCCTGGTGCTTGGCACAGACCATGGTGAAGCTGCTTAGCAGTAGAGGACATCTAGTGATATTCCCATGCAACTACATAAACTACATCAACTGATAGAATTTCTCATGTGACTTCCTCAGAGTCAGCATGGCTGGAGATGGGACATGGAGTGGCTGTGACAGCTGCAGGAGGGCTGGGACAGGCTGACCATGAGCACCCTCTATAAATGGGTCACAAAGAACAAACCTCCTGAGAGGCTTAGGGAATATACAGTGAGGGCACAGGTAGGAAGCTCAGGGGAGCTGGTGCAAGGGTGCTGCAGGGGTGCTGCATCTTTTAAGGAGACATTACAGGGGGGTGCAGAGCTTTTATTTCTACAGCAAAGACCATGTAAACTGGGATACAGAGATTAAAATCGGCCGTTTTCTTTCAGGAGTCTTTGCTCTTATCTCAATTTGCCTTTCATGTGACTCATCCTGAGCACATGCTGCAAACATCAGCCTCAAGATCAAGATTTTTTTTCTCTACTACAAGAGATCAGCCCTTTCTCCATGCCCTTTTACAGCCTGCTGCTCTTTGTTCTAGGAAGGATACAAAGGATACTTCCCTCCTCTAGGTTATTTATAACAGGGGATTCTCTAGAAATGTTTTTCCAGACATACTCCAGGCCTAGGATCAGGAATTTGGCTGTGAAACAAAGAGACTGCCAATTTGGTTTCCAAAAAAGCAAGGATTGGCAGAGCTTTATAAAAGAACACACTTCCCTAAGGAAATAGACTTATTTTATCTGACACTTCCTTTGAATAGAATCATTCCCATTAAGATCACCATTAATTTAGGAGTAAGGGCTTCACATCTTGTACTTACTTCCGTGTCAGAGGCACTCAGTTTACAAGTGTTGAGGAAAGGTGAGACTTTTATTACTCCTAATAAAACACAAGGAAAGTTTCTGCTGGCCAGATTAGGTCCTTGGAAATAGCTGTGCAAAGCTACAATACCTACTCAAAATGCAAAGGGTGATGTTGAAAGGCGTCAGTGACACGGGTGAAAGAACAGAGGAGAAGGCTGCATTAGCACCTGCAACAACTGTTGATTTTGTGCCCTTCATGCATTTGTGTTATTTATCAATGGCCTATATTTAGCAATCATAAGACCAGAGCGTGGAGCAGCCCCAGGTCTTTGCTCTGCTCTCCAGAAGGCAGCTGGTGGCTAGCAGAGACTGGCACAGCTCTGAGAGATCCACAGTGGCTGCTCATACAAGGCAGGAGTAATTTCTGCAGCACACTGAGTCATTGTAGGAAGGAGACTGAATCTTACCCAATTTCCGAAAGCAGAAGAGCTCTAAGCTCTCTTGTGATGAAACAAAAGCTGGCAGACCACATGTTGTTATGTGGCAGGCAGGGAGGCCACTTGAGACACATTCAGGAGGTCTTCATGTGAGCAGCACTGAAGGACACTTCAGAGGCTGAAAGCTGCTGGTGTTGAGCAGCAAAGGCACAGTGCAGCTGCTTCAGTACCAGAGAGCCACAAATTAATGTGAGATGTGAGTTTCAAGGCAGAGGAGATGAGGAAATCAGTGACCCAGACAGAAGAAGAGATAGTGCCAGATGAAGCCCGATGACGACATTTGCAGGCAATTTGTTCGCGGTGCTGGGTGAGCTGCTTGGGGAGAGATGGAACAGATTAGAGATGACTGCATATACTTTGCCCAAGAGCAAGACTGTGAGATTCACAGTAGCAAGGCCTTGGTGGCTGTGCTGCCTCCATGCAGAGATATTAATAACTGCTTCTCTTAACTATCAGAGCATTAGCTCCAGCTGATTTTACTTTTGTGCATGTAAAAAAGCAATTACTTTTCCTCTTGGGGATTTCATCCGAGGGTTGTACAATGTTGGACAATTATGTGTTCACTCACAAATACAGTTTGGTGAAAAAGGCAGGCTCTCAGGAGAATTTGACTGGACACATGTCAATCATAACTCTAGCAAAATTGAGCTATGAAAATAATGTTCTAATTCCATTTTACTGGGAGAAAAGTGATACGGGTGTCCTATGTTGCACTGGCAGTTCCAGGGCATTAACCTGCAGAAATCTGACCTTGAACAGGAAGAAAAACTAGCTAATCTGTCTAATGAATAGATTTGGTTGTTGCTCAGGTTTCTGGCTGGACATTCACCACACATCAGGAGCTCAGGAACAGAGTTAAGCTCAGGGGAAAGACAAATGGTCATGCAGACTGGCTGTTTGCTGCAAGGCATGAAGACAGGGCATGGCAAGTGGAAAGTGAGGTAACTTTCAGCAGTTTCCACTTTAATGGTCTCAGTTACACACATAGAAGTGCGTTTACCTTCTGGGACTGCTTGAGCTTGGGGCAGGTCTGTTCATCACCACATCTGAAACGCAGCAGCATGGTGTGCTCTGGAACACACTGTGTCCTGGCCCGTGACTCCAAGTACAAAGCAGGGAACACACATATAAGTGTCTGAGACATGTTGTACTCGGAGAGCTGAAACATCTGCAATTGGTCGTGGCTCTGTCTTGCTGCTCTCTAGAACCTCCCTACAAGTTATTTTTTATTCCTAAGCTCATTTCAGTCATCCAGTGATCTTATGCATCTTTTGGGCTGCTTCCCTATGGTTAAAACATAGGACAGGGGATCCCCCAAGAGAAGACACAAGACAGGCTTAGCAAGGAGACTGAGAAAGACAAGCCCAGGATTTCCCAGATCTCTGTCCTTGCACCTGGAGCTTATTTCTGCTTGTGCTGCAGGCAGACCATAACTGTATGCACAAGTGCTGTGTGTGGGTGACTCCCTGCCCACGTGCTCTGGAATTGCTCTCTCTAATCTGCCCTGCCGGTTACTGAGGGCAATACCTTAATAAAGCAGTTGAACTTGTAGTGGCTGTCAAACCTACACTGGGACAGGGAACCTGCTCTTGTCCCTGCTCTCTTGTATACAGAGCAGAGTGCTGTAAACAGAGCTATAAATACTCCTGTGCCCACTGAATGCTCGAGGTCAGAGCAGATCAGCATAGCAATTCCTGCTGGCTTTGAAAATAAGCTATGAATCAATGCATTCATTGCAGGCTGAGTATCCCTGGAATGAGGCTGATAGTGCTGCTCTAAAACATTGGCATTCTGGGCAAGAGCACAGCAGAGAAAAAAATACATGGTATTGAACCACACAAAGGGCACTAAAACCTACCTTTGGCAAGAAGTAATTCATCAGGACATTTGTATGCCAAATCTGGAAATACCTGGTGGCTCAAGGAAATATTTACAGCTCTCTGAACGACAGTGATTTTTATTTATAAATTATATGTTTATAACCCTTTGAATGGCATTCAGGTTACATTTTGGATCTCCCTGCTGTATCTCAGCCTCCATGCTCTTCACATGAAACTCACTTTATCAGCTTGTAGTTGAGGGAGCAGACAGGTGAGAAGATGGGAATTGACCTGGAGGTGGAAAGCCAAACCTCAGCCCTAGGCACATCAGTTACCACCCTGCAAGCCCAGAGAACATACTCAGGAAGGCAGGACACATCCTGCTCAATATTGCCAAGAGCAAAACCTAATAGTCTTCAAAGTCCTTCAAGCTCAAACTCCTTACATTGGAAAAAGGTTTAAATCCAGAACCCAACTTTAGATTAATCCAGCTTGAGCCAAGCATGTGAATGAAGGTCCAGCCTCACTACATCCTTTATGGGAAATCCCTGTAGTTACAGCTAGAAGTGATGCACACTCTGAATCCACCTTGGATGTCTCCTGCAAGGGAGGCAGTTCTCTGATTTCTGAAAGACATTTTTATGTGGAAAGAACAACCACATTAAATAAAATCTTGATGCTACTGGCCCAAAGACTACAATCACTGTGGGAGCTGGTGAAAGGTCTGAAGCACAAATCCTATGAGAAGCATTTGAGGGAGCTGAGGGTGTTTAGCCTGAAGAAAAGGAGGCTCAGGGGTGACCTTATTGCTCTGTATAACTCCCTGAAGAGAGCTTGTATCCAGGGGAGGGTCAGTCTGTTCTCCCAGGCAGCCAGGGACAGGATGGGAGAAAATGCCCTCAATGTACTGAGGAAGGTTAAGATTGGATGTTTGTTAGAAAAAAATTATTCACTGTTAGGGTGGTCAGGCCTTGGTCAGACTGCCCACGAAGTGATGGAGTCATCAGCCCTGGAAGTGTTTAACAGAGGTTTAGAGGTGGCACTTAGGAACATGGTTTAGTGGTGGCCTTGGCAGTGTTGGGTTAATGACTGGACTTGATGATCTTAGAGAGCTCTTCCCATGTAAACCCTTCTATGATTTTTGTGGAAAAACATTTCAGATAGACTCTCCCTTGAATTCTCTTTCTGATTAGTATTGTTCTTCTCCCCCTCCTTGCCAACTTAACAAACATTTCTGTGTCTAAATAGCATTTTTGGTCCACTGCCTGTTGCAATCAAAAGAACCTTCTTATTGACTTCTGGGACAGTCAGGCCCAGCTATTAGTGAAACATAAAAGCATTCGAACCCCACACTACTGGGACTGTGTGCATAAATGGCATTACTTGCCTCCTCCTGTGGTTGTTCGCGAGATCAGGACACAAAGCCTTGTCTTTTGGGAGCCCTCTTTCCTTCAGAAGCCTGTTTGCCTTTCTGTCTCATAATGACAGTGAGAAATCCTTAAGGGTTTTCTAACTCCCATTCCCCAGCAGAGAGCCCCAGCAGGCAAAGGCTTTGTCAGGCAGCATATTAATGAAACAGAAAACATGACCTGAATTTTTATAGCTTGTACTTAGCAGGTCATTTACTTGTCATGAAAAGGGACATTTTGCATTGGTTGCCAATAATAGCTTCAGAAAAGGAGCACTTAGCTCTCATGTTTAATTCCCATGAGGATGAAGGGTGAGAGGAAGAGCCCCCCAGCTGCTCCCTTACCCCCACCCCACGCTGGGATATTCAAACTATGCTGAGCACTCCTCTCAAATTCTGTTGCAGGAGCAGGGGTCTTATGTGACCCTGGTGGGGAAGCCCACACACAGATCTGTGTCCCAGATCTCATCCTGGAAGGATTCCTTATCCTCACATCCCACGCAGCAGCAGCAGCAGCCCAGCTGAGCAGCTCCTTGCAGAACTGAGCTTGCCCATTTCCTGTCAGCCCAGCTCGGTTCTGGCTGGTCAAGTTATCTCTCCCAATCAGGGCTGGGTCACTACACCCAGGCAAAAAATTTGATGCAAAAGTGGGGTAATTTTCACAAGCTGTGGGGTGATTTTCACAAGCTGGAGGGTCAGGCTTTCCTCATTGTGCAAGGGGAACAGTGAGGCATGCAAATTCCCTCAGAGATAAGGAAGATGTTCTTAAATGGGCTCTGAATCCAAACTAGCATATATATCAGCTACAAGATACATTAATTGGGCACAAGAACATTCTAGACCTGTGCCAAACTTGAATCATTAGCTGAAGTGTTGCTAAATGCCATAATTCTCTTCAGAAGGGACAAAAAGGCCCATTTCTCTCTTCTCCCCTCCCAGGTAACAAGTGACAGGACAGAGGAAATGGCCTCAAATTGCAACAGGGAGAGTTTAGATTGGATATTAGGAAAAATTTCTTCACTGGAGGGATTGTTAAGCATTGGAACAGGCTGCCCAAGGAAGTGGTTGAATCACTGTCCCTGGAGGCATTTAAAAGATGTGTAGATGTGGCACCTGGGGACATGGTTTAGTGGTGGCCTTGGTAGTCCTGGGTTAATGGTTTGACTGAATGATCTTAAAGCTATTTTTCAATCTAAACAATTCTATGAGGACATAAGCTTCAAATAATAAAAAGGGTTGGCATGGATCTCCTCACAGAGCCTTTGAACTCCTTTAGGGACAGCAGCAATGTCCAAGAGCTGACACTTTCTCACTGATTGCACATACTGCATTTTGAGCTGTGCAATATTCTTTGTGTGTCATGGAGAAATCTTAAATCTGAGGCAAAAAATCTTTGTGTGTCCCACTCTTTAAATGGGGAAAACTTCAGACTTCCATAGAAAGCTCTAGGGACCTGGAAGTATTTGTAGCTTTGCTCTCCACTGAGTATCTCAGTGCTTTGTCTCAGCCTTGCCCTGCTTGATGCCCTCATTGCCATAAGCCTCCTCAGCACTTCCTTGATGTCTTCAATTAGCTGAGTCCCTTCCAAAGAAGAATACTAAAGATCAATGAAGGAAAAGAAACCAACACCATAATATTGTTTCCAGATCTGTAATGATTCCCTATGTGTATATCCAACAGCTTCTCCCCATCCTTAGACCCTCTCTTTCTCACTAGAGTGTGAACATTTGTGTGCTGTACAAGAGGACAGGACTCCTGGGCAGGGTCACAGACTCCTGGAAAGGCTTGTTGGGAAGGACTTGTGGAGGTCTGCAGTCCAACCTCCTGCTCAGACTGGAGGTTACTGCCACAGCAGACCAGCAGCTGTGGGTTTGAGCCTGCACACAATAGTGGTGTGTTATTTTCCTGCACTCTTGTGTACGTGAGCTATGTGACTGTTGGTCAATGGCAACAGAATTGGGTCAGGATATTGCTCCGTTCTTTCCTTCTATTCCTAAGCTTACTTCTAAGTCCTACTGTCATCTATACTATTAATAAACTAAGATAATTTTCTGGAGGGCAATGAAGCTAAAGGCTGGTGGTCTCATGCCCTAATCAATTAGCAGCACTAATCACTGATTAGTGGTTTATCACTGATTGTTGAATAGCCCTTCACTCTGAAAGAGCCGGGTGTCTGGAAACCATCCTTGCAAAGAGATGGACCCTGTCCTCGAGAGCTGAAGCAGACCAAGCCTTGGTGAGGACACATGGCTACATGAGGCAGGAGCCAGGAGTACTGACACTGCTCTAACTCATGTAGTTCCACACACTTCATCACGTATTAATGTGTCCAAGGAACAAATCCACAAATCTGTCAGGTTGTTCTGATTGATTCCTTTCACAATGAGCCATCAGACTGCCAAATGTGCCCCTGTGCAGGGTCTCTAAGGATCACTGAATTACTGAATGCACTCAGTACAGGAGATTTAATAAGGGCACGAGAAAGCTACTGAGAAACAGAGATCATGACCATGCTTCTGCTAAGCCAGTGTAATTTTAAAATAAAAATCTCTAAAGAAAAAATTTGAAGGGATTTATAAACAAGGGTAGCATGGCTCATCAGATTAATTACAGGACAGAGTGCATTTCAGATATTGATCTGGGTCTGGAAAGGATTTAATAAAATTAGATAGGAGTTACTAGCACAAGATTGAGATATTCATCTGGTTCAAAACTTTGCTCAGGCTACTTAGACTAGGCAGAAGTGCAAATCTTTGAAATCCCCAAGCAGAAACTACCATGTGCTTTATGAACATCAGTAAAACAAGCCTCACTGGGAAATGGGAAAACAGTGCTCTTTGCTCCACTGTTTTACAGGCAATTGATGGAAAACCTTCAAGCAAAGCAAATTTGAGGAGACAACCATGCAGCTCAGTGAATGTGGCAGGCGTTAGGTCAGGTCGCAAACAAACTGAAACTCCTTACTCAAGTCCTTACACAAAGAAGGACTGTGTTGGAATGGAAAGTCACTAAAATTGCCATAATGGTTGGTACAAGTCCACTCTTTTTCAGTGCTTCCTCAAGGGGAGTTGAGTTTGGAACAGCTTCAAAGGCAGAATAAGGATTTCTGCCTGAAGTGACACTGCTTGCCCAGCACCCATGCCCCACATGGACACCTCATGGGGATGCTGCTGGGATTGTGCTGCTCTTCAGACTTCTGCTTGCTGCCAAGTTTTAATAAAAATTAACTATTTATTTTCAGAAATAAATTAATGATCTGGGTGAAGAAGGACTTCACACCCCCATCCCCTCACTCACCAGGACTGGGTGGTGTTTTTGGAAGGCCAGACATTTCCACAGGTATCTCTTTGCAAGAGGCAAAGCTGATCTCAGGCTTTCAGTGGATGATGAAGGCCTCCAATGCTTGAAGAGCCTCTGCTTGGATATGGTTGGGTGGGCACATGCAAAGCTGCTTGCAGTGCTGAGGCTCCACCTCACCCTCAGTATATTGTCACTCCAAAGTCCCTTTGTCCAAACGATGCTGTTGCTTGCACAGGTCTTTATATCTGACAATATAATCTTTTGAATTCTGCAACGGTCCAGGTTCCAAAGGAATAACCCAAACAGTTTGAACACATGGGGGTGGTTTGCACTGACAAGAGGTTAATTTGATCTAAAGAGATGTTCCATCATCCTGCAGTAATTCAGATTGCATGCTAATTCCATCCTTGGCTTCTTCTCTGTTACAAATGTGTCACCAAAATTTCCAGTATTCCATATCAACTGCATACCTTTAGAAAATAGAAACTGCCAGTTCATTTCAAAACCAGCTGTCAAGTAATGTCAGTTTTTACTCAGACATCAGCCAAGATCCACATCAATGAGATTAGGAATATAAGGCTCTGAAGTGGGCTACTAGCTGGGAACAATCTGTTCTCCTTCAGCTGTGCAAAGATCATGAACAGTTAAATGACTTGAGTGCCTGAGCACTGTTTCTAAAGCAGACAGGAGGAGTCCAAGTGCCATGACTTGAGACACTTAAGGAATCATCATAAAAGTATATGAGGACAATTCAGTGACTTGCAGAAAGAAAATAAATTCCAGGAGACAAAGGCAGAAGGACCTAGTTCAACCATGGATTGTGAAAAGTGGGCATTCATGACAGATTTTCCTTTCTTCCACCACTGGTAGATGGCATGAGCAATCAAGTGCATTGATTATTGCCTAGAACTAGAGTAGAAAATATAAAATTTAAGAGAAGATGTTGTGGTTGTGTGATATTATGTGGTTACTGAGTTTTAAAATGCTGTAGTTAAAAGGAGAACCTCTGAGGAAAATGGGAAGTGACACAGCAGACTGAAAACAAAATACTTGGATGAGTGCAGACTCAGACACAGAATAAAGGGATTTAAGGGACTGACATATCACATGCACTTAAGTGATCAGAAAAAAGCTGCAAATAAAAGTAAGCATTCCTTTATAACTTTTCTTAGGGAGTAAGGACAGAAAAGAAGCCTGACTCTCAATTGCACTGGTGGGGGGGGGGGAACCCATCTGATTGTGTTTCCCTCTTAAGAAATTAAGCTAACAAGAGATTTAGATTTGAAAGGAAGAAAGACAATCCTCTTTACTTTCAGATTAAATACCTAACAATGCCACTTCTACCCATAGTGCTTAAAATCTAAGGAAGTGCTCAAATGTACACTAAATCAGAGGAGTTAGGTCCTGGAGGATGAGACTGCACAGGCCTGCTGAACACCAGCAGTCAGGTTCCCCCTCCTCCTCCAAATCTCTCTCCTCCCACTTGCCTTTTCAGCTTTGATGTGAAATCACCATTTTTAGGATGTGTTCTTGGAAGCTGACAATCTGATTTTTGGGGAAATCCTCCCTCCATGATAAGCTGTTTCCATGGGGATTAAATATTTCATTTTCACTTTTGTGCTGGGAGCTTCTATAGAAGATTTACTTGCCAGTTTTCATGCTGCTAAAAAGATAAGGAAAATATCACCATGACAGAGGTCAATCTTTACTCACTCTATGTAGAAGATATGGCTGGGGTAAAGTATGGCATATCAAAGCTGCTTGATTCTGTATGAAAAATCCAAACATTTTCTCATTATGGAATAATTTTAATACATAAATGAGTGAGAAATATCTGAATAGGAATAGGTTCAAGTTTCCCAGTCCCTATTAGCATTCCAGAAGAGCCAGTAGGAAAAACAGCCCCCTAAACCAAATAAATCAGTCTGGAGAGCAATCTGTGAAAACAGATACTAATAACACACCTAACCAGGGATTTGTCATTTGCTTTTTGTTGTAGTTATGATGACTAGCCCCAACCTGAATTCTTCAGGTGAGCAAGATCCCCAGTGAGGCCACCAAGCATTAACCAGGGCAGGGGGAGTGAAGCCCATCAGTTGCACCTTTGATATCTGGTCTCACTCCAGCTGTGCCTGAGAAGGCTGAAGAGCCTGGGCCTTATCCTTTTACACTGACAGAAAGCTCCTAACTTGTATATAACTTTGCAGTGGGACTTTACTGTTAAAAAGTACATCTTTGATGCAGTTTTTCCTCTGCTTATGAGAATACAAGATCACTGATAAAAGCAGTGTGTCCCATAGACTACTTAGTCATATCTCCTGACAGCAAACCAGATATTTGTCTGGTTCCATATCTGCTTATTTGCTCAAGCCTGAATTGAGAGTAAATTCTTATCTCTTGGGCATCTCCTTCACATGTTTCCAAAGCTGGTCATTGAGAACAGTTGTGAGGTCTGTGGGGTAAAGTCTCCTTTGCTGTTGTCTCCTCAGATGGGCCATCTGAGAAGTCTGATTAGCATCCTGCTCTCAGAGCAGTGTCCTGTTGGGAAGAATGGATCCAAACAGTTCAACAGCAGAGACAGAGCAGACACAAGCCAGCACAGTAAGAGCAGGCAACTGAGTCCTGGAGCAGAACAGTTTTGGTGAAAGTGATGCCCAAATGTCTCCTTCTTCAAAGGAACTCTGCAATGCAGGTGCTGTTCCTTGTGCAATGTCTGGGTGGGCCCTACTTAAAAATTATGATGTAGGACTCCACCAGACTATAATCATAATCTGAAGAATTTGTTGTCATCCTGGAGCTGATCAAAGTGGTGAGAAAAGTTTGGGTTCTTTCCTCCAGAAATACCATTTTCTGTTGAGAAAGTGTGTTTGTGTGGGAACTTTTAAACCAGGTTTCATCAAGAATTGTCCTGCTTTCACTGGATACCTCTAGCACTTTTAACCTCAACATTTTCCAGAGGTAAACATCCACGAAAGTTGACAATAACAACATCTAAAGAGATTATGAGATCCCCCTGGCTGTCTTTCTTCCCTCTTTTCCTCTTTCTCTGGCTCTCTTCCCTCTTTCACATTAACAATGGGAAAATATTGAAAGGTGCTTTTCAGAGGGCTGTGATGGTGAATAACACACAAGGAGTATGGGACTTGAACAGAGAGAAGACTTGTTATTTTATCCCCTCCCTGTATCTGCCTCTCTGGGAAGCACAGAGGCGTCTGCCCACCTTTCTGCAGTCAGGTAACACCAGCTCTAAGGCAGTCAGTCGGATGCTGGGGTTGGACACTGAAGAGTAAATGAGCACTGCATGAGCTAATTGCAGTGTTGAGGAGAAGGGAAGGGAAGATCCTGGCTTCCAGCTGTTTTGTTGTGTGTTGTCTCATTCATTTAGTGATTTATAATTTGCTGCTGGTGAAGCAAACCAGAGCTGCTGCCCATTGCTGCCACATGAAGAGCAGTGGGGAAAAGCTCCCTCTGTGGTCTGACTGTGACACAGACCTTCCCATTGCTGCTTCTTGGGTCATTGAAGCCATTCAATAACTAACAAGAACATTTGCAACACACTGCTTAAAGGCTGAATTTGACACTGCCTTTCCTTTTACAGAAGCTTTAAAGCCACTTCTTTGTATTTAGCAAGTATTACTACTGTGAAGAATTTGGTTCTCAAATTCAGCTTGTAAAATTAATCTCACCATTTCCCCCAATCCCTGTTACCAGCTGGAGTAAAATATCCACACTGTTTTCTTGATTAAAAGATTGTTGCAATCAGCAATGAATGAACAACTGTTCATGAGGGTAAAATTGAAATGAACCCTGATGTGAGCACATGAGCTGTTACAAATTTTTCCATGCTGAGCTTTCAAAATAATTATAGTAACCCTGCATAATTTAGCCTAGTTTTTATTGTATTCCACATCAAACTAAAACCAATAACAGTTATTTTTAAAATAGCAGTAATTCCTTCGGTAGAACTCACCCAAATACAATCAGTTCCTGCAAGGAAAGTGCATTTTCTGTAAAGAAATATAGTGTGATTTTCAGCTGCACAGAAAATTGGCCCATGGATGCAGTTCTCTCTGGTGCCATGAATAAAAGGCTTTGCTGTCAGAGATTCACCTTGTTAAAGATAGTGGGTATTTCACACCTAATACATCAGTGACAGCCCAAACCTTTCAGTTGCTCTAGCTCTATATCTTGGAGAAATAAATGCTTCTGTTTTTTCAGTTTTGTTCTTGATCTTGCAAAAAAACTCAGCTCTTCCATCCACTTCCCAAGAGCCTCAAGGTGGATCCTAACAATTCACAAAGCAAAGGATCAGGTTAAAGGCCCATGTCCTGGTATTTGTCAGGACAAAGGAAAGGAATTGAGAATTATGTAGCAAAGAGAATTATGCTGGATTTAAATAAACATAAAATATTGCCAGATACAATTGGTCAAGGTAATGCTCCCCATTGGACAAAAGTCAGAAGCCCTAGAAAATAATTAAGAGAGCATTGAGCATTGAGTTTGGGGAAGAGGAATGGCAACTGAAGGAGGTAATCCTCTTATTATGCCCCTAAACTGTTGGTGGAATTACTGGGTGAAAGTCCAACTCCTGAATTGATGCCATGAATATTTACCATTAACAGGATGATTTTATCCCTCTGAAGTTTACCCTAGCAGTGATTGGCAGTACTTGAACAACCTGCTGCAAACTTAAGCTAGAAATGTTTCACAAAAGAAATAGGGCAAGATAGTTTTTATCATTGGAACAAATCCCCATTGGAACGGCTGGATTGTCTCACATTTGTGCTTTAGTATGGAGAAAAAAATCTGAAATAAAACCCCCAGGTTTTGACCTTAAAATAGGAGAACTTGGTAAAAGGAGGATAATATAAAATACAATGTTGTTCCTTCATGAAAGACTTCAGTTTCAAAATAGGTTTTTGTCTTCTACCAGCTACAGAATTGAAACTTTCAGGGCTCCAGACTCCCAAGTAGAGAAAGATTCCTGAAAGAATTACTGTGGAAAAGCATGGACTGCTCAGCAACGTTCAATCCTCCTCTGTCCAAGCTGGTGAAAACTTTTGGAGCAGGTGCATTGTTCTGTGCACTCCTTGTCATAACATAAAAGCTGCAAAGACATTTCTTGAAGCTGAGCAATAGCTATCATACTAAAGTTTTAAAATTAGTTATAAATTCTTTCATTACATTTACTAAAATAATTTCCATTATGAAGGGATCCATTTCAGGTTTGAGGAATTGGGCAAAGAAGAAGTATGAAGAGATTCCCCTGCAATTCCACATGTCCTGTGAGGTGATTGAAATACATGAGCTGGTCTGCACAGAACTTATTCTCCCTTGAGAACATCCAGGGAATGAGATTTTATTAACAAGCTGGTTGAACTTTAAAGGTAGTAATAAGAGCTTAACAGAGACAGCTGTGAAAACTCAGTCAGGTTTTTCCTCCATTCTGAAATACACTCAGAGGTCTATGGGATGCTTCCCAGTTGGATTGTTTAGTTATCAGTGAACATGCAAGGGTAGAATTACCTTCAGCACGAAGCACAGACTGATGCTTTAGAGAACCAGGACTCAAAATGAGACCAACACCTTCTGTCCAGTACCCGATTAGCAGACATGGTGTGAAAGCTTCACACTTGCTTATCCACAATGAGGCAGTCATGTCTGGATCAGAGGGGATTCCCGGGGATTTTCAGCTCTGTGTCAGATCCTACAGGTCAGTCTGACGTACTCCACGGACTTGCAGGAGCCAAGACAAGCCCCTGAATGTGGGTTACAATGTCTGCACAGTGTGGGTCCCATCCTGAAGCCATTCAAACCCGAGAGGCATCAGGAAAGATGCTGCAACCTCAAGGTGCTCAGTCAGAGCCTGGGGAGGACTGAATTTTTCAGATTAATTCTTGTCGTAAAAAATGCGGGTAAACTCAGGTCTTCTTGCTTTTCAGCCTCTGTCCTTCCTGAAACGAGAGCCCTTTTTTTCCTGGTTGATCCAAAAGCAGGCGAGTGAGGACACGAAGTGGAGAATCCTGTAACAGCAGCTTGCAGCCGGCTCCTGGCACAGGGAGCTCCCCATGCCCGGAGACCAGGGCAAAGCCGGGGTTTCAGTGCTCACTGGAGCTGTCTGTGGCCAGATCAAATAGCAAAATATTCACACAGGTAGCAGTGGCACCCCTGGCCTCCAGATGTGCACACTGAGGTGCTGCTCAAGTTCTGTACAGAATAAATGACACAGCCTGGTCCCTGTGCCAGGCAGTGGGAGCGTCACAACCCTTGTTATTCCACACTCCCAACTTGGATAGTTTATTATTTTAGTTTATTCAGTGTGTCTCTGCTGGTTTTGGCTGAGATGGAGTTAATATTTTTCATAGTGGCTGGTATAGGGCTATGGTTTTGATTTGTGCTGCCAGTAGTGTTGATAGTTTAGGGATGTTTTCCTAGAACAGTAGAATCATGAAGGTTGGAAGAGATCATCAATTCCAACCGTGAAGCCAGCTATCACTGTAATCCCCACACCACTGAACCTGTTCTCCCAGCTGCAGATCCAGATGCCTCCTAAACACCTTTCCACACCTCTTGCTACTATTGAGCAGTGCTTACACAGAGCCAAGGCCTTTTCTGCTCTCCACCCCACCACTGAGGAGGCTGGGGAGGGGGACAAGAAGCTGGGAAGAGACACTGCTGGGACAGAGAACACCAGCTGGCCTCAGGGATCTCCTGTATGGCCACATGCTCAGCATAAAGCTGGGAGGAGAAGGAAAGGGGGTGTTCAGTTTTCTTCGGTTGCTGTTACACTGGAGATGGCTGAATACCTACTTGACCATGGGAAGTAATGAATGATTTTTTAGTTTGCTTGTGGAGTGTCCTCGTTTATGAGTGGTGAAGATCATTATGCCGTTGCCAGGGGAAAATTTTTTTTTTTGACACTTTCTTGTGGTGGGACTATGAAAGTACCTTGGGACTTGCAACAGTCAGGGGGGAAAGATTGTTCCCTGGTAACTGGAGCAAAGGGATTTTGTAGAAGAATGTGCAGTAATTTACTTAGTTACTCTGAAAAAACCTACCTGACATCTGTATTTGATACCAGAAAGCTGATGCCTGACATTTTTTAAAGAACTGACCAAAGTGTCTCAGATAAAAATATATACATAATCTAATCTAATAACATAATCTATTTTCTTATCCCTGTTTTTTGACTCCTTTGTTGCACCATCTGTTTTCACTACAAGCTGTAACAAATTCCTTGCAATCTTTCTGCCATAGAACAGAGATACCATAAGAGATAGAATAATAACAGTCTCAGACTAAACCAAAGGTTCTTCTCTCACAGAAACAATTTTTCCCAAGGCTATTATCGTGTTTGCAAACTCTGCTAACCATGTTGAAATTAGATTGCAAATGACATTCTTTCTGCAGAAAGAGATCCCTGTAGCACAAAGGGTATTTGCAACAATGCTACTAAAAATAAGAGCATGGTCTGACAGAGCATTCAATTATTCATGTGCTCACAAGTACAGGGCCAGCAGGCTCACAGAGCTGCATCAAACTCATCTCCAGTGCTGCCTGCCTCTGTGTCCAATGCAGCGTGGGCTGGATGCACAGCACCCTTCTGCTATGAAAGGGCCCAAATTTTATTTAAAGAAATGCAGTGGAAGTGCAAGGGGGAAGATCCTGTAAGAAAGCTGCCTCAGCTACCAGAGATTTCATGGCTTGCTCCTGCAGGCCCCGAGGCTGCCACCACCGTGCCAGCTCCTTCCTCTCAGGGAGGAGTCTCTTAGAGACTCATGAAACATTTATTCTGCATCCATGCCATGCTGTGCACTTTGCTGTCCCAAGCTATAAAAAATGCAGCATGCCTCCCTGCTTGCAGTTAAAGGGAATGGTTTTGCAGTCAGCTGGTTAACCTTTTGTTCCCCATCATTCACTTGAAAAAATCTCCCTGCAGCTTTGCCTTAGCTCAGAAGGAACCCAGGTGTTTAAGGTCACTTGCAGTATGAAAGCACTTCTGTTGGGTGAACTACCTTCAGAAATGACTGGGATAGCAGGAGTGGGGTTTCTGTGAGCAGTGAGGCAGTAGCAGGAACATTAAAGGCTTCAACTAAAGTCTGTGGCATACCTAGTCTTTTGAAATGTGTTTAGGAGAATCTGAGGGAAGGTGGAGATGTCTTCTCATGGACCTCTGAAATGCTCTTCATCCTGGGTACATCTTGCCATCAGTAAGATGAGGGACCAAGTTTTGTCATTCTGCATTTCCCCTCTTACAAGGAGATTAACTGAAGGACCCAACAGGACCTACAGGGAGCTGCTAGGTGGGATGTAGGCAGCTCTCCTGGGACCCACCAGTGCAGCATGAACCTCTGCAGATAGAAAGCAGGTCCTGGTGGTTTGAAAGGCTGTAGTTCAACAACTGAAGGCTGAGTGTGCAGTAAGATGCAAGATTAGTTTACAGACTATCCCCTGTTAGCAGGATAATTTTTACATTAAGAAAGCTTACATAAATTATGCTTTGCCAATTGCTCATCTATCTAGAAGTTGCTATTCTAATGTTTAAGTCAAGGACAATCCTGTATTGCATGACTGCATGCCAATAAAGACCACCCATGCCTCTGCCATGGCTGCTAACTCATAATGGCAGTAAAGAATAAGAACATCATAAGATTAAAATGTAATAGTCCCTGGATAACCATAACCAGTTACTCCCATTGGTGCCCTGCTCTTGAGCAGTTCTGAAACTGCAGGAGAGACTGAGTGTCTGTAAAGTAGGAGCCAAGTGGTGAGCAAACATCCCCTGGCTGCCAGAATCAGCCAGGAAATAGTGGTGGTGTCCTTCAGGTTTGAGTTAGAAAGTCAAGAGATCCATCTTCATTGTGTTATGTGTTTAAAAGGTGAAAGTAAGACTGGTATGATTTGTAGCACTCAGACTTGTTCTTCTTTAGGAATTATGTGGGTTTTTGTCTAACCAGTTTCCAACCAATAGTTCATTAACTATTTGGACAATATGAAACTATCAAGTGCTAATTTGCATGTTAATATAGCTTAACTCTTAATTTACTGGTCATAATTTTGGTACTTTTGCAGCTTTCTCAACCCATGAACACAAACTAAAGGCAAAAACCAAAAGGTTAAAGATCTTAGGACTGTTTGAGAAACAACGTCCCTGTACCCCGCCCTATAATATATAACAACTTAAAAATAGCCACAGCCAAACTTCCTGAGAGCTGTGGTGGTGAAACAAAATTCAGCTCCTCTTTTGAAAGGCAATGTCTGCAGCAGAGACTACAGCTGGTTGAGCTCATTTGGTGGAGTGGTGCTCAGGAGGGCTGGGTGCTAGGGTAGAATGAAAACTCTTCAGGTGGATTTGTTGAGGTGGAAGTGATCTTGCCACGTTTTGTGTGAAGGAATCTGCAATTCAAACAGGAAGGAAAATTCTCTTTCATCACCAACTTCAAAGTAATTTCCAGTTGTCTCTTTGACTGGCTTATAGATTCTGCCTTTTGTTCTCAGAGAGGAAAAGAAGTCCAAGAGACATAGCTTGCCTTAAGAAACAAAAGGCTGTACTGTGGGTCTCGTTTAAGTTCCCCGTGATTATTCATTACTTGGCAGTTGTTTCATTACTCTTCAGCTATTTTACATGCTTTCATTCCTAATATTGTCCACAATTATCCTGTAAGGTCCTGATCTCCTAATGCAAAGCTTCTCCCATGCAACAGAACACAAAGGAACCTTTCTGCATATCTTAAATGTTTTACAAGCAAATTCTGATAGGTGTCTGCAAGTTCCATGTACTCCATGCCAATACTTGCTGCATCCCGTGGGCTTTCATACAGCCTGGAGGTGTGTGCAGAGCATGAAAAAATTGTGCTGAGCACTGTAGAGGGAAGACCACAGATGTCCTTCTCTCTTGATACTCTGCAGCATGTCTCAAGCTCTACCAGATACCCAACAGCAGATTCAATATTATGTTGCTCCTCAAATGCCACAGATATGAAGCTAGGAGCAGGAAAGTTCCAAAACATTAAATTCAGGCTTCTAAGATTGGTAATATTTGGAATAATTTTTTTGGAAAGAAAAAAAATACTCAGAAAAGTTTTAATCTCAGATTATTTGATGGCAAGTTTAACAGCAAACTGGCAAGCTTCTGAACTGGCAATCACTTCTGTGCAGGGCAGCATTCAGAGCATGAGGATGAGTGCAGAGCCTTGGCAAGTGGCAGCGAGACGGGGAACAGCTGGAGAAATTACTTTGCCCACATTTATTGGAGTTTAGCACCACCTAATGTGTGAGTGCTTCACGTTCAAGCTCTTCCCAGCACGGCCAGGATGAAACAGCCTAAGTGGAGGTAGAGAAAGCCTCTGGCATCGGAAAACATTGAAATGTAATCCCTTGTTCCCTTACTAGGGGAGAAGAACCTGGGAGCAGGCAGCTCTGCTGTGAGCAGACCTGGAACAGTCAGGAGGCAGAAGAGGCAGGAGAACAGGGAGACCAGGGACACCAATGGTGACAGTCCACAGATGAGATATAAACAGGCAAAGGCTGTTTTTCACTCAGTCAACAGACACAGCTGGGAAGAGTTTGCAGGCCTCTCCTGGTTGTTTTCATCTTGGCTACTTGACATTTGTAGGCTTAAAACTGACAGATGGCCGCTCCAGCCGTTTTGGGAACAGCAGATGTCAAGGGGACCTGTAAAGGATTTCAGGACTGCTCTGAGTCTGGGAGCAATTTGGACTGTCCAAAAGTTGCAGGAATAGCCTTAGAAACAGCTTTGCAGGGATTGAGAGATGAAAAAAGTACTTACACTTCTAAATTAAAGCTGCAAGTGAAATGATTCACAGCACCTTGCAGGAGCATGGGGCTATTTTAGCACAAGTAAATCAGTTGAGCTCTAGTGATATTTCTATGCTTCTAACTTCTTTAGCCTCCAAAGAGTTATGATTGTGAGAATATTGTCTACAGTAATACTTGGGAAATCAAAATGAATGTGCTGATAAGCTGTGTCCTCTTTCCTCCAATTTTAAAAATTTGTGATTACAATTAGGCTATGCAGACTATGGGGTTAAATGATAAATTCAGCAAAAGAAGATAAAAGAAAGGGTTTGGGTTTCTGGCACATTTGGATCTAAATAAACAGAAGAAGAGAGGGGCTGAAATGCTGCCATGTTTGCCAAGGGTCCCTGGCAAAGTAAGCACTGAAGAGCCACCTACAGCAGCCCCTTCTTCTTACACGCAGAAGCTGGAACAGCTCATCACACCTGTCTTACAGAGCACAAACTCTCATATACCCATGCTTTGAGCTGTGGGATGTTCCTTAAAGCTTAGCACTTGGGCCACATATGGGGCAAACAAATGTTTTGTCTTCTGGCCTGGCTAGGAGCCACCCTTGGTTACAGAAGCCATTGTGTTCTTAAACATACTGTGTCTAAAAAGAGAAGAAGCCCAAAGCTTCCATCTGCTTCTCCCCTGAGACAGAAAGAGGACACAAAACAGGCCCACATGACAGCTGCTTTTCAAAAGACCCCACAAGGAATGATGTCATGATGAGGAAATTTTCCCTCAGGTGAAAATCCACCAGGGTGTCAGGAAAATGGTGAGACCACATCCTGTCCAGTCTTTTTGTCAGAACAACACATTCAGAAGGCAAGTCTAGCAATATCCAGACATACTCTCAGTTTTACCCTGGGTAGGCATCCCTCAGGACACATCAGAATGCTATTTTCAGTATCAAAAACCAGATTATGAAAGCAAAAAACAAACATGAGCTTCCTCCCTGCTCCGAGTCATTTGTTTCTGCACAGTGCTTGTGTTTCACACAGGGGCCTGGGCAGCCCAACACAGCCAAGGGCATACCTGGAGCACCTGGAGATGGCTCCTACCCAGAGCCTCTTCCAGAGAGAGGGATTCCCCAGCTCCACTGAAAAAGCCATATCCTTTGGCCTCCCCAGTGACACATCAGCTTTTCAGCCTTGTTATGAGCTAGTAACAAGTGGGCTCTGGGTTTAGTGGGGGTTGAACCAGAATAAAGAATGGGGTTTCAAATAAATGTTGAAAGTCTCAGCCATACCAGGGTCATTCTAAGTCTACCAGGGTCATTCAGCTTAACAAACAGAGTCTGAATAACCCTCTTGAGAGCAGCATCCTCCCTCCACCAAGTGCACTTACTGGCAAGGTGACTCGGATATATAATGTGTGCTTCAAAAGAATTGTAAATTAAGGGTTTACAAGACTGTGACTTGTAGCATCTGCATTACTTGTTAAGACTTAGTGAATCAAACTTGAGAGATTTTTCTCCCCAGAATCATGAAGTTTGGATTAAGCATAAACTTGAAAATTACATGACCTCTTAGAGTATATGCTGAAAAAATAAAATATGTCTATTTTATTAGTGCTAATGCTGCAGAATATATGGAGTTGTATCAAATGAAAGAGAAGTTTAATCTTTGTCAAGTCCAAAGTCAAGTGATTTTTAGCAGGCAGAAATTAATTAAGATCCCTAGAGATAATTATCTGTGTGTAGCTATGGTTCCCTGTATTCCTACCTCTTAAAAAAGTTTGATCCAATCTAATAGCAGACAATTCAGAAGTCCCTCAGCCCTTTAGATCTTGACAGCTCATGATTTTCAGCTAGATTCTTATAAATATTTTGGTGTTTAAAACAGCTAATCAATTATGATTCACGGCAAGATTGTAAGTGACTTTGTAAGCCACTTTCAGGGACAGGGCTCTCTTGAGGTGCAGTGCTCTGGACATTTTAAGTCATTGATTTTAATCACCTTATCAAAGTACATGAGAAAAATATCTGTGTCTATGTAGAGCTCATCCTAACCATAAATAATTTTGTTAAGGGACTAATAATACATAGGAGAAGGCTTCAGCATTTCTCATTTATGTGACAGGAAAGCCATAATGAAGTTTCATCCTAAATTATTTTTCTCCCTCTTTGTAAAACAAAAAACAAACTACAAGTGATCCTACTTATTTTAAAACACCCCTTTTTTTTTAGCCTACATCATTTATAGAAGGTTGGTTCCCACAAACACACTACTGTAGTTTTGTTAGTCTTCAATAAACTCTTAAGCTACTACTCTTAAAAGACAGGACTGTAGAACACCACTTACCAAGCCAGTATTACAGCCTGAACCAAATAAATTAATGGATTTATGATGCAGTACTAGAAAAGCAGTTAATAAAACTATCAGACTGAAAAACACTGGGAAAATTCAGGGAGCCCAAGACTAGTTTTTACAAATCATTGAAGCATCTTAAAGCACATTCTGCTCACCAGACTAAGACAGCAGATGAGTCTGAAATTCACTGAAGCTTCGCCTTGTCAAAGCCTTTAGTGAAATATTAAACCAGCTCCCAAGAAATACATTAAAACTAAGGTGTTTCAGGGCACATCAATAATTTGGGGCTCAGGGTTTGCATACCAACTCTGCCTGCATTTCCCAGCTGGCGGGCTCCAAACCAGCTCTGGTTCAGAGCCCTGTAAAAAACCTCCATCTGTGCATCATTCCCTGGCCACACAGTCTACAACTTTTTAAACCTTACTTGTGCAGGAGTACATGCACTCTCTGAAGATGCCATTATAAGTCTCTTTTTTTTTACCTCAGCCATCACAATCCCAACAGCACTGTCACAGTGATCAGAACCTCTTGCTCCAACAGCATCCTCTGAAGCCCAGGGCTTTCCAGCATGTTCTGCCAAGATCCTCTCCCGACAAAGCTGAAAACCAAGAGAGAACAACAGTAAGATAAGCATAATCTACATACTGTGGAGCGTGGAACACACACCTTTGTCTCAAATACTGTCTTCAACAGGTACACAGGACCATTTGCCTCCAGAAGCTCATTTACCCCCACTGAGCTCCTTCCTGTTCTGTCCTCCCTGTGTATGACACCTTCCAAGAGGAACACAAGGGAGATACAATGGTCTATTAGCCCTCTTTAATTTGTGTGGGATTACATAATTCATGAAAAGAACTTCATTAAATAGTGCAAATGAAACTATCATTATGAAGAAGCATATGACCTCACAATATTTCTACTTTGAGAAAAATATAGAGTGGAATAGTATAAGAACTGGATTAATATCTCCTTCACCCAGAGCATATTGACAGTTCTCCTTTAGAATGAGACAGAGCTCTCCAAAGCCCAGAGTTAAGGAGAAGCTCATGCCAGATGTAATACAGGAACTGCACTCAGGGCTATCGCTGAGTATCTGCTCCAATTTAAATGTACTCCAGAGTACGTTTCAAGACCGACCAAACTTTACAAGAGTTTGAAATTCTGGCTCCTACACGCTGAAACCTGAGTATTCTCCTTAAAGAAAAAACTCAAGTGCTCTTCTTTTTGTAAGGTTTTTGTAGTTCTCATCTTGCATCAAAATACAGCCTGAAATGGAGATGTTTCAAAGACATACTTTCCACTTAGGCTGTGGCTGTAGATGCATTTGGAGATGGAATTACACAGGTACAAAACTCTGCTCATTTCAGTCTCTGTACAAGAGAATAGGATGTAAAAGGAGGTTAACCAGCTGTAAGGCCTCAGCTATCTTTGAAATAGAAGTTTTTTCTGCAGCAGCTATCAAATCAGAGGGAATTGAAACTTCAGAATTATCCCAAGGAAATTGCAGCAGTGTGTTGCATAACACCATTGCCTTTAAGAATGGTGTGGTGGGTTTGCTTATTGCTGGCAGTGGCTGGAAATCTTGTTGGTTCTCTACATTTCTACAGCCTGGTTTGTCCTGAGAGAGACCTGCCCATTGCTGTCCCTGTGGTTTGATTGGTGGACAGAAAATGCTGTTTTTGCATTGGTTTTGGCAATTATTTCCTTGACATTATGGCTAACATTACCTGGAATTGTTATGGTTAATATATTTGGCATATGGAAAATGGTACCAGAATAAATCTGCCCTAATCCTGCCTTTAATCAAACTTTGTATCACTGAATTTTGGGGCTCCAAGGTTTAACTGCAGGCAGAAGCTGCTTTGTTTTTATGTCAGTGAAATGCTTCAAGGGCGTATTTCTCCCTCCATGCTTTTTCTTCCCTTTTGCTTGCACTTCTATTTTTAAAGAAACCTGTTAATAGAGTTTTTTTTGTTTAATTGCTAATTCTGTATTCAAAACTCATCATTCCAGTAAAAATATAAACTTCCTCTGCTCAAGAAGATCATGAACTCAAATCCTATATAAACACAAGACATTTTAAGTCATTGATATCCAAAGTTTTGGGTTTTTTTCTTTTTAATGCACTTCTCATGTAACACTTTTAAATTCTGATTTAGTAACTCCATTGCTGCACCTCCAGTAATGAGGCAGAACCACACTATGCCAGATGCTGTGTAAAGAGAAAATAATTCCTGGTTTAAATAAGTACGAAGTGCAGTTTAGGTAAAATATTTCATGTCCCCCTTCCCTGATGGTCTCCATAGGTTGCCAGGAGTCGGCAGCAGAGCCTGGAGCAGCCCCCGCAGCCCCCGCTTCCCCTGTGCCAACTGCTGCAGCAAATGCTGCTTCTGCCTGAAAGGGCTCCTGTCCTCCAGGGCTGCTGCTCGCTCCCTGCTCAGCAGCGACAGCCGCGGAGCCTTTTCCAGCATGAACCACAGGACTGTTCTCTGCTGAATATTGACATATGATGATGGTGCATTTTGAAGCATAAACCAGAGGATTGTTCTGTGCTGAGTATTAGCATATGGCTTTTGACATCTGGTCCTCTAAGAGCAATAAACTGCCAATCAGGAGGCACATGGGGTACAAGCATATTTTTTATCACTACCCGTACTAATCACCAAGATTAGTCCCCGCTTGGCAGTTGTGACTGACAAACACACCAAACCTATTCAAATATCCTCATCCATATTCATTTCCTTTAAAACAAATTAAATTCTCATGTAAAATAATCCTCAAATTCTCAAAAAAGCTGTTTGTTTTTTTTTTTACGTAGGTGGCATGAGTTCAAAGACATCTGGTTAAATATGCACAATTTCTTAAGAGCAAAAATTACAGCTTTTAATGGTGTTTGCCTTCCACTTCATGAAAATCTCTTCTAATGTCACTAGAGATCTGTGTAGCCTGGGCAGAAGTTTCCTTTTCTAGCCCAGAGGGGTAGAAATGTCATCATTTTCAGAGCACAGCTGCTTTGTCAAGACAGTGGCACAGACAATTTGAATAATAAATACTGAATTCCTGCAAGCATTTCTAAATCTCCTTTGATTGAAAAAAACCCCAAACCCTCAAATCTAAAACAACAAGCTATAAAGGAAGAGGGCAGGATATGGATTATCATCCATTCATCCTGAATCTGTAGACTTTTGGGGAAGGAAATAGGTTTTTCACAAAGTGACCTTCAGCAGCCAGTAAATACACATCAGCTTTTCAGTGGTTGTCTCTCAGAGGTGAGAGAGAAGGACATGAATTTTAAGCAGAGATTAATCTAATGAGCCATTGTATTAATAATAAGAAAAAAATCTTCAAGCTAAACTGAATTGTTTCAAGGAGTCAAAGGCAGATGAAATTGAGAAGATGAAATAAAGCTAAAAGTGAAAAGTAGTTAAGATAGAGCTGACTGAATTGCTTTTTGTCATGGACTCCTTAGCCTCTCATCACTTGGAAAAAGTGAAGAGAGAACAGGGACTCTAAGAAAAACTTCATGAAGACAATTAGTGCAGGAAGGAAGAGTTTAAAGGGGCCAAGGAGAACAGGTATGGCTGTAAAGGTGTAACTTAGTTTGGCTTGCATATAGCATGGGCACATGTTTCCTGTTGTACCATGGGGCTCAAACCTATGAATATATAAAAAAAAGGGTAATCAAAGCAGTGCAGAATTATTTGATACAGTTGGTTCCTTTTCCATCTTCTAGTAATATGTCACCTCTTTCTGGTGTGTGGTTTTGTCTATGCCCTTTTTTGGAACACTTTCTTCTGAATTGATTTAAGGATTTTCCTACAATCTATAGGCAATAGGAATTTTTATTCTAAAATTGTTTTGTTTGCTTTATTGTGACAACTCATTCAGCAGACTGTATTTCGTTAGAAACATGGATATCTGTATTTGGCCTTACATGAAATAATTTTATAGTACAAATTATTTATCTGGAAGAATTCTTTCTTTGTATATTTATAAGGATATAAATATTCCTGAGAAGCAAATATTGGATTATAGATTTTCAGGGTCTGTGCTTTCTTGCTACAATAAACTGTAAAAAATGAATGATAATGGAATCCTCTAGATCAAAAGGCAGCGCAGATGCCATTTTAACAATTTCAGACTATTGCCATGACCTTATAAAATGACTCGTTAGGAAATTGCAGCAGTGTGAGAACCACTTGTGATGTTCACTTTATGTTGCTTTGTCTCTGCACGCATAGGGGAGAATAACATGTCATTTTTCAAGTAACATATCAAAAGGAGACGGTGATTCTATGGACTTATGTCTTCCAGCTGCTCTCTCAAGTGCATACTTTGATGTCTAATCAAGGGTCAGTTTATGCTCCACTCTTTATTCTGGGTAAAAGCTCTACTAGAGTCTCTCTGATCTTTTCCTATTTTTGCAAAATGTATGGGAATTTCAGGTCTTTGAAACTACCACTGTGTCAAACAAATTCAAACTGAAGGAAAGAATGGTAGAGATACTTGCAGTCCTGCAAACTTTGCTGTTACAGAAAATCAGGATAATGAGACAGATTATTCCCTGTCAGAACCTACTGGAAAATATAATGCAATTTAGAAAATATGTTAGAATGCCATTAGACATGTGTTTTCTACAGTCTCTAACCTCACTAATGTTGCCATTACTTACATAGCAAGAAGCACTAGCAAAAGTTGTTCAGAATTTAGCACAAGCCAACCAAGACAGAGTACAGGAGACAGCTGTGCCCTACATCCCTGATGTTGTCAGTGGACCTGACAAGGGCTGATCAGTTGATAGTCAAGAATGCTTGATTAGTAAGCATTCTTGATAGTAAAGAAAGCTTTAAAACCAATACAACTTCCCAAAGCAAGCGAAGACAGATCTATAGAAAAAGAATGAATCCCCATTTCGTTTCTTTTGGGAGTCAGGACAGGCACTAATCCTCTAGGCAGATCCCACCATCCTCTTCCTTGGCCACTCACTAATTTCTGTGTGGGAGCTTTGGATGGTCTGTGGGAAGCCTTGGAGCAGCAGCCATCCCCAGGGCCGAGGGCAGGCTGGGGGGCAGCAGTGATGGGGGCTGTGTGTGTAGCGGGGCTGGCTCTGGGCGCTCGCAGTGTGCAGGTGGCAGTGCCTGGGTGGCAGTGAGCGATGGCAGTGCACAGGTGGCAGTGCAGTAGGTGGCTGTGCTGTGGGTGGCTGTGCTGTGGGTGGCAGTGCTGCAGGTGGCAGTGCTGCGGGCGGCAGTGCCAGGGATGGTAGTGCCCTGGTGGCAGTGCCCTGGTGGCAGTGCGCGGGTGGCAGTGCCGCGGTGGCAGTGCTGTAGGTGGCTGTGCTGTAGGTCGCAGCGTGCGGGTGGCAGTGCTGCAGGTGACAGTGCTGGGGATGGCAGTGCCCTGGTGGCAGTGCCCGGGTGGCAGTGCCCTGGTGGCAGTGCCGCGGTGGCAGTACTGTAGGTGGCAGTGTGTGGGTGGCAGTGCTGTAACTGGCAGTACTGTAGGTGGCAGTGCCGCGGTGGCAGTGCTGGAGGTGGCAGTGTGTGGGTGGCAGTGCTGTAACTGGCAGTACTGTAGGTGGCAGTGCCCAGGATGGCAGTGCCGCAGCCGCACCGCGCGGTGGCACACGGCGCACACGGATGCGGCCGCAGCCTCCGGCGGAGCGGCAGCGGCAGGAGGGAACCGCCCGCCCCCTCCCTGCTGCAGCTGCACGGCTTACTGGGCTGCCGAGAGGATGAGAGTGGTGAAAACAGGGAAGAAATTCAATCTCCCTAACTGGGAAAGGAGGAGTACCACTAAGCCTGTTGGAGAGGTGGGGAGCATCAGTTACTACATTCTGCACATCACAAATGGCTAGCAGGCATATTCTAGATTAAAAAAAAAAACCCCAAAACACAAAGATGAAATCAGAAACAGCATTTTTGTCCTCTCTTTTATAAGGATAAATCTTGGGAGGCTAAATTGAGCCTTCCTCCATTACACCTCCTATTTATGAGAGAATTTGCTGCCTAAATGACTGTTTGGTTGTTAAGGCAGAGAGGCTTGATTGTCAACAAGCAGTCAATCAAGCATTACATTAATCCTGTCAATGTATTAATAGGTAGACAGACAAAAAGACAGAAAGAAGAAGGGAGAAAAGTGCAGGTATTTGTCATGGTTTAACCCCTGTCAGCAATTAAGCACCATAGTGGGGTGGGGGACAGAATTGGAAGAATAAAAGTGAGGAAACTCCAGGGTCAAAGTAAAGGCAGCTTAACAGGCAAAGCAAAAGCCCTGCACACGAAGACACCAAACCAAGGAATTCATACACCACTTCCCATGGAGAGGGACATGTTCAGCCATTCCCAGGATAGCCAGGCTCATCACATGTAATGATGACTTGAGAATAAAAATTCCATCACTCTCGACATCTCCCTGCCCTCCTTCCCTCAGCTCTAGGTGCTGAGTACAATGCCATATGGGATGGGATGTCCCTGTGGTCAGCTGGCATCAGCTGTCCCAGCCGTGTCATCTCCCACCTTCTTGTGTACCCCCAGCCTCCTCACTGGAGGGGTGGGATGAGGAGCACAGAAGGCCTTGACTCTGTGCAAGGGCTGCTCAGCAAGAATGGAAACATCCCTAAATTATCAACACTGCTACCAGCACACATCAAAAGGCCCCGGAGTATTCACTATGAGGAAAATTAATGATGGCAAAATAACTACAAAGAGATGTAGAACATTCAGCAAGGAAGTCTTGAAATACTCTTGCTTTTACTCGTGGATTTTTTTAAACTTGTGGAGAGCAAGGGCAGAGGGCATTTGTCATCAACTAGATTTATCTCTGGCCATCAGGCAACAACGCAATAAGAGTAATTTCACCTACCTCCTCACTAATCCTAGAATGATCAAATCACCTTCAGTGCTCCTGACTTCTTTGAGACAATTCTGCACATCAAAGATGGCCTTGCTGGCTAATTGTTAGCAAAATATCAATTATTATAAGATGCTCAAGGAGAAATATTGAATACTAAGTAAAATGCAGGATTGTTTTTTCTGCCTCATGTAATACTCTGTTCCTGAACATTTAATTAAGTGCGTCTTTTACTCCATGCTTTAATTTTTGTGAAGGACTCATATTCATCAGGAAGTTAAATTGGGATTCAGAATCAATTGTTTCTTGATAATTTCAGTCTAATTAAGTAGCTAAAAGGGATTCAGGAAAATTCTGAAGAAAATAGGAGCTCTGATAACCTTATGACTTCAGAAGTTCTCCCAGGCCCCAGGCAAAGCCAATACTATTTTTGATCCTATGGCCCACTATTTTTTGCATTTTCAAAGCACTCTGAAATGACACAGCAAGGGTTCCTGTTTGTAGGGTGCATGATTTTTCAGAGTGCAGTTTTCCTTCCCATGTTCCTGGAGATTTACTGAGAGATCAGTTAGGAACAGCATGGAACTTCTGCAGCTGGCACCGTGACAGCGGGGAATTCAGCTCTGTGGGTGCTGCTAATGCTGAGCCTGTGTGTGCGCCCAGCCCACTGCTCCACTGCCACCTCCCATATGCGAGGAGCTGCATGTTCTCTCCCTGGGAGATGAGACTTGTTACTCGTGGTAACCTTTATCTCTGTGAGGCATTTGGGCTGTGAGGAGAGGATGGCAACCCTTTCATTCCTGCGCTTGTGCCTTTCCCTGGCAAAGTGTCGCTCAGCTCTGGGTGTGCTGCTTCTGCTGCAGCTTTGGCATACTTCACAGGAGGCACAGAATTACAAGGTTTACAGGGTGCTTTATCACTGCAGACAGTCTTTTCCTGTGCCACTGCCTGTGTTCCTCTCCAGTTAGAATAAAAGAGAGCAGAAGCTCCTATCTGCTTCTGCTGGGCATGGGACTGATCCTCTCACTCTGCACTCCTTAAATTCCTCAGTGACCTTGATTTCATACAGAAGATCACTAAAGCTGTTGTTTTCTGGTTTAGCACTTGTCTACCTATTTGTGCCAGGACTGAAAAACTTTCAATCTCTTCCTTTTTACTAAGTACGACTCTACTTTTTAAAATAAAAGTCCATTTAAAGTAAATCCTTTCTTTAAAATTTTTTTCTTAAGGGATTATATCATTCAGGTATTAGCAGGGGACTAAACTTTGTCATTTTTACTCTTACATTTCTGTTAAGATGATAAATCTTTGTCAAGCTATATTGGACTTGTGTCTTCATCCTGAATCTGAAATTCACTTAATCCAAAGTACAATGAAGTAATTTTGAGTTCTCGAGCCCTTCACATCATACTCAGGTTTTCATTCTGTTACACAGGATGAAAACTCATCTGAACCTGTCTGAAAGCTGGCTCAGATTCTGAATGGGAAAACACACTGAAACTTTGTGTTGAAAAGAAAGCTTTAAATAAAGTTACAAGAAATGGATAGCATGCTTCTTTTACATCTGCACCCCTCCAATGTGCGTCTCTACATGAATGAAAGGCAAGGATTTTTTTCCTTCCCAGGAAGTCCTAAGAAGAGTAAATGAGGTAAAAATATACACATTCTGGTTTGTTCTTCCTGGCACATGCCAGAGAGGGAACCTGTCCCTGGAAATTATATTTCATTAAGAGATTCATATTTCCTTGAAGCTGGAACTCAGATGCAAGTAGCTGATACAATGAATGTTCCTGAGCAAATCTATAGTGAGAAAAAAAGAGCATTAACAGTCCAACTCAGCTGGTACTACTCACATTTTGTATTTTAAGTCTTGAAATACTTTTATTTTAAAGATTCCACACTTGATCCCAGTGAGCTTCAGTATTCACTTGTTTTTAAAGTTCATTTTTACAGCTCTAAAAAGAAGATGTGTGAACGTGATCAAATACTACCTAAAAGTTACAAATCAAAGTGAAGTGCAGTCCTGGAGGCTGTGAGATTTCACAAAGGTCTACAATGTCAGTCTTCAAACTTTGAGTGAGCAGGCATCTGCATTGCAGCACGTGGAAGTGCAGCCCCTCTGCAGAGCAGGAGCAAGGGGCACAAGTAGGGCTGGAAACAGCCCCCAGGCACTGGTGCACATTGAGCCTCTGACTCCTTGCACCTGGGAAACTTTGGGGCCCTTGCTGTACCAGCAGTGTCTGCCTCCTCCCCACCTCCTGCAGTGTGAGGTATCTCTGCAGAGCTGTGCTGGCGAGGAATATTGCCATGTTGTCCTCAGCCCCAGGCCTGTGTTGTAAAGGTCAATGTAAATAGCTCCTTAGTTACCCCTCAAAGCCTCCAATAAAGCACTGCAATAATGAAGTTGTACCAGACTGCCCTAGAACAGAAATGCCACTGACACCTGGGTAAGCTGATGATCTTCATCATTCTAAACAAATTCTAAGTCATTCCAGTGACCTGTACTCATAGTCTCTGCCTTGGTCCCCCTCCCTTCCAAAGAAAAGGGAAATATAATTTGGTGTAAGATATTATAAAATCTGGATTTCTGGAGGAAATAACCACCCTTTTCACATAGGGGAAGTGCAGCAGGGTCAGGAAAGGCTCTCTTGGCAAGGGAAAGCCAACAGTTGCATACTATATTGGGTTGCTGTGCTGAGTTTTGCTTTCCTCTTGAATAGCTCTGAGGGATTTTTTTTAAGCTTCAGTGGTGGGATTTCTCTATTTATGATCCAATCAGTAACTATGACCCATTAAACTAACAGCCAGCATTAGTCATTGAAAGAAACCTGGGAAGTTAAGCACAGAGCAGTTAAAGGGAACTGATGGAAAGGCTCAGACAGTTCACTAGGTAGAGCTCTCAAGTGTCTTCCCCTGCCCCCTCTCCTTTTTTTTCCTGAATCTTTCTACCTGGTAATTATGTAGGAATAAAAATGTCTTATTTTGTGAAGCATGAGGAGTGGGGAAGGGATTTAAGGCTGCCTGACTGAGGGAATGCTACACTGGAGATACTTCAGACTTTGGTTCTTAAAAAATTCAAACTGACTGACCTCAAGCCCAACATAGACGTTTAACATTTTATAACTGGAGACCAAAATACAGAAACTATGTTTATTTAGGATTAGCACTTTTGAAATGGGCAACTGATCTGTTTTCATGCTGTGGGAATGGAAAAACTCTAAGGAAAGGCTGTTGTGCTTGAGAAAGATTTGGGTACCTCATACAGAAGGCTGGTACGTATTAATGTGAATAGATACTTATCAAGTCTAACTGCAAAACTGGCTCTTTTATATCACTGGGCATTCCTACTTTCTGCAAAGATTTATTGGAAGACATATTTTTCAAGCTATTTTAGATACTGCCAATTCTAATCCATGCCAGAAAACAGAATGGGAGATATTTGAAAAGAAAAAAAAAAAGGCATCAAAAGTAGAAAATAGTGTAACATTAGAGGTGTTGCTTTAAATTTTAAAATGCTCAGGAAATGTAATATAGTGGTTTTGTCAACATTTAATCAAAAAAAAGGAACAACATTTTAAGGAAAATAAAGTAATCTTTTCTGTGGCTCTGTATAGAATTAAATTTATCAGGTCAGGCCTGTACAATCTGCTAAATAAAACTGTTTTAGTGCAGCCTATAAATAGACTAATACATTAGTCTGCTAACACCCTCCTGCAGCCCCCCAGATGTGGAGATCCAAGAGCATAAATGTATTCAGGAGAGCCTGGGAGGGAATAGGAGGTAAAATCCGTGTGCATTGGAGACCACTGGAGTGGCCTTTGTGCCTCTGAGCCAATATCTTTATGTCAGACCTGGCTCCTGGGTGACAAATCCTGGTTGGGATTTGGGACACTGCTGCTCAGGTGGCACCTCTGTCACATGCAGGGCAGAGTGTAGCAAGTGAAGAGAAGAAGGTTGACTCTCTGTAGTTTCCCCCTCAATTTCCAGTCCTCCTCACTTTCTAATTCTTAGGCCCTTTTGCCATCAAACTCAAAACCTTTCAAAATTCTTCCCAAATCAATGTTTTTCATTGAATTTGTTTCAAAATCTTATAGGAAAATGTTGACCTCACATAAAATTTGATAGTACTGAGGGATAAATTTCAAGATTTTAGTAATTCCACAAAAGTTAATAATGAGACCAATTAGTCCTGAATCTCTGACAGTGATGTTAAAATAGGCTTCATTAACATTATTAACTCTGATTAATGGAGTTAATAAAGGTAATGAGGTTTATTTACTTCAATGTATATAATATTATTTGTAGGCATCCCAAGCAGAAGTATGATTGTGGTATCTAACAGCATCTGATATGTGTAAAGTGATTAAAAAACCTTTGAAATGTCTTTAAGAAAGGAAGAGAAGATGAATGATCTAGTTTAAGTAAAAAAGAAGGAAATGAGAACAAGTAAGTGGAGCTGAGTAAATAATTCAGAATTAATACTTTATTTCATACATACAGCCCTACTTTTTTTGCTCATGGGATCCACTGAAATGAAGAGATTTCCTCAAACCTATTTATCATATGAACTTGATAGTTTAAAGAAAGCCTGCACAGCAATGGGACCAGGAGCATTAGAAGCTCAGGCTTCATTGTGAAGGTGCGAATGGCTGGGGAAATCAGACTGTGTTACTTCTGTTCTCTCCTTAACTAAGCAGACAAAGATTCCAGCACCGGTAATTCTCAACTTGGCAAGTAAATGCCAAGTGTTATCAATATATATTGTCAACCCTAAAGAAACCCTCTGGCTGTGGCTGGAGCCTACTGCTCCAGGGTATTTGCAAATACATGACAGAAACACTGTGTTTGTCTCCAAGGCTGTCTACAGTGCTGGGGTCAATCCTAGGATGCCATCAAATCCTATATCCTGTCCACTGAAATACACCCAGTAAATCCCTTTTCTCCCTAGCTCAATCCTTCTTTTGAATTCTCATTCTGCTTAGTTGTTGCACAATGAATGTGGCAGCATATCTGCAGCTTTCACCCATTTTTCAAGCCTCCAGCTCAAGCAGGACACTGCCTGCAGTGCCAGAACTCCCTGTTTTGATTTCTGTTTTACAGCTCATTTTCTAAATCTGCTACGGTTAAGTTATGGTCTTCTAGAAGAAAAATCAAATAAATACGCACAGCTCTTCAAGCCAACCTGAGATACATTTTGCAGTATTTAAGGGAAAGGGGGAAAAAAGAATCTGTAAAACCCTACAGAGAATAACTTCTAAATCAACTCTAAATATGAATACAAAATCAGAGTCTACCAGAAAAAGTAGTAACCCTCTGCTTTAGGGTGACCCTAGTGACAGCCCTTATGACTATGCCAGTTTTCTTGAGTGAAATATGTTATAGGAACAAATACCTGCAAATTGGGCACCAGGCTCAATAGATGTCCAAAGGGTGAGGGAAAACAAGGAAGCTCCTGTAAATACTCATCCATACAAACTTTGGAAATTCACTTGTTAAAAAGCACACGGGCATAAAAGTGGCCACATATGGCATGAGGTTGTAAAAGGTACCTGGGAGAGTGAAAGTGAGTAATGGAAGAGGAATGCTGTGTTTGCAGCAAGGACTACACTTACAGCTCATTTGTGATTACCAGCAAAGGGTGAAGTGGTCTGTTTGGAAAAGGGGAACCAAAGCAAATGTAAACCGAAAACAACAGCAATCATTAAGACTTAGTTGTATCAAGAAATTGCCTGTTTCATTCTAAACTATTATCTGCCAAACAAATATTAAAGCAACCAGAAATGTTTTACTTTGGTCTGAATTACACAACTCAGCTTCCTGAGATGGGTTCTTTCTTTATAATATAAATCAGAACACATTGAAAACAATTCTCTCAGCTTCAAAGAAAGCAGGGCTGAATTCCTGTTATTGAAGAAAGTGCTTCATTTGCTCTGTACCCCATCTCTGCACTGTAGGATTGCTGGTCAATTGACCTCAGATGCCTGGCTGCTTCCTTCCCTGCACACAACTTATCTTCCTTGCCAAGGGATAGAGTAAATCAATCAATTCTACAGGTCATGTCACAAACTACTGAAATTGCCCTGGTAGCTACCATTTCCCTCTAAATCCTGTTAGTTCTTGCCTAGAGCATAATCAGCTTAATAATAAAGGAGGTGGGAAAAATCTGAATTTCCCCTCCCTATGGACAGTTGAGTTTTGAATCAAATTCAGTCATAGTGAAAAATGTTTGGTTTTTGTGAAAATCTAAAAAAATTCCTGTCGGGAATGCAAAACATCTCCATCCCCAGCCCCAGGCTGTGACTCTCAGACCAGAATGGGTGATGGAAGAGAAGTGGTTGGCAAGGATTATGAAGAATCCACATGTCTGGAGGCACATTGTCAGATTTCTACAGTAATCCAGGCTTGCACTGGCCCAGTCTGTGATTAACCAGTCACAGTATGGTGGTACACAAAGAAAGACAAGAATACCAAAGCACAGGGATGCTAGGTCATGGTTTTCCTCCCTTTTTGGACCCTTTGGGGTTCATTCCCTGCTAATCCACCCAAAGCATTATTAAATCTCCACTAACAGGAATTTTTGATGCAGTCCTGGGCCACTCTTGCACTGTCTGGAGGCCCTGCCATCCTCTATAGCAAGGCATTTTTTCAAGGGTCCCTGGCCCTAAGCCCATTCTCCTTTTATATCTTCTCCAGCAAAACAATGTTGGAGGTCATTGTGAAAGGAACTGGTCAGAACAGGGCATGCTTAATAACAGATTTCAGAAAAACAGGCTGAAGTTTTTAAAAGGCAATCCACGATCTGATTGATTTATCAGGGCCTGTCAGCAAGCTTCTGCCTACAATGAATCTTTGCTAAAACAGGCCTCCCACAATTTAGGGGAGATCAGCTGTGGGCAGCTCTTGAGACAGTAATGAGAAATTTCTTGGTCAGCATGGGCAGGGTTTTTTACTTGTTTGTTTTGTGGGGTTTTCTTGTTCATTTTGGGTTTTGTTGTTGTTTTGTTTGTTTTTTGAGGCCGAATTGGGAATTTCCCCCTCTCTGCTGATGGCAAAGGCCTACAGCAAAACCACTCCTGGCCCAGCTGTGCAGAACACCCAAGCCATGGGCACTAACGCCAATCCTACAGCAATTCCCCATAGGAAGCCTGCTGCTCCCAGCACTCTCAGCTGTGCTGTTTTCATGGGCACTGGAATGAGGTTTAACTCTGAAATGCAGCATTTCATCTGGTGAATGTACAGCAAAACCAACCTCATTGTGGGTTACACAGATACTCCTCAAGTAATTTACATTAACTTAATCTTGCTAAACTCTTACAAGATCCTACAAACTGCACCATGGGGGACTTCTCTGCTGTTAGCCTTTTATATTAGAAATGCTTCCTTACAGAAAGCTTTTCATTTGAATCCTTAATCCCATTTTAATTCTTTTTTTCTTCAGCAGCACTGTGAGAAGAAGCCCCTTGTCCATCCTAGCCCTGCAGCTCAGCAGAGGGACGGTGCAGCCTGTGCATCTGTGTGCTTCTTCTTGGAGGGTGGGTTTCATGTCATGACAGTTCATTGTGCGGAACCAAAGGGAGACAGCACAGATTCCAGGAGCTAGAAAAGTTCTTATGAGAGCCCTTGAAACCCCCAGCATTTTGGATGAGAGTCTTGTTCACTTTATTGCCCTTGCCACTTGACTTTTTTACCTGTTATAGTCAAACAGAAAGGTCAAAGGTGTCTTAGTATTTGTAGTAAAAAGTTTCTAATTGAACAGGAAAATGATGTCTGAGTATGCTAAGTGAAGCCCTTCTGGTTGGGTACAACCTTTTGCTAAATTTGGAAAGGGAGAAATGAATGAATCCTCCAGGTGCATTTAAGTGGTACAGCAGAGCCTTGAAAGGTTTGGGACCTTCACCTGCACATGGATTTCCAGAGACACTCAGATGAGCATCTCCCCTGTGATGCTTTCAGGCAAGAACTCAAAAGAGCAGCTTGCTGGGCTGCATCCAAGCCATGCTAATTTGGCAGTTTGCATGTTGATACATTTTGATCTGGCTCTGGAGGTTGATACTGAGCTCCTGAAGTCTTGGCCTTCTGTGACTTGCCCAAGGTCACAGTGGAGGTCAGTGCCAGAGTTGAAAAGCTCAGATTTAGAAATAATTTCATTCTGGCTGTTAACTCAAAAAAATGCACCCTCTCTCATTATGCGCACAGTACTGAAGCCACAGGAGGCACCTGAGATAGAAAGCCCTGTTTGGATCTGCTGATCTCTACTAGGAAATGAAATGGACACATACATAAAGCATCTCCCATTTCCTCTTAAGGTTTCACCTGATTAAATGAAAGCAATGTGAGAAAACCTGCCGTAGGCCACAACGTCTTTTAGGGCTCTGGAAGGAAAAAACCCTTATAGCTTTTAATGAGCTCATGAGATTTTACACTCTGTAACCACTAAATCCATCACTTTGCAACAATGAAGGTAATTTATGATTGCCTCAATTGTTTCTTTTATTTATGGGACATTTTTAGTATGGAATTTAATCAAAGAGATTAAATGTCACACTACCTATTACCTTGCTGTTAAGATATTAGTCCTATAGAAAGACATATCAAACTCTGGATTAATCATAAAAGAAAAGTAGTATGATGGCAATGCAATTGCTTTAGGATTCATGATTTTTAAACTTATTTAATGGGGGCAGAAGTTGAGATGTCACTGCCTCTTGTAGCATACTTGTTTTTCAGCATTAGAAAGGCATATGAAAATAACCAGAGTTAGGCCTTGGTTTAACAAAGTGCTTAGCACACCCTTAGCTTTAATGTGCTTGCCTTGACTCCAGCGAGACTTCTGCCTGTGGTAAAGAACTGTATAAGGCAGGATTAAATCACATGCTAAATTTTAAGCATCCACTTAAGTGCCTCTTGGTAGGTAGGGCTTCAGTAAGTTAAGTTACATATTTGACACGTTTGCCAGCTTAATAGGATAATTTCAAAACTAAGAAAAGGGAATGAATATGCTGCCTTTATTTATGTTACACATTCTATACAAAATGGTTTCTCAAAGCCCTTTATGAACCATAAACTGAACTACATTTCAGCAATTGATTTCAAAGCCTTTTCTACTGCAGAAGCATAGCTCCAAGAAACCTGGTGAGAGAACACAAAGACAAAAAAGTTTGATACACACTTGCAGGAGCTGCTGTATATTGAGGGGGAAATCTGAGACCACAGGAACACAGCAACATGGTGTTAATTTGTAGTTTTGATATGTTGATGCACTTTTGAAAAGACCTATATTGAGTTAAGCACTGTTCCTGCAGAGGCTGTTTGCCATCACAGAAAGTAATGGTGATCTCTGTGTCATCAGGAATAAAAATTCACTTCCATTATAAATGTCATTTTCATGTCACTGGATGAACACTACACTGCCCAAGCCATGAGCTAGGCCAGTTCATTGGCATTTATTGCTTACTGCATCAGTGATGCACTTTCTGGGCAGGCCTAGAGTGGTATTTTCGGGGTCCCCTGTTGTGGAGAGGAAAGATGAATCTGATTCCATGTTCTTAGAAGGTTAATTTAATATTTTATGATTTTATATTATATTAAAGAATACTATACTAAAACTATACTAAAGAATAGAGGAAGGATGCAGACAGAAGGCTTAGCAAGATACTAAAGAAAACTCATGGCTCTCTCTTCAGAGTCCAACACAGCTGGACAGTGATTGGTCATTAAGTAAAAACAATTCACATGTTGGATAAACATTCTCCAACCACATTCCAAAGCAGCAAAACACAGGAGAAGCAAATCAGATAATATTGTTTTCCTTTTTTCTCTGAGGCTTTTCTCTGAGGCTTACCAGGAAAAAAGTCCTGGGCAAAGAGGAATTTTCCAGAAAATACAATGGTGACAGCCTAGTTTTCAGCACTCAGATCAGCCAAGTTACTGTAGTGTCCCATGGCTGGCTAGACCTCCTTTTCAGAAGTTGTTGGGTGGGTTGGTTTTCACCAGAACTCCCCCCAGTTCTATGCTTTGCTTCTGCCCAGATAAGCCCTTTTCAGCCATGCTGACCCAGACTTGGCCAGTGTGGCCTCTCAGGGACCACGCACAAAGAGCTTGGTCAGCAGCACCTTCAGAAAACAAGCAATCTGACAACTGCTGGAGCTGTAACCTATGGCTTAATATTTGCCTCAAGGAATAGGTGTCTAAAGTAAGCTTTGTATGTGTATAAATTGGATTTATAAAACCAATTAGTCACTCCTGACATCAGCTAGGTTGAGCCTGGCCAGACTGGAATCAAACAAGCAGTGAACAAGGGCTCCCTGTTTGCAGTTACCTTTGTTCCTCCCTGCACAGACTACAAAGAAAAGGTTTCTAGGACACAGCCCCTGTCACTGTCTGGCTTTACCTTGGCCTTCCAGCTTCATTAGGACAGGGAGCACAGGGATTATATTGCTATGTCATTCAGAAAATACACAAAAAGCCTCAACAAAAAGCCTCAACAAAAAGCCTCATCTGGTAATAATGAAATATTCAAACAGGTTTGCAGATGACAGTGCCTGATTCTGACAGGAGAATATTGTTTGGGAGAAGTTATTTGCACAAACCAGTGAATGATTGATGCAAGGACAATGAAAGATTGATGTGTGAAAACACAAAACACATCTGCCCTAATTGAAAGTCCTCAGAATTATGGGAGGGGAGAAAAATTCCTGCCTATGAGATTCACCCTGTCATTCCATCCTCCAGAAATTTTCTAATCACTCATCCTACCTCTCTTTCATGCTGATTTCTCCTTGATGCCTCCATCAAGATTATCATGGAGTGACAAACTGTGCATACATAGAGGACTTGGTAGGAAATCAGGTTGGAAGCAGAGTAGGTGTGGAGAAGGAAAGCAGCAAAGTGAGGGGAACTGACAGGGAAAACCAGAGCTTCTGCTCTGTCCTATAGCACCCAGCCTACTAGACATCATCACAGATGCCAGAAAGATCCATTCTGGTGCTTTGGTTTATGACCAGCACTAAATTACATAGAGTCAGGAGAAACTCTTATTATTATAACCACATATGGTCCTTGCTTCCTCTGTAGTTAATGCTTAGAAAATTTTAAAAATTCTAAACAATACCTTGAAAATCATGTGCATGCATACGCAATTCAGACAAGCCAAAATGGCATCAGGAAGTTTATTCCTGGGAAATACTTTGCAAGGGAAAAGATGCATGGACTTTTAGTAAAAGGCCAGTCTGGGTACCCATTTGCAAATCAGAAGGCTGAATGTTTTGGAGGTTTAGTTGTGCAGAGTTTGTAAGCTTCACAGTCAAATCTCACTGGCAATATAGCCAGGACATGGCAAATTGAACCTTGCTCTGAATGTCATGCCCAGGATGTGCTTCTTGGTACACACTGGCACATAACAGAATATTAAACAAGGATATATTTTCAGTCTCTTCTTGCAACAGTCTGAACTTCTCCCTTCAGTGCTTTCACTCTTTGACCTCCTCAAACAGACACCATCACTGCCCTTTTCAGTGCATGGATTTGCTGGCACCTTCAAGGCCAGGAGCACTGCTAGGAAACACCAGGGAACCTGCCCAAAAGCATGAAATGGCAGGCATTAACTCTCAGCCAGGGTTCACTGGTAGTTCACAGCGTTTCTTGCAGCCAGGAGCTAACTAAAGAGAGTAGAATGCACTTGATGTATTTTAAATGTCATTGTTTCCCTGCTAGCCTTGCTGGTGGCACAGAGCACCAGCAGCTAGGGAGGTAATGATGCCTCAACAATGGGCACCAGCTGAATTTTAGAAAGCTTCAGTCTCACCCAAGAATTTCCTTGCTAATACTACCAACATTGCCTTCTCATCAGAGCTCTAATATGGTAGATGGCAAGAAATATAGTTCTGTGGCCTGGAAAGTATCTAAACAGTGGCAAAGAGGTGGTGCAAGCAGACTGGTCTTCCCTCAGCCTTGCAGACAGAAATAAAGAATAAATACAGAAAAAGCCACATACCTAATTTTCTGCTGTCAATCTCACGTAATCAGTTTTTTTAAATTACTGGGAGACATTCCTATATCATTATTTAATTTCCAGTTATGCCTGGGAGCTCTGTATTTGAACTCTCCCTTCTCAGAGCTGACTCTGAACAAGCACAGAACAAAAAACTATCTATCTGGTCCTAGTGATCTACCACAGGACAAACTCTGCCAGACTGGATCAAAACTTTAATGCCTATTAGTTTTCCCCAAGGAACAACACCCAGGGTTGAAAACAGAGTGTTTTTATAATTATTACATATCTTAAAGCAACAGTTAATTTCTGTTTTATTAGCAAAGTCAAAAGGAAGTGGGTGGAGGATTGCAAGGGGAAAAGAGAAGGCTTTATCATTTCTGGTGTATCTGTTACATGCACATTGCACTGTGATCCAGTGAGAAAGTTTCTATTCAGGCAGTGTTAGGGTGGCACATCTCTCACTGGACTGGTTGATTTGGACACTGAGCAAGCACTGCAATATTCTTGAAGATTCAAAGTTATTTGCATGGACCAATAAAAAGTGAGTTTATTCCTTCTGTTGGCCCTGCCTTGAGCAGATGTTGGTCAGAGTACTCCTTTACCAATCATAATAATTCCACCCATGGCAAATGCCCTGCCTCATCTTTAAAATAGGCTTCCCTTTCCCAACACCTTCTGGAGCCCCTATAGCTTGATTTTGTCTCAAGACAGCTCAGCCTTTGATTTTCCTGTGCTTCTTATCTCTAATTTCACATGTCAAACCCAGAGATTTTATGTTGAATGCCCCTGTATTTGAAGGGGCTTGGGGGTATCTGAGGGGTTGCTGTCACAAAGGCTATGCTTATAAAAATACTTGTGGGAAACATGAGCTACCCCACCTCTCCCATTAGGAAAACAGAAGTTCTGTTCTAGGACTAAAATGTTTTGGTTTTACACAGCAACTAAAAAAACCAGAACAAAACAAACCAGCAACAAAACAAACAAACAAACAAAAACAAAAAACCCCAAAATAATAAACAAAAAACCCCCACCTGTCATTGTAACATCTGCTCCTGATATTGTATTGTAATGAAGTGTAAATCCAGGCTGAGCAGGCCATAAATTGCATTACACCATTGCTCCTCCTGACCCTCTAGTCAGACAAGTTTTCTATTACGAAGACCTCATATTCAGGAGTTTATATCCTGGCTATAAAAGTTTAGTTTAAGCTGAAAGTTGGTATAAAATACCGTAACTCCAGAGTGAATCTCTTTTGTAAACTTGATAACTGCTTGTAGTACACTTCAATAACCTCTTTCACAGAAAGAGGATGGACTGTTTAAAATTCACTGCACCCCCCCATGGAAGCATTTACCAGTGGAATCACCTTTGGAATAGGCAGAGTAAAATATTGCTTCTAGTTTATTCTGCAGAGGGAAAGGCTCAGTTTTGATGCCTCTTTTGGTAAACTGGAGAGGGAAGCGGCAGATTTTTTTTTTCTCTGTAAAAGACCAGTCCAGTCATTATAAACTACTTTTAAAGATTTTTTAAATTCTAAGCTAGTTCTAACTTTAGTTACCAATACTATAAAAACTAGAAGCTTCAAAACTAGGAAAAAATCTATTTCTATTTTTCAAACACTGGGTAAGAAATAAAGATTATATTTGAATATTTTCCCTTCTTACTTACTTGCAAGTTTCAGCCTTTGAGTTTTATCTTAGTTCAAACATTTAAGTCAAATATCTTTCCTCTGCAATCTTGATTTTTACTTCAGTTTATTTGATCCCTTAAATCCCATATTATTGTCCCTGTTCTCTGCACAGATTAGCATTGCTTGAAGCACCAGCAAATGAATACAAGAATTCAACTGTTAACCCATAAAGAGCAGACACAACTCAATCTCTTCTGGACATAAATAGATTCTCACGAGCATTTGCTCCGAAAAAGGATCAAAATCTGATCAATATATGACTGAGGGTGAATCACAGCTGTTGCTTTGCATGGGAAAGTCCAGCTCCAACAGTTTCACAGTAAATAACTCCAGGCACAAAGTAGGCTCAGATTGGAGTAAATCCAATCCAGGACAGTCTCAGGGGCTTTGCATTTGAGTGAGACATTATTTGAGCACTAAACAGAAGAGTTTTGATAAAGGCATTTTGAAATTCTCACCCCAAAGCTCCTGTGATGGGAAGCATCCTTGGAGGAAGCCATCTGGGACACAAAGCTGTGGTCACTTAAGTGAGAGGGATGCCAGGGGACACCAGCTTTCCGTCTCCTGCTTATATTAGTGGAAGCTCTTGTGGGAGAGCTGTATGTACAGCTGTCAAGATTTTGACATTTTATCCCCCATAAAATCCTCTAATTTGATAAATCTCCTCCTCTCCCAGTAGGATGCATTGTTTCTTTGCTGTTCTGGACTAATGAGTGTTGATTGTGATACAGATCTTGACACGACCTAGTCACCAGTCAGGTGAAACTCGTGTCAATTTTTCCATGTACATGCAGAATTAAAACCTTCCTGAGACCTAATGATCCACGAGGTAAGTGGGAGGAAAGGGGAGGAGGAGTGATTAATCTCCCACTGTTTAGCATTGCTTCATTCTTTACAGAGAAACACCTTTTTGCATGAGAGTGTTATAGATTATATCATCAGCCAACACCTCACTATGCACATCCCTGGTCCCTAGGGGGAAATCTAAGGTTTCTTGCTCAGTAAAAATCTCCTGAAGTTTCCCTCCCCACAGCATGCAGAGCTGTTTCACACAGTATTCCACCTGGGCTGACGCAGCTCCATGCAGGCTCCAGGCTGGCAGCTCAGCAAGATGAGCTTGAGAAACCCCCACAAGGGAGTTGAACTCCCTTTTCTGAGCTTTGTTGGGGGTTCCAGCTTGGTTTTCATCAGCCTGCTATCGGTGCTGGGATGTAGATGGCTCAGCAGCACCGAGTGAAGCAGTGCCTTATGGGGCAGCCCAGCTGGCTCTCCTTATGGAGCACACAGCCTGCTTCACTCCCTGATGCTCTGCAGGGCTGACAAGCTCTGGTAGCCATTTGGCATACAAAGTATGGAAAGGGAGGAGATCTCACTGTTTCCTAACTCTTCAGTGTCTGTAGATAGTTATTTTTTCTGAGTACTTCTGTCTTTAGTCTCTTCCCAAGATAAATAAAAATAAATAAAATTTGCAGCAAATGGCATCTCCTTTCTACAGCATAAGCTTTAAAACACACAGGGATCAAACTTCTTCCAAAGATTAGAGTATTTTGTTATTTGCTTAAAAAGAGTTCTTTGCTCTTGTGTTTTTCCTCCTCCATTAATCAGAATTCTTTCTGTATGTCACCTCAAACTTAACAAAGTTAACATAGGCAAACCTATACAGCTAAAGAGAGCATGGTGCAGCATTTTATCAGGTGGGAATGACTCAGGAAACCAGGAGCATATACTCACTCTCTCAGGCTGGGCAGAGGGAGACATGAAATCAGCTAAACCCCTGTTGGCATTCCCACTGCAGAGGGGGTTTCAGAACTCCTGCCTGTGATTCCCCTCCACCTTTAGACAAGGATCAAAGATTGATCCACAGCAAGCACAACCCACTGCTGTCCTTGGCTACCTGCCCTGACTGCTGTAGCAGGAGGTGCTGTGGACACCCTTTCTCCTCCTTGAATGCTTACCTGAGGGGAAGGAAGGCTCAGGAAGTCCCACAAATTCCTTCTGCCCATCCTGTGGGATGAAGACGACCAAATACCTCTCTTCCTCACGCAGCACACGAGGATAGGTTTTGTTTCTTGTCCACTCACTCTTTAGTGGCAGCTCCTCCAGTGATCCTTGAGCTGCTGTAGCCACTCCTTCCTCCCCACTTCTCTTTTGTTATCAGGGAGCAGCAAGAGCAGAAGGCAACAGAGGGGAAGCTGTGAGCTGAGGGAGACCGGTAACAGGGTAACATCGGTGGTAAAAGGGTCTATCAACAATCCCAGATAAAGAAAGGCAGCACACCAAGTCCAGAATCCATGCAAAGAATGTACACAGCAGCAAAAGAGGAGAGACAAGGCTGCAGCCTTGGTCCAGGCACCATCCATGAGACAGGGTTGGAAAGATGCTATGTACAGCCCTGGGCTAGGTATGAAAAGAGTTTCTGCAGCAGGGTGAGAGTAGATACAGACACAGCACAGCCTGGAGAAGGGGTGAACCCCTGGCCTTTGCTTAAGTGGGATCCTCAGACCCAGGGGCAGGGTGTGGAGGCTGGTTAGGGTTATTTGAGGCCCATTAATGCCCTCACACCTGATTACATTTTCCACACTGTCCTTCTCAGTCTTCTGTGGCCTGGGGTCCCAGCCCTACCTGGGACCTGGTGGTGTTTTTGCAATGCAAATAACACAGCAGTTAATCCGTGATGTGAATTAAATTCATGTCAAGTTCTGCTTGAAGGGTGCCCACACAACTGCCAGGAGGAGTGTAGCTGCTAATTAGCACCCATGTTGGCTGTCGGGTGAGGACATGAAATGTGTGAATGGAATACAGAGAATAAACTACCCACGCTGGGAAGCTGCAAGTTGACACAGTCTTTTCTATGCCAGATTTTCGGTGCTCTAATAACAGACATCATCAGAAGGGAAGGGAACTCATAGGGCTATAGCATTTCAGATACAGGAGTCTGAGAACCAAGATTTTGGATACAAATAATATTGAACTTTACCTTTAAGGCAAAGGTACCGTAAGAAATAGGTGTAAACTACAGTGAAACCCTTAGTACTGTTTTAAAAAGGTAACATAAGCAGAAAGAAAAGGAAACTAAACTGTTTTGGTCATTCATATTGGTTTCTGTGTCTCTGCACCCTCACTCTGCTGGCGATATGGGTAGTTTCCCTGCTTCTAACCATATTGATTTTCTTAGCAGAAAAAGCCTAAGGTTATCTAAACAGTTTAGTTTCTTGATTCTTTGTGTTGAATTCATTATTTTCTTTCTGCCTGGATATGCTACTCTGTGTTGCACATGGTGCACCAATCTATAACCTGAGCAGAAATTGTTCACAGAGCTGGCCAACAATGGAGGCGGGTGTGTGCTGTGGTGATTAACACATCAGCACTCCCATCTCCGGCCCAGATTTCCATTAGAACTCCTCCAAGGGACAATGGGCCAATTACTGGTGGTGTCAGTGGCTGCAGTTCCCAAATGTGATGTGTTTCCTTATTTCCTGAGCTGTGTTCAGCCTTGCAGCACCAGCAAAAGGGACCCTTTGAAGGTATTTCCCACCAGGGCAGCTGGTACTGACTTTGCTGAAATGCTCTCATTGATTTCATCCCAAATGCAGAACAAAGGAGAAACAAGAGGAGTTTCCAGGTCAGGAATGTAATCATTTGCATACTAGGTCATCCCATCCCTGTCAAATCCCTCTTGTACATGAGATTTCAGAGTCAGGTGAAAATCTCTCACTAGGGCTGGTACACACAGAAAACCTGGCACGTAACACAGGAATGAGATGTGATTCCTCTCCAGCTCAAGGCCACCATAAATCAATGGCCACACTCCTGCCTTGGAAAAGTCACTCAGGGCAGAGTAAATCCATTTGTCTGGGTAGGAGCTGTGCTGGAGCAGCAGAGGATGGGACATTCCTGCAGGCAGAATTGTTTCAGAGTCCTTGAACCCTGTGCAACAGCTCCATCCCTGCACCCCCTTTTTGTCTGGGCTGGAACCAGGATCATTGGCAAAGCAGGTTTTGTAGCTGAAGGCCTCATAGTACAGAGCACAGGTGGGATTTGACTGCTGAGCAATGCACATGAGAAGCTTTTCTTCTTTGAGGAGGAAGCTGAAACCTCTTCAAGTCACTCCAGCTGTGCTCCCTATCCACTGTAAACCCCTCTGCTCCTCCCACTGACCTGCCAGACTCTTACATGGCTTGTGCCAAAGTATGAATGGAGGGATTGATCATGCCTGGGTGCTGCTTGTCACCTCACTTCATGATCTGTGACCTGTGCCTGATTAAACACCAGCAAGCAGCCCCTCCATCTCCACATGCCTCAGCCACCTCTCCAGTGCTACTAGTGCCAGCTGCAATTGTCATGGAAAAAGCCCTTGGAATCAATGTTTTATGGAATGACAAATAGATTCTAGATTAATGACCAAAGTCCTGCAAAGCTGGGAAAGAATCACCACAGGTCGTACATGGTGTGTGGGACTGGCTGTACCATGGCTGCTGGTGGGCAGGTGATTCTGCTTTTTTTGGTGTGTTATATTCAAGGGGATATTAAACCATCTCTCTTCCACACAGATGCTGCTGTGATCTGCTGCATTAAGTAATTTGTGCTTCTCCCCCAGAAAAGAATTTATTTCCTCTCTGTGCTGGTGTCAATGCTAATCTCAGCGAGTGTTACTGAAGCGTTTTACATCTGCTCCAGCAGCAGCTGCTTGGCAGGAGGGTGACTTGACAAGGGGACAGGGTACAGGAGAAAAGTCATGCTAGGTGCTCAGCAGAAGGGGCAGGAGGGAAGGGCTGGAGGCTGTGGGCAGCTGGAGAGGGGCATGCAGGACTCAGCAGGAGTGAAATGAAAAGAAGATATAAATACAATATAAACAGGTCCCAGATGCATGTTTGAGTGGTATGAAATGCCCCACATGAGAGGGGTCTGTTGCATAATTGTCACCAGGGAGGCCTGTGGGGATGTGTCAAATTAGCTCTGCTCAAAACCTGCCTGGCAAGCAGTCTGGCAAAGAAAAGAACAATTTGTAAATTTTCTTTTCTCTTGTGTTAGCAAAAAAAACAGGCTCAGACCATCCTGATTCTGAGGCAAATATGTTGAAGTTCTTGTTTGCACTTCAGCAAAGTACAGGGGCTCACTGGCAGCCAAGAGCTCTGCAATCAGGTGGTCCTTCTCCTAGAGGGGTCAAACCAAACTGGGGAGCACCTCTGATGGACAACAGGATGGGACAGAACCCTGGTGGTGCTAAGCAGTGCAGCTCTGTACTCCTACTGGGTTATAGATTTTGCAGCTGGAACAGTCCCCACACTGATGGTTCCCTGCACAGGGTACCTGATGCTGTGTAGCTGTATGGGAACTGGGCTTCTAACTCATTTTAGTGAATTTAAAGGGGTGTGATCCCTGTCTTGTGCTCTTACTGCATGTCAATAGGTAAGCAGGTTGGTGCTGGATCTGTGGAGGTGAAATAGAAAGCCATTTGGTCAGCATATCATAAACTGGAAAATTCAAGAACATAAGAGTGTAATTGTATTTTTTTGGTCCACCCTATAGAGCCAGTCAGGGCTGGGGGCTGGAATGTGACTCTAGTGCAGGGAGAAGGCAGATCAATGGAAAGCAATGCAGCAGTCTACATCCAGCCTCGGGAAGAAATTCAGGTTTCTTAAAAAATCTTGATAGTTATTTTTTTCTCCCCAAATAGCAGGGATTTGCAAACCTTCCCTCTCCCTTCGGCTGACCCTGTGAGAAGAATGGCCCCGCGGGGAGCGAGGGCTGCGCACGAAGCGCGTTTCACAAACCTTCTGATTGCAAAACAAGTTTTCCTTCTCTGCAGGGCTGAGACCAACACAGTGAGAAACCAGTAGTACCGAACCCTGCATGTAAAGTGCATTTCAGCGTTTTAGATCCCGGGAAGATGCCGGGGCTGGATGGGAGCCCTGCGGGATGCTGCAGGGGGTGCTGCAGATCGCGGCTTGCGCTCGCCCTCCGCCAGCGCCGGCACCGGGTGCTGCAGACTTGTTTACATCTCAAAAGATTTATTTATGTTGTAAAACTATCTGCTGCTGAATAGATGAGAAGAAATATGTGAGGGAAACCATAATCATTTAATACTTATTCCGTTTATTTTCTATTCATTTAGCAATGGTGGCATTCTCATTATAATTAAGGGGAGATGGGTGGCCTTCTAATGCTGCTCCACATGTGTTCCTTCCCTTTGAAAGTGCTTGGCAGATTTGGGTCATATATTTTCTTCCTATCGTTCAGCAAGGGGAAGAGGGGAAAAAAATTCCCAGCACCAATCTTTTCTAATACTTCTACATTATTTCAATCCAGCAGAGGTTTGCTCTGCCTCAAGCTAAAGAAAATCTATTAGGCTCTTTAAAGAAGTGAGTCAAAGGGGATGCGTCCAGGATAAGGTCAGGCAAAGATGTGTACAGCAGAGAATGATAGTGCTCAATATCACTGCTCTGGCTGCCTGCAAAAGTTCACCCCATGGGATGCCAAACTCCACTTAAACTTGTCTCTTGTCTTCAAATGTCTGCAAGCTGGAGACAAGCACTTCACACTTTTTCCTGGCACTTGCCTGAGGTAGGTGGGAAACAAAAATTCAGAGGGCAGGACCAGATTCCCTTGTCCCAGCAGTGCAAACTGAGAAGGGGTTGAAGCTGGAACTGTCCAAAAGTCACCTTGCTGCTGTCTTCTGGGCATTTTAGAGCATGCTTAATAATGCTCGTATTTAACCGCTAGTGCTTATTAAAATTGTTACAGGTAGGTTTTTATTTAAAAAGCAGCACGTGCAGCTCATCAGGGCACATATTTAAGCAGATGATTTATGGTTAAGTTAGGCATCTGTAAACCTGGATCATTGCACTCACTGCTACAGATTTTCTTGTTCAGGGTCTGACATGGGGACAGAGTTGCTGGAGGTTCCTGCTACATTCCCATGTGGAACAGTTTCAGAAATTAGGATCTTTGGAGTGTGACTCAGCTTGCACAAGACACCGGGTCTGTGGAAGGTCCTGTCTGTGCTGCTGATTGTAGCAGGGCATGAGGGTGACAGCTCAGTTAGACACCTCATGTCAGAGGAAATGAATACAGAAAGTGCTGCTGAACTGCATCTTGCCTGCTTTTTTTGGAGTTTGGCAGTTGATGAGGGTTCAGCATCAACCTTGGCACATCTCTGGTTCTGTGACAGTCAGGTACCAGTAGCTGCTCCTGCCTTGGTTTTGATAGGTCCCCAAGCAGAGAAACAGTCTTTTTGTCTATCTGGAAAATGAAGACAAAAAGGGAGATAGGAATGTGTAACTTTCTGCCATTTTCCCTCTGATTCAGCTCCACAGCAGTTTCATAACACCCTCAGCTTTGGCAAGCAATGCCTTTGCTCCTACTCCTTTCCCTTGGCTGTCTCTTCCCTCTCCAAATCCTGGAACCCTCACAGAGTTTTCTTGTTGACTCTTTAACCTCCTCTGTATTGCAGGTGTTGTCCATGCACTTCTAAAGCACCACAGCCAGAGAGGAAAGGGGAAAACTGGTTTCATTTTGAAATCCTGGTCTGTAAAACCTTTTATATAGCAGCGTGCCAGGAGGGAAAATATAACTCTGAAGAGGCAGGATGTTTTAGAAGCAATTTCACTTCCCCACTTCAGCAGCTCTGGAGTGCTGGAGCAAGAGGATGCTGCAGGAAGGAGGATAACCCTGGGTGCCATGGTGCTGCCTGGCATTTTACTATCAGCATCAGGTTGAACGCAAGCTTGGAGTGTACACTGAACCCTGCATGGCCATTGTGGACCAACAAATTAAAGGCAGTGGCCAAGAATACCATAAGCAGTGGTGACGGAGGGGTCTGGCACCAGTAATTTAAAATATCACAAATTGGAATTTCCAAACCCCTAATCTCTGAGGTACTGAAGTTGCCAGGGAGCTTTTGCAGTGGCTGCTGGTTGGGCAGCCCTGACAGCTGCCTCTAAACAGCCTGCCAGCCTCCTGCCAGCAGCATCCCAGCCATGCTTGGGGAGCTGTGGAGAGCAGCTCTGAGATGCACACGGGGTCTGTTCCTCCAGCCTGAGAGTGGCCCTGCTGTCATTACTGCTGCTGCTCATTGTTCTCCAGAGGAGTCCCACTGCAATGGCTGTGCTCTGCTGACAGCAAACAACAGGGCTGTCAATCCTCATGCTTCAGGGCTCAAACTGAGCACAGTTTCAGGCTAGGGATGAGCCTGTGAGAACTGTTCTCCACACAAAGGTGTGAAAAATTCACTTTCTTGCTTACAGATTCTGAAGCCCAGATTTGACCTGTTAAATTGTTTGGGGCACAGGAAGAAGGTTAAGCCAAATCCCATCACAGCAGAACACCCAGAGCTCCCTGTTTCCCTGTGTTTCCTGTGTTGGGGCATCAGGAATGGTTCCAGAGTTGAATGGCTTTGGGTTTGCAACACTGGTCTTGCTGGGAGTGAAATGCATATGAGGGACGAGCTCTCTGCAGATGGAAATGGAAGAGTCAAAATGTCAACTGGCAGGCCTTCTGCCCCTCTCACCTCTCCAGCTTAACTCACAAAATAAAAAAATTCCATTGAATCTTGTCAACAGCAGAGGGTATCCCAATTGCCTCTGCTTCCACCCAGCAGTTCTTATTCCAACACAACACCTCCCAGCAGCTAATCCCAGTGTTGCTTTAGCTAATAAACTACAGAGAAATCCCAGTACCTTTTAAAAATCCTCTCTTTGGAGATAGCTGTATCTGATTCTCTAATAAAGATTCTATTAAGAGGAGCCTCTGCTGTGCTTTGTTAAGGAATTGATGCAATTTGATTTTTATTACATGAACAGACTAACATGGATACTAGCTGTCTCTGATACAAAGAGTCACTGCAAAAAGTATTGTGCTTCCTCATGCACACCAAGATAAGGTAATTAACTTTATATTAAAAAAAAATCTCTGTTGAGATCTGTTCTGCATAATTCAACACCTTGTGCCAATTAAAGAGAACTTCTTTGGAAAATGGTTTAGGCTGTAATTTTATAAGTCTTTAGATTTGTGTGCAAATATGCATGGCTTTATAGATGTTTTGATGAGTGTAATTTTTCTAGTGGAGTTTACACATTTGTTTCCTTTATTCATAAAGCGAGACTTTGTAGAAGAGCTCCTGGATCAGGCCTAAATCTCAAACTTGATGCCTCTGTCAGGGACAGAAGAATCCTGCCCAAGATAAGAAAACTCAGCCAAGCATCCCCTCCTCTGCCCTCTTCCCACCCCTCCTGCCCTTCCCAGCCCCTCAACACTGACCTCTGGTTTGGATGGCAAGACCAGGGTGGGCAAATCAGCTCAGAGACTCTAGTGGTTCACCAGGGTGTCCCATGGTGCCTTTCTGAGTTGCAGGGAAAATTTTAGGACAAATTTGGAAACATAAAAATGAACTGAGGACCAGCTGGGAACTGTCTGAGAATTACTAAGGAATAACACAGCCCCTCTCTGGCGGACAGTCCCTGTGTGCTGTTGTCCCTGGGAAGGTGGTGTCTTCAGGTCCAGTGGGACATTAGGGTGAATCCTGCACTGTGGTGTCTGGCCAGCCTCCTCTCCACCCCTGTGCTCCACCCAGAGCCTGGGTGGCTGAGAAAAGCCCTGAGAGAAACATTCAGGCTAGGCTGGAGTTGCCTGTCACCACTGAGAGCCCACCCACCCTCATGCTGTGAGCAGCTCCTGCTGCTCCCCCATGACACAGAGAACCATCTCAGCCCATTCATGGGAGGGCTCAAAACAGCTTGGAAATATACAGTCAGAACAAAGCATTTCTTGTTACTCTGGGATGCAGCAGATCAGAATGGTTGCTTGATTGACGTGGCTTTCTGAGAAGATGCAGTGAGAGTGGCTGTGATAAATAAAGACAGTCCAGTATTGGCAACAGTAACAAAAATCCATGGCAGGGATGGATTAGACCAACACCAAGAGATTAGGTGGTGTGCAATCAACTATTGAATAGGATAAATACCTTACACATTGGGGCTACATTTTAAAGAAGAAAGTGCTGAATGAAGGTCAAATGAGAGGCAGAGTTTTGCTCTCAATAGCCTGTCTACTTACCTGGACTGATAAGCTCCACATGAGGGTGATTCAGTTAAGAGGATAATAATTAACAATCCCCCAAAGCAGACAAACTCTGCCACTGAGCCAGTCAAGAATCTCATTCCCCCTTTCATATCCTCAGCTTGCAAGTGCTATAAGTCACTTATGCCAGCATTAGCAAGTTGAGGTAGAACAGCAGCCAACGTGCTTTAGCTGACATTTCTTGAAGCAGCTTGAACTGACTTGATAAACATCTGGAAGCTCCCTACTGGTCTTCAGTGTGGTGGTTCCCCGTGCCACAGATGGAAACTCAGAGATTCAATACTTCATCCCAGCATTTGGGCTTCCAATACTTAGAAAAGTGCCCCCCTTTCTATCTAGGTATCCATCATCTATATCTAAACCCCATCTATATCCTCATCTCTTTGCACCTATATCTGCCCAGATACAGCTAGTCTGTGGTGAAGGTTTTCCTAATATTAATTTTTCTGTTATCATAATGTTGCTAAGCAGCCCTGATTAGATAAGATCCAAATAATACACTAGTTTCCATTAGAGTTATCTATTGTTTCTTTGGCTGTTTATCAGATATTCATGTTTCACTCAGGAAATTTTGCTTTGAACCCATGACCACTGATTCATCCAGGGTGCATCTTTTGAGTTTACTTAAACAGCTCTAAAGGATTTAGAAGGGGTGGAGGCCAGTGCATCCCTTCACCAGCTCTTCCCAAGCAGTTCTCACTGTGCCCAGGTTGCTCAGCACAAAGCATATGTAGATACACACATGCTCACTTTAAGTAAAAGACTCTGACCTAAAGAAATTATATATTTAGACAAGTAAGACATGCAGTGGGTGGAAGAATATTAAACTCTTCTTCACTCTGAGTGGGAGAAAACAGAGAGAGAGCTGGAGCACAAGTATTAAATAATATTAGATCATCTTTTTATAGTACAAAATATAAAGTTGCTTTCAAAATTTCTGGTATAAATATGGCATAGCACCGTAAGAGTAGAGTCATGTATATCTGTATTAAGGTACCTGTAGTAATAGATCTTATATCTGTCCAGAAAGGGCAATATACTACCCAGCTACTAAGAACTTTTACACTGATACAATTTATAAAATGGTATTGATTTTCTCTTGCAGTAGAAAGGCATGTTCCCTGCAAGTGAAACAATGTACTGGTAAAATTATTCTGGGTAGTGGTCTGTAGGAGAGCTTGAAACTTTTAACACTAGGAATGTTTAGCTCTTCCACAGATATAGGAAAGGCAAAATTTGGCATTTTCCTTTCTTTTATTTTTTTTTCCTCTAGATTTTAATATTTAGGAAGGAAACTGCAGAAAAATCAACCCACCAGTGAGTTCATTTGGGAAAAAATAGGGATTGTTAAAAATAATGCTATGTTCTTTTAAGACATCTATATGATCCAAATACAACTGTAAATGTCATGCACAAGGGCTTCTTACTAGAATGTCATTATTTTCTCTTTGTATTATTATTCAATTTAGTAATCCCTCAAAACCATCATGTTTCAATTTGGCCAGAGTCAATAAAGGAAAAATCATCATCTGTAAAAGAGATGCCACTTCTCCTCTACTCTACCAGGTTCTTTTGATCTAATATTTGCTATTTGCCTTGAGCCCAATTGTTTTTTCAATTTTTTTCCCCTGGTTTTCCAAACCAGCCTGTCTTGTCCCTATTAGAAAGAGGATGAAATTCTGGCTACAGCTACAGCTTGAAAATCAGTAAAACTAAATGTTGCCTCTGACTCTGCAACAGTCTATTTGCACCTTGAATTTTATTATATCTGTTAAATACTTTTATTTTTCTTAATACAGAATAATCCTTGTGCTACAGCCTTTAGTGAGAATTAAGATAAAGGTGCAATCACTCCAATGTTATTGTAGTATTAGTCCTACATATTTCTCCCTGTCTCTGTTGGAATTCGAATTGCTTTATCTGTCCCAGTATAATAGCCTGGTCCATGAGCATCCTGGCTAATGAAGAGAGTCTGTTGTGGATTTGTGTCTTATATCCCTAGAGCTCCACTGCAGTAATAGATTGAGTGCTGAGACCTATAATTTTCCCCCCATAAAATTATTTGAGCATCTGTGAGGTCTCTTTTGCTATGCCAAAATGGCTTAGAATTCTTCATAGATAGAGAGTTGTGGGTTGCAAGGACACTGTGGAGCATGCAGACAGCATGATCACATTGCTTTTTCCTCCTCTGAGATCTGGGCAAAGACAGAATAACATCTTGGGGCCATAACCATGGGATTAAGAGCTTAGAGATTCACTGGGCACAATCCTTCACTGTTGTGAAGGTCAGCCAGTGTGCCCATGGAAGGTCCTTCAGCCCTAACAATACCAAACAATCTATCAAATCCATCAGTCATCTATCAAAAACCACTTCACATGAGCAGGAATCCAAGCTCTGAATTGATTGTCTTTGATGCCAGCTTTCTGACCTCTTCTTGAGAAAGCGTGGTGAAAAGAGTTCTGTACTGCAGAGGGATGTTTCTAGGGACACATACTGGAGTTATGTTAATTATCCAAAGCACCTGGAGCTCCTAGGAGAGAAACTGTTAAAGAAATGTAAAGCATCATTTTTATACTGAGAATTAGGGAACTGCCAAGGTTTTCTTGTCAAACAGGAATAGCAAGGTTTTGATTCTGAACTTTTTAAAGTAGCCTTTAATAAGCAAATACTTTAAAATGCGAAGGCTATTGACTTAGGAACATTTGTAATCCTCTCTCTGTCTGGGGAGAGCTGTAAGCCTCTTCATGCAAATGATATGATGAATAGTCTAAAGCCATCGATGGTATGCACCAGGGTAAGCTTTTTAATGCCAGAGGCACCAATGAGCTTGTGAAACACATCTTCAATCTTTTTTTTTTTTTTCAAAAAATGGATTAGTTGTCTTTTGTTATTTTTAAGCCTTTTCTAGAGATCAGCTGGTGGCACTGATAAATTATCCATGGAGCTAGACAATCTCTGCTTATTCAAAGCCCCCTTTTCCATCAAGGAGATTGGTCTGAATGGAATGTGTTACTTTCCATTGACATGATTTTATGAAAGATTTCTTTATGGCAACACTTGCTTCACTTACAGTGCATTACTTTAAAATGGCATGTCATGGTGATGGAAAAGAGCATATCCAGGGATGTCAGCCCAGGGATGGAATGCAGTGAGAAAAAAAAAATAAATACATGGGACTTCCTACCTAATATACACCCCTCTATGGTGCACTCTGCATACTCCTATAAATATGAGAACTGGTGTATTTTGAATGCTGATACTGAGACAGAACTGAGCCTGCCTTCTGTCCTGTTACAGAAGTCAGCTGGATTACCTCAGGTATTGCACATTAGCAAACAAACCTAGGAGAAAGTATTAAGACAGTTATCAGACCATCATGATTATTTTAAGCATATTAGAATTAATTTTGATACCTCAATTAAAGCACACCTCTACTTTTATGAAAGGTGTCAATTTCTGCAATAAAAATTAGTACTGCCTGAGCAGACTGTAATCCAGCCTGTTCATAAATTCCTTCTCTTGCAATAGCTGATAAAACCTGCAAACACAGTGCAAGAAAGCCCACAGTATTTAATTATGGAGAAGATTGCCCACAAAATCTGCTTTAACCTCTGGTAGTTAGAGGCTGAGTTAAAGCCTGAGGCATGTGGGTTTGTGGGCTTATATCCCTTTCAAGAATTCTGTGTTTACTGAAATACTTCTTGAAGGATTTTCTGGAGACTGATGATTTTCTTACCCACTGAATGCCCATTCCATCCTAATACACTGACATTATTAACTTCTGGGAAAAAGCCTCCCAGGATGCCCATGTGTGAATAAGAAAATTCCTTCCTTCATGTGAATAGTTAAAACTGTCATGCTTCCTGAGCAAAAACCCATGAATATATATGTGGTATATATATAGAGCACTCATGAAATGTTTATTTTTAAGTTGAGAGAACATTAAAGATAACTTGCTTTCATTTAATTTTACATGTGCCAGAAAATGTGATATGTTATATGATGATCAATGAAATAACTTTTTTGATGGTAAAAGGTCCTAGATTATTTTTGCTGATCTCTTCATTATCTGATATCCTCCTCAGGGAAAGTCTTGAGCTCTGAGCAACCTTGGATTTTTGTTTTTCTCTTAGGGAGGTCAGCTGAGCCAGAGCAGTAAAGATGGGCACTGACTCAAGAAGTAATTTTGCAGTGTTGTACAGCAGAAATGGTAAGTCATATTTCCAAAGGTTGCACTCAGGTAACTCTGATTTGGCTTGGGATTCTCATCAGCCACTTCACAGCCCAGTTTATATCTTGGTTTAATTAGCCCAGAAATCAGTTGCATATGAGCATTTTTGTCACTATAACCATGTTTCCAATAAATGTTCTGCCACACAAAAGAGGATGATTTATGGCAAGTTGTGGGAAAGGGCAGCAGCTCTTCATATTACTTTTTCTTGTAGGGAAAGGCAGAAATAAAAATCTGTGCAAAAGATAGAGGTGCAAGCATATCCCCATGAATATGCAGTGATCCTTCTGCCTATGGTCTTCAAAGCACAAAAAACAATGCATTTTAAAAATGGGAAAATAAATCTAGATAGATTTCTGCTACTTTTTTCTTGATCTGTGTTCCCATTTTTTTTATACATAACCCTTCCCATAATTATTGGAACAAGCAATTGCATAGGTTCTGCAAATGATCTCATGGCAACTTGAAACTGCAAACACACAGGGAATCTAGCAAGTAAAGAGTTAACCCTGCAAGGATTTGATAATACAGCAAAACAGCAGCAGGAAATTGCACCTGGATTTTCTTTCATTATTCTGAACCCTTTAACCTGAAGGGCTATAATACACTAGTCTGATAAAGCACAACACGCACGACTTTAACACCTCTGTTATTCTCTTATCCACAAAGTGCATTGCCCATGTAAAACAAGGTATCAGTGCTAATTACTTCTGCTAAGGCTTCCATTTTCATGGTAACTTAATACAGCTAATATCCAGGGTAATTCACCAGGTTCCAAATACAAATACATATTAGGACCAGATTTTACATTTTTTCTTTATAGTGCTAAAGCTACTGGAATTATGTGACAAAAATGTAAGGACAAACAATACCAGCTGTGACATTTAAGCTCTTGCTCTAATGACTTACACTGTGTCTCTTTGAAGTCCACAATACAGTGTCTGAGTGAGCAGCAAGTTTTGCTCCCTGGTGCACACAACTCTTGCTAAGAGCTGGTGTAATAGCTACTTGTTCTGTATTTTCCTATTTTTTTTACAATGGTAATGACAATAAAATAGGATTTTTCCTCATCTTTATGGTAGAATTCTTGGCATTTCAGGGGCCAGTGAAGCAATGTCTGCCAAATCATGAAACATCAACATTCTGCTTTGCAGGATGGTGCTCAGGAGTTGCCATTCACAGCCATCATGTTCCTCCTTGTGTCTTGTGGCCACGGTCCCAAGTGGGATTTCATTTTCCAGGGTCACTGGACCCACTGCAGGAGGCAGTTCACCATAAGAGGCACACTGTTGTGGTAATGTGGTTTCAGCTCCCTCCACAAATATAATTTAAAGGAATCCCAGCAAAGTGGGCAGAGAATGACCAAAGCTTTCAAGGGTATGAGCTGTGGGGACATGACTTGTGTAGTCAGGAAGAAAAGAGAGTGAAGATGAAAGGCGCAAGAATAGCTATGGTATTTAATTTAGATTTTTTTTCTATATTGGCCTAGAGCAAAAGATATCAGTCTGACAAGGCCATCAGGGATGTATTTCAGTTAGATATCAAGGGACAAAAAATTATTATTGTGCTAAAAAGTAGGGGTCCTCATAGCCTCCACTGCTGGGGTCTCTTAAGAACAGCTTAGTTACATATTGGCTGGTTCAAAGGAAGAATGTACTGAAACTGTTTTAGGGTGCATGAATAGGCTTCCTGGGGCTCCTTGAGAGAAAAATGGACACTCTAACAGGCAGCTACCTTGGAAATACCTGGGCCAATGGGCATTAAAACAAAAAAAATGAGAAGAGGAGCTGGTTTCTGACCTGTTTGGGTGGCAGAAGCAGTCCCATTATGTAGCCTGCCTGAGCAGACTTCTTTATGAAATCTATGTACATTTGTACCACTTTATATTTAGTTTAATAATTTATCAACGGTTAATATTTCAAAAGAGTAAAGTAGAAAATCAGATAAAATTTTTATACCTGCTATTAAAAGTTGAATGGGGCATTGAGAGATAATCCAGGCAATCATCCCCCCAAACCTACCTACTGAATCAACCTGGCTTGGAGACAAAGGGAATCCTGACTTGCTCAGCACAAAATTTATGTGTGTGTTTGTGTGTGTGCTGTCCCCACAGTGATGATGACCTCTCCCAGACATAAACCTTCAGCTGGTCACCAGCTCCTGCTAGGTCATTGTTAAAAAGACCCCAAAACCTGTGTCTTGATTCCTCACTGGCTCTTTTTCCTGCTGATATATCCAAGGTGTGATCTTTCAGCTGCTGTAATGCTGACTCATGCATTTAAAGCCTTTGCTGCCACTAATATCAATGGCACTGAACTGATTTGTAATAGTTTTACTTCTTTGATATGTCATGGCATAACTGACTGAGAAATCAATAAGCTATGTGGCCATCACTTGTGTGGAAATTGTTGCTCCTAACATAGTAATACAGAAAATAAATTAAAATGAAAGGAAGAAAAACAGAAAATAAAAAAAAAAACAACAAAACCAAAACTGCGTAAGTGTTAACTCAGGTGGTATTAAAATAGATTTTTAGAAATTTTAGGGGCTTTTTGTTTGGAATTTTTTTTGCTTACTCAATAAAATGGCAGGAGTAATATAATAAGCTATATAGTATTTTATAGCAGCTTTAATGCAGTCTGAGTCCATTAAGGGACCTTTTCTCTGCTTTTTTGGAAAAGGTCTTTCAATTTTCTTTTTCAAGGGAAGCACAGTTCATTTTTTTTCCAGGTTTACAGCTTAATGCACTGAGTGAAGCACAAGGTGGAGAGTACCTTCTTGGGGAGCCAATAGGCTCTTACTACAATAAGTCAAAGCAAATTTGTCGATTTTGGTGGTAACAGAAGCAGGGCAAAGACAAAACTAAAAAAAAATCTGCAGGTACCTGTGGCTGAAGAGGAGCACAGATCTGTGAGCTGATAAACAGCCCACAGCCATCAGACATTTCAGACTAGGAAGCAACAAGAAGTAGTGCAGCCAAAGAAGATAACTGAGGCAATTCTAAGAAATTGCAAAGCTAAAATATATTTGGGTTTTATTCTCAAAAGCAAGTGCTTCCATACAGTGCAGGGCTTTTGAGGACCTTTCTGTGGGATGCTGAAGCAAAGTTACAGTGGTGTGGGTGGATGTATGTGCAAGTGGACATTGAGACCCTCTGACCTGAGGTGTGTTTGCTGTGTCACTGGTGGAGCCTGGCACTGCCCAGCTCAGCACAGCCCAGTCACTTTCTCCAGGAGCAGCAGGAGGAGATCTGATCTGTCACTTGGACATGAAATGTAGGTGGTGTGACTGTGGCCTGCTCACTCATAGAGTTTGTGCGTGGTGGAGGAACATCTTTTCTTCCATCCAAAGAAATTCTGTACACCTAAATTTCTGGAGTTAAACTGCCATTTGAGGCTTTTTCTAGACATCAGGCAATAAACCACGTGGCCTGGTTATATCACAGGAGAGCATCCTGCTTCATTTTCATAGGAAGGAAAAGGAAAGAAATCAAAACTTACCCATCCTGAGTCTTTGAGAAGCCCTTGTGCCTCTCAATGCCCATACAGCCAAAGGCAATGCATCCTGCAGGAATAACAAAGAAGATAGCTGAATTGCTGTGCTATCAGTAACAACTGATTCCCTTTGTCCCTGACCACTCTAATAACACAAGCACTTATTCAGTAAAGAGATAACCTAAACCCCTTTGATGTTAATAGGTCTATTTCTATTGACTGCAGCAAGTTTTGCAATGTGCAGATTTTATTTCTGCTTGCTTAACTGGTCAAACAGGGTTTCTTATTACATGCCTTTGAGGTAAAATGTGCAGTCTTCTCATTAGAGCAGATACTAAGTTCAATTTTTCATGATTAATTATTTATTAGTGATGTGTTTAAATAGTCAAAAACCAAGGCTATCAAAAAGCTCCATCTGAAATATTATATCACTTGGAGAATATTTGCTTGAAAAAATCAGATTCCATATACTTTAGAATAGCAACCAAAACTTATATCTATCAGAAAGAAAACAAGAATTATGAAGACAGCAAATTTGTATTGATTTTGCATTCATCATTATTTTGTATCGTTAATGTCTCTAAAATTACTTGAAAAAAATAAAAATAGTTTATTTATTTTTAATGTCCGTTTGTTTGGGTTAACTTTTTTTACTGAAACTTTACAGCTATCATCCAATCTACCTAAAATATTTATGCATTATAGACTATGGAGAAAAATAGGTTCTCATATTCTGTTAGGATTAAGAAAATTTTCACAAATGGACAATAAGAAAAGCTTAATTTTTTTCTGGACTTAGCTAAGAATAATATAAAATGCTACAGTGCCAAATCCCCAAGTGATAAAGTAATATGAGGTTAAGAAATGGGATTAATGCCTGGGATATTGTTTAGTTTGAACAAGATAGAGGAGCATTTCTTATTCTCCGGGAAGGGAAGGAGCATGTGTGCTGCCCACAGCAGCTGGTGTTTATTGATTCCACTGGACTCAATTTCTGAGCCCTGGGGTAAGAAACTCATCTTGTACTGATGTACCAAAGGGTGGAAAGGTGAAATGGAAAGGCTGGGGATTTTATCAGCATTAAAGGGGGAATGCAGCTCCATCCACCTGAAGAGGAAAGGGCTCCCTTCACTGAGAAAAAGCCACCTGAGAAAGGTGTTGGCCACAGCAGAGGGCCCTTCTTGAGACACGATGTCCCTGGAGGTCTGAGGAGGAGGGGTGGCACTGAGGTCACCCCAGGGCAGAGGGCAGGTTTGCCAGAGCTCTCTTGCTGCTGGCTGCTGTCACAGCACAGCTGAGGGGGCTCAGGGCTCCTCCTCGCCCGGAGGCTTTACAGCTGTGGGAAACAGGCACCATCAACACTAGCAGCTCTGCCTGAGGATGCTGCAGCTGGTGATGCTTGGGGTCCATGTAAGATCCTCCTCCTCACCTGTGTCAGCAAGTACCTTCTGTGGGCTGTCAGCCTTGGCACAGAGACCAGGCAAAATGATAAAGCCAGGCCCAAAAGAGTCCTGCTCTGGGGTTTTCTTTTGCCTGTTGGGTATATTTGACTTCTTGACTCACATAGTTTAACTTATTTGTAGTTAAAGATTAATTTTTTTTCTCTTGATAATACTCCCAGTTCAATTCTTCATTTAGGCATTTTGTATGATTAATGTTTTTGCTGCTGGGTTTAAATTTTTTTTTAATAGAGTCTACAACTGATGACATAATTTAACAATGTAACAAATTTTCTTAGGACATATGTAGGACTGAAGACCCCTTTTGAAGGAATGACCTTTCTGCTGTAAATAACATTTTCTTTCCCAGCATTAGCAGTAATTTACTGTTTATGTAGCAACAAGTTGCAATTATAAATGTCTAGACATTTTAGGAAGCAGCTCTGGAACGATGAAAAGCCAGACTGCTGGCCATTGCTGTTTGTATTGATCACTATTACTTGAGGTGCAGAGTACCTTTAATCATGCTACTTACAGTGATACCAAAGGCCAAGACTATTCAATGTGTAAATGTGTAACAAGCAAAACTTTGTGGTGTTCAGAGAATATTAAATCCCACAATTTTGGAAAGAGGAGGGCAGCAAACTTTCTTCCTTCCTGGTGTTTTTTCTCATGTTCTTTTGCATATGGCATTTGTTTGTCCCTAGTGAGACTAAGCCACAGCCTGAAACATTCTCCTGCAATACTGATTCTCAGGCAGGTGCTTGAAATACCTGACTTTATTCTCATTGTTATATTGAAGCCCTGTTGCACTGCCAGAAGCATGTACATCACAGCAACCCATTTTTGACTACAGTTTTGATGTAAATTGCTGCACAATAAGCAAGAAATGAGCTAAAGGCTACAAAGAAGATTCAAAGCCCTCTGAGAGACATTTTAAATTCTATGTTATCCAGAAAACACACCTCCCTTTTACCAAATCCCCAGCTGTGACAACTGATATGTCATCTGGGAGAGGAGGACAGTTCTATGCCATGAATATCCTTATGTATTTAGAAGCTGGCAAAAAAATTTGCATGTGGGACTCTAGTTTGGCATCATCTACCCCTCAAGTTTTATGTCTGTATGAACATTTTATTTCACCACAGTGCCAGGGTTGGAGATGACAATGAGGGAGGTTGTGCTTGGAATGTGGAACCTAAATTTCTTCTTCTTGTTTTGGTCCCTGTTTTATTGGAGGAGGGTGGGGAAAGGCTCTTCAGTAGATGATGAGCTCTCCAGAGCTCTGCATACACATTCATTTTCTGCATGCAGAACTGGTAGCAATTTGTCTATAGTTTCTTCCAGTGTTGCCAATGGAAAAACAAAAGACAGGCTCTCCATGAATCTGGGGAAGCTATCAGTGCAGTTTGGAAGAGTCTGCTAGGTAGGACACACTGCTCAGAGCCAAATTTAGCCCTAGGTATCTTCACAGCACTGGCTGAGAAGAAAAAGAAACTGCATGTATAGTGGTTTCCTCACAAGGGAGAGGGAAATGTTAGCTGTAAGCTAAAAGGAAAGAGACAAAGAGCTTCTTCCAAACTGTGAAAGAAAACTCAGCAGCAGAAAGGAAAACGTGTCTGTTAGCTGCTCCATAACAATGGGAGGAGGCAAAGAGGAGCCCATAAAGGTTCATTCATCCACTACACAGAGAGACTCTTTCTTGTTGTCAGTGTGCATTCAGCTAATTCCTTGTTTCCTATGCACAAATGAAAACTTTCTCTGCCCTAGGGTCATGAATACAGCATTTTTCTCCTTACCTCCTAGCTGCAGGGCCTTCTCCCTTGATCTCTTTGCAAGGCTCCAGGTGCTCCTCATCAGCCTCCTTCCCTCTGGCCTCATAGCAGTGATTTCTTCCTTCTGTCTCCTCACAGCCCTCAGCACTTGATAAGAAGGGATTATTATCAGCATGCATGATTAGAAGCTAATAGTGATGTTCTTAACCTGTGTCACTGTCATACATAAAGACACCAAATCCCACAGCCCATACTGTCTGGCTAAGAGTAGACACAGTGTTTAATTGTGAATGAAATCAGTTCTGAACAGTGGTAAAAACGTTATGCATTAATGCTCTCACACTTTGCAAACCCCATTCAGCAAGCTCAGGAAGGACAGGAGAAGTTCAGGGCATTGTTTTTTAGGAATCTGGGACAGTGTAATGTAGTGTCTTAAGCAACATGCTTATCCCATGATCTAAAACTCTGACTACAAGACTAGTGATTTGAACAGAGCCAACATCAACACTACCAGAATTTTCCTTGGGTAAAATAGCTTGTGCCTTTCAGTCCAGAACTGCAGGAGCCCTGTTGCAGCAGTAATCAGGCTTGAGTCCAGTATAAATCTCAGGTGCAATTAAGTTTTGCATCTGGTCTGAACTTTCTGGTAGTTGTGCAACTAATCTGGCATATCCCTGGGCTTGAACTTGTTCACCTTTGGTTTGTCTGAAGGCATCAAATGGTTCATGTAAATATCCACTAAACCCATGCTTGGTCAGACCTGGTTAGCCAAGATCCTAAGCCAGATTCCACTGCAAACATCATCTCCTCCTCCTCCTCTATTTTCTGCAATGTTGAGATGCTGCAGCTATTTAATATTAAACTTAAAGGCAAACAATTTGTATTCATCTCTCAAAGGAGAAGGAAGAATAAGCAAATGCTCTATTATGATTGTGTGCATTTATATTTGATAAAAATGGTTGCAATTTATATGCAAATTAAGCGTGACTCAGCCTCCTGGCAATTTGTCAGTGGGACCCTCAGCATCACAAACCATTTATGTCCCTACCTAAGCAGCCTTGGGCCTGTCTGGAGGCATTTTAGTGAAGAGAAGCCAAATTCTGCTTTAAGGGGTTGTAAACACATTCAAACTATGTGTTTATACAGGTACAAGCCTGACTTACCACCTCTTCCCGAATCACTGAATCCACTTTGCTCATTCCTAAAGATGTTTTCTTGTGTAGCATTGCTTTTCATAACCTCTCACGCAGAGGCTCAGTGGTAAATGTGTCTTGGCTTTAAAGCACAGACCTCCACAGCTTCTTTGGGATACTCACAGTGAACTTGAAACCTCTTTTTAGTACATTTAAGACTACTTATTATGACCTTTTTTCTACCACATTTTAGTACTACATGTTACTACCTCCCTCAGTGCTCAACAGCCTTGGGAAATGGCAGCAAAAGCATGAGCTCCACTTCTCACATCCACTGGAAAATACACTTGGCTACCATCCTGACTTAACCTGCTCTTCCTTCACTTTTTCCTGCCATTACCCTATTAGTTCCCTTATCTCCCACATTTTTCTATTTTCCTTCAATAGCAAAAAACAAGGACCACAGGATTTGTCTTGTGTCCTTCCTCCCTGACTTTCCTGCCATGTCAGCTGGACACTTTGTAATTTTTCCAGGGAAAGAACATTTCTGGTGTCTGCATGCCCTCCCTTAACCCTCCCTTACATTTAGGGATACAGAAACAGTACATCATATAACTCCACAGCCCTCTGTCTGGCGCTGATGCACATCCAGGTGTGCACATACACCATGGAGAGGAGCAGGCCACCCCTGCTGGCAAAACAGATTTGTGCCAGACAGGTGACCCACACGTGGGCTCAGGGAGGGCTCCCAGGAGGCATCACAGAGAAAAAGCAGTGATGGAAACCAAAAATCCCACGGAGGACAGACAGACAAGGGCAGCTCCAGGGAAGCCCCAGTGTGAGAGTCCACAATGCAATACTGCCAGTAACAAATGGCACATCTAAACATTCCAAGAAGCAGATGTACAAAGAGAACTGATAACAGAGCTCTTCTCTACACTAGATTTAATTTTGTTAAAGGATGGCTGGAATTAACTCTGGTTAGATAATGCATTTGTAAATGCTAGTATAGACAGTCTGCAAACATTTATTCCCAGAGATGAATGTTTGTGGCTTACTGAACTGGCTGGATAACACAAGTTAACTGGCAATCAATTACAGCACTGACACACCACAACAGGGAACCTAAACCACCACAGTTTGCTGCTTGTGATTGTTAATGGATTAAAAAGTGAGCTTCCAAAGAAAAGATGAAAAAATATGCATGTGTTTTAGACCAGTTATTTGATGGCCTTTGCATTCTCAATAGCTTTCAGGCACAGGCAGAAGTAATCTTTGCTTTGTATGTATGAGGAAATCAGAGGAGGAAATTAGTTTTTATTATTGGTATTGTCACGCCATAAAAACAGGGTCACTGAATAAGCCAGTGGGCATTTTTCAGATCACCTTATCTTGCCAAGGAAGAAAAAAGCTATTAATGAAAGAGAAATTAAAAAAATAAATCAACATATATAGAGACCCTGTAAAAAATATAATTATGGCATGTCATTTATGATGGGAATGAAAGTTTGCAGCTGTAGAATTCAGTAGTGCCAGTGCAAGCATTTCAAAGTCAGCTGCAAGGTATTATTTATTGGATTGTTTCATTTGAATTAAACTCACTTTAAAGTTCCAGAAAGAATGCTCACACCTACATTTTTCATTCAAGGTTTGACAATTCTGGGTGACATTTTCCTTCTCCTCTCCCATTCTCTCCACCCTCCAGAGAGGCTAATCCTAAAGAGAGCCACTATAGATATAATTGAACCCTAGGGTGCCAGAGCAATGCTGCTTTGACATGAATTCCATATAAAGGTGTTGCTGTTACTCTACATTTGTGCTGTCTGTGGATTTTAGTAGTGATTTACAATATTGATTGATTACTATCTATCTTCCTTGATATTCTGCTTTGCATTCCACTTCAGAGAGGCTGAATTAATCACTGACAGGGCTAGCAGTCTTAAAAGTATATCATGAAACCACATTGTTTTATTAGGCATATATTCTGGCAACACATTGTTTATAAAAATAGCATTTCCCCTAGGAGCTGAGCAGTAAAATTCATGGACTCCTGGACAAAATAAGAAGAAAACAAACCAGCAAACAAATCCAAAAAACCAAACAGAACCTGCTCCATATATTCAAATTTAGTCAATCTGAACTGATTTTTCACTCATAAATTAATCCTTTTTGAAAAATATCCTTTCAGGTGTACCCTAAATGGAGCTGCTCTATTCTGAAACCCTCCTCTATAATTTTACAAATGTCACTTTAAAACTTTTTTTCCAGCTGAAAATGTTTGTTATGTTTATGAATAGCTTCAGCCTCACAGGTGCATTTTAGGTGTATTTTGACAATCTAGTTTGAAGGAACTCAACTATTAGAAATAATTTAAGAATTTTTTATAGATAGCATGCTGGTCCTTTGAAAAGGCACATAATGTGGATTTTCTCTGTCCTTGTGAAATCACCTTGGCTGATTAGTGGCACTCACTTGTTCAATGAAACCTGCATAAATTAAAGAAATACTGGTGTTACAACTACACACGCTAGTGGTAACACACACTGTGGACTTAACCCAAAGCCTGTGAGAACCTGAAGTTTAGTGGGATTCAGATCAGGATAATTGCTTGTACTCATGTAGTGGTACTGAGAAAGGTGAGTTCATGGACTGCTTGGCACCAGTGATAACAAAACCCTGCAGTGTCCTGCTCTTCGTCTTTCTCTCACATTGTTTTGTTCCGAGTTAGTTTCTTGTTGCATTGTGGAAGGTTTCTGGTCTGGAGTGAATGATGATAAGCAGGCAGGCTGCTTCTCAAAGCGAGCAAACTCCCTTTTCTAACCTGTCCCACTACTTTTCTCCCTGCATTTAGTTTGCACAGGCTGCACGGGGTCAAACAGCCCTTGATTTCAGCAGAGTTGGGGCTTTACCATTTAAGGGTGGGACACTTTTTTCTCCTGATACATTTCCATCATAAAGGCTGTGATTGTGAGACAGGGGAGCCCAGACTTTGGAATATAAAAAGTCATTTGTAATCAAAGCAGCAGATCAATCTTTGTCAGGCAATGTCTGAGCCATGAAATTCTTTGCAATGTCTTGTTCTAGCACACCTTTGTACAAATAAGCAGGATACTCCAAATGAAGTTCAGAAGGGGTTGAAAAATGCAGCTTGGGGAGGCAGAAGACTTCTGAGCTATTGTCATTAATGTTGAATGATGTTTAGCTTTCAAACACATTCCTGAAAAGCAGCATGCTATAAGCTGTGACTTGCACTGTGTTTGGCCTGTAGAACTTCATGGTGTGCCTTACCCCTGAAAATGCAGGTAAACATCTCTGAAGTGCTCATTTTGCAGCAATGAGTGGTTAAGAGGAAATGATGGGCATAATTACAGAATGTGCTTTGTGCTATTACGCCAGACAGCCAGTTAGTTGACTGTGTGCCCCAGGGCCAGTTTCTAAAGTTATCGCTACCAAAGTGGAAACCAAACTTCAGTTTAATTTTATTTGACTTGTAGGATCTGGTGTGCACGTAATTTGGAAAGAGCTAATTTGCTGGTAAGCAGCTTTTAACATTTCACATTAGATTAGAAAAGGATAAGCTCTAGAGGTTTTGGATGATTATTCACTAAACAAACAAGCAAACAAAAATCTGTAGCATCTAGAGCTGAACTGCTGCAAAGAAAATTAGGTTTAAGAAAAAGGAAAGAGAATTAGAGAGAAGACAAGATTGCTGGGGGACTGTGTGTGAAACAAATACGTGGGACATATAAGTAAACACAATTTCATCTATTTTTATATTGATTCTCTAGTCAGTTTGGCAGGCAAAGTTTTGGCAGACCTGTAATATTCCTATCTCAGTCTGCACTATTTTTGTGATGTGCCTCAACATTTATCCCAAGAGTTGAAGACAGCTGGGATGGAATTTGGAAAACATTTGCTCGGGAACACATTGCATTTTCTTAAGTGAGGTTGTGTTCCTCAATGTCTTGTGTTAAAATTTAATCTATCAAGGTAATTTATTATATAACTTGGAGTATCAGAAGTGCCACAGGCTCCAAAGTCACCTGTGGATTGGTCATTGCAGTACTCTGTTATTTCTCCCATTCCCACAGTGTTTGAAACATCCACTCACATTCCTCATTCCTTTTTATGGCTCTTTTTCTTCTCACTGTAGGAAATATTTTACTCAATGGCCATTCTCCACAAAGCTTCACATCAATTTCACCCCCGCACTGCCTCCAGCTCCTGTTACTGCCTGATTTCTGCCTCTGTTATTTCCATGTATGCAGTTTATTTTTGTAAATTTGATCTTTCTTTTTTTATTGTGTTGAAATGGCTATTCCCAAAGTCTCAAATGTCTTTTTGACCTCATTTCCATCCTTCTGGTCATCTAAACTGTATATTTGCCATTTTTGTTGCTAGTCCCCCCCCATAATGATACATTTTCAAGACTTCTGAGGTTCCTCCAACATCTCAGGGTGCCTCCCCACTCCCCAGCATCAGTTCTCCCACTCACTCAAACTCGTTCAGTTGCCATTTGCATGGAAAGGTTTCCAATCTCTTTTCACTCCTAGCAACCATATCTCCTTTCTTTGGTTTTACAGGTTTTCTCCTGTCAAATGGTTCAGGATCAAATGAAAATACCAAGGCCCAGCTTTTAACAGAAACCTTTTACTCTCTGTGATCTTACCCAGCCAACGTTGCTCTGTTCTGTCATAGCTGAGACAGCCACGACACACAGAGTATCTCTGTACAATTCCAGATAGCTCCAACCCATACAGAGTAACCCCACACCTCATCAGAAGGTTTTAGTCACCTGCCCTTCTTGTTTTTTAGCCCAACCTTTTATCCCCTCATGTTGATGCCCTGCCCCTGTGTGCCCTCTGTTCCCTTTGGTGGTTGGTCAGTGCCCCTGGGCACTCCATGGCTCATTGCTGTCAGTGCTGCTCACCTGCTGCTCACAGCTGTGCCCATTGGGGATGAGGCTCTGCCACAGCCCCATCCCAATCTCCAAAAACTGTTCCTACTTCACTTTTCCAAAACCCAATCCGATCACAGAGTATGTGCATGTATGTGCACATCTTACCTTCCTCTCACACAGATAAGAGCTGGATCACAATATCTGTTAAGCAATTGAGATAATCTTTTTCTGCAGCTGTTTTCAAATACTGGTTTAACAACTCTGGAAAATACAAGAGAAAATTTTCAAAAGGAGGAGACAGATCAACAACTCAGGGGAGTATAACTGATTATATAAACAATTTAGACTTTTCTTTTCCCTTTGAGTTTTGCAAGCTTATTTTTACCTGTGTTTTATTACAAAGCCTTTCCTATTACTTGACTATTTGTACAGCCTAGATTCAATATATGAAATCCGCAGCCTCTCTTCATAGATAACATCACTGACAGCTCAATATATTCTTCCCCTTTGGTGGAAAAATGAAATGAGGCAAACCCTGGAGTTAATGAAGAAAACACAATGGATATTGAACAATGCACTGCTTTTATAAATTTAAAGTTTTTCTTGGAGGAAGGAGAATAGCAGACACACAGTTCTTTCCTTATTTTAAACGGTTATAGGACTTTCTTGAGGACTCCCATACGTTGTTATTCATAATCCTAGCAGCAATGATTTAATGTACTTTTATGGAGTCAGGCTGCCTCTGCTGAGGCAGTGATGTCTGATCAGATCACTATAGTTTGTTACAGTAAATAAAGGGCTTTTATATATATGTGTGTGTATATATACACACACATACAAAGATATATATAAAAATGGCTTTTTGGCTGTGGAATAATAGCAGGTTATCTGTGCTTGAGGAATTACAGTGACCTTTGGGTCAATGGAATCTGTTGTAAATCACACTGGCAGGATGATTACATTATCCCTATATTGTTTATCATAGATGAGCATCATTTGGCTGCACTACTGGAAAAGATGAACCCACAAAGCTGCCACCAAGTCTTTCAGTTACTGCTGGTGTGGAAAATAGTGGTCCTAGGCATGCTGAGTGTATTTTAAGGCTTGGATTTTCTCACAACATAAGTTATCTCTGCTCCATTGCACACCTTTGTTTAAGATTAACTCTGTTATCTTTTCATTTTCCCCTTTTGACTGTGTTGCTGCTCAGCACTTGTGACTTTTGACAGGTGAGACATGCATGATTCAATGCAGGATCTGTGGCAGCTTTTGGAGGACACTGTAAGGAGATGTGAACTGAGGTGCTGATGGCATCATTTCCCAGAGCTATCAATGCAGCCTTCCAGGATCTGAGCTTTTGAAAAGGCTTGGACCAACTTGTTCACTTGTCAACTTGTAGAGCCCAGACTTTCTCCAGAGATTCCCTGGTGTTTGGAAATATCCTCCGGGAAATAATTATGTTACAGAAATACTAAAATTATTGTGTTTGATGATAAGAAATGCTTCAAAGACTGGACATAGACTGCCCAATCTGCAGTTACCAATCTGAGGTAACTACACTCAGACAGCTAAAAGATGTACTTGATGCTCTCAGTCTAACTCATTCTTAACAAAACACATAAAGCAACACACAGCTCTGCAAGCCTTCCTCCAGACTAGAGGCAAAGGCCAGCCTCTCTTTGCAACAAGACAATTTTCTACTCCCTACCCAGCAAATCCACAACATTAAGTGGCTTTCCACTGACAGAGTCCTGTAAAAGAGGCATTATAGTAAAACCAAACATTCCCAAAATATACTAAAAATTGGTGCATCAAGCTGCCACAAGAAGCCCCTTATGATGAGAAACAAATACTGCTTATCTGAAAAAACAAGTCAAGACCCTGAAATGCTATGACTTCTTGAGCACTCCTGCTGTGACTTTATCTATTAGCACATACCCACTTACGCAGCATGGTGCAGCATTAACCAGGACACCTCTGACACTTCACAGTTCTTCTCAAGATTATGGTCATGGGTCAATTTTTTGTTGGATGTTCATTCATGGTTATAACACCCTTAAATATAATATCCCTTCCCCAGCACTGGCAGCAACATTAAATGTGCTCTAAGTGCCCAAGTTTTGGGATGCTCTTTGATGCCAAAAGGATCAAGACATGCCTTGGCCACCTCTGTCTCCTGCTCTTGGGCTCTCTGGAAAGCTGATCTTTCCAGTTATTTCTGCTTGTCCCTGCACGAGTCTGAAAAACAAGTTCATGGTCCCTACTGCTAGTGGACCTGGTACTGAGGTACACAGGGCACGTGGATGGTACAGTTCAGTTTAAGCACTTCCTGAGCAGAGATTACATTTTGTAAAAAAGGTACAGGCAGAAGCATGGGGTCAGTCTGCATATGAAGTGGCTGAAGTGGCTCTGTTCCCTCCTTGCTTCTAGGACATAGCAATTTAGGAAAAGAATACTGAAGCTGAAACACTGAAGAGTGCAAAGAGCCTGGGGCTTTGTTCCTGAATGTTAACTTTACTATGGGTAGAATTTTAGAAAAAAATTACTAAGGGCTGTTGGCCATATGGGTATGTAGAGAGAGAAAGCTAGAAAGTGAGAAAAAGTGCAGTCAACCGTGTACCCTTCCTCTACAGGAGAATTTTGGGGTCAATTTCTGAAGTAAAACCTATACTCTGAAAGTACTCATGTTAGTCTTAAGTGACCCAGTACAGTCAGTGGCCTCCCAGAGGCATTTACCTTTGCTAATTCTGTCAAAATCTACACAGAAAGGAGTTTCTCTATTGACCGGTGACTCAAGATACTTTTCTTTCCCCCAAGATTTTCAGCCACTTTCATCTTCATGTGTTCTTATTTTCTGCTTGTGATTTTAATTTGAAAGACCAGTCCTGTGAGAGGATCCTTAATTGAGAATAGTAGTAAGATAATGAAAGAAGCCATTTGTTTTATCTCCTGTTGCTTGGTTGTGGCTTCCCTTGGTGAGTTTTCCTAGGGAGCAGACTGGCTGCCCTTATTCCATGATATTTCAGCTCTGCTCATGAGGAAAACTACAGTCACCAGAATTGTACATTGTCCTGATAGCAGAATCTAAATGTGGTTGCTTTTCATGACACCAGATGAAGGAGTATTCTTAGGCAGCAAAACAAGGGCAGGACAAAAGAAGGTCAAAAGACAAGCTTTGCATTGCATTATTTACATCAATGCTGGGAAAAAGCCTAGTGAGCTGAGAAGGGGTAAGTGGAGATCAAAGGTGGGCATTAAAGTTTCTTTAAATCAATGAGGATGATTCCACTGACTTCTGTGAGCTCCAGAGCACATGTGAACAGCTGTCACATCTGTGGATGTGTGGATTGTCTTTTCCTTCTCAAAATCCCAGTGTCAAATACAGCTGTGCTGGAAGAAATGCCAGAGATTTTACAATTCTTCTCCACATTTCATGTGTAGTTTGCTTTTTTTTTTTTTAATTTTCTCCCCTTGATTGTGGACTTTCCTCAATGTGTCAAGAGGACTACGAACTTCATCACAAGGTTTTATCAAGTGGAAAAAGTAACAGGCATCTAAAACAGGAAAGGTTTGTTAAATGCTGTCTTCTAATTAAGTGTGTGGTGGAACAGAAATACACAGAGTTATTTTGGGAACATGTTATTAAGGGTAGAGAAGAGTTGAACATGGTTATCTTTATTTCCCTGTACGTTCTCTATAGCTTCACTGTGCTGTATCTGAGCAGCGGCACTTAACCCTTCTCAGGTCAGCTGCTTAGCAGAAACCCTCTCTTAGCTGAAAGGTTTCATACCAGGGTTAGTTAGGGGTGAGTACAGCAGCCAGAGGTGCTGAACATTTGTCAGTAAACTCAGTCAAATTCTCTTTCTACACAAGGTATAGCAGAAAGTAACAACAATCAGACCGATTCCTTGCTTTTAGACAGAATTTTTATCAAGTTTTGGGCCTCTCCCTCCAAGAAAGCCCTTGAGGTGCTGGAGCAAGCCCAAAGAAGGGCAATGGGGCTGGGAAGGGTCTGGGAAAGTCATATGAGGAGCCGCTGAGGGAATGGGGGGGGTTTAGCCTGGAGAAAGGGAGGCTCAGGGGAGTTCTCTACAAATACATGAAAGGAGGTTGTAGCCAAGTGGAAGTCAGTCTCTTCTCTCAGATAACAAGCAATAAGACTTGAGGAAATGGACCCAAGTTGTTCCAGGGGAGTTTTTACTGGATATTAGGAAAAAATTCTCCATGTAAAGGGTTGTCAAGCATTGGAACAGGCTGTCTAAAAAAGTGATACAGTCACCATTCCTGGAGGTATTTTTGAAAAGTGTAGATGGAGCACTTAGGGGTCTGCCTTAGTGGTGGACTGGTCAGTACTAGGTCAATAGTTGGACTTGATGATCTTAAAAGTCTCTTCCAACATAAATTATTCTGTAATGAAATTTTAGACTGTTTTAAAAAGAAATCTGATATATCAACTTGGAAGATACTGCAGAGAGTGGGGTTGTGACAGGTCTGAGTCCAGTCAATGGTCTGACTCTTGCTTTCAGACTGTAAGTCAGACTTCCCCAGTTACAGGACATGAAGCCTTTAGGGTGCTCTGCAGTAAAAAAAAAAAAAAAAAAAAAAAAAAAAAAAAAAAAAAAAAAAAAAGAAAAAGACAGTAATAGTGTAGAGATGGAGAAATTATTTCTTGGTGTCCTGGATTTGTCTACATATATATGTAAAAGCCATTACCTACAAGTAACACTGAACAAATAGTCTTCAGTGTGTTTTCCTTTAATACCATTTTGAATGGAAGTGTCTATGTCAAGTGGCATGGATGTTCTCATGAAAGGTCCTGGGCCAGATTCCACTGAAGTCGGAAAGAGAGATCACATTCTATTTTCAGTTTAAAACCAGAGGCTATCAGTTGGTGTCTCAAAAGCAGCTGAGAGAAAGTACTGCATGTAAGTGCACACAAGGTATCTTTCCTTTTCCTGAAAAGCTGAATATGGAAAAAGTAGCAGTGGGCAATGGGTTAATGAATCATAAACTAAATCTTGACACCTCCACTGAAAGAACAAATGAAGATTAAGTTCCTTTGGAGAATCATGATTTTCATTAAATTTATGAACTTCAGGATCAATAAATTCTAATCTCTAATGTCTCTACATTATTCTAAAGCTTCTTGATGGGATAAAGCTCTTATAGCAAGGCAGTGAAGTGATTACATTAGATAAATTGAGAATAGGACAATGATCTCCTGCAAACCAGCTACAGCAGGGCTCTTGTGGACTGGATTATCCTCTGGATGCACAAAAGGGGTCAGTAACAGGTAAATTAAATGATGGGCTGCCAGAGAAGTTAATAACTATAACTCCCATATCAGATGCAAAGTCCTCTAAAGGTGCAGCCTGGTGCATTCATTAGTTACTTGACTTCTTTCCAAAATCCTCAACAGAGACAGTGTCACCACATGGTCAAAAGAAGGGCAAAAGTGTGAGGGGGGGAGATTGGCGTAGATCAAGTCAGCAGCTGCATTCCTCTGAAAATCCTGGAACCAGTAATTAACTGCAAACCTCTCGAGCCTTTTCAAACTGAATTTTGCTGTGCTGCTGTGTGCAGCAGTTCAGGAAACCCCCACACTTCCTAAAAACTGTGATGTGGACAGGTTCCTGTGCAGGGCCTGTCTCAGGATGGAGCTACAGAAGGATATTTGCAAAGATTCCCCAGAAACTCAGGGCAAACAATGTGTAAGTGATGAGAAACCATCCATTGTTTTGCTAATCTGGGTGAAATGTGAGTTAATTACTCATATCAACCCTCTCATCCTCTATGGGTGAAAATGACTGCTGAAACCCTTTTTTCCCTTCCTTTTGCCTTATTTCTACCTCAATGAAAATAAAGGATAATGTTATACTTGCTTTGAGTGTGTATCCATTTATGCACTTTAAGAACTTGATCTTGCCTCAGCAGAAACCATTAAAAGACTTTATGTACAAGTCAAAACTCTTGAACTGATAGCTGCAGCTTTTAATAGTTTATTCTGTCATTTTCTTGGGCGCTGCTGTTTTTGCATGGCCTTGCCTTCTAAAAAAGCCATGCTTAGGGGAATATCTCCTAAACTCCTTCAGACTAGCTGAGCAGAGAGATCTGCATGAGGCTGAGCTAAGCCTGTGTGCCTGGAGAAGCAGTAACAGCAGGCAAGGGGCAGGATGGAGCTGCACAAACCTCTCTGCTAACACAAGGGAGTATTGACTCTGTAATCGGTGCAACGTGAGAGGATTGGGAATGGAGAGACAGTTTCAGCTCCAGAGCCATGGGTGAGTCTTGCTCAGATGATCACCTTTTGGGATGATAATGAAAATTTTCCATTTAAAAGCAGTTGGAGAAAATAGCAAATAACCAGGGAAACAGGATGATAATGGCAAAGAGAGCATCATGCTTTGCAGCAGCATACCACATTTGGGGCATTAAACCTCAAATATACTGAAAGCCTTATCTTGGACACAGCAATACAGTGAAGTAGCATGTCTGTGTTGGCAAGGATATGAGAGTCTTTCTGTTCTTCTTGTGGCTGCATAGCTTTTGAAGCAGGAAAATAATGTGAATTTGCTTGAGCATTGCTGGTTCAGAAGGAAAGCTGTTCTGTATCAAATAAAGCTTCCTGCAACACTCTGGGTTTCCTCTAGCAGTGCCTCATTTAATCACTGGCCAAAGGCAGCTTCATTTGCTTCAAGAGGGATTTGCCTGCTGGATCAAAGCAATGGTCCACCTAATCCTGTGCTCTGTTTCTAACAGTGACTGGCTTCTTCAGAGAAGAGAGAGAGATCTCCTCCATAGGCAGTTACAGCAATACTTTCCCCAGGGAGCTGATAAGATCACAGCCAGAGGTTATATGAATGCTGGAGAGGTGAAACTAAATATGATTAAATAGACATCATGATTATCAAAGTAGATGGAAGAACATTAACTTAGAGATGGTGTGAGGAGAGGACATGGAGGGAAAGAGCAATACTGGAGAAACACATGTTCTACCAGGGGGCATTTTAGTAGTGTGAATAGTCCCTTTAACATTGTTCTCAGGACAGCAGATGGTAAATCATCAGCAGAACGTGAAGAAATCAGATAACCTTCACAGCTCAATTGAGGCTGTGTCTGTTGTGTTTAGCTTTTACCAAGTAGTGGAAATTAACAATGCCAGGATGTTCTCATATTTAATTTCCTTCTCCCTTTTCTCCTCTGCACAGATTGTCACTACAGGTAAATGAATTTCACTCAAGTGAGTGTCACTACCTAGAGGAGATGGAAAGATCCAGGCACTGTGTTAAACTGGAATTACTCGAGAGGACAAGGCAAAAGCCAAACACAAGAGTTTATTATTTGTAGATAAACAAATTACTGTGACTTGAAAATGTCTGCACTTTGTTTGGATTGCTCTTGAGCCTGTCATCTGTGACTAGCACAGGCAGAAGACTGGGAGCAATCTTGGTTTCAGTGAGAAATTCCTGATTCAGGGTGCATCCTGGTTCAGGTTTGTGTTCACAAGTGGCAGGGGTGATCTCATGTGTCTGGCCTTATCTGAGATCATGGCAGTCTCCCTGTATTCCTATTGTGCTGGTTCATGGTTGAAACGTGGTCCACAAAATGAGTGTTTTTTAGTTTTGAATGCTTGGCTCAACACCAGTTGAATTTTTATTGGCTCTTCCTATATGACCTGAAAGTCTAAGAATAATCTATAAAGTCCCCGAAATAGTCAGGCATACTATTTTTAGGTCTATTGCATTTTTATAACAGGAATGCCAAATCTACATGTACTTTAAACTGTACTTGATGGGATTCATGTTTACATCTGAATTTAATTTTTTCTATATTGTGAGGTACCCTGAAGCTATTTTGTCAGAAACCACCATGATTGTACAACAATCATCACATATGGCTGGAAGGAGATCAAAGACCACGTAGCTCCTCCTTCTCCCAATGTCAGCATGTCAACATGATGGTGTTCCTGCCAGCTGCCTCTCACACCTTCAATAATGAGCATTCCCTGCCCTTCCCTGGGGAATCCACTCCAGGGCAGTGCCCTCCCTATTTTTATAAACATTTCCTAACATCTGAAATCCCACTAGAGTCCCTGTGCCTAATGATTCCTCCTGGCTAGACACCACTGAAGACACAGGGATGTAGATGGAATTAGGCTGTCTGGAGAAGTCTCTGTGCAGTCAGAATCATCTTACAAAACAGCTGAAAAACTCAAATAGATCAATGGGCTTTTTAATGGCAATTTACATGCATAGAGACTGTGCTGTCTGGACACAGAGGACATAAGTCCAGATTCAATATCTTGTTGTGAACTCTGGGAGCAGCTCAAATTGCATCTGATGTGACCACATAACAATATTTGGAGTATTCTATATGGAGGTTAATATATGAGTAGCTCTGGCTCAACACATAATTAAAATAAAGTACATTTTTAAGTGATTATTTGCCCTACAATGAACATTTATTTCAGGCAGTGAAAAATGCCCTGAAATCCAACCCTTCTCTATGTAGATTCTTAGTATTTCCTATTGCCATTCCATGATTTTTGTTACTGGCTGTCAGAGCTTTAGATAAGCTGGGTTCCAACAGGTGTGGGGAATGCTGTATCCACAGTTTCTTTTTGGTGTTTCAAGAAAGTCTGTTGGTACCACTGCCACTAATAATGAAAAGTCAGAAGATGTCCCAAGGAGCATCTTAGAAGCTGGCTTGGAGATGAAAGGCATCTCCTCCGACACATGGCCAGGTGTGGCTACCAGAGGGGGAAATCCAGGGAGAAGCTCATGGTTCGGTGTTCTCCATGGTTCAGCTGTGTTCTCCATGGTTCAGTGGTGCTCTCACATGGTTCAGCAGTGTTCTCCAGGCTTCAGAAACAACTTTTTGAGTATTCGTTTCAGCCCATCCCCATTTCTTCCCCTCTGAGTTTGAGCAGTTCACATGCATTTCAGGGTTATGCTAGAAATTCAGCTGGGGAAAGGTTTTCCAAGCCAAATAACCACGACACTTCAAGAGTTTAAAGAACAATGTCAGGATATGTGACTCTAATCGAAGGTTTTCATGCTCTTTAAGCCAGGGATACTCAAACATTCCATTAAATAAATGAAGGTCCCATCATATCCCCCTCTGTACTTTAAGCCCTGAGTCTAACTGCCTCATTTCTGAGTCTGACTGTGAACCTTTCAAACGCACCTACAGCAGTCACTGCATCATTTGCTGGCATTATTAAAAGAGTCTTCTCAAAACAGAAAAGCAAGCATTGGGGCATCATGTTTCATAGAACTGATCTTTATCTCAGAGATTTTACAATCCAATTTTCTTCATGCATTCTCTGCTCCATTGGGGCCTTTTATGTGAGGCATTCACTAGAATAACAGTGCATTTCCATTTGTATCTCTTTTGTTGCACATAAAATCTCAATTAGTATTCCAATTCACCATCAGCCTCTACCTATTTAATGAACTTTTATCCACTTCCATGTTCCTTAAGTTTAATTAACTAAAACAGAGCAAGTATCTTGGTGTTATTAAATGCTTCTGGAATTAAAAATATTCTTTCCTTGAAAGTTTTTATCAAAAGTCAGAGACAAAAATCTTTGAGTTCAGTTTGGATATTCTAGTAACTCTAACACTGCCTTGCAGTTTGATATGGGACTCAGTAAAACATTTACCATAGCTTTAAGTTGTTCTTTAACTGGATTTTAATCCATGTAACATTTTCAACATATGGTGCTGAACCCCAAAGGAAAATTCCATTCAAGCATATCTCTTTAACAAGAATGATAACAGAAAAAATTATTCAGAAATATCAGTGGGGGATTTGTAGGAACCTCCTCTAAATTCAATGACTGAATCTTATGTCACTATTCTGCCTTTGAGCTCAAAAAATGAGATGACCATACAAAAATTTTTTTCACTCAGCCTATGCACAACTTTATTTTCAGCAAAAGAGAAGTTTGTATTTTTTAAAAAATAATCTTTTGAGTCAGGTTTTGGTATAATAATGCATTTTCTGAAAGTTTTGCCAAGGGTTCAGCATTTTGTGTGATGTCTCAGCCTACCATGGTCTTCTGCAAAGCTCCAGCTGGTATTAAGAGACCTCAGGGAGATAACATTTCTCTGAAGGCTCACTTGTGTCTGCTACAATGCAGCATTTTGACTGACACTGGTGTCTTCTTTCTAGATGAATGAACTTCTACTTTCATCTTCCTTAAGATCCAACTCTTTGCCTGCTGCTCTGCAGTCACAATATTTATACTGAAGTGCCCCAGAAAATTTAAATGCCTACCCCAAGAGGATAATTTCTATCAACCCCCTGTTACAATCACTCTATATGGGAAGATTCCTTCAGAGAGTTTTCCAGAGGAATAACCTTGCTTAATACTGCGACTTTCCTCCTGGAGGAGGGACCAACTATCTTCACAGTTATTGCAAGAAGGTTTGGCCACCTCGTTAAAAGGCAGGATTTCTCTCTGGGCACAAGGTTTGTGGGGCTGCATAAGATGCATTGCAGCTCATAAGGTCAGGACAGGAATAAAAGGGCAGCTAGTGATGTTTTCTTGTGAGGTATTGGCAGAAGTGCCCAAGCAACAGCTATTGATGGGAGAGTGGCACTGGCAGGAGTGGTAGGAAAGCACAGCTCCTCTGTTCACTCTCTTAAATGGCAATAACTTTCCATTTTGCATTTTATTTTTGCAACATGATCTGTCCCAGGGCTTTCTGTTCTCCCTGCTCTAAATCAATTTCTTATGGTACAAGGCCATAATTGAACATGAATTAGGCTTGAAGACACATGGATAGAGATAATTTTTGAATATAGCCATGGAATTTTTTATAATTTCTTTTGTCACTCTATTTTTCCCCCTTTTACCCAAAACTCCAAAAAACAAACAAACAAAAAGAATAAAAAAGAAATTAAAAAATAGAGGTAGTAATAAGAAATGCCCAACCAACTCTTTCACAAAGGAAAAGGTGACATATCTGTTGGATTCAGTGCCTGGAATCTGTGTGATATGCCCTGGAAAGACAATTTGCTGTTTGTTGTCAGTCTGGTTCCTGTCCCAGTGGTAGCTGCAGTTAATTGGCAGTACTCTTCTGTAGATGGGTTGACATTTTCAAAGCTGCTCAGTAGGAATTAGGTGCCTAAAACTTCCAGCAGTTTCCAGTTCTGTAAATAAACATATACGTTGTTTTTGAATTTACTTGTTTTAGAAGCACATGACACTGTGCTTGTGTTCTTTTCCCCTCAAGAACCTCTGCAGCCAGCATGCTACAGTTAAATCTGAGAAAAAAGGGAAGATATTTATACCTCTGGCAGTGAAAGAGAAGATGCTTTTTTGCTGTGATTTATAGAAGCCGACATTAATCTCTATTGCTTTATACTATGCTTGCAATAAACAGCTTTGGAGATTGATTAAAGGCTTTGTCTGCAGCTTTCACTCAATTTCAACAGCTCTTCTTGCTCCATAAACTCAAAAGAAATAGAGATTATGCCTTAAACAAAACCCATGATATCCATCTCTAGGAGCATTTACTATTTTCAATGCTTTGAATTGAAAGTTATATACGTGTATATGGGCGTGTGTTAATTCCAAACTTTTCATACAGAGTTTCTTCCACGACAAATGTAACGACAAAATTGGCTAAATACACAGTTCTGGATCTCTCTTCTTTCCTTCTTTTTCCTTATTTCTTTGCCCCAATCTTGATTGTTGATAATGGACTTATTACCCATTGCATGTGATTTAGGAAAACACAAATGAAAAAAAAACGCATGACAGAGAGACAGAAACTCTCTCCAGCCTCAGCAATATTTTCTCCACCTCCAAATGAAGCAGAGAATAGTTTTATTACTTTGGTACTTAGTATGCCAACATCATTGATTACATGATAATTTTTAGAAGTTTTTATCTCCATGTATGCCTTGTGTTCACTATTACTGGCTCCATCCTTAACATCCCTCTTCCTTTTATTTAGCCCCTTTTAAAAAGGGAATTCTCTGATAATTTTGAGAACTATTTCACCCTATGTTTCCCTTTTCTTCAGACACACAACCTGCTCCTGATTCCTGCTATCCATTTAATCCCATGTTTGTCCTGTGTCTTGTCTCCTTCTGGCCAAATTCAATTTGTTTTTGGACTTCAGCACCCTTCTCTTTTTTGTTATCATAAACTCTGTCTTCCAAGTTTCTTCGGCTCTACATGACAGTAGTTTTCAGCTTTGATCTTTCCTTTTTAGGTCCTACCCACACTTTATAAAATCCCACTCTGCAGATTTCCAGTGCAGTCTTGTCACATGCACCTGGATAACTTTAATCCTTTCTTTTCTGGCCTTTTACCTGCAGCTCTTTGATCCATTTAATGAATAGGTACAATGATGAATATGCAATTCTTGGTTGGGATGTTAATCTATTCACATCCTCCTCCGCCTTTCTGTCACACTTCTCCTGACTCATCTCATCTCATTGACAGCCTCTGTCCCAGCCTCATGAAGGTGCTCAGGGACTCTGCACCACTGATTCACACATTTCTGACTCTCTTATCTGATGAGTGCTCCCATCTCAAGCACGACTGCCATGCTAGGCTTCCTACAATCCCACAAGGCTCCTTAAACACCCCTAGAACCCCTGAGAGGAACATTCCCTTCCTGAGCTGATATATGGCCACATCCATTTAATTTCTTCTCTTAAATCTGCTTCTGTCTTTCACCAACCCCAAATTAGCCAAACTAGCTAGAGGAATTGAAGCCTAGTTACATAGCTGTCCTCACTACATTAACTGCCCCATTAAAATGCTACCTTGTCACTGGTTTCATGGTACTGTATACCCTGCAAACTCTTGACAGCTGGTTATTGCTATCTGGACTTGTCTAGAATAGGTTTTAGTGCTGATAAAAATAATAAAAAAACAGAACAAAACAGAATGAGTAAAATTCAAAGTTGAAGCAAAGGAAAAATAAAACTATATCCAACCAGCCATAATATTTGAAGAAATATACAAGTTTTTAATCCACACCTGGACTTTATAAAAAAATGAGTAAAAACTTAACATTTGAATAACCTTGACTGTTGGAAAAGCTGTCAGCAAGCTGGCAAGTTTCAGGTTAGAATTTCTCTAGAGCAAATCACTAATAGGTAAAAGCAAACCCAAGTTCTACATCTTGAATGCTCTTTTCCTAGTTCTTTTGAAATGGAAAGCTGTTGGAGTTAGGAATTTACAAGTCCATTGTAAGAAAGTTCAGTGTCATAATGTCCCTTTAGCAGGGGCAAATTGAAAACATTGGCTACTCTTTGAACTGAGTTTTGTGTAAAGTGTCTACTGCTGTTCTTCCTCACCTGGCCTATTTCTGAAGGACAGCATACTACAGAAAAATCTCTCCTGTCTGCTGGCCAGCTTCCCTCTTACACAGGTGGCACAGGTGGGCTGATGCTGCTCTGAGCAGCTGCATCAACTCCTCTGATGAGTAACAAGCCCAGAGGAGAACATTTGTATCACCACTATGGACTTCTGCTGCTGGATGCAACAAGTGTCACGATCCTGCCTGTGAAGCTGCTGCATTACATAAATGTAGTCAAGGACTACTATCTATTAAATATTAAAGCCACAGGTAATTTAATAAGAAAAAAACCCATTTTTGATCAGGCAGTTAAGTGAAATATGAGGATGTACTGTAGTTAAAAGTAGCAGGAGGCAGCATTCCCAACACTACTTTGTGGACACATTGGAACGAAGCCTTTTCCATTGGGCTATTCTATGAGTTGTGAGCAAAAATATAACACTGTGCAGAAAGAAAATACATGAATAAAAAAGGCAAGTAGGATCCTCCTCCTCTCCAGAGCAAGCCCAGACAAAGGAAGCTGAGGGCAGTTTACACATGAGCTTTCCTGGGACATGAGTGACAGCTTGCATGGTGAGCACTGTGTGTCATGGTTTGAGCCTGGCACAGAGCCAGTGCCCCATGAAAATGCCCTCACCCTGGTGTCTGCTGTGAGATGTGACCAGGAATAAGCAAAACAGGCTCCAGCTTAAACATAAAGAACACTTTATTACCGAAACTACAGGAAAATAGGGAAAAAAACTATAAGGAAAAGAAAAAAAATTGAAAACCTTACAAAAAAACCACTTTCCTCCTCCCCACTACCTGAATTTCCCAATCCGATACATTCTCCCAAATCACCAACTGCCCAGTCTGGCACCACACTTTAGTATACTCAAACTTCAGTTCATGAAGAGGAGTCCTTCTTGTTCCATAGGCTTCCCCTGGAAACACGCTGAAACCTCTGTGCTTCCAATGTCACTCGGCACCGCCCGGAAAGTCCTTTTGCCGCTTGTGACATCTTCCTTCCATGCCCAGTGCTCTCACCACCGTGCATGGACCAGAGCTGCTTTTAGGGTTGTCTTTTAAGGATGCCTTGTCTCACTCCAAAAAGGCACAGTCTCTGCTTTGGGACATCTGTCCCCCCCATATTTTTCCAACCCCCTGGGGCCGAGGGGTCCCCACGATGAACCCTCCTGGTTCTGAGGCACTGCCTCCCCCTAAGTGCAGTCTCTGTGTCACAGGAACAAACTGAGTCCATGGCCACAAGAAAAGTCCAGCCAAAAGGCCACTCCAAGCATCTCTCTCTTCACTCAGCCAGTCTTCTCTACGTCCTTCGGGCCAGGTCCTTGTTTCATCTTATCTCTTATCTCCCTTCTTAGTCAGCTCCGAGGAGGATCAGCATTCTTGCAAGGCCCCAATCATGAAAGAAAGGGGTTAAAAATTTCAGTCTCTGCCTGTCTCAGAACGACGATACTCCCACACGCGCTGCTGCTGCGGCCGGCCGGGCTGCACCCTTCTCCCCCCTTTCTCCTCCTGGGCCGGCTGCTATCACATTCAGACGCCGACTCTCCCTCTCTCTCCCTCCTGGGGGGGGAAATGTCTGCCCGATGTCTCTTGGGGCTGCTCCTCCACCCTTCCATCCTTGAGGGCCTTCTCACCCCCATCTCTGTCCAGGCCCCGGGCCTACCGCATGGCTGCCCCTCCCCCGCCCAGCAGCAGCGGCTGGACAGGGGAGGGAGATCTGATCTCTTCCCCTCGACGTCCCAAAAGAGCCTCCCAGGGCCAGAGCCCTGCTTTTTAACCCCTGTGTATTCTCGGACGTGTGTCCAAACTGCACTGGTCACACAAGGTGCCAATATCAAACTCCGAGCATCCATTGGTTTGACTACAGCCTCCCAGAATTTCCACTTCTTCCTGGTCAAACCACCACACTGTGTCTGAGAACTGCTCATACCTGGAAAAGAACGTCTGTTAATTAAATAACCTCCCACTGCACACAGCTCTGTTTGATTATTATCAATGTGCTAATTTTGTCATTAGGAAAAATAAACAGCACATCTTTGCCACCTGCCAGATTGTGCACATTCAGACTGGTCCTTTCTAGCTGCACGGGCTGCCTGGCAGGTGGGCTCCCACTTGGCACTTCTCCCTCCAGCTTGCTCTCTTCCAAAACAGGAGCCAGGGTCATGCAGCTGCAGCAAATTGGGTTACAGTTATCCAATAAAGCCCCAGTTAAAGGGTAACCATCTAGAAAGATGCTGGCAAGGTTGATGAGTTTGGATGAACTTGCATGTGTGGGGAAGAGCATGGAAGATGTCCAGGTTTTGCAGTTTATTTACAACAAAAATGTATGGACCAGATTCCTGAGCAGGAACAAATCTGTTCTGCTGCATTATTTTAGTGGTGCTCTGTAAGAGACACCCCCTGGGGACTTCAGCCCTGCCACAGAATGAAGTGTAGCTGAGTAGATAAAGCTTGGGCAGCTCAGATCTCCAGAGATCTGGGCTTTGTTTTGATCTCTCGTGTGTTCCCAGCCTGAGCAGTGCTTGGTTACTGGTTTGCCAAGGCAGTGTGGCACCAAGGCTCACTGCCTGTTTGGCTGGGTACCGTGTAAGCATCTCATGAAAAGGGTCCCCTGCCCAGATGGGGAGAGGGAACATGAACTTACAGTGATCTCTGAGCTGCTGTGTGTGCAAGCTCTGTGAGTCAGACTTTGTGTGGTGCAGGAAGCCTGGCTGCGCTATTTGTGGTGCAGCACACCCTGTCCTACACTCAATCTGGATTGTCCTCAGGCACCAGACACTCGGTTCTCCAGGCAGCTGCATCTTTCCATTTGAGTACATCACTTGGAGTCACACGAAGGGCTAAAGTAACAATTCCAAAGTAGGCACCTGAAGTAATTCACTTCTCCCCTTGGTGAATGCAAATAATTAACATTAATTAGAGCTGTGCACATGCATTAAAAGCAGACTTCAGCACTCCTGGGAAATTTTATTTTCAATTAAGTGAAAAAATACTTTAAAGTCTGAGAGCTCTGAAAACAAAGGGCACTTCTGTGCCAAGATACCTGACTCTCTTTTAACCAAGTCTGCTCAGAAATTGAAGACAAGGGCATCACATCTAGATGATGTTTCCACTGAGGCAGATCTTTAAGCAGCATTAATTAGTCTTGCTAGAGCTTACAGTTACAGATAAATGGCCAAGGACACCAATGGTTTCAGTGGCTGACAAAATGCTGGGAGATCAACTCTTCCAGGTATAGAAACTAAATTGTGTTATGCTTGTATTCCTAGAAGCTCTCCCTAGTGGGGCAGTATAAATTTCATCCATTGTCTGCCACACCTCAAACTCACATGAATATTTTTTCACAACCAAGTCCTGCATCTACAGACTAGGAAATACCTGAGCAGGGCAGTTTTGTAGCCTGAACTCAGCTCCTAGAGCTTTTGCAGTTTGATAGACTCTTCTGTCTTGTTTTATTTCTCTGAGCACCTGTCTGTTTGGCAAGCAGGATGGATAAGCCCCAGAGGACATTCACATGTTTGATGTTTCTTCTTAACTTTGTCATTCATTATGTGGCCCTCTGTACTATTAACCATGGCTTCACTGGAGCTCTAAAGGCAGAATCTTTCTCTTCCTTATGGACTCTTTCATAGTGTTCATGCTGTACAAGCCTCTTCCAGAAAGTCTGGTGCTCCCAAGGCTGTGGGGAGAGACTTGGATTGCTTGTTTACATTGTGTCCTGAGCATCATTTATCTTCCTCATAACGAGCTGGGTGTGATTTGGCCATAGCCCATTTCAGCAGCGCCTGGGTCATGCCACATCCTACTCCCGGCGCTGGTTAACCAGGTTCTATTGCTTCGAAGAGGGACAGAAGTAATGGCCAGGCAAACTATAAAAACTCTATTGGTCAGAATTAAACCAAACCCTTTCCCAATAGACTCAAGGGTTCATTTTCGGAGTGGGATGAAAACCAATTAAACAGAAATTGTAATCTATCAACAACAGTGTTTTACATTAGTGTTGGGAGAGAGGATTTCCAGATGCCTGGGAAAGTCTCTACTTAAGATGGTGTCCCTATTTCATTTGTCTTTATCTTACAGCAATTAATCTGCAGCACTCAATCAAGGAGAGACTTCACAGAAAAAGGCACTTGTTAGAGCCAGGATGTGCTGTGAGCTGGGCTGGCCAGCTCGGGAGGGGAGCACCTCATACGGAACATCTTTTCACTGATGGAGGGAAGAATTGGCTATTTTCTGCTTTCATTTACCCCAAGTGGGAAGGAGTGTGCGAGGCCTGGCGTGGCTGGGCTGGCTGCACACGGCGGGTGGCAGTGCCAGGGGTGGCAGTGCCAGGGGTGGCAGTGCCAGGGGTGGCTGTCCTGCCTCCCTGGCTGGCAGCGGCTCCGCACCAGCGCTCCCGGGGCTGGCACAGGGTACCCTGCCAGAGCTGGCACACAGCATCCCACCAGAGCTGGCCATCCACCAGCACAGATGGGCAGGAGTGCTGGTGGCCAGGGCACATCACACCATGCTTCAAAACCTCACAAACGGCGCTGGCAGTAACGAGAGCTGCTGCTGCTGCTGAAGATTTTCTCTTGTTATTTGCAGTTCGTAGTGTTGGTAAGGTTATTTTCAAGCCAAGCAGTTTTTCAACAATGTATGTTTATGTAGATCTCATTTAAAACAGTAGGTTGTCACATGCTTTATATTCATGGAAACTTCAGAGAACAGTTTTTAAAGCCCATGCAATCTGGATTTAATTTGCATTTTAATTAATATTTCAAATTAATTCCTTGGCCTCATTTATTTATTTATTTATTTATTTGAGCCTTCAAGAGCAAAGACTCTATCAAAGTCTTGAAATTAGAAGGACTGGGATTTCTTTGAGTGCAGCTTTTATTTTGTCATATTGTCCAAGTCACCTCTGACTAATTATTAATATTAAATGGAATTAGCTACTCTGTAGCTTAGACCCAAGCTTGTCATTTGCTTTATGCAGACGCTGCAGCAAACTCACTTTGCAAGAAAGAGGAAAAAGTATTCATATTATCTGTTAAGAGGGATAGCTTAAAATGAAGTTTTAGATACATGAAATTTAAAAAAAACTCTCAGTCTTGTAGAAAGAATGAGTTTACATGTAGATCTTGAGGAAACAATGCTGCTGCATTTCAGGAAAATATTTAAACACATGCTTAGCTTTTTGTTGCCCAAAGTGCTTAAAAACAAATCAGATTTAGACACTGCTTATCAGAAGTTAAACAAAACAAACTAAAATTAAGTTAAATTCTGTTCAAGCAATGAATGTTTCAAATATGTTAGAAATTAATTGCAAGAAAGTGTAATTTTTCACCTATTCCAAATTGATTTGTTAGATGTTAACAGCATCTAATAATACTCTGGGTCAATAATGGGTTCTTTATAAAGGGAACATTAAAGTTGTGTTGGTTGGCTCTATACCTGCTGTAGATGGTGAAACAGTGGATAAGATGATGGACAGCATAGCTGCCTTCATGAATTCAATGCAGAAATAATAGCACTGAACTCAAACAGTGTTTATTGCCTGAAAATTTCTGGGCAAATAAGAATGAAATTAGCAATTAAGAAAATTAACCTTAGTACCTTCTCATCAGAGTCAAAGAAACTGAGGCAGGAGACAAAACATCTACTGTTTTCAAATCAGCAGCCATCACGCAGCAAAGCTGGAAGGAAGACATCCCTCAGTTCAGCACCAGCGAGCACAGCCATGGCAGAAAGTCTGGGGGAGCTGCAGGATGATGAACAAAAGCTGAGTCCTCACTGGTGTTGGGGTAGGAAGCTCTGGGGGTACAAACAAGTGTCTTCTTTTCATAGAGATGGAGATTTCCAGCGCTTATGGCTGCTGCCAAATACACCAGGTGCCATGAGACGTTTTCCTTGTTCTGTCTGGGATTAGGATTTTAGTGAAGTTAATTTGCACTGTTTGGCTTTTTGACACCTTTGGCTTTCCACATTTAAATCTATTTATGAAGAGCACCAAACTTTCATCCATTTTGTGGTTTTCAAAATGAATTCATAACCCTCTGCTTCAGTCTCTAGCCTTCATATTCTGAGAATGCCACAATGCATTTGTGTAACTCTTAGAATAATCCACCATAAATTAGGCAGTAGGAAATATATTCAAGTACCATAGACTTTGTTTTTGCAAGGCTGATTAAACTCAACTCAGCTTTAAACTCTTTTCCTGACCAAAACAACTCAAAATTCATCTCCAAAAGATTTAATTTGTTATCTCTTTTTCATAGTCAAAGGATCAAGCTTGCTGTTCTGTGCTCAGTATTCTCTGTTAAAATCTGCTGAGAACACTGGCAGGTAGCTGACTCTGCCAAGCACATCCCAACGCCCTCAAAGTGTGAATGCTTTCAGGGATGGTGACAAAGAACAGGACTCCAACTTATTTTTTATAATCAATTTTACCAACAAAGCACAGAATGCAGACTTCTGTAATTGGAAGAGATTCTGTATTATAAAGTAATTTAGCAAGAGATTATGGCAACAGGAGATTTTACCCTGAAAGCAATTAAACTCTGCGGTGCTCATGCAAGGTTTCTCTCTTCCTTGCTTTCTTTTTCTTTCCCCCATGCCCCATAGTCATCGCTTACTCATTCCAGCTGATACTCAACAGAATCTTATAGAAATCTACCTTGAGAAAAAGCAGAATTAGTGAAAATGAGGAAACATGAACTGCTGCCTTGGAACAATGGGCAAAAGCTACTAGCAGCTGAACACTGGGCAGGGCCGAGTGAGGTGGGAACTGTTTCAGTTTGTGATGGTGCCTGGAGGCATTTCCAGCATGAAAACTGCTCTTTTCAACCTTATACTAAATAACAAGAATTAGGAGGCCATGGATTGGGATTTAGAGAGTCTAGACAGAGGAGAATTACATTTTCAACAGCTTGCCCTCTGGTCTGGAAGCTTTCAGCCTCTTTCTCCTGTCTGCAGCTGTTAAATGAGAAACTGAAGGAACAGCCATTGCCTTTCTTACCATTTTATAGTCAGTTCTTTGGCATATTCCATGAAGTTAAAAACTCCCAACATCTTCACCCTCCAACCACGTGGGGGTGGTGAAATTGAATCCAACCACAGTCATCAGAAAACACTTCCAAATTAGGACACTTTGAAACTTTGTGAAAATCACAAAGATGTTAAAGAATGCATTCACAGGCACAAAAATATTTATGATTTTGTTAACGACATAGAATGAAATGTGTTCAGAACTCTTCCTGTGTTCTGAGAATAATCAGATTATTATCTGATGCTGAAATTGCACAAATAGATTCTTGGCAGGCAATTATATTTTCCCATACAGGTTTTTTTAATCTCCATGTTTCTCCAACATGTCACTCATTTTTCATATTCATTTATAGTTAAATGTAAACAAAGTGCCATAAATTAATTCCATGTGTAGTTAATTTTTCTGAAAAAATGTGGATGAATTAACACGTTGTCTTCATTCATTTCAATTAAGTGGCTTTTATTAGTTTTAAAATCCCAGTGAAAAAGCATCCACAAGACATGCTTTCATTCAGGTCACATGTAGATGGAGGCATTGGATAAAGACCTACACAAACACTGTCTGAATGACATCTAGGTTGTTCTAATCTGTCTGATAAATGTGACACAGTTTAGTTTGTTTTAGAAGATATGATCATGCCAAAGATGGTGCAGGGCAAGAAGACAGTGAAGCATGGTATTTACAGAAGGATGTTGAGGAGGTTATAATTGCCTCCGAAGGAAGGAAGAATCAGAAGACAAAGGAATTTTAAAGCTGGACTTAGGCAAGCAAGAGAAGGATTGAAATATGGTTGATTAAGTTGTGTACATGACTGTGAGTTTCAAAGTGACACTGTCAAATATGAGTTTTAAATAAAGAATAATGATGATAAAAAATAATTAATTTTAGAGAGCTTACACTGACCTTAATATGGCAGCAACATAGCTTGTGAGTAATTTTTTACCTCTAGTTTCTGGATACATTTAAATATGTATTGTTAAATATGTTTTGTTATATTAAATATATATTGCTATTGTTGTGCAAAAAAAAAAATCTTTATGATTTTTGTGTTTGGAAATCTATTGTTACTGGAGCACAGTAGCATCTAGACACACTTAGTGATTCCAGCTTCAGAATGATAGACATAGTATGATTATTAAGCCTTGGCATTTCAGAGACCTGGCATTATTTTTTTGGTGAGTGTTGCAGTGAAATTATTGGGTGTTGCTGTCTTTTATTTTTTCCCCTCTAAACAGGAGAAAAGTGTTCATTCTATCTCCCCCTTTTCCCAGTTTTACTGATATGTTCTGTAGTGCCATGGTATTTGTGGTTACAGTGTCACACAACTGGATTTTGACAACTGCAGAGAGATTTGTAAAACAGTGAAACTGTGAAATTTAGGGGGTTTATTTAAAGACATCAGAAAGATCACTGAGGCTGGGACAATTTCTATGTCATAAAGAGTAATAATCATAATAAACCTGGTAATACTGGGACAAGTAACATTTGGAGTTCTGAAAGAAAATGAGGAAAAGAGGTTCTTAAGCTATCAGGCTAGAGAAGACAAGATGAAAGTGGAAGAGAAATGTTCTGCTTTTCTTTCTTTATCTTTGTGTCTAGTCAACTGATGGATGTTTTCTGGTACAAACAAATAGGATGATGCACCCTGTGCAAAGTCAAATGCAAGAATAATTAAAGGTAATTTAAATAGTAAAATAACTAATTAATGTCATTTACAAAGTGCTTAATCAACGGCGCCTATGCAAATCAGCCATCTTCTCGGCAAACAGTTCCTGCAATTGCAAATGTTTCTCCCAGGATTTCACCAATTAAAGCTTAGTTGAAGTAGGTCCCCTTGGGTATGTGGCTTCATAGCACAGAGGGATAAAATGTTCTTCCTTTTGTGCTGCACCAGTTCTGAAGGATTACCATTGTGAGTTTTTTTCCTTTTAAATGCTTGAATTCCCTCCAAAAGATGACTCTGCAAAAAATATAAATGTTACTCATGTAAGACTATTTTTTGTGCGAGCAAGTTCACTTCCAGTTTAAGAAGTTCCTTATCTCTTACAAATGAAACGAAACAAATTTTCTAGCAGGTGCCAGTAACATTGCTGACGCTGTGCTGAGAAATGTTTGTTATGGTAGCATCTGAAATACATATTAGGGGGATTTTCTTAAAAAAATAAAATAATTAAAGAGTGTCCAAGGGACTTTCTCATCAGGGTGATGATGTCCTGAGGTCAGGGAGGGAGTGAAGGAGCAGTATTGAACTGAGGGTAGTCACAACTCAGCCTTGTTCCTGCCTTGTGTCAATGTTGTGGGCCAAGGAAACCCACCCGGTCCATTGTCACAATAGTGGCTTTATGTTATCGATTCTACCTCTATACACGGTTGCTTTATTTCTATGATTATGTTGTTATTAATAATTTGTTATTGTTATTGTTAATTGTTATTATGAATTTAAGACCTGGCTACTGTGAAAAAATAAGCTGTGCAAAAGAGGAGCTATTCCAAGTTTGTTTTCCATGAGATGGAAGCACAGCAGCATTCCCTTGTACAGCAGGCTGGCCAACGCTCTGCTCCTCTAATTTCACTGATTTTGCTTCTGAAGTGCAGTCTCCTAATTATTATCCTTAAAGGGAGTGCTGCCAGGAAGGATTCACTTTGGAGATGTCTTGCTTTATTGGCAAGGCAACTAAACCTGACAGTGAAGGCTGCCAAGAGGAGAGTGGTGTGATTTTACTGAGTAGGAAGGGATGACAGCAGGAGTCCACTGTGCATAATGTTGCCTGGGAAAGGCCATGAGAGAGTGATGCTCACATAAAGGAGAGGATTTGTGGTGGAAAGTGAGAGGAGATCAACAAGGAGGTGAAGGGCATGCAGTGGGGGTGAGGCTGGGGATGACAGCGCAGCAAGAGCAGTTATGAAAGAGAGGAGGCTGATCTGATTATGCAAAAGAGACTGCTCCAGTGCTTTTTTATTCTACTCTGTCTTAAAAATTACTGAAAATTCCATATGTGGGATTTTCTTCAGGCTACCATCAAAAGCCTTAGCCAGTTTCATTTGTTTGCAGAAGTTGTACCATCTATTCTAGTCCAAATTCTATATCTGTTACCATATCTAACACCCAAAGAGAGTTGGGTGGTGGGAAAAGGGGAGGCAAAGATGTAAAAAAAGACACAATGCTATGGATATAAAAAGCATAAGAGATAAAAGTTTGGTGAGTGAAGAGAGAAGGATTTTGGAAAAGGAATACATAAAACCATAAAGAAGAGCAACCATTACTACCCTACACTTTCAGAAAATTTTTCCAGGTAAAGGGCTACAAGTGAAAGTTCACCTAAACCATGCTAGTCTTCACAGCAGAAGAAAGAAATTATTCTATTTGGTAGGGTATTTTGCTATTCTAATTAAGGTTTCATTAAAGAAATAGTATTTCAGAAATAATCAAAGTCCTAAGAAGCTCTACCAAGTATTAAATGCTTCATATTAAGTGCACTTCAGTAAAATGAGAGCAGAATTTAAATGCAATGTGTATCAGCTTTCATGACTGTAATACCAGAGCAGATAAGGCTCTTACCCTTGCAACTCTTCTGTTTCACAGCAGGGCAACTGAGGCATGGAGAGACAATGTCTCAGGTCTTTCAGATCATAACTTCCCCTGAAAACAGCAGGTGTTAAATTCTGCAACACCTCAAAGAGACTGGTATTAAATGATTCATTGAAGATCACACAGCAGAAACCCATGAGGAAATAAAGACTTTAGGCTGGAAGATTCAAGTCCTAGGTTACTACCTTAAACACTAGAGCATTCAGGTCTCCTACTGAAGCTGAACTAAAGTTTCAGGTGTTGTGCCTGCTCTCAGTTTAGATTTTTCAACAAACATAATTTCTAAAGTGTAATTACAGGGGAAGAACCTTTGCTCTGTAGCATCAGTGGAATTCAATATCCTTTGATAGGATTGCTCATCTGTAACTGATGTCAAAATGTGATTCTCTCTCAGATATATTTTACTTTGGCTTAATTAAAATGTTCCTCCACTATTGGCATAGAAGTAATTTTATACAAAACCATAAATGTGTGTATTTACTCATCTTGCTAAAAAATGGATCAAACAGTCAGTAACGTTGATATAAATATGTGCTAATTTTTTTTCTTATAATAGAATACATGCATAAAAATTACTGGCATTTTCTGTAAAATGGGACAGTGAAGGGGCTGAGAAACAGCTTGATAGAAAAGCAAATGCTCAGCAGGCAGTTTGAGAATGTAGGTATTTGTTCATTTTCATGTACATTATAAAATATTCAGGCCAAAGAAACACATGGGAAATTTGGAAACAAGAGGACTGTCAGACAAGGTCCAGTAGTTTCAGCAAGAAGAAAATTGAAAAAACTTTATAGAAAGAACCACATGATAATTAACTACTCAGAAGCTGTGAGAAGAGACAATATTAGCCAAGTAACATATTGCAAAGGAGTTAAAAGGAGAACTGATAATTCTGATGATGTGTTGACACTCAGTGCTTTGATTTGTTGGAACAGCATTAGCAGTTTCAATCTTACTTATTTCCAGAACTGACCCATTCATTTCATAAAAACATCTCTATTACAGCTAGAAAAGCTTCCCTTCCCCCTGCCCCAATTCCTTTAAATGTGAAAGGAAGTGGTTTTTTTTGAGTTTTGCACTGGAAGCAGGATGGGAAGAGGCAGCACCCATGAGCCAGGCCCTGGAACAATTTCTCAGTTTACATTACCATGAACTCAGAGGGCCTGGCAAAGAGCTCCTGGAGGACAGGCTTTGTGCCAATGGGCTTAAATGTTACAATATATTTCCACTGGAGTAATAGCAACCAATAATAAATTTGTTAGAGGGCAGGGGGCTCTTTCATATATCCTAGCTGGATTAGGAACCTTCTGAATTTTCATCAGGCTTGCAGTTATTTTGCTTTTTACATACTTTAGAAGAGTTTCCCCAATACCCTTCAGAAATGTTATTTCTCCTCTCCGGATGTTATCTTGAAATTATGACTAAGCAAGAAAAGTTCACAGGGAAAACCCACTTCTTCCTCTCTGAGTATTTTGTACAGTCAAATTCCCACTTAGGAATTTTGGAGCACTTTCAGACAGCTTGTTAGTTCTCACCACTGAAGTATTTTGCAGCACTGAAGGTATCTTTCATTCTGTAGGATGGAGCAGAATGAGGGAAACAGCTCTGCCAGCCTGCTCTGTTGTCTCAGGGGAGCAGGGGTGGGTGGGCTGACAACACTGCTTTGGGCAAGGGGAATGAGCCCCAGCTGCTGGATAGTAAACTGCAACTGAAGGGAGGGCAGAGAACATTTCCTCAATCAACAGCAGAATCTCAATTGTGGAAGAGGGGAAAACTGTATTTTCCCACCTATTCTTCTGGTCCAAGACCCACTGAGTTTTTGTGCAGTAATGTTCTGAAGCCAACAGGGGCATTACCATGTTCTTTTGAGTCTCCTGGGTCAGTGCTGGCACGGACGGCAGCCCCAGCATGTGGCTCCTCAGCTTTTGGAGAAAAAGCTTCTCCTGAGGATGTTTCAATCAAGGAGCCTAAGCAGAGCTTCTCTCCAGCAGCAAGGCTGAAGGACTGCTGCCTCCGCACAGATCCTCTGGACTGGGATAAGCTCCCCACTAACTGGTGGCAGATGCACCTTTCCATGGGACAGGGGAAATAAGAATGTGGTGTGGGGGATCTCGGCAGGGGCAAGACATCCTCCTTGGTGGCTGCCCACTCTGCTTTTTTCTGCTCCCTTAGTCTTGTGTCAGGGGTTGTGGAGCTGAAGAAATGTGTGAGGTTCCAGCACCAGAAACAGAGGGTGAGAGGAAGCTGAGCCACCAGGGAGTTTAAACTAACCACTTAAGGAAAGGAGATGTTCAGCCCTTCAGCCTTCTCCAGCTTTCTAGTAAATCTGAGCAAAATAAATACTGATAATAACAAGAGTAAACCCTCCATACTGAGAATATTTCCAGGTTTACAGTCTTCACAAGCAGAAATGCCCTTAAAGCCTCTTGGCTGAGATTTATTTAATCTCAGATTCTGATGTAAATTTGCACTTGGTGACCTGGCAGCAATCAAGGAAAAGAGGCGCTAGCTGGGAAAAGATCCTGCTTCTCTTTGTTTAAACGTTCAACTTGGGCTGTGAAATTGCATTTGTAAGGGAGGAATAAACTCTGAAGCCCTTCAGCAGAAATGGATTTCACATATTTAGTGGATGCCTCGAGGCAATTTCTTTTCTTAATGGGATCAGAGCACAGCTTTAATTTTTCACATTTTATAAGGCTTTTCCTTGGAATTACTTTTTATGTGGTTCCTCTGTTAATGGATCCTTCACACTGAGGCATGTGTAGGAGAAAAAAATCTTTAGAGAAGAAAAAAGTAGAATCATACTGGGAAAAAGTCACATAATAAATTGGAGATCAGAGGCAATAAAACTATCTGCCATATTTTTAGTTGATAAATGCTGGTCTCATCTCCCTTAGATTTTGAAGCCATTAAAATATTAAGCCAAACTTTTGTTTTTTAAAGGAATGTTTTACTAGCTCGATAAAGAGTCACAGGAATTATTTGGGCACAATATTGAATTGTCCCTGGGAACTCTGACAGTTCAGATATGTTAAAATGTCATGTTCCCAGGCAGGAATAGTGACCTACCTGAACAAAAAAGCAGGGTCTGCAGACTCTTCACTTAAAATAAGACAGAAAAAGATGAAACAGTCTTCAGAGAGTTTTAAGCTGTCCACTTTCTAACATCAGAGCACTTACGGTGGATAGCAAAGGCAGAGAAGGAAAATTTTTGTTTTCTAAGGGGTTATGCACAGTAGTTGAATTTAATATAACCCTTGGAAAAAGTCCCTACTTATTACTGAAATCATTAGTCTTTCTGGGTTTTGCCACTGGCATTTTACAATACTGGTGCCATTTGATCTCAGAAGGTTTTTTCCTTTTAATGCAGCTGAGGGTGATGTTACAAATAACAAGAATATAGACAGCTCAGTTATAATAATGAGGGAGGTTTCTGAGATGCTTAGTATGACAAACATACCTTTTGTTTTCCTTAGATCCTAATTTTCCTTTAAAAAAATAAAAATGTGCAGAAGTAGTAGTATTATTGATCTGGAATCCAAAAGAGTTAGTTTTGAGTCACTATAATTGGCAAAGGCTTTTACAGCTCATTAACTGCAAGATTATGTGGCACAATTCATTAAAATTCTGTTTCACTGAATGCATTTGTAAACACCTTCTGAGAAGTTTATCACTCTTTGCATAATGCTGAGCTTTCTTTCAGCAGATACATTTCTCTGCTGCTGTTTACTGATATAGGAGTCTGGAGTAAGTTATGGTAAAAAAGTCCTATCTTCTCACAGCCAAGGGAAGGAAAAGGAATTGTGTTGACTCTGAAGCGTTACAGATATTAATTAAACATTGCTATACTATTTCCATTAGACCACTGTATTTATTAAACCTCTCATTTCATTACTTCAGTGCACATTTTTTGCAAGAAGGGTTTGAATTTAGTACAAGTATGAAACAAAATTTACAGGACAAGCCATCTCTACTTTTTCTTTCTCTGCAGCAGTAGGAGAGATTGCTGCATCCTGGCCAGCAAAACCACAAATAATCTTTCTTCCCTTCTTGTCAGAGAGATTTAAATTATTTTTCATCTAGAAGCATTTATCCAGGAGAATATCTAACCTATTCCTTGCAGCTTTATGAGTAAATAAGTGTTGTACTCACAATACAAGCTGGGCAAGAGCTTGTGAAAATGATGAGATATAATACAGTTTAGAGCAAAGAAAATTGAAGAGTAGAGAGGTCTCCCACTCCCATTCTCATTTTAGCATCAGGGGGTTCAAGTCATCACTGCTGAAAGTGTAAAACATTTAACCTTCATTACAGTTTAAATCTTTCAGGTAGGAGAATAGCAGATGCTTGGGAATTGTGAATCAAAATGGGTATGGCCTGCCAAAGCACAGAATAGTTGGTCTATCTATGGATAAATGAACCCTAAATTCCATTAATTATGCTGACTAAATTTTCCTTGACTGCCCAGTTAACCTAGCATGCTTGTTTAAGAGTGTCATCTTCTTTGTGGACAGATAAAGCTGTGAGACAGCTCTCCGAAGCTGGATCATGTTGTGGGTCTCCAGTCCTTCTGCTTTGTACCTCCCTGGATGCTTCTGCCATCACTGTCATTCTTTCTCACCCTGGGCTTTAATATATGTGTGATGGCAAGGTGGGGTTTGTTCCCATATGAGACATGATTCACTATGGTGTTGCTCTGGTTTTATGGAGGCAGAATAACTCGTAATTTAGGGACTTAAAATGTACTCAACAGTAAAGAAACAGGTGTAATGTGTAGAATCTAAGACAACAGCCCTGAGCCATTGCACCAGAATTTTTTTTGCAGCTATGGTAATGCACCCGAAGAAGGGACAGTACCTGGTACCTGTGCTTACTTTCACCAACCATGTCTGAGGCTTGGCATTTTTATGGTGACAGTTTCACTGTTGAAAGCTTTAGTGCTGAGAAAGTCAGTTTAGCTAATTGATATAAAAATTATGCTTTTCTTACATACCTGCCGGATTTCTTAGATTTAGTACATGAAAATGTACCCGTTGGGCTGTTGTCTGAACTGTGACACCAAGGTAGCTACTGAGATATAAATGTCTATTTTGTGTAGTTGGCACTACTGTCACACAAGTAACAAGATTTTGGTTTGTTCTGGTACATTTTGTGTTTTGAAAATAGCAGATGGTACAAACTCTTAAAATCAAATGACTGAATTTTCTATTTAATGTCATGAGAATACTTTTTTTCCTCCCCACAATAAACGGTAATTTTTCCTCTGTACTCTGGGCAAGGACCCTCCTTGCATTTGTAGATTCGTTTTCTTTGAAGAAATTAAATATACATATTTGTGTGTGTGAACATACACGTGCATGCATACATGTTTATGTGTATGGGCTACATTAATAAATAAACACTACTGCATGTGCATATCTGTTACACAGTTTCAGCTAAAAACTCTGGATATTTTTTTAAAGAAGCGGTAGGTGCTCAGGTCTGCTTACCTTGGTGTCCAAAGTTTCGAACAGACATCACTGAGTTGGCAGAACCATCAGGGCTGTCAGAATATGTGAGCATAGCCTGCCTGAAAACTGAAAATGTCTGAGAAGAATGGCAAATCAAAGCACATGAGTGGCGAACTGAAGACGAGTGCATCTTCTGGTTTCTGTTTTATTTCAGCTGCATGTTCCTCTCTTTCATGTTTGTTTGACTTGCTCCACAGGTTGGTGCAACTGTTATAATTAACTTGACTGAAGGGGTTTTACTGCTAGCAGATTAAAATAACCTTTCCCTTTCCTTCTTTAAACTCCTCTCTTCTACTCTAAGGAAAGGGTGAATGATTCATGGAAACAAGAATCACTGAGGAATGCAAAAGCAGCTAAACTGTGGGATCTGCCCTTGGGCTTTCTGCTCTCACATGGTTTCTGCAGAAAGCCTGACTGTAGAAAGCAGCACACATGATTTTTTTCCTTCCCACTGAAAGCAAGTGATTAAGGAGGAGGAAGAAGGGGAAAACTCTTCACACTGTTCTCTGCTACCAGCTGAAATCACAGGACAATAAGGGGAGCAAGCACGTGCCAAAAATTGAAGGTCATACAGGCTGATGCTGAAAAGCAGGTTGAGAAAATTATTTAGATTCCTGATCCCTCTGACATCACTTTTCAAACTGTGAATTGTAACTTGTGGATTGTAAATTACTGTGCTGCAGTAAAGGGAAAGCTGAAGGAAAACAGGCAACAAAGTTTTTACACTGATCCTGTCTGATAACTTTGTGAAGATAGGATCCAGTCCAGGCTGGGTAACACTGTTTATGTGTCATTCAGTGCACTTACAGACTTCCATTGTCAAACTGCAAGGAGCCATAATCACCATAGGTACAGTTATCTGAGATTTTTCCTGGGTAAATGCTATTTTTGTTCCACATGGAAAAAATATTGCAAACTTTTTATTAGATGCTGAGGCAGAAGGAATACTGAAAAAAAGAATTTTTTAACCAAAATGAATAGAAAGGATTTAATTTCAAATTCTTAGAAAAAGATGCAGAATCTTGTTGATAAAGCTAAACAAGAGTATGAATTCTGAATTTTGTCTTCTAGGATCACAGACACAGAGATCTAGAATTTCCTGTAGAAAATATTTTGTGATTTTATTCTTTTTTCTAATGTTTTAACTTACAGCATCTCAGGAAGATAATTATGTTGAGACATCTCCTTTCCATTGGTATTTATTTTTCTCAAAATTGATGCACTATTGAAACAGCTCAGGCATCATGCAGTATGGAAAGGGACTTTAGAGACAACAAAAAGCTTCACATCACAATATATCAACATGACATTTCTAAGTGAAATTCTTTTACTTTAAGTGTACATATTTCAAGCTCCAAACAATGCCTTGTTTTCATTTTGATGAAAGTGAAAATGACAGGAAAAAATCAATTTGAGAACAGCCTTACATTCCTAGGCCTTTCTTACCACTGATCAGACTGAGGAAGCTGAGTGTTGTCATGATGAAAATAAAAATGCTGCTAGTGTAATGCTTATTGTCTCACACTCCTTGTTTGCCAGGAACTGAAGAGATGGTTGATAGAGCAGATTGAAATCCAGCTAGTTTTCCATTCACATTCACCTGAGATTTCATGGCTTCCACTCTAGTTCTCCATCAATGCTTCCTTGAAAGTTAAAAAATGTCAGGTTTTGCAAAAACACAGCTCAGAGGCAGGACCCTTGATGCTTGTAATTTTGAACTTGTCAAAGTAAATATGGTTTGTATTGTATTTATTTCCTGAAATCTAAGCAGACAAAATTCATTCATTCTCAAGGGGTCTTAAAGCGATTGGCCAATTGCTTTAAAAATGTGTCTTTTGAGGGTAGAAAACTTTTATTTGTAGGGTTCTTCTTCTCATACTTTTTTATATCCACCTCCTATGGATAATTTTAGGGACTGATTCTCCTCTCCAACAGCATTTTACACCCATATGTCTCCACTGCTGTAGAGGAGATGCTGCTATCAGCATCGTGGTGAGCTAAAATAGTCCAGGGGATTTTGCCACGTCATTGGCAAAAACAGCCTTGAACTACATTGAATTTCTTTGGTTGAATTTGAATTTCTTAAATTGAATTTCTTTTCTTACTTCCAACAGCAGTCTCTGCTTTTGTAACTAGTCCTTATTTAATATTAAACAAGGCTGGGAATATATTTAGCTTGATTATAGAGCACTGTAAACCTTCAAGAAAAACACTGGCCTGCTGAAGGAGTGGGGTGCATTCTGGACATTTCTGCCAATGCCTTAAATTTTCCAAAGCTGACTTCCACACAGCAAGATCAAAGGCTATGGCTCCATATCCCAACTCCGTTCTTTATCTTCATACATCCCTTTACCATGTTTAAATGCACGGATTTGCAAAATAGATAAGAACAAGACTTTGGATCCAGCCATAACAACACTTCTGCTACTCTTGACTGAGAAATTTTCTTCTGGGCAAATGCTGCATTTATGAGCTGGCAACAAGTTATCTTTTCCAATTCTCAGTGCTGAGGGAGCAAGACATGCACTTCCAGGCATAATAGTTAGGTGAGAGAATTATCTTGGATATGTGCCTAGTCTCACATAGTCAAAAGTTCTTCCACTTTATCTAAAATAATTAAAGGTTTACATAGTAGAGATTTTGTGCCGAAGTCTTCCATCGTCCCAGCAGAGCAAGGCAGCTATTAGACTATAGTGTCTCATTCCCTTAGTGAATATTAAATCATTAGAAATAGTTCCACTTGATATGAAATACTTAAATAACTCTTAGCTCAAAAAAGGAGAGAAAAAGAATCAATATTGCAGTGCTGAACACTGATCTGGAAAGCAGCGAGTTTAGTTTCAAATCTGGCTCTAGTGGGAAACCTATGGCAGAATCAGGAGCTGAACCTGGCTTTCTGAGGGCACAAACCAGTAGCCTCAAGAGAGTTCAATTATTTTACAGTCAGCTTGGAAACAGGCTCGTTACTGTGGGTCCCTGCGAAAAATTCAGAGTCGCTGTGAAGACATTTATTTCTCTAAAAACACTTAATGAAAATTTTCTAAATCTTCTGGAGTATCTTGTCAGGCTTGTGACTTGTTATTGGTGAGATAAGTCACAAGAAGTACCAAAAAATAAATTAGTTAAAAATATGGTATTTAGCAGGAAAAATGCTTTCTTATCAGAGTGATTATACTCTGCTTTATTTACAGTATGGACAGCAAGCATTGAGTGTGCTATTTTTTAAATTCAGCTACACAACAGAAATCTTTATAAATCAAGTGGTTTTATATTCAAGTTGACATTATCATGAGCAGGAATGGATTGTCTCAGTTAGTTTAAGATTCTCGGTTCAAAGTCAACCATGTATTTAACACTTATCAACAAAATTAATGACCAGACACTGGTGGCCTCTGAGGGACCAAGTGGCACTGGTGGCAGTTTTTCTGAGGAAAATCCCCATAAAATAATGCCTAATGTCTTCATAGTTGAAATAAGAGGATAATCTGAAACCTTCAAAATAAAAATAGTTTAATATTTAAGGTTTAAAACATTAAAATCCTTCATGTTTATGTCTGGGCCCATACAGACGAGACTGCCTGAATGAAACACACTTCTCAGAATGAGAAATTTTAGGGTTGATCCAAAGTGAGCAATCTAAACTGGGCTTAGTCTGCTACAAAACCTGCTGTGGGAATAAATCTATCTTTTCCTAAAAGACAGTATTTCCTTTTAACTCTTTAATCAGCTGGGAAAAAAGATGAAGTATTAGTGTGTTCCACAGGTAAGATGTGAAGTAACTACACTGATGTGGTTTAGCAAGCAGTGGCAAAAAAATATTTCCTGGCAGTGCACGTGTCTGCTCTGCTTTCGAGTGCCAGGATAATGCTCTTTATTTAGGCACCCAGCACAAAGTTCCAGAGAAGTACATGGGGTATACAGAGAGGGTATGGTGCACTCTTGGTACAACACATGGACAAATACTGGTGACACCCCTGCATCAGTGTTTTAGTGGGAAGATGGGACCCTGTTACTCCCAGCTATGGTCAATGATTATTCCTAGAAAGGGGGGTAATGGCAGTGGCTGCATGATCAGACCTCATCTCTGATTTTCCCTATAGGCAAAGTTCTGTCCCTATTGATACAATTACTACAATAGTGCAAAGCAGTAAAAAATAATGATTTTTTCTTCATTTTCTTCAGGTCTGCAAACACATTCAGAAGAAAGCCTATGGACCTACTCTGCAACTTTGAGGATATTCTTTCTGCAAGAGGTTTAACATGAAACAAATATTCTTTAGACTCTTGGAATCAGGGTGTAAGAATTTATTGCCCTAGCCCATGTTGGAGTTTGCTACTCTTGTGACAGATGCAGCAGAAGGGAATTTACACCTGTGCTTCAGCTGTTCCATTTGCAGTCTACTGTCTTAACACAAACTCACACATTCATCAGCAGGTTAAACTGAGATGCCAGGATGAAAACTGGAGCAGCTGAAATGCAAACACATGCTCTCTCCCTGAAAACACACTTTCTTCCTGCTCTCAGCCCTGCCAAAGCATTTCATCAGTCCTTTCCAGTTCCCACATTTTCCTACTGGTTTTCTGGTATTGGGGAAATGCAGTTGAACGCAGTGCTTGAAAACAGCACCCTAATTTTGCTAAGAGAATTGCACCCTAATTTTGCTAAGAGACATTATTTTTCTGTGAAAGACTTAAAACAACCTCCCTTCTCTCAGAGCTAGATTCTACCTGGTCACAGGGAGGTGTGGGGGGGCTCACCTAGGAAGTGATTAAACAAAAAAGGAAAATCTTAAGCAATAGATTTGGATTCCCTTCCTCAGTGCACTGATTTTTAAAAGATGTAGTTCCAAGGGAAATAAACTTTTTTTGTGGAACAGGAGTTGAACCTGTAACACTCCAGCACTATGATCAGGGCTATTTCTGGTGCCTGCAGGCAGTGCAAACCTGAAAGATGACAGCCAATTTCTAGGCTGCCTTGACCATGATCAGGTTTTCAGGGTGATCATGACAGAAGTGTCCCAGCAAGGCTTTTAACTGAATTTGAAGAACATTTTTGGCCTGGAAAGAACTCAGGTTACCAAAGAATATTCTTTGGAATACTCTTGTGCAATAGTAGAGAGGAAAAGAAGAAGAGAGCTACAAAGGGAAGAGTTGCATTATGTTTTACATCAGTTTTATCTGCTCAGGCTCCACAACTGCTTTAAAGCTCCTGTAGGATAATTTGATGGAAGATACCAGGCTTTTCCCAACCATTCCCAGAGCATCCAAATCCCACTGTAAATCCAGTAAGTTGCATACCTTTAGCAAACTCTCTCTGAAGTATACAATGAAACATATAATGAAAATTAAATGGACAGTAGCCAGCAAGCACAAAAGCAATCTGTCACTGTAAGATATTTCTGCACAAACCTAAAATGTTGCACACAAAAGGTGTACTATCAGTCAAAAGCAGAGGAGCTTGAATGTAAAGCAGCCCCAAGCTTCTTTGTACTATGGGTCTTTAATTAGACCTAACAAATGAATATGAATCTGAAGGAGGAGAATTGGCAGGAGACCACTGCTGACGACACTCCTCACAATGAACAGAGGTGTTTGACTCTAAAATGCAGATAAAAGCAAATGTGTGTCCTTTGTTTCTATAATAGGATGCAACATGCATTACACAGACAAGAAAAAAGAAAAAAAGATCAATGTCTGAGACTTTCAAGGCTCAATTTCTAGAGGGCACAAGGTACAAATGAAAAAGTTCATGGGAGACAATGATCCAACACTTAGCCCCAAGCCTGTTTTCTTTACAATTAGAAAATGCTGTTTCAAAAAACAGTACAAAAGAGCCCACACACAGATATGAGGAGATACATGAAAACATGGGAAACTGGGAAGGATTAAAATTAATTTTGTTCTAGTTTTACATTCATGCTGACATTTTTTCCTAAAGACCTGAGTCCCTGAAGGAAGGCTGCCTAGAACTTGGTAGCAGACTCTTTTTATATCACCAAGAAGAGTAGATGGTGTTTCAAAACATGTGAGATGGTCACATTACAATTATTTGCCCAAGGGGTGTGAAAGATGACATTTTGCGCTCTGGTTGCAACAGGGTCCAGAGGTGGGAAATGAAGGAAAGTCATGGCTTATTGTGGTTAGGAAATATATTTATCTATTCCAAAAACCAAGATCTGCTCAGTCCATCTCACTTTAACCTGGATGACTGAAGATATAGCTCTTCCTCAGAACAATTACTTCAAGACTTTTGGATCTCAATTTAGGCACAGACCAAAAAAAAGACCGGACTTCAATGATTCTTAGAACAAAACAGGGACCTGGGAAGCATGAAGAGTATGTGAAGATGAAAAACCTTCTACACTGAAAATGAATATTGCTTTTGTGCATCTTCAAGGGATTTCATGCATCTTCAAGGGATTCAGTTCCAGATAGAGAAACACTCGAGAAGTTACTCCTTTCTTTTTACTTACATGAGCTCAGTACTCCCGCTGACCATCTCAGAGACTTTCATGTCTGCTGTGAGATGTTAAGAAAAAAGGGAAGGGGAGGACCAATTAATTTCAAAACCACAAAAGTTATGGACTGCTCAGAGTGCAAGAGCCATGGGTTCATTGAAAGTCAGTGGGGCTCAGGAAGGAACCAGTCAGCTCCCTGTGTAGGCCTAGGGTTGACAGAGTTTCTGTTTTATGAGGGGAGTGTGATGGAAAGACAAAGAATATGAGATGCAGAAATTGAGACAGTAGCACAGATCTGGAAAGCCCTGAACTATGGCCAATTGTATCCTGGGTTATTTGACTTGAGATAGGAGCACCAACATTAAAAAGTACCTCAAGGAAATATTCATAGAGGGAGAATGCAAGAATGAGTGCTTTAGATGATTTTCCTTTCAATGTATATAAAATGGAGAGAGAAAGCAGTTAAAGAAGTAGAAGCTGTAGGCCTTGAGGAAAAACTAAAATTAATTTTTTTTTTATATGGCACTTGAAGGAAAAAAACTAATTCTAAATATGTCATGATCTAAGCTATAGCCGGCTGTGTAGCTCTTTTTTGTTCTCTGGATGAGTGCAGCCTGTGGCTGCCTCTGGTACCACAGAGGCTGTGGGTCCACCTGCAAGACACCTGTCTGCCTCTGTTGAGCTTTTGGGATCCTGGAGGTACATCTAACACTTTGAGTGAGCTCTGTGTGCCTTCACAAGTCTGTATCCTCCCATCAGTTAAAGAAAGGCCTTGCTGATAACAACTAGAAAAGTAAGCTACCCTTCAGTGCTCATCTTCAACAGAAATGAAGGAAACAATGGTTTAACCCCATTTAAGTGTTTCACCAGACGTGAATGACAAAAGATCTATGGGAAATCCTCTTTACAAAAGCTAATTGGACATCACTTTAGACAGGTGATAAAAAGAGGGTTTGTAGAAAGACAACCATACAGGAACAAATGTCAACATAGAGAGAAAGCTCTCGCTGCTACCAATGGGCTCTTTTGAGCAGAGACAGGTCAAATAAAAAAATCTAATTCAGATCTCATGTGAGACCAAGCTCTCTCCCAGTATCCTGAACAATCAAGCTCATTTCTGGGGGCAGTGTCATCCTACCCTGCACCCGAAGGCAGAGGTGAGCAGCAGGACCCAAGCACAGTTTCACAGCACGTTAGTCAAGGTGATGCCACCCCTCAAGAGGAGAGAGGAACTCTGCAGGTCACAGCAGTGTCAGCCATCAGCCAGCAGGGGAAATGGTGCTGCCTACCCTTCTGCAAAGGGCAAAGGCAAGAGGGGATGGAGGTTTCACTTGTTAGATGTGTGGTAGAGGGGGAAAAAAGGTTATGAAGGAATTTCAAAATTCCACAGCCATTGATTTCACAGGGAAAAAAAAAGAAGAATGAATAAAAATAGAAATGCCTCTAGTTTATAGTTGTTCCCTCTCTTTTGCTGGCCAGCAGTGGACCTCAGTGAGAAAATAAGGTCTTTCTGTTACCAGTTTCTGCCTCAAAATCAAAAAGGGATCTCAGTGTGCCTCAAATGTTGTTGCATCACAGTAGCAGGTAGCACCCAGTGTACTCATTTATAACCAATGGGAGGAAACAGAGAGATAAGAACAAGCTCTAATATTTTATTACCCTTTGCAATCTGATTAATCCCTTTTAGTGTGATGAATGTAAAGAAAGAAAATAGCAATTCTTTGTACTCCACTCCTACATTTCATTACAAGCGCCTAATGAATGTTAATAAATTAATTTTCAGACATCTTTTCTGAAGCAAAGTATTTTTGCATCTGACTGCTTACACTGAGAAAGGGAGTAGTAAACAACTAAATAGAGAAGGTCTTGCACATTAATCATATATATATATATATATATATATATATATATATATATATATATATATATATAATTGATTTTACAGGCAGCCTAAAAGATTCAACAGTTAAACTTTTGTCAGAAATCATGGAAATTGAGATAATGGAAAGAAATCTGTCTCCTAGTCCTTTAAACGCAAGAATAAACTTTACCTAACTGTGCATTATATGATCCTGCATCCAGTTTCAGAAAGTATAAGTAGAGGGTGTTTCCCCTCTATGATATTTGGAAATTTCTAATTAGTGCTATGCTGTACATTAAAGGGACACTTATAAATTAATGTGGCCTAGAAATATTAGTTTTTAAAAATAAGCCTACTGGAAAATTGCTAGATTTAGTGTGGGAAAACTATGTGGGAAAACTGGCATAGAGTCTTAATTTGTTCCCATGCTTCTTGGATGCAGCTAATATATACATAAAAACATACATACATACATACATACATGCATATATAAATGTATATATACTTACAGTGTTGGAACTTGGGACAACATCTGACTAACTGAATCCCCTTCCTTTTATATTTTGCTTATCCGTTGGTTAATTCAGGAATGCACAACATACCATACACACCTGGATTGAATTCCTAATAAAAATAGTATACAGAGGTGACAGTTAAAGAATTTTAAACTAATGAAAATTATTAATAACTTCAAAAACCTGCAGTAAACATATTCCCCTAATTAACAGAATAAGCCAAGTGTTCTTATATAACTACAAAGCTCTGGAGATATAATGTAATTTCATGCTAGCTTCTCTTGCACTACTTATTGCTTTAAAGTAACTGTATCACTGAAAGTATTTAAGAGAGCAATTGCTCTTGGGGATGTAAAAATCCTTAGATGTTTGCATCTAAATAAACTGGGTAGCCCCATTAAAATAGAGATAAAGGCACATTATCAAACAAGTGGTAATTAGAGCTGTTATACTTTCTGCATGAACAACCCCCCAAAAAAGTATTAATTAGTGATTAATATCACCTGAGATTAAGCTGAGCCAATATTAAATTTAAGTACTCAAGTTCATTAAATAGCTTAGACTGGTGCAAAAATTTATGGACAGGCACTCTAATGATTTTGCACCAGTGAGATGTGGTTTATCTATTTTAAACCAGTGGGCTACGTTTTATTGCTTTATTGCTATTCTCAATAGAAAATTAGAATAGAACAAATTTATGGCTCTAGAAAGATTATTAGCCCTCATTTCACTCTTGTTTAGGCCCAGTTGCAGGAAAACAGAGCCAAGTCCACAAGGACTCGGCAGTGCTCGGGATCTTTGTGGACTCCCTTTCTGCATTGATGCAGCTGGTGGGGCCCAGGTCACCGGCTGTGGGAGCCACACAGAGCTCTTGGATGGCTGGAAGCTGTTCCTAAAATCACAGTTGTCTCGTTTGTTTCCTACTACTTGTTAAAATATTTTGCTTCAAACTGTCCAGCTTTTCTTGGCAAAAACACTGGACTGAAAAAAAAAATATTATACTTGCATGAGTCATGCCATCCCCAGTTCTCCACTCATAAAACAGTTGCTGAAGATCAGAGGTGGCATGAGGGAATTATCTGAGCTGGCAGTGGCTGCTTGCTGATGGCCATGTTTTCCATGGTTATTCTTGTTAGCAATAGTTGAACTGTGAATATCTTCCCAGTTTGAAGACTCCAGTATTTTGATCAGGGAAATAAATCCTGCAAATCATCTGCATTGATTTTTGCTGATCCCCAGTGCTTCCTTCATCCAACTTGGACCACACCTGACTAGCCATCTCCCTTCCCAGCTTCTGGGTTTCTTCCTGGAGCCAGAGGAAGAAGGAACATGAAAACATAGAACAGCCAGGCCAGAAACATCCCACTGGCGCACACTGCCACCTCTGCTGGCTGGAGTCAGCCCTGGAGTAAGGACTGCAGAGAAAGAAACTGTTTGGTTCCATGTCCGGGTTTATTTAATCTACAGTTTTCTTCAACTCTACTATTACCATGAGCAGGGCCCCTGGCTACCTCATCGCTGGGCACTGACCCAGGGACTGGATTTGCTGCTTGGGACACAGATTGCCTGCAATCCTCAAGGGCAGCAGTAGCCTCAAGATCACAATGTCATCTGACCTATGGAGGCAGATGGAAATCCATGCTGTGGCTGTGTGGATTATTTTCTTGTGCTGAAAGAACTTTACACAATAAATCTGAAACATGGTGTATTTAATTTTGTCTGACAATTCTTGAAGCCCATTCAGTCAAAAGAACTCTTAGATGGTTTAGGTGATATCTGAATCTCTCCTACTTAGGCAGCAGTATCACAGTAACACAGTTAAAAAGGCTGTCCTGGCTCTTTGCTGAAATAGAAATGAGACCAGCTGAATTGCAAACTGGGCCCTAATGGTGCAGAATTTGTGACAAATACAAATGAAGCTTTGCCTGTAAGTCATTACTGCTCCTAATTCTGGGAGAAGACATGACCATTACTATTTCTGCTGGAAACTGCCAGTCAGCTGTTACAGAAAGACTGCCCACCACAGCCAACACATTGTGGATGTGTTGTGTCACCTGACAAAGTGATCTCCTCAAAGGAAAAACACTGCTGGCTGTGCACACTCACCTCCCTCTCCTCTTGGCTCTTGTGAGCTCCTAGCATGAACACAGGATGCTTTCAGGAGGGCATGGGGCCATGCAGACAGATGGGCAGGGGGAGTGACATGCCAGAGAAATGGGATGTGTTTCAAGAGTTGAGTAACTAGGCCCAAATACTCATCCAAGGATGTCAGAACAGCAGTTTGGTCTGGATGCCAGCACAGGAGATCAAAGAAATACCCTTTTGCTTCCCATTGCAGCTCAGGATGTGAGGAATTAGGTACTTAGCATTTACATGATGTTTATATGATCAAAGTGCTGTCCTGACATTGCCTAATCAAACAGTACAGCACCCTTCTGAGACATGTATGGCCTTCAATTCACTCATGGGACTACAGTTGGGGAAAATTGTGTGTTTTGGCCACCAGTGCTTCTGCCAGGATCTCCCATCTCCCTTCCCTCTGCTTACTTCTCTAAGCCCATCTATGCAAAAGGCACTGTGTGCTAGGCTGTAGTTGCCGAAGGGGAAATTTTGTTTCAAGGGAATTGTTTCTTTGCAAGTTGATTTCCATTGCATGTAAGAAACATTTGTTGACCTCAATGAAAGAAAAGGTTTTTCCTGAATTCTCTGGCCATACCCCCATCCCTGCCTCCTGTGGTGTGCAGGTTTGTGTGTGATCACCACATGACAGAGGCCCTGATCTTCTTCTGTGCTCAGTTTACTGTAAAAGCTAACGTGTTGCTCTGAGCATTTCTCCCTCTTTCTTAACTGCAATGCTGAACAACTTGGGACATTTGTATGCTATTTGGGTACAGAAACACATGAAAATAGTTTTTGATGACAAAGTTTCTTTTTTTGGGAGTGGGGAACTCTGGAGGCAAATGGTCAGTCTCCTTGTTGGGGTGGAAATGTCTTATAGCCTAACAGTTCTTTAGAAGAAAATATTTGAGGGGAATTTCTCTCTCCCTGGTATTTTGGTCTATCAGCACAAGAAAGCAGTTGCAAGAAAGTGCACAAACTTTTCAGAAGCTACTCCTTCCACCCCCAGACTCCTTCCCATGGAGTAAGTGAGCACAGACTGGTCTTTAATGTGGGAGTTTAATTATCAATATTTAGCTAGGAGGTTTGATGAATATTATATTTATTATGTAAGTCTGGAAAGGCACTTCAGTCCCTGTATTTAACTTATCACTTTTAATGCAGTAGAAATAAGAAAGCCTCCTCACACTCTGTTCTTTTCTTTAACAGGCAAACTATAATGTTCTTTGCTCTCATGCTGCTTCATTTTCAAACACAGCACATGTAAACAAATTTGGCAATAAATTATGCAAAAGTGTAATAGCAACAAATATTTCAGAGAGCTAACTGGCAAGTTTATTCTCTGAATATGAATGACAAATAATTGCTTTATTTGCCTAAAGGAGCTTGTATGTATATTTAAAATGCTTGGCATTCCACTTATCTTCAGCTCAATGACAGAATTCTCTCCACTGTCAGTGGGTCTCAGATTTTATCTATGGATATAATAAATTAGCTGTATTTATAATTTTCTTCCCATGAATGAATTAATAGTAATTGATCTTTACCTTCTATGTGATATAAATCTTATGCTGATGAGAAATGGCTCAGGTTTTTCTGCTATAAAATCTCACAGAAGACTTCTGCATCCCATGTTGGACTGCTAATAGCTCAGCATTATGTAATGTGAGACCCTGAAGTATGAAGATTTTTTTTTAAACTCCTTAATTACCTACAGTGCAGCCACTAGAACATTCCAAAAAAAAAACCAAACAAAACCAACTTTATTTCCCATGAGAAACTATTTGTCCATTCTCTCATCCACAAGATGTATCTGCAGATGGACTGTAAAGACATCATGAAGTGCTGCTGTGGGATAGGTCTATGGTGAGGATTTGTTCACTCAAGGGTTGCACCTCCCTTGGCTGGAAGGAGCAGCTGCTGTTCATGGCCCCACTTAGAGCCTGGGCTGGAGAACAGGCAGGGATCCATCTTTGGCTGCTGCTGTAGACTGTGGGCAACTCAACTCCTTGTTGCACTAAAGGTCAGTACATTACCAGAGCTGAACAGACTCCCAGCCTGGGGCCCAGATTTTATTCCATCTTTCTGACACACACAGGCCAAGTGATGCCATCAAAGAAAAAAAATCAACCCTTCAAAACCTCTGTCTGCACCGAACAGAATTTCCTTTGGATGAAGTGCTGATGCAGATACTGAGTTACTGCAGTAACTGACCCACTGCTACTGGTTAGTGACAGCAAAAGAAATCTACCACTTATTAGTTACTTACCCAGTCAGGGAGCTTAAAGGACCCATCTTAGCTGGCTGAATAACCACAATTTCTTGGAAGGAAATTAATTGGCATCAATCTCTCTCTACAAATGGAAGGACTGGATGTATGGAGGAGAAAAAAATTAAATATGGATGATTGTGGTTTTATGATTCTTGCTGCTGGGAAGAACTCCCTCTGTTCAAAGTCCACAATCATGTTTTGGTGGGTTCTTTAAACAGTTATCAGTGAAATGCATGGGAACTGCAGCTGCAAGCTCACTTTATGGTACACTAACAATAAGTGGTGTGTGTGGTGACTCTTCCTTTAGCACAGGAGGGAAAATCCTATGGTTCAACATGAATGAAGAGCACAAAAATACGTTTGAGGCATGGAGGTACTTCATGGATGAGTGTAAGGCTTGAAGAGAAGTCAGCAAACTGAACAGATGTGCATACAAGAGTGGCATTTTCCAAAAGCCATGCTACAGCAGGTATGAGACACCTTGAAAAATTTTCATGAGACAAATCTCAGAGAGAGTGAAATGGGCATGGGAGGTCACAGATTTGCCTCCAGACAAGATTGCCATTGGCACAGTTGGAATGTACTGCTTTTTATAGCAACTTGCTGTAAAAAAGCCACTTTGCATGGAAGCTTATCAATTTGTGTTCCTTCTGTTGCATGTAGAGGAAAAACTTTTAAAGAAAGTACTTAACAGTTGTTTTGACAGAAGAGGTAGGGAAGAAAGAGTTTAAAAAAAAATCCAGCTAGCATATGAATAAAAAACTCCTCCCATTGGACATACGAGGTTCAAGTTTCAGTTCCTGAGCTTAAAGAACCAGAAAACCTCTCTACCACCTTCAGCTTGAGGGAAGGAAGGTGAAAGACTGCAGTCTCCTGCTTATTCTGGGTTCAGTACCCAAATTTTCATTCATTGCTTTCCTACTGAACCAAAGAAACATTCCCAACATGGAAATGCTTTTTATATTGCTAGATTTCCATGAAAATGATGATTTTGAACAGGTGCTGTGCTGCAGCAAAAGCATTTGCTAGAACATCCGCAGTGAACACCACTGATTAGCTGGCAAAACACCAAGCTTGCATTTTAAGGGAAGAACTTACTGATTAACATGCAATTTTACCATTAAAAAAATAAAAAAATATTTTTTCCCTCAAAAGAGTTGCATTCTGTACTTCGATTCCTGCCATGCTAAAGTTGTAAAGTTCAAGTGGCAGCATTTTGGTTGCTCTCATGTAATTTTACTTCTTCTGAAGGACAAGAGTGAAGAAGGAAAGACTTTCAGATAATATTTTGTTCATCTGTAACTGAAACAAAGGAGCTATAGCAATAGTTGGCCAAGGATGGCTGTCACTTTCTTCAAGGATTGCTGGTAGCCAGGATATCCAAGTGTCCTATTCTTTGGAGACAGGAAGAATTCCTTTTGTTGCTGAGCAGTTTTATGTCCACTAACTTAATGATATTCCTTTCACTTTTTTTTAAACTCCACATTGCAGTGACCATTGGTTCAGTCCAGGAACATAATGTATGTACAGGAGGAACATAAAGTTACTTGTAGCAGCTCGAAAGCTGAGAGATGTTCCATTCTGTCTGCAAGTGCTTCAAATTCCCATCGAGGCTCTTTAAAAGAGTCTTAACTATTTCTCAAAATTTTTATAAACAAAAAGAGAAAACAAACCCTTCTGAGATGACTATAGGAAAAATCAAGGCAGAGTTATTTCTGTGAAATACCAGGGAAAAAAAGTTTTCCTGCATAAACTAAGAGGAAAATAGTTTTGCAACTCAAACCATGTATCAGAGATCTTCACCTGTATATAGGACACTTGTTTGTGGCTAAGGCATAATGCAACCTGGCATTCTGTGGCCAGAAAAAAATCAAACAAAAGAGTAGAGAGGCAGTAGAACCATTTACCTTTTAAACTCAACCCCAGAACTGCATTCTTAGCATGAGCACTCCCTCCACTCCGATCCCTAATACTCCTTGTTCCTTTTCTCTTTTTATAGACCCTGCTCTGAATCCTGACCTAGAAAACTGGTATTCATAGAAAATGAAGGAAACCTCACAAGTTTTCTCAACTGCTCCTGCCCTCCCACACTGCCAATCTTCCAGCCCACCCAACAGCCCCCACAGGCTGTCATTCTCTAACACTATGCTGTTGCTCCAGCTGCACTCTTTTGTGGCAGTGGCTTTGTGCCTGCAGCTGGTTTCACACCTGAGGGCAGTAATGAACTGCTTCTGGCGCACTCTGCTGAAGTGGGAAGATGTTATTAACTCATATTATAGGTGAGGAACAGCTTGAGGGACTGAAACTCAGCTGCCCCAAAGTATGTAGGCATTTTGTACACAGCACAGCAAGGCACTTTGCACTTTTAAGGGCTTGAGCTTAGTCATTTGTGAAAAATTGTAAGCTGTTATGTGACAAAAGAGAATCTGTGTTGTTCTCCTCACTGAGGAGATTTTTAAAAATCATTTGAGTCCTTCCAGGCTTGTGTTCTTAGGCTGACTAAAAGGTTGAGTAACACAGAAAAAGTGGACATAATCACTGAATTTGCAATAGCATTTCTCCTATAAATGAGGTCAGATGGGTTTCATATAAGGGTGGCCTTACAATTATGAGGAATTTTAGGAACTCGACTACTTCTGAAGGAACCAGGCTTATGCAAGGTCAAAATAATTCTGAGAGAAAATCCCAAAACATTTTTTTTCCAGACTAAGGTGTTGCAACACATTACAGAGAGGCAAGGGAGGCAGGGAACCACACACTTTGCCCATGGAGAGAAATGAAGCAGCTATTTGAAGGTCACTGCTTATTAGAGCAATGGACTGAACATTAAATCAGCAGGGTGTTAATATCCAAGGATTTTGGTGCCAGTCCTATAAAGTCCTTTTGCCAACTCCAGGCAGGTTTTCTGTACCTGCAACTTGTTGCTTCCTTCCTGTTATTTCTTCACAACGGAGCTAAAAATGTGAAGGACTTTGCTGAGCCAACACTTTGTTTCTGGACAGACCTGATTTTTGTTGAAGTTCATATTGAAGATACATCCAGGGTGCTTCCACTGTCATCTCCTCCACAGATGATACTTATGCCCATCTTGGAGATCTACCTTATGGACTGGCTGTCACACAAAATGTCTTCAGTCCAAAGTCACTTTTTCCCAGATTCTACTCTATTAAAAAAAACAAAACAAAACAAAACAAAACAAAACAAAACAAACAACCATAAATCAACCAATTTGTTATAGTTATTACTGGTAGTAACAAACACTGCCTCACTCAGGACTGGCTCTCGCTCTAGGTGGAAGAGCAAAAAGGTCCATCATGTATTTTTTTTGTGCTCTTCACCAGGAGGGGTCTGGAAGGGCAGATCCAATCACTCAGCCCTGAAGATTCCTACTGTGTGTCCAAATAGCTGAGACAGATAGAAATATCAATGCTTGTGTAAGGTGACATGAGAGAAACATGACCAGACCTGAGATACCTGGTTGTCAAGTTCCACAGGATAATACCAGCAAGAACAATTCTAATTTTTATTGGGTTTTTATAACCTCATCTGCCAACCTCACATTAATCTCTCCTTCTTAATTTCCTCTATTAGGAAAGCTACCCAAACAAGGTTACCCAAAGAGTTGCCCTCCCAAGGAGTTTTCTGATCCTGTAGGAGTAAGTCATAGAAGACTGCCCTTCATCCTCATCTATCCTGGCTCTCTCCTGTAGCTGCCAGAAGCTGCAGCTGTTATCATGGCTCTGTTACTATTAGAACTTTCATTTTGTCCCACCACTCACACATGGAGCTGCTGCCTGAGACTCTGAGCACACACTAAAGGACTTGTGGTCCACATTGATGAGACATACCAGGGGTGAAAATCAACTCTAATTTAACAGAGGAACCATATGGCAAAATCACCATTTAAAGATGTTCAGTGCTTTACCAAATCATTCAAACAGTTTAGGTTTTAAGAAAAATTAAGCAGTTAATTCCTCAAAGGCTTCTCTGATGATGGATGGATGGATGGATGGATGGATGGATGGATGGATGGATGGATGGATATTCATGTGCATTATGTGGAACCTAAGAAATCACAATTGACTGTCTTAAAAGCTAAACAATAGTTGCCTAAGGACTAGACAGAACTACCAACAGAAATTAATCCTGCTTCCCAAATCTTCACCTGGTGCTTTCTTTGTTTTGCTTGTAAATAACAGCAACAGCAAATTTGATCAATAGAAATAAATGATTTTGGTTCTTCTTCTCTGATAGTTTTCATCTTGGTGTTTTCAGGAAAGAAAAAAGAAAGTAGTCATTTGATAGCATGGGAAATACAGTATTTGCTGTGAAAATTTTCAGAAAGTTTTTCCCATGTCATTCTAGTATTAATACCAGTGTGGCACTGAGCCTTTCACTTTGGCTCAACTTTAGACTTGATCTGTAGCTCAGGCATACTGTAGTTTCCAACTGTGATAATTTCAACTCCTGTAAAATATATTTCTATTAAAAAAGTTTATTTTTAGGCATTCACTTGCCTCTAAAATTGCATTTGGTGACAACTACTGTAGGACATGACTGCTATGGTATCTGCAAACATTTTGCTGCCTGTCAGGCTAACTTACTTTAACCATTTCAGGAGAACAGTTTGAATTCTAACAAAGAGTAATAGGAACACAATGAAAATGCTTGTAGAATTGATAAGCCTTTTACAGGTAAACAAGCTAACTTTTGTCTTTGGTAGACCTAATTAAATCTATTTTTAAAAAGCTGAACCAATAAGTAAGTAAATAAATAAATATACAAATAAACTAACCCTCCAAAACTCAGAAGCAGGTTGCTACCTTAGCATGAATATTTCATGTCTGATTTGAGTATGCCCACACAGAATTTTATTTTTCTCTGGGACTTGCTGGTTGTCTTAAGTGGAGAGAAATAAAACAACCAGAAATTCCACAAAGTCTTACCTACATGTCTATGTCCCTGGCACTTAATGCAGGGACTGGTATCTCTTTCACATTAAGACCATCTCTGTGCAGAGTGGAGTGGAGAAAAACAACTGGGAAAAAAGTGACATTTCTATTTATGCTAGAAGACTAAAAAAAAGATCAAAAAAAGCTCTGCCCTTTCAAGCATTATCAATAAGAGGAACTGACAGCTTTTGGCTTAGACTTGTCCATTTTGGGTAGGGGCAGTCCATGGTTTCAACAGTTCTGAAAGGGAGAGAATGGCATGTGCAATCCTCGACGGGCTGCGCCACCGCTCCTGTGCCCGTCACATGTCAACATACATTAGGTTTCCTTTCCTGCTGGGAACGTGCTGCCAGCCTGATGGCTCCGTGTACTGATGTTTACAGTGGTAATAATGCTTCTGGGGGACCTGGAAGCCTGAAGTGCTGCCTGTGATGATATGGGGGACAGAGAGGAGGTTAATGATCATAGGGGTTTGAATCAGACTGTATGGTGGTGGCATCTTGGTTACCAGGCTCCCTTTACCCTCTCAGCCCTTGGATTTCAATTAGAGTGAAGCAAAGTTAATTGTTCTTTAGCCAGCTGTATTTACAGCACCACAATATCCTGCAAAGGTGACACTGGTAGGGAAATCAAAGCACAGGTGCAGCTGAAAGGCTGTGAACATGGTCTCTGTGGCATTTGCTTTCCAACTTCCTCTTACACTGAATGCCAGCCTCAATAGCCGTGGCCTGAGCAAGTATCACCCTTGTGATGCCACAGCTTCCTCATCTAGGAAGCTGGTTCTGCACCTTCCTTGTTTTCATTTTTTTCTTTTTTTTTTGGTTTGGTTTCTTGTTGTTGTTTTTCCCAAAACTATCCTGCTGTTCTCTTTCCTGCTGTCTCCAGGAGCATGTTTTGCCTCCTCTTGACTACCCACTGACTGCAGTGGTGTTCAACAGCAATGCTGTTATTAGACAGCAGGATTGCAGTAGTCCTTGGAGGCTCCAGCTTTAGTGTTTTGTTAGGTTTACTAAAACGTGCAAAGGCCATGTTTCTCAAGAGGAGCTAATGATTCCACATCCACTTTAAAGACTTTTTAATACCAATATAATGAACCTGCAGGTCACAGAGTTTAGGCACCACTTTTTCATCACCAAGCTGTTTTTCTGCCAGCACCTCAAGTAAAAGATGATGACTGACAAAGTGTCACACACAGTCTTACATTAGTAAATGACAGCGCCAACACTTGTAAAGAAATAAATATATCTCCTTTGCATGTTGGAGACAGAAAGCTTGCCAATTTTAGTTGAGGACTTGTATGCTTAGTACTTGAAATGTAAAATTATGAAACCTTATGCTCAGCACAGTCTACACATGCAATCAGACCTGACCTTGCAACGCTCTCAAATCTCTGAGGGCAGATTTTTAGAAACACAAGTAAGAGGCAGATATTGACCCCTTGATTCTTTTTCGGTGATATTTTTTCACTTAGCCATTCTTTCTGTTTTGGAAAATGTCATATCAAGTGACTTAATTTTGCTAGAGGGAAAATCCTCAGTGTTTAATATAAGTTATTAACTTCTTGCAAACAAGTGGGATACAGTGAACATAGCAGAGAAGATTTAGAGCAGGAGTAAAGAGCAAAATGAGCACAAATAGATAACTATCATCAGGCAGTTTATATGGACAAAAAGTGAACACACAGAGAGGTTCTTTGATGAGACATTCACAAAACAAAATAATGATATAAGATTGAAATAAATTGCAGGAACATAAAGATATACTGGGAGAGAAATAGCTCAAAAATCTGGCAACAACCCTGGAGAATAATGGAGACAAATCTCATTACAGATTTCCTGTGATGCTATCCTCTATATCACACATAGTGCAAGCAGGAACATGGAATAACTTTCATGAACTATACTTGTATATTGTTATGTGTGACAAAGTATAGTATTAGGCAGCTACAGCATGAGTTAGTGAAATAACTTGGTGGCTGTGTTCACTCACACAGGCTGTTTTAATTTGAAAAATTAATAGTAAAGTTACAAATCATGGAATTGTAGAACAACTTGTTTGGAAGGACTTTTGTAGGTCAGCTAGTTCCATCCTACACTTCCCCAGTGCAAAGCAGAACTAACTTCAAATGAAAGGATGAAAAAAAAAGAGTACATTCTGTTTTATGCTAGAGAATGCCTGACATGTTTTACTTGTGAATTTTTCTATGACCTCTATTTATAGCTCATTTACTACCATTTTCTGAGGTCTCCTTGCTGCAAGCCCTTGTATTTCAGAAAAGAATCAGGTAGACCGTACCTGAGCATTAATATTTAACACAGACTTAGGGGAAAGCCAGTGACTAAAAGTGACATCTGCATTTTACCAGAATGAAGGTTGTGAAATGACACCAAGGACTGTTTTATCCTTTTCTTAATCTTAATTGGCAATTCAGGCTGCATGTTTTTTGTGTAATTTCTCTACAATAGAAGGACAGTCCTCGAGGCAAGAAGCAATTTGACATGGTGTGAGAATAGCATTTCATGAGGTGCAGATGTTTTTTATCGTCACAGAAAATATTTTGTATGTCTGATCTGATTGTGGCCTTGATAGACAGGAAGCTAGAGGCCATTGGGTGGCAATGTTTATGTCACAACCCTCCAAATTCCTTGATTATTGTCAACAGATATGGAAAACCTGGTCCTTGGAGATGCTTTAAGCTTAGGGTACTCACATGAACCAGCTTGGCATGTTCGATGTGCCTTGGTAGGAGCAGTGAATTCAGGTTGTTCTTCGGTGTCTTTGTTGAATACCAGGATCCTTTCAGGGAAGATTTCTGGATCTCCTCGCTTCCAGCCTTGTCTAAGTGTTGCAAAGAAGATGCTGGCAGGTGGCTGAGTTAGCAAATATCTGCTGCAGGTTTGTCCATGGGAAGAAATGCCTGGGGTTCTCCCATTCCCTTCCTTAGTTTTGTTATCTGGCTGGCCTTAAGTCTCCCTCTGAGAGTGTGCCTGCAAACCTGTCTGGCCAGCTGGTGACTTTACCACAGTGAAGTGGCTTAGACATCAAGCAGATGCAGAGTGTCTACCTATCTCTGTTGTTCATTTTAACTTTTTAGCTTTTTGCCTGTTTTATGGGTAGACCAGGTTTATTATCCACGCTGAGAAATGAGGCAAAGCATAGGTTAAGCGACTTATTCAAAGTCACACACCAAAAGTGTAACTGAGCAAGATACTGAATTTTCATCTCTGTATTTCTATTCCAGTGCTTTACAATCAGATCACAATATAAATTCACTTTCAAGTTGGAAGAGAAAAGGCTGAGGATTTTCAAATATTTTCTTATTATCAATCATTCACATATCCAAGACTGAGAAAATTACTGTGGAAGACAATTCAAATTGACAGGCATATTTCAGAACAGGTTACCTGATCTCTAAACTCTGACTTGCATGAAAATACACCCTTACTACCAAAATCTGATCCAGATTTTCACCTCCAGAGTCAGGTTTTGGTCTCAGGCCCTTCCTGAGAAGGTGTGACAACATCTCACTGTCTGTCAGCTTCAGGTCTGCTGAACATCTGCAGTTCTTCAGGCTGGAAAATCAAACCACTGCTATATGTGTAAATTCAAAAGTTAACAAACAGAAAAATGAAGTACAGCATACAGCAAATGATTTTGACCATTAATTCTGATATATGCTTGATTTGCTACAAAGATGACGGGCTTGGATCAGTGATTTGGAGAGGGATTTGAAAGTTAGATTTTCACTGCAGAGGATAATAAATGGGAAAAAAGTATGAATAATAAGGAGCAGAGCAAACATATTCAGAAAGATTTGGATAATTCATTAGGCTAGGCCTGAGAATAACAAATATATTTTGATGAAGAGAGTTGTAATGAAATCCAGAAACTTCAGAGATGACCTGAGAGTTATCTTACAAAGTTGGCAAAAAACCCACCATTCAATCCACACTGCAAATTATCCCTCTGTTATTTCATCCATGAATCAAATGTATGGCATCCATAAGCTCCTTCCCTTGCAGCCTTTACACAATGCTCAGTATTTTGAGAAATATGCAGCACCATAAGTGAAGTTATATTTTTGGAGAGAGTCTGCTCCTATTCAGCTGTGTGAAAAGCAAACATTGGGCTATACTGAACACCAGCTTGGAGAAGACATTGACTTTCTCTGCATGTGTCACTTGCTTCAGTTTGGCCTTGCTGAACCAGGGCCAAAGGTATTAATACATCTTGACTAGGGATATACTGGCAGAGACTGCTTGCTTTGAGTTCCAGGGCATTTTTAGCCATAAACCCAACATCTTCTTTCCTTGTAAGGAGAGAGAAATGATACTTTCCTTTAAAAAAAAAACAGATGACCTCTTTCCAGACTATGGAAATGTCCTCCCAGGAGTCTCCTCCTGGGAGAAAAGCCTCATCATCATACTTGAAGAAAATATCTTACAACCAGTGAGAATTGCCAGTGTAATCACAATAAATAAACAAAACTAGATTCAAGCCAATAGTTCCAGCAAACATCTGTGCTAAAGCCAGTGTTAAAAGAGGCAGGAAAATACATGCTGAATACAGTAGGACTGAATTTCAGCAGGATGAAAGCAGCAGCAAATTGTAGCCTTCTGGGAAAAAAAGAGGGAGACACAATCTGAATAACTGGTATGAAAATGGTGAAGAAAGTACTGTTTTGCAATAAAAATATTTGTCATAATAGTACATAATTTTCACTTGGAGTCCAAACACTGCTCTTTTAAATTGGCATAAATCAAACACATTGTCTGTGCAATTGGTTGCTACCTGTCACAGTTCCATCCCTTTTTCTTCATTAGAGATTTTTCTTGACCAAGGAGCTGTTTTTGACAGATTAGAAAGGACAAACTGCTCCTTGGGTCACCCCTGTTCACATACAGTCCCTCTGAAATAGCTGACATGTGCCACCGTACAATCACCAAAGCTGTATTTTCTAGAACACTGCATTCCAGTGCAGGAGGCATTTTGCAATTTATGTCTCGACAGAGTACAAGGGTTTGACTGGGCTTCTTCCTTATTTATTATTTTCTGACCATTTTACTTCCAAATCTCCTTGTTGGCGAACTTTCCTCCTCACATTATGGCTTCCATAACTGGTAAATTCATTGGTTTCACCAAAACCTCACAATGTACAGGAGTAATTGGAGTGACCTCCAGCTGGCTTTAGGTGTAGCAGAGGTAAAGGGAATCACATCTACAGCCAGGATGAACTGTCTGGGTTTGAGAAGTGCCCAGACATTCAGTGAAGGCTAAGTGCTCCTGCTCTCCTGATGACTTTGCTGCCCTCAGTGAAGCTTTCAACACGTCTTCCACAAGATTTCTCTAATTTACCATTTGCAACTTGTTACCTTTCTTTCAGCATTAATTTTAATGATCCACTTAGCACTCTTTGCTTGCTTTATATTTTTCCTGGATGCTCCTACCAAGCTGTTACAATAAGAAAAATAAGTGATCAGGCCCTATTAATTTATTATTTTTTTTAAAAATCACTGTTCTTAGGCTATTGGTTTCTCTGGGAGGCTGCAGCTGTCTTTCAGGAGGCAAAGAGCAGATATTATGTTATCTTCTTCCAAGGTGATTCATGCTACCATTAGGTGGGGATATTGTAGACACAGTACTGGAAAAAGAGTAACACTTTATCTATGGCATGATAAAAACTCGAAACTGAATCCTGCTTTAAAAGAAATTTAAATGTTTAAGTCCATCCCACCGTACTTTTGTTGGTACCCTAATAATGTGAATATGAAAAAAAGATCTGGCTATAGGGATCAGTTTTCTCTTTGAAATTAAGAAATTTTTCCCACTTGGCTTCCCCACCTTTTTCTTTCTTTTAAACAAATCTGACCCCATGTGATTTGGCAACGGGAAACTCAGAGCAAACCTCTGATCTCTACTATGACATTTTCTCATGAGCAATTCATGCTCAGCAGATCAAAATCTGCTTTTCCTGTATATACTTCAGCAATTTATTTGACAGGTCATTTTGAAGGAAAAAAAAAGAAGAAAACAACAAATAAAGGATTTAAAATAAAGGAGTTCATATGCATAAAGAGGTTAATGCGTTTAAAGGGGCCCACAGCACTATCAAGGCTGAATGGTGTCACATACTCTGGTGATTGTTGGGAATTGCTGGTGAGAAAACTGCTGGTAGAGGTCAGAGCAATGGGTTGCGGAAGCACAGAGTTAAATGAGGAGGGATACAGAAAGAGGTGTCTTCATTTTAGGCACCCAGAGCTATTCTTATCTGCATTTGAAATTGCACTGAAGGCCTGGTTAAGCACCTGAATTCCTCTCTTGGCATTTTACCCAAACTCTCACAGCAAAACTCTGACAGACACTCAAAATCACATCTTTCAAATCTGTGTGGATATTTCTGAATAAGCAAACTTTGTACTGAAACAGACTATTTATGAGTGCCTCATTTCTCAGCTGGTAATGTTCTTTAACTGGATCTTGTTACTTATCACACATACACACACACACACACACACACTCATGTAAGCATATGTATATATATGCACATGTATTTTTAAAGCAAGCTGAATAAGGATAGCAAGCTGCCATCAATCAAGAAACTTTCCTTCCACCACACAGATCTCTGCTGTCATTTACACAAATTGAGTGACTGATAAAAACGGGTTGGTAACTTCTCCCATCAGCCAGCATTAGAGAGGGAAATGTCCTTTTGTTTTGTTTCTTTGCAGATGAACTATTGAAAGATTTTGGCAGCTGAGATGATGTTGGTCTCCTTTAAAACATACTTCATGATTTTTTTCTGCTTTGACAAGGAAGTGGCTTTCTCAAAGGAAACTTGAGCAGGTTTTTGCCCATATTTTCACTATTTCTGCAGCCAGAAAGTCTGTTTTCCTCTTTCACAAGGTAATTTTCCTCTCTAATTTTGCATGGAAATGTTTGGTCCTTAGTAGGAAGAGCAAGATTTTGCCCCACTGTCTGCTGCTTTTCTGAGCCTGATAGCCAGAATTTTACTTCCTTTCTGCCTCTCCCTGCACCTGAATGCAAAATACTTACATGTTATCCACAAGGGGAACGTGTTATCCACAAGGTGAATGGAGAAAGCAAGACTTCCCAGAAAGCATGACTTGAGCAATATCTGACTCCAGACCCATTCCCATCTAATGGTGAAAAAAATCTCTCTTTTAAGCTTAATTATAATTGTTTTTGTGGGTGTCTGATTGAGAGGCAAATGCAAACCATTATATCAACAAAATATAAAAGCAATTGCCGCTAGTGTAATTGCAAGTTCAGATACTGGTAGTTCCTCTTTGTCCTTCTGCCACATTACTGATGATTCTGCAAAGATTCAGAGTGCCCAGGGCTCTGTTTCAGAATGCCCAGAACAGGGCATGAAAGCTCTTTTATTGTCGCTGCTTTACCTCCTTTTCATAAATGAACGTGTTTGTATGAGAGAAAGAAAAAAACCCCACAGAAATAGTGTCTAATTACGAAGGAAGAAAGTACCGCTCTAAGACCGAATGCTCTTGGGGAAAGCATCCATCAGGTCCTGCCATGAGAATCAAAGGCTGCCAGACACTTTCTAACTCTTCGATCTCAGCAATGCCAGTTAAAGCTTTCCCAGACTGTAGTTCTGGATGGCAAAGCCATCCTTCCTGCTCAGCTCTCTCCACTGGTCTGTCTCTACTACTGCCAGACTTTGTTGCTGCAGCTCCTTCCAGGTTTAGACACTTGACTGTATTTATGATGCTTTCATGTACTCTAAATTCCCTAAAAGGAAAACATTCTAGTCAAATTGTCATCTGTTCACAGAATGTAAATAAAAGAGAGGAGAACCTGGTCATTTGGGTGGATCTATCACAGGCTGTTAGATTTGATTTGAGGACATCAGTACTGAGCTCAATAGTGTGGGATTGAAGCATAATTAGAAATTAGCAAAGGTAAAACAAACAAACAAACAAACCAGCAAAGCACACAGGTCTGATGTGGAGATACTGGGAGGTGAATGCCTTGGTTGTTACAGAAGTTATTTGGTCTTAAAAAATGCACCTCTCTCCCAAGTGAATTTCTCTCATTTCTGCTTCCAGCTATGAGTCAGTCTTATGTTTTTCTCCATTAAAAAAAAAAAAGCCTTTTAGGTTTCCAGTATTTTCTTACAATGAAAGCACAATTTTTTAGGTTAGTGATTTTCCTTTTCTCAAATAACTAGATTGAAGTTTTAAACTATTTTTTTACTGTGAGGGTTTCCCCCTCAACTTCATGTGGTTCTTTTTTTTTGCCCTGTTTAAAGGAATGTTTTCTAATGCCATCATGAAATAGTTGGTATTTTTCAAAATGTCACAAACTACTTTGAGGGTATATTGCATTTTCACAAAAAAAAAAAAAATAGGAAAAGAGGTTAAAATTACAGTGAAAACAAAGTACTTTCTACTCCCCAAATATGTAACATGAGTCCAGTATAGTGAATAAGTTGAAAATATGTTTATGTGAAAAGTTTTCTTTACTGGCAGATTATGAGCCTGATATTTCAAACTGTCTGTAAAGGAGCCAAAACAGATCCACAAGTTGAGATAATTGCAAAGGATATTTCTGAACAAATTTTTGGAAAGTGGTAAATGATTATGGAAACTGATAGAGACTTCTCCAACAAAGATGAAGTGATTTTATGTCTGTAATATTCAGAATGTGCTATGAACATTTATGAAGTGCTCATCAGTTTGGGCAATGTAGAGGTTATCATAGCAATAAGGATAGACTATTGCTTCCTAAGTTGAAGATGGACAACTGCACACAGAAAATGTTATGAAAGACTTACTGATAGAGAAGCTTAATATCAAGTAAAGCAACTATGAGATCTAACTTCTGAAAATATGTGAATATATAGTCATGACTCTGCTTTTAATTTGGCATAGATATTGTTAAAAATGGTGTAATTTGAACGAATATTCTAAAATCTGTTTACAAGAATAAATGCACTTAGAAAACAATAATTACTCAGAAAAAATTGCTGTCTTTCAGGTCAAAAGACAAAATAAGTAGCACAAGGCATCACCAGCCCTCTGTGTCCCTGGCCCTTTGTAGTGATGCCAGCCTAATGAAATGGCTCAGCTGCTGAGAGTTACCTTCAATTAGTGTAATTTGATCTCTCTGATACAATTAAAATCCAAGAAAAATACCAGGAGAAAGCCCACCTGTAGTGTTTGAAGTTGAGCTTCTCAGGAAAACTAATAGGAACAGTGAACCTGAACTACCCAAATACAGCACAGACTATTTGTAAATCCATTTATTTCAAAGCAATTATTTTATGGTGCTAGTACTCCTTTGAGATTAGAGCAGAAATGCTTCCAAATTGTATCTGTAGAAGATATTGCTGCATCCATAACACAAAGCTGAGATGAGAATTTTGTTTCAGGTGCCAGCTTCAATCATGATTAACTGCTAAGTTTCATCTATTGCAGATGTACTACCAGGTCATTAAAGTCAGTTCAGAAATGTCTCCATCCACTCAGCCATGCCAAATGCCAGCTGTTTATGAGATAGGAGAAGTGGATCAAAATGATTTTGATAGTGTGTTCAACCTGTGATAGGAGTGCAGTTTCAGAGCTCTTTATCATATTAAAGCCCAGCTTAGATTGACAGGGTAGAAAATCACAGAAAATCACCCATGACTTTGAGAAGCTGCAGAATAATGTTTCACATCAACAAACATGAGGTATTTGTCTAGTCACAGATTACCTATGGGTTTGAGGAAGGTTTAACCCTCCACAATCCAGTAGCTGCTTAAGCTGTGTCAAAGTACAAATTGTGTCCAGGTGTGGGAAAAATGGAATGGAGTGGGGAGATGGATTAATCAGTCTATCCAGGCTCCTCACTTAAAAGAGAGAATGGAAACCACTGGAGAAAGAGAAGGCAAAAGTAGGCTGGTTGTAGTTTTTTTTCTGTGGTTTTCTTTTTCTTTTTTTTCAGCTTTATTTTTTTTTTTTTTTTTTTTTTTTTTTTCCAGGATAGCACTCTGTATAGACAAACAGGAGCATACACTGAAGGTCATCTGATGACAGATTGGCAGTACTATACTGTTTTTCAGCTTCCTATCACCTCTCCTGGTCTATGTGCTCAGGCTGAAATAGGACAGAGATTACTAAAAAGAGGATAATAAAATTAAAAAATATCAAGATACCTGCTCACTTTCAAAGACAGCCTTAGTAGATATCGCTGGCTTGTAAACCCAAATGTTCTTACAGATTTTCTCTCAGTATACTGCACCAGGCAGGAATCATTTTCTTGAACTGTCATCTTTAAAGTTTTGTGAGCCACTAAGGGTTTGTGAGGTTAGGCACTAATATACAAGAAAGTTTCTTCACAGTGCTACACATTCAGGTTCTCTATTTTCCCCCAATAAAATGACGTGTTTGTGATGAAAATGACAGCCCCATAATTTTCTCTTCTATACAATGACATGTTACAAAGAATCCCCCAAAAGAACACATGCTGATGTACCCAAAGTGCTCAGAAAAGGTTGAAACTTGTTTTTTCTTTTTATTACTGAAGAAAAAAGGCCTCACTCTTGTGCTCTATTTCATACCGTCTTTCCAACTGACAGAACCCCCCAGCACTTTAGGTTAGAATATTCTCTTGGAGAACCAGATGGGATCCATTCAAAATATATTTTGGCCTAACACATTTATTGGGATCTTTCTTTACATAAAACAGCTCCTTGTTTGTCTTTTTCATTTGGATCCTTTAACCTGCGCAGGCACAATACATTCAAAGGGTAAAGCAATAGCACATGTTCCTTTCACTCCTGTGACATGGATGTTTGTACCATAGATCAGCTATTTGGAGGAGAATAAAGGAAAAAATTGCTGGTACCTCACTTGCTTCTGCAGTAAAATACGTCACACCATATCTCAGCAGCACGATAAAAAAGACAAATTTAGTCATTCTCTGGAAACTCAGGTGTGCTATGATGGATTTGCTTTTGGCAAGGGAAAAAAGTGAGAACTTAACTACTTCTCTGACCATTTTGCTCCAAAGAGCAAATCTACAGGAACAAGCTGATTCTGCCAACGCTTTCCTCTAACACAGGCACAGAAAATAGCTTGCTAGACTTTCCACTATTTTGTTTGTTATGAAGAGGTTGTTGCAGGGCTTTTGACAATAAGTGCCAGGGATTTGGAAAGTTATATACACAGCTGGTGTAAATTGTCCAGACTTTCCCAAAGTCAATGAATGCTGAAATGTATTTGTAGGTTCCATCTTCATCCCCCCCGAGACAGATTTTACTTGCAAAAGACTGTAACTAACTTCTTTGGTAAAAATATTAGATTTTGTTTCTACACCTGTAAAATTTACCTAAACTTGTTTGTCTGCACCTCAGGGGCATTATAAGGTTGAATTAGTTAAGCAGTGTACACTTTGAATTCCTTGAATAAAAAATGCAGTAAGAATGCAAAACAGTGAGAATCCAGATCTCCTAAATTCTGCTTACTTTGTTATAGTAATTCTGGGTAAACTAGACCAGAGAGCAATGCACTGGCAATAACTCCCCATAATCCTGCGTGAACTATTATTGGTCAGGGTATAATAGATGATATCCTGCAATTCACAGAGGTACTGGTTGAGTACTATCATATTTATAGACATTACTGTAGCAACAGAGATAGGCAGTTAGGTTTAGAAGTCCTTGATTAGCTCCCCAGTGTTAGCCCTGGCTGTAGAGCTGAAATAAACAAGTTGCTCCAGGTGATATTACAGCACAGTAATGAGGTTTAGATGGCAGCTGTAGCAGCTGTGGTTGCCCTTGTTTTATTCTTCTGATTAACATATACAGGTTATTATAGCTAAGGTGATTTGGGCCCTTATTTCTGTCTTACACTTTCCTAAATTCTTCTCCTGTGGGATGAGAGGCTTGCCTGCAAAAATCTAGACTGAATACCATTATCACTCTTATGTTTCCCCCCCCTTTTTTGATCTTGTTTCCAAAAAAAATAAGAGGAACAACGATGTGCCTTTACAGCTCCAAGTCAGCTGATATTACTACAAGTTTATAAGAAGAAGCAACATGTTTAGCTTTGGTAATTGCAATCTTTGATGTAGATCTTGTCTCTGTTCAAGCAGAGCATCATCTGACATAAACTGACTAAACCAGTCCACCTGCTGCCAGTTTGCTTTTATGCACTGTAATGGAATTTCTTTCTCTGTTTTGTTACTCTCTTCTACCAGTGTATCACTTGTGGTTTTTCTGCCACCACAGCTGAAGACTTGACTCATTCATCACCTGTTATGATTGATTCACTATCTATGCATTGATTATTAGAGTAAGGTTCTGAGGGGAGTAAAGGTAAAACCACTGTTATGTACTAATCATGTTTTCCTCTTTTTTCAGGAGTTGTTAAGCCTCCACTAAATGGGAAGATGTATAGTTAGGCAGTGAGAAATAGGAGCAGATGAGTGATAGACACAAATCTTTGAGCAAAAGTTCCATATCCAATTGCTTTCTCTTTTGAAGGAAGAATCTGAAAAGTTATCAAGGTGCTCCTCCTCTTGTTATCTAAATTAATCAAACCAAACCTCAATTAGACAGTATTATATAATGGATGCTTACTGATTTTTTTTTTTATTCTAGGAAGAATTAGTTGTTATGCACTGAAGTTGCCTTTGCAAATACTTTCCCTTGTGTACTTCAGCAATCTGAAGAGTTAAACATTCCTGTATTTCAAAATACAGTGAGGACTTGATAAACACTGTATAAATAATAGGATTGTCTTCAAAGATAAATAGGCTGTTAGCTTTCCACTGTTGAAGAAAAAGAATGCTTTGGGTTCATGTGAAGAATGGGTGGTGTTTGAGATTTGCTCTTTCTTGCAACTATTTATCTTCCTGCCATACAGCACTTAATGGTAGAAACCAAGGAAAGGGTTATGAAATTTAGGAATGGAGCAACCAAAATCTGACATGCTTTAAGAAAAATTCATAATTGCAATACATTTTAAAAGGCACTTTAAAGTCATTATGGAATCTCACAGCTGCAGCATAATTTCCAGTTTTTTTCTTGTTTTTCAAATTGTAAAAATTCTTCATCCAGAACAATGCAGTTCAAAATACATCATTAGTTCCTGAACTCACACTTCATCATCCAATGATCTGTTTTAGTAAGGGAGTGGAAACCAAAATAAGTAATAATATATGTTACAGAGAATTGCATACATTAAGATCAATTGTTATAATATTTCATCTCATCTTTGGATCTGAAAGTATGTATTTTCTGTAAATGATAATTCTACAGGCAGAAGGAAATTAGATCAAATGGAGGAAATTAGATCAGAACTTGCAACAGAGGAGGAGAATAATGTCCTTAGAAGAAAGAATTGGGTAGCTGGAGTCACTTTCAAGGGATGTGGTCAAGACACCATTGCTACACACATTAAAGAATTAGTTAGATAAGACATTAATGGAGATTCTAAATTGAATTGCCTGTAATAGCTGTAGGCTCTGTCTGCAGGAAGCAAGTGTTTTTCTTGTTTGACTTCACTGATTGCAGACAAAAATCTGTTTTGGTGTCTAGTAGAGACTGACAAGGGATTTGTTGTCTTTTTGGTATCATACATTTTAGCAACAGGCAATTTGAAATAACTACACTGGGAGTAAACTTATGTTTGACTCAAGTAGGAGGAAGACTCCTTAGGACAGCAATGTAAAAAGAACTTTAAGCATAAATAGTTCAAAGCTAACTGATTTTCACTTTAATGGAAATTTTATCTTCTCTATAGTCAAAGCAAGAGGAAATAAATTCTTAAAATAAACCACTGTGGACAAAATGCAGGATTCTTTTACATCTTGCAGATGGATGTTGGCACAAAGGTAAAATGAAAACGTCTTCATTTTGACTTTTCTCATTTGCACTTATCTGAAAATATAAACAAAATGCATAAAAATATGCAGAGATAGCTATGAAATAATATACAATTTTGCATGTGGATAATGAAGGAATGTAAGTTACTAGGTACCACTTGGCTTCCTCATCTGCAGATTAGGAACATGGCAAAACAAGTAATTAGAAACAGTGGTGGTTCTGACCTAGAATAGTTTCCTTTTAGAAAAAAAAAGATTGTTTTCCTCTCTGAGAATGAAAACAGATTTGTTAAAGTTTGAGAGAAATGTGATAGATTTTGTCTTGTTTCATTTCACACCTCAGAGTTGATTTAACTATAGCATAAAGGAAAATGTTGTCTCTGGCCAAGATAATATACAATCCATGCAGAACCACAGTACTGAGAATAACTGGCCATCTGAAAATACCTTTTCAACTTATCTTACATATTGATTACTCAGTTAGCAGGGGAGGTAGATTCCATTTGTTATTTACTTACAAAAATATTCACTCTTGAATTAAAACTCTGACAGACTGAAGCCTTTCCTTGAATAAAGTGCTGGCAGTGAGAATAACTCCTGTGTTCAATGTTGCAGACTACTCCAGAGCCCATACTTGTGTAAAGCTTTATGTTTGTGTCAGTGGCATGTGACAGTACAGGCAAAACTTGGGAGGAGCCTTGAGACAGCCCAGTTCTCAGCTCGTACATGGGCCCCAGGCTCATCTATTTTCTTCATGAAGGCCACACCCAAACTGGACCAAGCCTCAGAGTGCATTCCAGCAAGATTGCTCGTGTTCACCCTTGGTGTGACCATGCTGGCTGCATGAACTGTGCTTGTTGAGTTACCCAGCCACAGGGATGATGATCCTGGCACCACTGTGCACTTGCCGTGAGGCTAATCTACAGCTGGGCCAGGAGTAAACACAGAAAGAAAATGGGCAAAGGCCATAAAAATATGGAACCCTCCCCTTAACTCTGCCCTTTGTCCCATGGTAGAGGTATACTGCAAATTAAAGAGGATCACTTCTGAAGGACGTGTTTGTGCTTCATTCTCAAAACAGGGTGAGGAGTTCCTTCAGAAAGATGAAATTCCTCTATCCAGGGCAGATTTTCTGTTGTAGTGCTATCTGGTAAGCAGGGAGAAATGGTCACATCTCCCACCTCCTACTCAAAGGTTATCTTATCTCCTTTTGGAAAGCTATTTACCTATTCACTGAACATCCTTCTGCAAGACTGAAATATGCCACAAAAATACCTACATACTATCCATCTTCCTATGCTTGAGCTCATTGCCCTACTTCAATCTCATTGTGTTGTCTGTTCCTTTAATGCAATTCATAAGAGGTGCTTTCTGAGGGGTTTCCTGGAAATACATTCCCATTTCTTCCACCAGAGCCAGCAATAAGGATTGTTCCCTATGAACTCAGGAGGCCTGGTTACCCTGTGTCTCAAAGGTAGGGATGGAGAGAAAATTAACTTAACTGAAGAAAACAGAAATCTCAGGACAGAGGCAAGAATAGATTCATGGTTCTTCAGTATTTTTAAGTAGAACAGAATCTATTCATATTACGTGGAGCAAGAGAGCAATGCTAACCAGCAGTATTAGAGAAGAAATATTGGTTAATAAAAGTGGCTATAGCTACATGCAGGCAAATTAGATGCATTTCAGTTAATCTGAATTCTTAGGAGCTCAGCCATTGAAGTCTACTGCTAACATTTATCAATAATAACTACAATAACAATAATTATTAATCAGAGTAGTTCTGATTAATTATATACTCTGACTGTATTTTAAATGCTTTTTTTCTTTTTCCCTTATTCTTCTGGCAAAAGTAACTTATCTACCCCTTTCATTACCGCTGGCATTTCACATACACACACACACATATATATGTATGTAATAATAATAAAAAAAGAATTTTTTCTTTCATTTTAAACAGCTTTTCATTTTTCTAAACTTTCTACATAGCAAGCTTTTTTACCATGGCTTTCAGTTAATGTATATTTCTGCACTTGGCTCTTAATTTCCTGCACTTTATCCACTGTACATGCCCACTTGCTGCCAAAAATCATCATTTTTCATTTTAGTCTGAATGGTTTCAAGCTGGTTAGGTTCCATTCCCCTGCTTTCTGGAAAGTAGCAGGGGAGAAAGCTTCTTTTCTTTTAATGCTGAGTGAATAACTACAGTACTTGAAGCCTATAGTGAACCAAGTGGGCAGAGTCATCATTATCACACTGAGTCCCAATTTTAACATCTCATGATTTGTCTGAAATTCAAGATATGCAGCAATCAGCCTTCTGTAGTTAAGCAGTTCCAGCAAGATTTCCATAGAGCAAAATGCAAAGGAATTACAACTCCTTGGGCTGAACATTTTCACAAAGAGCTCTTAGGGGTTTTGTCCGATTCCTCAGGAGGTTAAAATCCAAAATAACACAATTGACGCTGTCAGCTCTGAGCTACTTCAAAGGGCTGGAATTTAACATGATAAATCTTAATGTCCTTAGCTTAGTTGTGGCTCAGACAAGCTGTTCCCCACTCCTCGGTGGGAGGCTGTGGTGGAGTGAGGAGCGGGAGGCCCCAGTGCCCTGCCGCGCCCAGGCCTCGCTCAGAGGCTCAGGAATCCTGGAATCCTGCACAGCCATGCTTTTCTGTCAAACTGCTTGTCTGGACTGACACCAGGGATGGGTGTCCCAAACTACTGCTTCCCACCTCTGCACATCTCCCGCGGCCCTGTGGCTGCCAGCACTGGAGAGGTTTGTGAGGGCTCTTTGAGAGGCTCAGCCTTCTGGCCCTCAGGTGAAATTCCAGCCAAGGGAAAGCCCCAGACAATAATTTACCACTTGGGGGACTTTGAGTGCCCCTTGCTTGCCACACACCCTCCTCACTGCTCTCACCTGGGTGCAGTGTGCAAGTTGCTCCAAACTTCCACCTTATGTCACCAGGCCCAAAGTCCTACAATGTCACCCAGCTTCTTTCCTACTCCTCACAGGTGGAAAGAGTCTTTATGGTACTTTCCAAAGTCCACCTCTCCAGAAACACTAGTGAGTGCTTGCTTACTCTCTCTGTTCATGTTTATCTTCTTCGGCAAACTTGCCCCCAGTTTGAGACCCTAGTCTGACAGCTATGAGGGAGGAAGGAGAGGAGAAACAGGAACCCAAAGTGTTGTGAAATGCTGGGAGAAGAAAGGACTGGAAGAGCGAGCTGGTGCTTGTCCACACGGCCAGAGCCACTCCCAGAGCCACGGGCAGGAGTTCAACAGGCAGAGTGCTGATAGAGCCCATGAAGCACAGCTGACTGGTGGGGCAAACCTCCCTCACCTTCCATGGAAGCAGGAAACACCAAAGGATCATAAGAGACAGCTCACAGGAGTCTCCATGATGTAGACTACATCAAGTGCCAGACTGCCTCATCCAGCCATGCCACTGGCCCTTCAGAGTGGAGAAAATTAAGGCTTATTTCACAAATGGCTCTCTCCTCTTTCCCTGACTGGAAGTGGCCACCAAATATGACTCTGCAGACAAATGATTTCTGTCTCTCTCAAAGCTTCAGTGTTGGGTTAGTTTATGAGAACTTTAGCTGTCAATCTCTCAACTCTTCCAAGCCAGTCCCTAAAAATTTTGCTGCACTCAAGCAGAAGACAACTTAAAATTTTTTTGTGTGTGTAGGTCACAAAGCAAGACCTTCAATTATAAGTCTGAGACAACTGCCTATGGTCACTTCCTCTTGAGGCAGTTTTCATTTGATGAAACAGCTCTCTGTCTAGACTAGCATAGTTTTTATGTTCTCAGGGTGATTGCTTGATGCAGGGTCAGGCTTTTTTGGAGTTACAATTAAGTTATCTCACTGAAAACCCAAAGCAAACCCCAACCCCCAGACCCTGGCTATGCACCACACATTACCCTCAGTGCACCCAGCTGTAAAGGAGTGTCCAGGCTCTGAGCTGGGCACTCATGGGTGGCTGGGCATGCTGCCAGTCCTTCCTATCAGTCCCTTCTGTTACTGGCTTGCCCTGGCTGTGATGATAGAAAATATTTTGATGAACTTGATCAAATGTTTCCTCTCTGGTATGGAAAGTATTAACTTTCTTCTCTTTTACTGCCTGCTATAGTGATGGAGTTTTTTTAATAAATATTATCTTCTGAAGGAGCATTTGTATCAGCTATAAGGTCCTTCTTGATAGATTCCCTCTCCTGTTTTCCAAAATCAATTAGGACATTAGGAGTAATGGTTGCACTGATTTATAACTGTAAGTTTTTGAGGATGCAGAGCAGCACAGGCCTATGGATTCAAGGAGTTTAAAGCTATTGGCTTCAGTAGGTTTTCACTATACAAAAATAAAAGTGCGTAATTTCATCATAGGAAAGTAAGTACAGGTGTCAGTACCTTTTCTGTGTTATTGGGACATTTGTACTCATGCAAAAGAAAGATAAAGGAAATACACCCTATCAGCAGCTTATTGTACTGGGTATAAATTACATTCAATTAAAAATCTTATGTTGTTTTTTTAAAACCCTAAAGAAAGAGGAAATGCATTTCTTTTCAGAATCCATAAAGAAGGCATGGGATACTTAAGAAAACAATTTGCTGAAGACTCATTAGGTCAAAGCAGGTCTTGGAATTTTGCCTCTGGCTCTCTAATGATCCATGAAAGTTGAATTCAATAAGAAATGATTTAACTGTAAAGTAGTTGAACTGAGCCGACTTTTGCTTGCAAGGATATTTTTTTAAAGCCCTTTGATGTGTAAATAATATTTGTTTCTCTTGGAGTTAGAGGCTTTCCATAGAAATATTACCAAGATGCTTTGAGATATTTTGCAGCCATATTGACCTTTGTGCCTTTTTTCTACTGACAATATCACATACACCCAAAACCCAATAGCAGGAACTTACGGGATATGCACAATGAGGCTGCTGGTCTTGAGAGACTTTTGAAAGCTCATACATTAGACTCTCACTTTCCAATCCATTAATTCTGCTGTTCTCTGCCTGTTGGGAGTTTTGTTGTGTCTTGTAAGAATAACAGATCACTGTTGAAGCTTTTAAGATCTGTTACCAGGAGAAGCTGCTGTGCAGACAGTGTGTCTCCACTAGCCTGGCACTTTTGGCTGCCAAATTTTCTTTTCTTTCTAGTGTATTTTTTTTTCCTTAATAAAACATTATTTTCAAGAATGAGTACTGGAGAGGTCTCTTTTTCTCTTGGACTTGAACTTCACAGAGTGATATTTTATACACAGACCCGCCAGAGGATGGCACAATATGTTGGAGCACTGCACCTGCCATTGAAGAACTTGGGCTTATTAAACTTACGTGATGGGGGTTGCCCTGCAGACCCCTCTAGGCAGATGTCTGGCAGCAGCTGACTTAGCATAACTTTGCACAAACTCCTTTACCCTCAGGAAAGTTCCTCCTGGAAGACAACTTGTGTGAAATTTCCTGGGGCAGATTTACCTTAGGGCAAAGCATTATGTCTTGTGGCTGCTTTGCCTTTCCCGCTGGCTGCAGTTGTGCCTACATTCAGTATGTAAAAAAACTGCTGCTGTGAGTTCCTAAATTTGCACACTATGTAGATATTTTGCCTAGAAAACTGCAGGATGCTGAGAGACTCTGCAGTGCAGTGGTGACCACAGCATGGAAACCAGGCCAAATTTGCTGCAGATCTGATTCTCTGGACCTGCCTTGGCTTGTAGGGAAGCATTCTGCCTACAGAAGGGAATTGATTTCATAGGCTTGCACTGCCAACCTGATGACATATTTGGTGAGTATAAAGAGTCTTAAGTGTAGCTTATTAAGACATTGTTAAGGATTTATCATTCCAGAAAAGGTAATGTGTAGAAATTGGTGTGTCAGCTGGTGTAAAAAACCCATCTAATAGGGAACAAGTGCAAAATAGTTTGTTAGACTATTGCACACAAAGGCATTCTCAGTGCAGGCTAAGAAAACCCTCATGGCAGGTTATTGCAGAATACCTTGAGAGCTGTAAATCCACATCTATCTGCACACTAACTTCCCCATCCATCCACATGAACTCATTGCACATGACACTGATTTTAGAGCAGAACTCCCCACTGGCTTTTATAAACATAAAAATCAGTCCCCTGATTTCCCTTCTTTGAAGACCATTCTGGTATATATCTGTCCTTTATTCTTATTTATGTTTTAGCTTAGTGTGATATAAACTACCTTCCATCCAGGGATAGCTAAGCACTTTGCAGTATTCAGTTAACAAAGTCTCAAAACACAGGTAAATAGTCCCATACCAGAAAACGTGCTGGGTTTGTGATTATTCAAAACAGTCTTATGGTGAGCCAATGTGCCTGTATTTTTCACTTCCCTCCAAACTCTGACTTTCAGAAAATCAGTAAATATTCAGATCAAATATACAATATTTTTTAAGGGAAAGGAGGCCAAGAGAATTGAAGTGCTGGTGAAAAGTGTGCAGTTGAAGAGCTACAGAGAGCCTCCTAACATGCAATAATTTGTCCTCATGACCCCAAATGAGTGCGAGTCATTTTGTATCTTATAAGCCAAGCAGACCACTCAAGTATGTTTACAGTAAATAAATTTCCAGATATTTCATACTACTGTAATTTATCAGTTAAAAGAAAAGACCCAACCACCCCTGCTCCTACTGAACTGCATATGAGTAGAAGTAATGCAAGTTGTGGACTTTCTATTAATTTAAGGAGAATGGGTGTATTGAAATATATAGAAATTTGATAACAGGGATGTAACAAGGCTGATTTATACTCCTTTAAACTTGCTGGCTGGAGACCTGGATGAGGTAAACTGCTGAGATGAGCCCTGACCTTAGCCTTGTTTTGCAACTACTGTGCTTAGCCAGGGAGGGACAGGGTAAGATTTCAAAAACTCCCCGTCTCACAAGTGTAAATTGGGAATTCCTTCCATTCCCATCTTAAGGGTCTCTCACTATCAGGTTGGTTGTGCTGTCATGGTTTAAGAACCAGCTACTCTGTCCATTGGGGCTGTACATAGATTACTTGGTTGCTCTATCAAGCAGATTTCTTCTGTTTCTGTTCTGTGAAATAGTGTTGCATGCTGGATTGGGAAAGTGAAATCTTTGCATGTGCCTATGTCTTCACACAGGACTAGAAGTGTGGTCATGCTTGATTTCCCATCCTGATATGGGAACAGAGAAATGCTGCAAGGTCCTGCAATTTAGCTGTGCTCTTCCATTTCTGCTCTCCTACTTTCATCCTGCAATGAATTTCATATGCTACCCTATATCTTTCAGACACTAATAGGTTTCATTCACTGCTAACTTGGTTTCTATCTGAGCAAAAGGGAAAAAAATTGCAAAGATACAATTCTTGGTTATCAGTGGTTTAACAGTGCAGTTATATTAAGGTATTTAATACCTTCTGCCCTCAATAAACATCTTGTGCGTTCTGCATTGTTTTAGATGATTTTCACTGTTTTAGATGAAAAAAATATCAGATTATAAATATAAACCTGTGGTGTGCATTATTCTCCTAGTATTTTATTTACTATCAGGAGCTGCTCCCTGCCCTCCTTAATATCTTTGCTTCCATAACAAAACAACTTATGTAGGCTTTTTCCCTTTTTTTCCACAGTATCTTAACAGTGTGGGTATCTTTCTGCCTTCTCTTTACATGGTTCTCCAGTGACAAGGATAGGGGAAGGAAAGAAATTCATGCAGAAAACACCCGTATTTATTGAGCTTCCACTCTGTGATAGATTGGAGCTGCCTCAGAGATCATCAGAGCCTATTATACATGTGCATTTCTCATGGGATTAATTTAGGCCTGGAGGAGAGAACTCATTAGATGGGTCTTTAATGAGGGTTTAGTCCTGACTCTAGAATTGATCCTTACTAAACTTTCACGCTGCACAGATCCCTTGTTTGAATTCACCTGCTCTATTTAAGAGTCTATAGGCTGATGCTTTAATGCTGATTTCAATTTGGTTGGTAACCTACACTAATAGAAAAAGCCTAAAGCATCAGTCTTTTTACAGTTTTTTGGGTGGCTTCCAACAGTTTCCCTGAAGATATCCAGCCATTTGACCAGAAGACTTACAGGACTGTTAGAAACCAAAGATCCGTGAAATTTTCTCCATAATCTCTCAACACAAATACAACCAAGCTGAGTAAATTTCTGCACCTTTATGGTTTGGCTGATCAGATCTCATCTGACCAAATCTGAAATGTAACAGCTTTGAATTTATTCTGGAAGAGGGACATAACTCTAAGCAGTGATCTTTTCACCTAGGAGAATTTCCCTGTGGAAACAGAGCTCATGTCTGGTGAAAACAAGAGCAATCCTTTACAGGGATGTGTTGGCACTGCATCTTTATGCAGTCTCTTCATCTCAAATACATTGCCAGAACTTACAGTTTATATGTAGGGTATCCAGAGGCTCAAGCTGTGGTCCAAGTCATGGAATTGGTGGCCAGATATAAAACTATTAATTACATCATCATGAGCACTCAGGATTGCTGGTATTATGATGGTAGCTGTACTGAATCTGATAGAAAGGGCTATGTTGGTATTAAAAAGCTCCAATACATACAGTCAGTCAGTCAAAACAGCTGTGAAAACATATCTCAGTAACACCATCTGATTGTTCTGGTACTGGGGTGAGCTGATATGAAACAAGCTTGATGCTTGTCACTGGAGGTGAAAAATCACTGTTGCAACTTTCCATACAAAAGAAGATGTTTATTCTTTATACTTATTGATGCTAAGGGGAAACAACAAGTCAAGGATGTTTAGCACAAGATTTTACTTTCTTATGTTTTTGTTAGCTAATGGATGTCTAAGTCCTGCTGAAAGAACAAAAATTGCTTTAGAAGAGGAATCTGAAAGGGACTTCTGCTTTAAATTTGTAATCACTAGTAGGTGACTCAATTAAATGGACAAGTCATATGTGAGACTAGCATAAATTGCTGAATATCTTCACAGAGTTTCAAAAGCAATAAAACATGTTTTTGTAACACGTTTCATGCAAGAATTTAAAAACTCAGAAGTTCAATATCAGGACCTGTATTTTACTAATATTAAAAGAAAGGCTCAAAAAGATCATAAAAAGTAGTGCCAGAAGTCATCTTATGACCCCAGATAAATAATCTTGATTTAATTATGGTGGGATGCCCAAAAAATTGACCAGCTTTGATTCTAGATTTTGTTTTCTTGCTGCAATGCCATTAATCCAAGGTAAAAGAAGGGGAAAAGAAAATTACTACAATTCTTCTGCATCCCTTTGAGCTTTTTGGGAATGCTTTGCCTGTAGGATCAATCAGTAGTCAGTTGTGCTCATACTCTTGTGAGATACTTTGGTGCCTAAAGATGTGGATCTTCATTGTCCTCATGTGCTTTTGCAAATGTGTTTTAACAGACCCAGAGATCCTTTTTCAAAGAGGGGAATATGGGAGATTGAAGTGGAAATAAGATTTAAGAGCTTCAGATGTTCATTTGGACGTCTCTTCCTTACTTACTTGACAAAAGTAGAAAGTATAAAAGTAGAACTAAAAGACCAAATCAGCATAAAAATCTGTAATATTTTTTGAATCTCAAAACTTGTTCTCATGGGTGATCTCCCAATATCCATCATTGTCTTATTTAAAATGCTCTGAGATAATGTTATATGTCTTTAATTTACTCTTTAAATATGCTGAGCAAGTATCTCTAGATTGTTCTTCACCCTTGAACAAAGTGAAAGGATAGAATAAAAAAAAGGTATGAAAGTGTGTTACTTGCTGTTGAGGGCTGAACACCTACAGCTGTCAGGATCAACACTGATTAGCATTCCCATGGTACCAAGAAGCTTCCAATCTGGAGCTATCATATCTGCAGTCTTCCTTTTAGCCTCATTTTAGTCTCACATATCTCATTCAACAGATGGTTTCTTGGCAGGAAACATTACATTCCTTAAAGCAACATTAATACAGCACTTATGGGAGTGGCATAATTGTTCAATTATTTAATTGTCTGTACAGAGCCATAAAATGCTGTTATGCTTTGGGAAAAGGAAGCTTTTTTCCAAAACAGGAGTCAGCTATACTATTCAAGCAGAGCTACAAGCATTTTTGACTCCTGTGCAATTGGTATGAAAAATCAGATTGGTAGCTCTAATGGAGAGAAATCTGTCTCTTGGTTCCAGAAAAATGCCTGGGAGTCAAATTGTCTGCCAGTGGGATTGTTTGTGGTAAGGAGCTCTGATGCCCTGCACAATTATTTTCAAGTACAAATAAAAGAAGTAAAATTCTTTGCTCCATATGAAGTTCCCCCATCCCATTTAAAGGTTGTTATGTGATCCAGCATGGAAGGACAGCTGAAGGAAGTTGTCAGCTTTTGGTATAGTTTTGAAAGCAATTGTGAACTTTCTTGCACATCAGGGAGATGATGCCATGCAGATTATGTGTCTGAGTCTCTTTGGACTGTCAGTCTCTTTAGATGCTTCCACAGTCCTAAGGTCCCTGGTAAGTAGTCTTGCTTAAAAACAAGAACTCACAGAAATGTGTGGTAGAAGGGTTGCTGAGCACCACAGAAATAATAAATCCCTTCTCTGAATTTCCAATTCCAATTTGCTCTGGTAGTACCAGGACTTTGTAAGGAAGTAAAAGGGTGAGGGGACACCTGGAAGGGTCACGGTGTATAAATTTTTGCTCTTAATATAACTCTCCCTGAGAACTTTGGGATCTGAGCATGACAAGCATAATTTACAAAATATTTCTTTGTCCTTCTGTGCTCTAACACTGCATACCTGCAGAACCTGGGTGTGATTTCCCGACCTGCTTTTTATTGTGTTGGTGCTTTTGATGTATGGTCTGGCTATTTCTGTTTGCATTTACATTCATAAATTACCAATGCAATTTATACATGTCCAGACCTGATTTATGCCGCAGAATCATGTTTATGGTCATGTTTGTGCTATCATTTCCTAAAAGTTAACAGAAAGTGTTTGGCTGCTTTATGAGGTCCCACATAAATGCTGAAACAACGGCTGGCAATGTGTGAGCACTGACATTACTTAAATATATATATATGGCCATTGTTAAATTAACAACCTTTTTATTTATAATACTATTATAAGACTGATATGTTTATATCCATACTGTCAATGATAACCTTCCTGCCTTTATTTCAGGCTTAGCTGGTAATGTTTATATTAGGCTTTTATGTCAATGGGTTTTCAATGGCATTAATGTCACACACAAAGCAACCTTAGGCCTGCAATATCATTCATAATGTTTTGATATGGATTTTGTATCTGTCCCTTTACTGTTAACATGAGTATAATTTACGTCTGTTTTTCACTGGAAGGATTTTTGATGCTTCAGAACCACAACATCTGTCTCTGAAGACACAAAAGTTGCACTTGATGAAAGCCTAGCTTTCAGATTAAAAAAACACCTTGTTATCAGGCTCCTCCAGGTTGACAAGAAATAAAAATCCCCTTGCTCTCTTCAAACAGACATGAGAGAGACAGTCCCTTTATCATTTAGCATACCTCTAGTCCAACAAGGCAATAGCTTGGGTATGTGCTGTCCTCTTCTGAAATAGGACTGGAAATCAATTATTATTATTGTTGGTATTTCAACGGAGTTTAAAAGAGGTAGCTAGTCTTGTCTGAATGACTGACTGTTTGATTTGCTGTTCAGACTGAAGAAGGGAAATTTCAAACAAAGGAAAAAGGATGATTTGAGTGTTTCTATGAAACAGTAAAAAACCCCAAACAATAAAATGACAAGTCAAACTAAAACAAATAAAAAGAATCCCAGTGCTTTTTAAAAATTAAATGAAAATGTTTCTCTGATTTCAAAATTATTTGCACATTAGGACCTGATTGCACAAGATGCTATTTAAACCTATGCTACAACATCACCTTAATAAATTTAGTCCAAATAGATGTAAACAGATGGGGCAGATTTTGAAGGTCCAAGGTTACACAGCAGATATTTATTAGGGCTGAATAAAGAACAGAAGAGGATTTAATTACCTACTTGCCTTCACCACCAGTCTACACTTCAAGATAATAAATTGTCCTATAGAAATGCAGGCTGAAGAATCAAGCCTCCAAATCTATGAGGTGGATGTGGACTTGAAGTCTTCGAGTGAAGCAGAAAAAGAGAAAGGATTTAGGGACACAGAAAGGACGTGTACAGAGAGGACATTAGCAAGAATTCACATGGAAACATGAATAGGTGATGATGATGATTAGTCATTATGTTGAGATCTAGACTTATGGGTATGGAAACCTCATTCAGGAGTCATAGAGGGAGAGAGAGAGGTGAAAAAGATAACACAGTGGGGTTCTGATACTGTGAGTGCTGCAGACATATGGATGTGGGGAACCATACAGGGCCTGGAAGAACAGGTGGACTGCCTCAGAGTACATGGAGGAAGGATGGGTGACTTATCCAGTGCCCTCAAACATGAGAGGGTACCACATGTGTGGGCTGTGAGGAGTGGGTGCAGAGATATATCTGGGTCCCAGTGCTTGATCCACTACTTTTATGATATGTATATACCTGCGGGCTTGACCCAGAGAAAATGATAATTTGTAATTAGACATAGAGAGGTATTTAAGGATGCCAGTGACTTTATAAGAAAGACAAAGAAAAGTGAGGAGATGCTCTAAGTCACTGTTATATTTACATTGAAATATCTTTGTATTATTTTCACAGAAGTTAATTTGTGTTTTTCCAACCTTTCTTTTATTCCTTCCTCCTTTATCCTAAAAATAATGTTTTAGTGTTGACCTCTATCAGACTTCACAGGATGAATGTGATGCCTCTACTTGAGACATCATTGTGCCTCACTACATGACTTTGCACTGAGGAGGGTCTCTATATGCCTAGCATATACATTGAAGTAATTTCTTTGCTGAAGACAGTGGGAATTTTGCCAGTGATGTCAAAGGAGATAGGATTTCAGCCAAACCATTTCAGTAATGTAATTTGGCATAAGTCCACTAAAATCTGTGGAGTTACTTGAATGTACATCAGCTAAGAATCAAGCTAATAAGATAAATATTACTCAGCATAGTCATGTAGATGTTTAAGAAAGGTTATGAAGAAAAGAAGTAGCATATGATACCTGTAATTTTGATTCAAACACATGCATATAAGTCATAAAGGAATTTGGATGGCTACAGATTTGAACACAATTTAAACTAAAATGACACCAAGGCTGTGCTGTGATTTCACAGAGCTGTGCTCACCCTGAAGGCTTAGACTGAGACAGAAGGAAAACCCAAGGGAACAAGGTATTTTAAAACTGCTTACTGCTGAAGCTCTCTATTTTCAGTTATTAGAGAGCGATATTTAAAGGGTAAATAGTAATAAAGAGGGTAAATATGCCTGGTGCTTACAGTCAGGTGACTGTATGGAGGCTATTTTAGTAGTTTATGGAAAACTAGACTACTTAGTTTTCAATATTTAGCATGAGATTCAAGGATATGGACAAGGTAATATCAGATTCCATTAGTGGATGCTTGCAAAATGCAGAGTGGTTGTTTCACACAGGAAAAGGCTGATGAGAACAAAAGGATTTCAGATGAAGTGGAACATACGGTTGCAAAACAGATTTCTATAATGAATTCTGAGGGGCGCATCTGTTATTATCTACGTGATATAAAATTGCTCTTTTTGTCTCATTTCACTCAGTTGCACAAGATGCAATCACATCAAACAGGCATGTTCAATAAAACTGTGATCTGACTGATTAAAATGAACAGCAATCTGTTTTCTTCTGACAGTCACACAGCAACTTGAATAGCAAGGACTATGAGCGTGGAATTGAATAGCCACTTGGAATTGATATTAATGTTCGCGAGTGCTGTTAAGGCATTTGACCAAATCTGTCCATCCAATGAAATAACATCCCTCTATCCTTAAATCATTTAAACCACAAGTAATTTGTGAGGCATATTCGGTAACATCCTGCTGCTCCTCTTCACTTCCAAAGCCTTCTCTGGAGCCACTGCACTGCTTTTCTATGCAGCATAAATACCAGCAAAGGAAGTGTTCCTGGAAGGAAGGCATGGGCATCTGTTAGCAAGACTGTGGGAAGTTTCCATTTGCAGTAGCAGGAAGAAGGTTTGCGTCGAAAAAGGCATCTTGATGGAGTCATTTCCCCTAATTCCAACATTTGGCCTAGGCTTTCTGTTCACTCCCTGTGTAGCTGAGAGTGGAGACATTACCCTTCCCTTCCAGAGAAAAGTTAATTCTGCTTGTGGAGACACATATTGGTGGTGGAGACTAAAATGTATTTAGAGATGTTTCCTGATGAAAATGTTAAACCATTGGATTTTTGTCATTTTCCTACAAAATCCATTGTAAGATATTAGTACCATTGGGAGAGAGTGCATTCTTCTCTCTTGGAGCAGGCAGCCTTAAACTCATTTATCTTGAACATGATGAAGTCTAAAATAGCAGTCAAGGGGTCATATAAATCTGCCTGCTCTGTTGTTAATGTGACATAGCTGAGAATCTACTGATTCTAGTACTCAGTCTCATAAAGCGGTACACTTGATGCCTGTTTTGTTGTCTACTCCAGATGTTGTTCCTTTATCTTAAGGGTCCCAAACCCATAAAGAGCTTTCAAAAGGTCTTTGGAGGACTTCTATCATGAATGCAGTAAGTATTTCTATTTGCACTTCCTTTCCTTGTGGTTTTGAAAATCTATATTAGCTTGCATAATATATTAAAATACGGAAATAAATTTAAGGGAGATGAGCAAAAGTATAGTGAATTCATTCATCCCCATACTCTTTTTTAGTAGTATCTCTTTGGTTCTCTGTTAAGACCTAAAATATTAAACAATGAACAGAAAATTTCAGGTCAGATATGTAAGGCATAAACCATACATAGCCTCCAGATCATAAAGTCATTTTATATGTAACTTTTTGCTCTTTTTTTTTTTTTAGTGGACATTGATGTTCCATTGAAGTAAAGAAGAAAAACACTTAGAAGGGAAACTGAAATGTAACATGTCTGTAGATGACAGATATTATTTGACTTACAAAGAGGTAGGAACAATGGGTCGAAGGAAAATAAGCTTCCTCATGTATCACTGTTTAGGATAAAGTCCAAGATCTCCCCCCTCCCCACTTGTAAATATTTTATGGAGCAAGGAGACCAGTTTACTTGACTTTCTTGCCAAGACAAATACTTGTGCTGCTGCCCATCCTCTTCAGGACTGTTGGAAGAGAAACCTGTATCTGGAGAAATAAGACCTTTTGCTCTGTATGTATCCTCCTCCTCCTCCTCTTTATGCATCCATTAGTAGGTGCTATTGGGAAAACAACACTGTTGGACCTTTCCTCTAATGAAGGATAAATCTCCTTTTTTGCCCCTGTGATGGGAATTATAATTTAAAAAAGCTTCACTTCTCTGTACACCTTTAATGCAGAATGACCTTAGTTAAGCTCTTAAAAGACAAAATTCTTAGAAGAGCAAATGTGTCTCCCTGTGTGCTTTTCACACAACAATTTTATGTCAGCATTTCAGCACAGAGGAAGAAAAACTGTAGGGTTGTATTTCATGTGGTTGAAGTCCCCATTTTTCTCATTCCTCTTTCTATTCTCTTGACAGAAACTTCAAGGCTGTGAAAGTTGCTTGGCAAGTATTTTCAAGATCCATGTAAGACTGTCATGGCACATTGAGTGACTTGGAGTTTCTTCCCTGCCAGCACAATTAGATTATGAATAAACCAATTGTCAGAAATGTTTCTGTGATGACTTCTCATCTTGACAAGCCTTTAATGAAAAATAAGCAATATGAGTTTCTCAGGGACAAGGGAGGAAAGGGGAGAGAGAAAGGTGAAATATTTATATTCATTAAGGATTTTGTTTATAAAGTGAATTAAAAAATTATACTTTCCTGAAAAAGAAAAAAGAGGACTCTACTTACTGCTCTTTGCAGGCAGGATAAAATAACACAGTTAAGCATCTAAAAAGTCTGTGTTCTCTGTAAATTAGCAATAGACTATAACAGAATTGTCTGGCATGCTGTGCTGCTTTTGGCTTGGCCAGAGCTAATTTTCTTCATAGTAGCTACTACGGAACAGTATTTTGGATTTGTGTTGGGAACAGTGTTGATAATTTAGGGATGTTTCCATTACTGCTGAGCTGCCCTTGCACAGAGTCAAGGCCTTTGTGCTCCTCACCCCACCCCACCAGTGAGGAGGCTGGGGGTGCACAGGTTGGGTGGAGACACAGCTGGGGCAGCTGATCCCAGCTGACCACAGGGATATCCCATTCCATATGGCATTGTGCTCAGCTGGGGGAAGAAGAAGGAAGGGTCGGACATTGGGAGTGATGACATCTGACTTCCCAAGTCGCCATAGGTATAATGGAGCTTGCCTGTGTGTTTTCAGTAGACAGGGACACAGGACGTCAGTACAGGGCAAATCTCCCTCCAGTAGTTCCACTGATGACAGGGCCATCTTTTCCTTTTGCAGTTTTTTACCTTTATGACTTGCTTTGACCACTTGCATGTCATTAAAATAGTATTGTATCTTGCATTTCTAGTATCTCATTAAAAGTTGTTTTACAGAACACTTTCTGCTGCCATTTTTAGGAGATATCTCTAATATCTTTTATTTATTTTCATCCTCCTATGCTATGTGATGCTAAATTCATTTGTCTGAGCAAGAAGACACTGGAAATAACTATTGCAACTGCAAGAAACTTGAATAATTTTTAGTCACTTTTCTTAGCTATGGTTCTTTCCATCAGGAGGCTTACAAAAGTAATTTTAAAAATATATTAAATCAGGTAAATTAGACAAGTAGAATTAGTGTAGAGGGTATTCTTGTGGATCTGTTCTGTCCACAGTGTCAGAGAAACTGTCATATTTTCATAAGATTCTGCATTGGGAAGTAAACACACACTAGAGATCATTAAAGTCAATGATGGCAGCTTAAAAAAAACCAGAGAATAGCTTGTCCAGAAAATGTACAAATCTTTTCTGGAAAAACTTTATTCATAAACCCAAGCCAGGTCACATGAAGAGACTTTGTCTATGGGAGTGGTGTCAGGCTTGCTTGTTACTCACTGTGCTGTCAGTCAGGGACAGCTGTCTCCAGGGGGTGGTCTCCCTCGAGCCCCTCAGTCAGAATATTGTTACCTTCTTTGAAATCCTCTGTAAATGTTATCTTGTGATATCTGAAGCTCTCACAGGCAGCCCATGTGACAGACAGGACTGTGTCACCCTCATTGTTTGCCCAAGTGAGCTGAATATCCCACCATTTCCTTGAACTTTGTCTCCACCCCTCTCCCCACTTACAGATTTTTGTTGCATTTGTCTATAATGTCTAGCATCAAAAAGCTTGTGTCTGAGGATCCACCTGTCATCCTCAATAAACAATAATAAAAATGAGAGCGGGACTGTTTTGGCATCTCTCTGATTGCTTCTCTGCCAGTAAAAAAGAAAATCTTGACAGAATATCAGTTTCCCAAGGAGAGGGCAGGCACGTCAAGGTGGGAGAAAATCATATTTATTATCTTAATGATTATTAAAGCTTCATGCAAATGTTCTCAAATCAAATTCTGATTTTGCAATTCTTCTGAAATCAGTAGGCAGATGTGGCTTAGTTATGTGGTCTCTTTTTCGCTTCTTGCTTTAATAACTTCAACAATTAATATATATGAAAGAAAAAAAAAGAGTTTTACAGACACCTGTCTCCACTTTAGTTTGTATCTGCCCACTACTCCATGTGCTGAGTGTAAGCTGAGTGTTTTCCATAGCAACCTTCAGACTAGTCAATTCCCAGGCACAAATTCTGGAAGAAACCCTGAAAGTATTCAGAAAGGATTATCAAACATTGTGCATTCTTCCAAATACAGTAATTATTCAGATACTTAAACTGCAGTATTTAGCTTATTGGATAGTGCAGTATATTAATTTTGGCTACAACTTCATTGTTTAAGTTTCAGATCATTAATCACTTCATTTTACCTTGACCGTGATCATATTTATTATTCCCCCACCCACTCTTTGGGTAGGGATTTTCTGATTTGACACTAACAATTACATTATTCGAATAATAAATTAAATTGAGTGTGGAGATCAGGTAGCATCCTTTGAAAATGGTACATTCCAATTAGATCCATCTCTTCTGCACCCATTTATTAATAAATTAGCATGCAATGATGAGTGCAATGCTTAATGGAACTGGGGATTTGTGGTTTACATTTGTGTTGATATTCTTTCCTTTCAGAAATGTAGAGAGAGGCATTTATGGGGTAAAAGAATTGCAGCAAATGAGGACTGTCTTGTTCAGTTTGTGGACACCTTCTGAGCAATCATAATTTGGGAGTAACAGCTCTCCAAGGTTTCAGTGGCTAGCAATGAATGCACTGCTAGTTGCCAAATCTAAGCATATGTACTTCAGTGGATGGAAGCAAGCAACCACTGCACACAATTTCCACAGCAGACCTTCTCTCATATATCTGCCAACCCTTTTCACTGCCTTAATGTGGGTTCAAATTTGAGTTCTTAGATAATTTTTACTTAATCTCAGCAGCACACCTCTTCAGAAAACCTTTTAACCTTTGGATATGCTCAACTGCAAGTTGTCTGAAAGCTAAAAAGGAATTTTGGCTTTTGCTTTAACTGTTGAAATGAAACAGCCAAGCAAACTTTTGTGAGTTTGTCACTTCCAAATTCAGAGTTTGAGTCCAGACGGTGTGCCTGACTCATCTGGTGTCACTTCTGTCTACATTTGGGTTAGCTAAATCAAGAAGAGTGTGAAGACAATTTGGCATGTTGAGTTTCTCAGGAGGCAAGGACTCATGCTCCAGCTTGGTATCAATGTCATTGCTTTGTTGCAGTTTTGTTGCTGTATTTTCTTTCCCCAACTGTGATTGCTACTAGCTCATTTACTAGTTTTCCTTGATCAGCACTGGTGGGATTGACAGAGCTTTTCTAATGTGTAAATAGCTCTTTGATGGGAGACCAACCCTCTCTGCACAACCGTGAAATCTCAGTGCACAGAACATTATCTCACTTTAAGCTTCTCCATAAATAGAAGGCTGCATATTTAGTGCTTTTCATCAGAAGATTTCAAAACATTTTACAAGAGACGATAAGTGTATTTATAGTGCAAGTGTATTTATAGTCAGGAAAGACATCAGATTCTGAGACATCAAAACCAGATGTAAATGTAAAGCTTTTTTAGAGGGCTATTGGGAAAACTTGTCTTGCTATCTAAGCCAGTGATGTCCCTCTTTCTGTGATTTTCTAAGCCAAGAGTACGTTGCCTCTTTCCTGAAGCTGACAGCTTACTAGAGCTGTCAGTCTTTTTCTCTTTGTGCTTTGTTTATGCCAAATTTTCAACTGGTAGATCTAAGATAAGCAATGGGCAGCTGTGGCCTCTGCAAAAATGTAATAGTCCTAGTGGCTTGTGTAGATTAACAGGTTCTGCACTGGGCATGAGATGCTCTAATGATGTGCCCTTCAGCTCAACAGGCTACTGGGAAATCTGAAAAACCTGAGTTCAGACTTGAAGATATAAAGAAAATACTAAAAATGGACTAAAATTTTTGTGCTGCTTAGTTTTGGACCTGTTTATGATGTTTCATGCATGATAATAATGAATTAAAATATTTAAATGCATGGTCATCGTGATTTTTAAATTAAAGCTTTCCTATCAAAATATTTCAGTCAGGGGAGTGATCTCAGGTAAAGTTTTCACTGTCTGTGCTGCTGATTTACTAATTTGGATGCTAATCAGAACAGAATGTGTCAATTTATTTCTACAGAGATCTTATTTTGAACCTTTTCTCTGCAATCAGGCAGCTGGAATATTGGTTAAAAAGTTTTAATTTCTATTCATTTCTTTCTGTTCTGTCAGCTTCTCTACTGCTGTGGTGATTGTAGCTGTGAGGCATAAGTATTACCTGAACTTTCTATGACCTAATCAAGCTCAGGTAAAGATAAAAACCAGGCCTAATTTCTCTTCCTTTGTGCTCTTAGAATTCAAATGATATTTTCAAGGTAAAGGGGTCATAATCTCTTTTCTGCCAGGTATGCTTTTCTCTTTCCTCCAGGTTGTGGAGGTATTGTGAAAACTGAACAAAATCAGATTCATGTTAAGGACATGAGCTTAGTCTTTACTTTCTAATCAGATAACAGCTCTTTGTGTATAGTGCTTAGAAATCTGAGTCATGGTTCATAGCTCTGTTGTGTGAATGTGTCCAAAGGCAAAGAACAAAGAGAAGTCTGTGCCATAGAGAGTGGTTTAACTTTTTATTGGATTCAAGGTGACAGAAAATACAGCTGACAATTTAAACCTCCTACTTTCAGTAGATTATTATTGGTAGAAGTTACAAAATAGCAAAGCTTTCTTCAACTTTCCATGATTCTCCTCATGAGTAACATTGGTTTTCTGGCTATGATTACAGTAATACATCTGTTCAAGGTAGTGAAAATCAGTGCTTAGATAATTAGATATTGGAATCAAAGATTTTTCTCTTTTTGTTTTTTTGCCATGGAAGATTGAGACAAAGACAAGAGAACCATCAGTATTAGCCCAAGATTTCCTTCATCCCAACTACAGGATAAATTTCAGGAAGGACCTTTTAGGGGAGATCCTATGATGCTGTATGATCAATTTATATGATAAGCAACACGATCACTTTGAAAAAGATCAAGAAGTTAATACTTGTGCACACAAGGGTGAAAGAATGACTTATTATTATTAAGTCATTCTTATTATTAAGAATGACTTAATAATAATGACTTATTATTTCCTTCAACTCCACCCTCATTCTTCTTCTCAACCAGGGATGCATTTCTATTAGATGGTACCCACAGTCTTATTTTCTTGTAAAGATTAGATCTGCTTTGGATGAAGTTCACTAAAACCCAGTCTGATTTTAATTGCATTAATCATTTCTTGATCCTTGGTAGTACTTTTTAATTATTTTGATATTTCAGTTTCAGAGGAGGATTTCAAAAGAACATGCTGGCATCACCTAGTCAGAATTTGGGTGCAGGACTGTCTGGCTGTGAAACTGTGCGTCAGTAGCAAAGGTAATGTCCCCTACCTATGTTTCTGTAAAATTAAATTTTCAAAGTAATTTTCTTACATTACTAAATTTTTACCCCTTTGTGTAGGCTGTATATTATGATTGTTTAGTTTTAGAAACAGATGACCTAGCAACCCAAGTTCTCTTATGGATTTTTACCCCCAAGGGGAATCTTTACAGCATCTTCAGTTACCATAGCAATCCACCTCAGATGCCACTCAAAAGCTGAAAGCCAGAATTTTGTTATAAATCAGTGGAGAGAGGCAGGCACCTTTGGTGCTGACAGTGAAATTTTGGAACACTGAAATTAGCTGTCTGAAGTGCACAATGTTGATATTATCAAGATTTTAAATAATTTGTAAAGCATTATTCATAGAAAGGTTTTCCTAAGGTCACGGAAGAAGCCTGTGGTATTTTGCAAAAAGAAATGCCTATCTCCCAAGTCCCATGATTGCACTTTACCCATCTGGACAATTCATCTTCTCTGATAGTTTTCAGGAGGAGTAGTAATAATAGTGTGTTTCACTCAGTGCTTTTTCTTTTTCTCTTAAAAAATTCATCACTATTCAGCTTTCTGGCATTTCCATGCTGTTGAGGGTAAAGCTCAGCAGTTAACACAGGTAGAGGCCTGCTTTCTGATCCTCTTTCCCACTGCATTAGGTTAGCTCAAAGCAAACAGGAAATTATTTTCCCTAATAAACACCGAGCACCAAGTTCTGTAGTACAAAGATGTTTGTCCTGTGCTTATGCTGTATTTCAGTAACTTAGAAGAGCCTTTGTATTCCTACTTAGGCATATTAATCGTGCTGGAAGATACACTATCTAGAGACAATCAGTTTATGTTAGTTATCAAAAATGATTACAGTATTAGAGACTTGTTTGTCTTAGGGAAACATATAACCTTGAAGGCCTTTGGAAATCTATGGTTCCCTTCATATGCACTCCTGTTTGGCAGTGCAGGACTGATCTGAAACAAAGGACTGCACCTGAATTGAGGGTTGCACCTGAGCCAAGGGCTAAATCAACCATTCTTACATCAGACACAGAAGCTTATTGCATGAGATCTTGGGCACATATGAATCACCAAGTCAAAAATACCTGTATAAAGGAGTAGCAGGTACACACACTGTACCCTATTTTCCAGACTGTGACCTTTGTTTTCGGCTTGCTTTCTTCTGCCACATTGTCCTGCCTTTGCCTGGGGTAGAATTAATTTTCATCTTAGTAGCTGGTACAGTGCTGTGTGTTGGATTTCTCATGAGAATAACAGCACTCACTGAGTGCTGCTGCTCAGCAGTGTTTACACCAAGTCAATGACTTTTAGTTTCCCCTGCTCTGCCAGCAAGCAGGTGCGCAAGGAGCTGGGGGGAAGCATTGCCAGGACATCTGACCTGAACTGGCAGAAGGAATATTCCATGTCTTAGGGTGTCATGCTGTGTGGAAAAGCAGGGAGGAATAGCTGGGAGGGGTCAGTTGGTGCTCAGGGTTGAGCTGGGTATCAGTCAGCAGCTGGTGAGAGATTGTTCTGAGCATCGTTCATCTTTATTGGGTTTTATTCCTATCCCTCTCTCTCTGCTTTTCACTACTACTACTACTACTACTACTACTACTACTATTGTTATATTTTATTTCAGTTATTGAACTGTTCTTATCTCAAACCATGAGTTTTAACTTTTTTTCCCAATTTTCTTCCCCATCCCACTGACTGGGGACAGTGAGCAGCTGTGTGGTACTTAGTTTCTGGCTGGGATTAAAGAATTATACAACACACATACACAACTGTGTTTGGGGTGATGTTTTAATGGATTGGGCTGATGGCAACTGAGGATATCAAGTGCTTTCTCATAATCTCATTTTGCAGTAGTTGGCAAGATGTCACTTTGCCTGTCCTGCAGAGGGCAGAGAGCCAGTTCTTCCTGGCACTCCTTGGTGCTGCTGGCATGGTGGGGTCTGAGCCCTCCAAGTGCCAGTGGGACCAGTGTGCTACTCCCTGACAGCCCTCTGAGGCTGTCTGCATCTTCCTTTCCCACACCCAGCTGCAGGAGGGTCCCCCTCCCAAACCTGCCCGGAGCTTGGTGCCCAGCACACATCTCCCACTTTACTTTGAACTTTCAGGACTGAGAAATTGCCATTTTTCAGGCTCTGCAGAGCTGCACTCAAAGCTTTGCTGAGCAAGAGCAGGGGTATTCAAATACAAAGATGAAAGGGACAGAGAGGCTGTGATTCACACACTAAGACTGGTCCCTTGTTTTCTCACAAAGGTTAGGATCTGAGAGATTTCCAAGGAAGAAGCTGGACTTTGAGGTTTTTCTGAGGGGAATCATAATGCAATTCAAATTATTTTCTATTAAGTCCATGGCAAATGCCTGTTTGGTTAAAATGCTGGGATTCTGCCTACACACTCCTCTGCTGAATAAATCCCTGGGTTGTCTGCTCCAAACAAGTGACTGATCTTTGGATAATTCAGCTGTATGAGTGTGCTAAACTAATTCCCAATTATTCTCATTAGGTTCTTGTGCTCTCCTGCCCACTTCATCTGGGCTGGAATCCAGCTGACAAGGGCTCAGAGAGGCTGAAGGTGCAATCCAGGTCTGATAACAGTCACTAAAAACTCATTTATTTTCCAGGCAGTGACATTTATTTAATTTCCATTTTAATAGACTGTTATTTCAAATACTAATCTACATCCCAGATAGCTGCAGGTTTCTCTCATCCTATGCACAAAGTAGGAAGAAAAATATTTGCTGTCATTTGATCTTGGAATCAAATCAGTGTTTAGCAAAGCAGTTAAGCTTCTACTTAACTTTCTACGTCTTCATAATTTCATTCCATATTAACAACTGAATATTGGCTGAGTTTATTCTGCTAATAATTTTTCAGATTTAAGTAATAACACCCTTCTCAGTCCTCCTGTAACTTACTAATTAGCACACCCACTAACAGTATTAACAATTTCTATAGGCGTGACTGAGCTTTTCCCTTCTCTGTAGTCCTGTCTTTCTGGAAACATATTTTTTGAACTAAAGTATTTTTTAAGATAAAGAGGGTTTTAACCTCTATTTAATTAATAAAACCCAAAACTGTGTAAAATATTCTAGTATATTAAATTTTAATTTTGAAAGCTTATTTTTTTGAGCATGAAATTGAGATATTTTTGGAAAATTCCTTGTTTCTGTAATGTTATAAGAAAATTTCCTTGTAAAAAAGATTGATATTTTCTTATAACCTGGTTAAGGCTAGTGATAAATTCCTGTTTTACAACACTACAATCCTTCTAATTCTTATAATATATTTTCTCTAGGAGACAGACAGTCGTCAAAAGAGGCTACAGCTGTCCCTCCAACACAAGGGAGAATGCAGGGAGAGAATTATTAAATAAGCTGGTCAGGTTGTCTAGAAAAGACAGGAAGAAGAGCAAGAACTGAGTTAATTTTTGAGCCTCTTTTTCCACCAGTGTACTTGTTAATCTCTCCAAAGATAACCTTCAATTTGAATCCATGTTTCTTTATCAGCTTCTAAATCCAAGTGAGCTGGATTAATTGCGCTAGCAAAGGTTTTGTTGAGACATTTTTTTGAATATGAGGGGCAAAAAAAAAAAAAAAAGAACTGCAAGACTTTAACCACGTTCAGAAAAGAGAAATGGGAAAGTTTGGGGTTTGTTGTTCTTTTTTGTTCTTTTTTTTACTCATCTGGGGAAAGACTTGTCTGGTCTGCAGCCTTGCTGAGGCTGACAGAGCAGCTGAGGTTCACGGGGCGTGCAGAGCCTGGCAGCTCCCCGCGCCGTGTGGGATTTATCTCTGCGAAATCAATCGTAAACAGGATAAACTATCCCGAGCACCAGGCCTGCGGGAGGTGGAAAATAGGAGGTTCTTATACCACCAGTGTGGAGAAATACAAGCCTCTGAGGAGGTGAAAGAAATGGAAACAATCTGACCAACAAGTTTGTGCAGGTGGTATTGTGGGAAAAAAATTATAAACCATAAAATTAGCTTTGGCCCTTGAGAGAAAATGCTTAACAATAAAGCACATGATCAGGGACATTTTTCTTTCACATAAGTAAAATGCTATCACGTCTTGCACAGAGTCCTGGGTTCCTATGTATTAGTCAGCAGAAAAATCCTAATCAGCCATTACTGAATATTTTACAGGAAAGGATTTTTGCCATGTTAAGGTTGCTATCATAAGACTCATCATATGTAGCCTTCCAGTTTGAACTTGGCAGGCCAGGTCAGCTGCTTTTTAATTGAAAAATAAAAAGGTCATTTTCATCTTTATTTTTCTTCCAGTGTAAATCATAAATTAAAAATATTTTCATTGTACTGAACATTCTATTAAAAATTGTTTTAACAACTAGCTTATTCCTCCCCATTTTTTGTTTAGTTTTGTTTGTTTTCACTGCAATCATTCCAGCAAAGAAAATAGCAGACATTTCACTCCCTCAACCAAATATTATTTCTCTGAGAATGAAATCAAATCAAATAAATACAGCCTCATAAAATTAGAGCTACCTAAAAGCCTGGGTCCGGGTGAAGGAATGAGCAGATGAATAATTTCTGAATTCAATGGAACTGCTCATCTGCAAAAACTGTTTGGAGAGACAAGAGAGAGGGAAGTTGAGCCCCAAATGCATAAGTTGTACTATGTATTTGCAGTACATATGCTCCTCACCATGCCATCAGTGCAGCCCTGGGTGCTGGGGAGCTGTGGTGTCACACATAAAGGCATTTACAGCCTTTGGCTGCTGCTGAGATTGTGTGGCAGACAGGCAGATATATTGAACATCTGAGTCTGATACTTAAAACTATACACACCTAAAATGCCCATCCCCACTCCCTAGTTCATCCTAGAAAGAGAAACCAGATTTCTTGGTTTCCTGTGCATCTCCTTCATAGACCAGTTCCTTCTTCAGATCTGAGAGGGAAAATGGCCAAAGGGATGCTGTGCTTGCTGCACAAACCTTGCAGTAAAGTGTCATGCTCTTCTGAAACACTGTCTGAAGATATCTAAGCCATTTGCCTTTCACTGACCTTGATCATAGAAATTTCCTCTACATATCTTAATTTGAATATAAATTGCAAATTATTCACATCTTTTTCACAGAAAATGTCTAAAGCAGGTCTACTGCCTGTCTATTTATCACTTCCTTTTCTTATCTTTTCATGGTAAAGATATTCTTAGCCTGAGAATTACCACAAGAACCATCATGATTTAAGTGAGTGTGTAGAACAGGTTTCATAGAAAGCTATGGCTGTCATAAAAATGATTCTCAGTTGTTAAAGTTGATTCTGCCATTTAATGCTTCCTCATAACCTGATGCTTTAAAATAGTCTGTGTTTGGAACTTGCAACAGCTTTGCTTATCTAGATAAGCTTTCTCCTCTGAATTTTGGCCAGCAGTCCTGTATTATTTCTACAGATCAACAACAGAATCTCTGTAAGACCATCATATGTAATGTTAGGAATCCTTCAGAATTCTCAGCTAGATTCAAACAAATGTGAAGAAAAAAAGCTTATGAAAGGACTTAGGATAAACCAACATCCAGCAAACATTTGAAGTTTTGTAAAGGGTAATCATGAAGATGATCATGTCTACATAACTTAAAATAAATAAGGCATGCTCACATTTCATGGGAGTGTAGATGACTTAGCCTACTGAGGGTGTTTGGAAAAAACCATGATTTTGGGGTTATAAAGAGAAGTGTGTCATCTGTGTGCTGGTTTGAGTTCTTGTTTCCCACTGCTCTTTTTTTGACATGAACAGCTCTCAGGTCACTGTTAAAACATGTTGCTGAGATGAGGAAACTCATAGCCCTTATGGCTCACATTGTGAGAACGCCTAGACCGCAAACATCATAACAAAGAAAGAGGATTGCAGGATTTGGTCATCATAAAGAATGGAAAACCAGAATGTGCATTTAGATGTGTAAATTATTATCATCATGTCAGTAGGTGATATCTATACAATCTCAGAAGTGGTATAGTCATCATGGAAGGTGAACTTTCCAGTTGTGTCCATCAGGAGTGGTCAGAAATGGGATAACTTCATTTTCTTGGGTTTCCTTGCAACTGCATCCCTGATGCCTAAACATGATGGAAACAAAATTGGGCCTTAGAGAAGATTTTTCACAAAACCTGGGAGTTTTGTGAAACTCTGCTCAGGTAGAGAGGACAATAGTTCAGTAGAAGTTTAGAGTTTGTGAAGGAGAACATGGGCATGAGGAGTGAAGCAGCAAACTGTATCTTCCATTAGGAAGAAGAGTTATGTTTAATTTTTTACTTTCTATTAAAAATTTGTGTTCACAGAAATAAACATGTCTTACCAATGGAATTTATTCTTTTGTTTCAATAAAAGAGATAGACTTGTGCTAATATTTAGTTCCAAATTTCAGTACTAACCACAGAAACTCCCTTTGAATTTATAATGCTCTGCTTCAGGGGTCCTGCAAAACAGAGTCTGCTACATCAATAACCAATGACAATCCTGAAGACTTTCCTTCCTGTTGCTGGCATGTGTGGTACTTTAAGCATTTGCAGGAGATTAAGGCTATATGACTATTTCTGTGCCAACTGGGTTTATTAGGGATAGTTATCATGGTTTGTACAATTTTCTGTATTAATATTATGTGTCTAATGATTTATCTAGCTGTTACAGAAAAGTGCCTAAATAATATAAAACCAAGGTAGTACAAACCACATATAAAATTAATTAAAACCATGTTAGGTCAGTGATGCTGGGTAATGAAAGCCATACAATTCACAGCCATATTCCAACCCTTGGAGGTGCTGAGCAGATGTGAGGACCTGAGCACTCTTGCTGTTGCCTCAGAAGGGCATGTCTGTTGCAGGAAGACCTCAGATGTCTGGTGCGACCTGCTATGATTTTTTTAGCAAGGGTTGTAGCCTGTGAATCTTCCTGTGGTTGTGAATTTTCCTTAGCATTCTCTTAACCTAGTTTTTTGTTCTCTGATTAAGGAAATTATGTGTAATGCAGAGCTAGTGAGCTAAGCTCAGGGAGACCAGAGTCTTTAATAAAGGAACAGATGATGATGCAAAACACATGAACTTTGTCAGCTCAATCTGATGGGAACTGGTGATGTGTTACGAGAAACCACTGCACTTGTGAGATTTGGACAGCACTAAAGAGAAACACAGGTTTTGTCCATTTTCAAAGACTGTGAATACACAATGGAATGAGTATGAGTAGCTCTGGGCTAGATTCTCTCTCCTTAATTACATGACATGTACCAGGGATTGTGTATTGACACACATTTGGCAGCAGGGATGACATAAATCATCATCCTTTAATCCCTGCTGCTTGTTGCTGTCTCTGCAAATGCCCACTGTGCCATTGTGGGGCAAATAAATTATATGACCAGGAGAAAACCTCTTTTTCTAACAGGTAGGTACAGTGGGGTTTTTTTTGTTTTTTTTTTTTTTTTTTTTGAGTTTGTATTTTTTGAGTGATGGTTGCATAAAAGTCCATTAGAATAATCGCTGTGGGAATAATGTGAGGAATGGCACAGGAGGCAGCTGTGTAAGGGACATGGTGAATATGTGAGTGTAACCTACTTACAAATGAGTGAACACCATATCCTGTAAATCCAATATTGTTGTTTACAGAGGAATTCACTTCCCAGCAGAGCTAAATAGTTTAAGGACAGTGTGTTCTTTGAAAAGGTTACCTTGTTACCCACTCCAGAGCCCCCAGATGTGCATTGATTTGGCTATAATGTGTGTATGGATGAAAGAAGATGAAAGCACCTGAAGAGGGACACAGTAAGAACATAATGTCTGTACCAAGCTGAAGTTCCATCTTTTCTTTTGTATTCAGTGACAGATGTGTAAGAAAATACTATAAGGATACAGGAGGTACATACACAGATCCTTCCACTTGTATAACTTAATCTCTGAATATTTTGCACATTTAGGGACAATCTGACCAAAACCTTTCATCTGTATACTGTATTTAATAGATGTTCTTTAACTTTTGTATTGCACTTGCTCTTTGAATCCATGTCCAAATATTATCTGTGGTTTAATTATTTGTTTTAATTCTATGGGATTTTTTTTCACTAGATGCCTTCTCACTCCTGTTTATGAGAAATAAGGAATAGCTACTTCCCTGCTCAAGGCTCTATTCCATTAATGCGTTTATAGCTCTTTATTGCATTTCTCTCACAATCGCTTTACCTACGAGAGCGGATCCTAATTTTGTCTTGTAACTTCCATATGTATTCTGCTCTATGTCCCTAATCACCACCTTTCTGTTCTGAATTGCTTTTTATTCTGTTATATCCTTATTGAGATGGGATGACCAGAATTCCTTTTAATGTTCCTGTAACCTAGGGTACCCTATAGCTTGAACAGAGATATAATCATGATGATGTGTCTATTAATTTCTCTATTATTTTCCTCATGATTACTAATACTTGTCTGATTTGATGCAAAGGGCTAAGAAATGATAAGATACTTTCATGGCACCATCCCCTGTGAATTCAAGGTCCATTTTGGAGCGAATTTAGCACTTATCCATTTTTATGTATTCTTAGGTTTATTTTTTTGACTGCACTTATTTGCATGTATTAATATTTACATTTCTTCTCCTATTTTAGTAGCCAGTCACACAATCTTGTGAGATCCTTCTGCAACATCTCATAAAGAAATCATTTGGCATTGAAAAACTTTACCTCTTTGTTATTTAGTTCCTTTCCAGATTATCCAGGTGTATTTTGAACAGCCCAAACCCCTTGGCAACCTACTAAGGACTGTCTGCTTATCGCCACCCTTTGCTTCTAACCTCTTGCACAATTACCAATTCACAATGGGACCTGTTCTTGTATTCCACAGCAACTTCTCCTCCTCATGGTCTTCTGCTGTCCATGCTAAAACTTTTGGGAAATTCACATATCCCATTGTGACCTTCTGGACCCTAGTGATCCATGCCGTTGCACCAGTCAGTGCTACTGTAGCAATCCATCCATCTGTCATTTGGATTCATTCTTGTTTTATCACATTTATTCATATGTCTACAAACTGTGTTCTTTGTGTAATGTCAAGTAATTTGCTCTGTCTCCCAGACTAGCTTACTGACATGTAGCTCTTTGCATGCCCATAGCCTTTCTCTAAAACTGAGGTCCCATTTTATGCCTTTTACTCCTTTGGTAGTATGACTGATTTAAACATTGGCAACATACTACATATTTTACATTTTATTTCCCTTAGAGCTGTTGCATGAATAGCATCTGGTCCCACACATTTGTTACTATTTATTTTACCACCTCTTTCAAAACCTTTTCAACTAACATTTGAATTTGAAACAGTTACTCTGACTCATTCACTCTATAGAAAGGTGCAGGTGTGGGATCAGGCCTTAAATATGTTATTTCTTTTTATAACTCTTTTCCACATTAAAAATATATTATAAATCAATCACTTATCTGAACATTTTCAAGAGATTCTATATTTGAGCTTGAGCATTTTTGTCATTTTTTTCCAGGGAGAAGACATTCAATAGAGTAATTTTTTCTGAATATGCTTTAATTGATTGAGTTTCCGGATGGGTTTTTTTTTTGGGTTTCCTGCTGTTCCCTCAGCCTTTTTCTTGCAAGAAGTTTCTTTTAGGTGAAATATCTTGCAAAGTTTGAGAAATTGTACAAGGCAATATCTGAGTGTCTGACTTTTTGGAGTGCCTTTCATGTGTTTGCTTGAGTACTATCAGTATTTTCAAAGCTGCAGCCTAAGGTGGCCAAAGTCCCCCTTCACCCATGTTTTTTTCCCAAACGGGATTTCAAAAGCTTCCTGTGCTTTTTAGCTGCTAGTAATTCTAAAAGAAGCTGGAAACCAGTGATCTCAAGTCAGCCTCACCTACACTAGACACTCAGAGGAATCAGGGCAAGGTCCTTGGAAGTGCTCAACAAAAATGGGAGATGTGTAATGGAAAAACAGCACTTCAAAATTTAAAGCAGAGGCAGAAAAGGTTGAGGGAGCTTTCAAATACATACTGGAAAGATGTGAGGATGCTGTAGGACACCTAAGGAGCTCAACTATACTGTAGAAGACTGTTGTTAAACTCAGGTCCACTGCACAGAACAAATCTTTGGTTTAATAACCTGATTTATTAGGATTAGAGTTATGCCTGACTGCATTCTGAGAATCCTTTTATTAGGTACTTAACTGCAGTCATTTCTTCTGAAGAAACCACTGCCAGGTTGATAAATCCACCCAGAAGACCTTTTAGTGAAGAAAACTTCTGTTGGAGCTGAACAATAGCTGCGGCCCTTTCACAATAGAGCTGTGGCAGCCTTGGGTGTCCTGGGGACCCTCATGTTCTCAGCTCCACATTTCCCTCATGTTCTCAGCTCCACAGTTCCCTCATGTTCTCAGCTCCACAGGTGCTGAGCTCAAGGGGGGCTGTCCAAGGACACCCACTCCTTTGCAGAAGGATCTTGCCTCTGGGTTTGTATTGTTACCCTTAACTTCCCAAAACCAAACATTCTCCTGCCTCTGTTACAGCTCCCTGGTGTTTCTCATCTCCTCTGATCCTGAAGAGGCACCAGGCTGGGGAGCCACTGCAATGAATTTCTGTTGTTAACTTTCATTTGTGACCACAGTTGGAGTAAATGATTCATTTCAGCAGCGTTTCTTTGCACAATGGTGTTGTGAGCGTGACTGAGGAGAGCAAAATGCAGTCCTCAGCTAGAAATGGAAAATAGTCAGATGCCCCTCATGAATTTTAAATTGCTTTTATTTCTAGCATCAGTAGCAGCCAGAGGAAACCTGGTTATAAAATTGAATAATTCCTACTAGATTTAGGATGAAAAATGAAAAGCCTTCACTCCTCAGGAGCCCATTTGACAGGGGCAGCAGTTTGATATTTCAGGGATCTTGAAAACCTTTCAGGCTTGAAACTCCTTCTGCAGACACCTGTCACCTGAAAATATTTTCAACATGGGAAGTCAGAAGTGGAGAGCAAGATTAAGGAACAGTGAACTCATGCTGAAGGTCTAAGATGGACTGAATTTGAATGCCAATTCCAGATTAAATTCCTCTTTCCCCCAAAACAGTCACATTAATTCCCAATAAGGTGGTCTCTGCACAGGATAATGTGGTAGAAGATGATTTTGTGCGATGAAGAATTTGAACCCATGACATTTTCTGTTAGGTTTCTGTTTTGTTTGCATTTTATTTTTATGCTGCTTGTGTTAACACTAATGTTTTCTTTGGCTTGTTTATTTTGGGTACTGCAGAGTCCTTTCCAAAACTCTTGACAGATGTATCTTTTCTGCAGTGTGAGCAAAGTTTATTGCTAGTACAATATTAGCTTTTCTAATCAGAAACTGACGTTATTCCCTAATAGTTATTGCTCTGCATTATCAGTCAGACGTTGGAAATAATGGGCCGATAAAGATTCTATTATTTTGAACAGGTTGACAATTTCAAGCTTTTGCTGCACAAGATCAGGAGACCCATAAAGGAACAGAAAAAATAATTTGAGTAGCGAAGGTAATCAAAAGCTCATAAACTCAAGAATTATTATCCAAATGCAACTCTCCTCCTATGGCTGCTCACTGTGGAGCCACACAGAGTGTGCTGCAGCCCAGAGACCAGACACGACCAGACCTCAGGCAGACAAAAGTGTGAGGCTGTGCCAACGTCATTCTGAATCTGAGCTGATAGGCTGCACTTCTTTGCAAAAGATATCTTGTCCTTTAGCATTGAGATGGTCCTGAGGGTTTTGGTCAGCTGAAATTGTGGACAGAATGGGCTCGTTCCCAGCAGTTTACCATGGATGGGATTTAAGGACACGTGGTTGTGCATTTTTATAAACCAGTTCTACATTGTGCTGGTAGAAGAGGAGAACAGAACCTCATTTTAGTCTAAACCCCACCCTTTTCTACTAACAAAAGAAATCCTCACTCATCTTGAGAATGCATTTTTGGGCTTGCTGATCTAGAATGGGAATAAGGAACAAATCGTTCGTATCCTACCAGGTACCAGTCCTTGATCTTCCACTCTATGTATAAAATACAGAGTACCTTATTGTAACACGATGGTCTAAACACAAATAACCAGCAGATAACATTTCAGTGCATGCCTGTCTATCCTTGGAGAAAGATTAGAAAGCAGAGAGGTACCAGTTAATAGAATATTCAATAAACACTCATGGCATTTAGAAGCTATGAGGAAAAGAGGACATCTGTTGGTATTCAAACCAGAACAGAGTACACAATAGAGCAGCATCCTTTGGGAGCAGAAAAGGTTTGCCACCTTTTCTACACTGATGCTTCAATGTTCAAAAAGGTCAAAAGGAGTCTGCCACCTGTACGTAGGCAGCAGTGCTACCTGTGCTTGATTTTAACCTCAGTTCACACTGCATCAATGTCCAGAGGGACTTTCATTGAAAGTAGGTACAGACTGACTCTGGTTCAGTTTCCTGAGCTTAGTCCCAACTGTCTTAAGGGAGAGGAAAAATGCAGAAGTTAACCCTCACTGCTGGATTTACTTGTAATTATTATGGCTGAATTTGCTTGTATGCTCTGTACTTTTTTATGGTCTAATTAGGATATCTACTTACATGTATCTGACACATAGCTAGCTAATACAGAGGATTTATAGAGCATGCTCTTGTCCATGATTTGGCTGTTCCTAATGATGCCATTTAGGAGAGGATGAGATAGACAAGGAAAGTCAGAAGAGTAATTTAAATTAATGATATTTAACTTTTGAAATCTTACATTAAGAGGCTTGCATTTTACTGTTATTTTATAAATGTAGAATACCATAATGAGAAAGAAACAATGCTCTTTCCAAACTTTTTGTTTGAAACTATGGCATTTTTATATTTATGCCTTTAATTAACTATTTCTGTTGTCATTTAAAATTTCCCTTGGAGAATGAATATATATTTAATAGAAATATTTATTAAATCTTTATGGGCACATTTACTTTAGCCTTCAAGCATTTTCAGAATCTCAACTAAAGAAGTTCTAATTTTGATGTCAAATTGGATCTGACAATGTAATTTTTTTCTCTTTTTTTTAGTACACTGGCAGAATAAGTGGAAATGCCACATTGATCACTGAAACTTACACTGAGAAATCTTTCCTGTGACAAAATGCTTCTCATTCTGTTCAACTGGCATTCAGAGTGGCTTACAGGTGGTGACTTTTATTCATCGGTGACCATCAAGGTGCCAGTGTTGTAGGGCATTTTCTGTGAAAATGGCATCATTGAATCACTTCCTCATCAGGAGTATATTCACCCAAATATAACGGACTAGATACAAGGACAACACTTAAGTAACTATTGTAGCACTGGTGTAGATGAGTTGACTAAACCAAAAATAGGAATCTAAGACACATTCCAATGAGCTGTCAAGTAATACTGGAAATATCTGGATTCACTACTCTAAAATAAATAGATAAATAAATAAATATATATATATTTACTTCCTGAGTTGATCGTATCTGAGGAGCTATCTCGTCCAAAGATTAGTATCTTTAAAAAGACAAAACAACCCTACCAAGTCTGGTGGTGAGACAAGCCCTGGTGTGCCTTTCAGCTTGCTGATTATTCCAAACCAGAGAAGGACAATGAGGCTGGAGAAGGGTTTGGAGCACAAGTATTATGAGAAGCAATTGAGGGAGCTGTGGGTGTTCAGCCTGGGGGGGAAAAAAATGCAATATATTGCCTTTCACTGTTTTCAGAATCTGAGCAATGTTATTGCAAAAAAAGAGTTTGGTTGGAGACATAATGGATTTTTAAAATTATTAATTCTAGAAGCTGAGAGGTGGCCTAGAGCAGCTATAAAGTGTTTATTTGTTGGCAGGCTGGATACCTGGAGGAAATCGCAAAATAATTTCATTATTAAGAAGAATTTTCAAAAGGAGATAATTAAAAATATTTTTTTGGGAAAGTCTGTATATATTTTTCTCAAATAGTATAATGGCAAAATCAATTGTGCCACTTATTTGTGTTAAATGAAGAGAAAAATTATAATTAGGATTAACATTGTGAAATTGCAGTTAGAGCCTTTGTAAAAGCTTCAATCTTTCATTCGTAAGGAGTGGTTAATGGTGCCTTTGTAATGCAGATTTACTTACTGTAAGATTTACATTTGATGAATTGAATTATTTAGAAGGCACTGAAAGCAGCCCTAAAAAGCAGCACTGTCCTCACTGGCGTGGTGTCAACAATTACAGTCCAGTTATTTTCATGTTGTACTCCACTTGTGTAAAGTGGGCAGAGCAGAATTTTGTAGGCTAACATAGATCAGATTTGCATGGATGAATTAAAGAAGGTTGGTTGAGTTGCTCTGAATACACACATGTATCCAAATTCAAATTCTATTTGAAATGTGCCTGTATACCTGTTTCTTCCTTCTGAAGACATTAAATTGTGATATGTTCCACAGAAAGTGCTGTGATGTAATATATCTATGCAGATGATGAA